>NW_028261392.1:97500-767500 GCF_051295495.1 Thamnophis sirtalis
CCTTCTGAAAGGAAATTCTGTAACTACTCCATGGATTATCTAGGACTGAAACATTCATCTATACAATTGCAAAAGGCCTGCAAAAATATTATCCTGTTCTGCATGTGTCAGCAAGCTTTGGTTCCGCATGTCCTGTTAGTCCCATTCATTTAAGTGGTTCCATGGTTCTTAAAGGAGAATGGAATGGCCTTGCTTGGGCTGTCTGATCCGTTCCTTTGTGGAGTTTCACCTTGCAGAAGGTGGCTCTCTTTTTTTACAGGTGAAATTGCTTCTCTAGATTGCTTGAGATACTTTACAGATAACACTACAACTGCTCATTTACAGAACTGATTTACAAAGAAGTTGTGGAGCTGGAGGAGAGGACCAAGAACGGAGTCATACGTGGGCAGCCATCTCCTTTAGGTTAGTTGCTACGGGTCTTCTTCGGTTAATGCCACCTGTAAGGAAAAAGGGCCGTTCCTATCCAGCCTTGGTTCACAAAGACCCTGTCTTGTCTGAATGTTGCGATTAGGCCTGCTTCTTATCCACGTAGGCAGTTACATAGCGTTCTGCATGTGTAAATATCCATGTTTACCTTGGACATCAGAGTAATTGTATGCAATGGGAATGCAGACCATTTCTCTGCAAGGAGGTTGGCCATAATGTCTGCATGTGGGAGAAAAAGCAACTCGGTGCAACTCTTTAGCTGGTAGGATCTGCTTGCATTTATTGGTCGTCAGAAACACTCCAGCTCTCTCTCCGTTTCCCAGGCCGGAAATGTTATTTTCGCTGAGTTGTCAACAAGCTGGGAAATGTCCTAGTCTCTGGTCGTTACTGCCCATCTGGTGCGATTAGGCCAGGGCTGAGAGTCGCCCAAGTCACCCAGCTGGCTTTGTGGCTCAGGCAGAACTAGAACTCGTGCCCTGCTGGTCTCTCAGCTGGCACCGTTCAGCAGAACCTCAAACAAGCTCTCAGAGCTCTCAAGCTCTCCCTTTAGGGCAGGGCTGAACCAAAGTACGCAGTTGTCCTCCCTGGCCGTAGGAAGAAGGTTGCGGGTACCCAGGAACCGGCCAGCGGAAGAGGAGCTGACCGGAGGAGCGGGGGATCTCTCTGCGACTGAAGTGGTGCTTTCTTTCTCATAGCACAGGTGTAGCAACCGCCAATGGCCCTCGGCATCCATCTTCATCCCCATCAGTCTGTGATGCATCTTCACTGTCCACTGACCGGACTCTGGCCTCCGACACGGACAGCAGCCTGGAAGCCTCCGCCAGTCCCTTAAGTTGCTGTAGATGACGGCGAAGGGATGTAGGAGGGAGGTGGCTACCAACAAAAATCAGTGGTATTATTTTGGGGTGTTTTTAAAAGTAATTGTGGGATTAATTTTCAGAGTGCTAATTTTAAAGTAAAATAGTAAATCACGATGCTATTCTGTAATTAATTGTACAGTATGGAACTTAATTTTTATTGTTTTAAAATTGCATGCTTTACTACTGTGATTTTTGACTTTATTTTTTCAGGATGCATTTATAAGATAGGTTTATTAAATGTAATATTGCTATTCAGTTTGTATCACAGCTTCTTTCAAGGTCTTTCAGATTTGTTTTTTTAGAGAATCTCTATCAGCAGAGCCATTTTTCAATCTTTTATTTCCAATTGTTGTTACTTGTGGGATTATAGGTTATGGAATAATGCCTGGATAAGATCTTTGAACAAAAATGGGTTTATCCAGGGAACGCTGCTGCCTAAGCCAGCTGTCTCCAAGGGAGGCTGTGTATCCATTTGCCCAAAGGGAGGTTACGGGGGTGGGGGGTGGGGTGAGGAGTGGGCACGCCAGCGATCCCAGGGGTGAGGTGGGCTGAATGTTGCCATCGGCCTGCCTCTCACCTCCTTTGCACGAGGCCTTTTAAGATAATCCCCCGTTTACACCTGCAGTGTCTTCACTTCTCCACTCATCTGTTGCATTAAGATTAGTAGCACTTCTACAAACCAAAATGCCCCCCCTGCCCCCCCAAATGACAGCTTTCCTCTTGACCTGCAGCTGATACTTCTGGATCTGTGGTAAAAGTATTCAATAAGTGTACTGTGTACGCTCCGGAGGTGTGCGTCAGCCTGTGCAATACTTTTGTGATGTTGGGTATTGGAACAGCCCAACAGGAGCCACAAAAGAAATGAGGACTGCACTAAGATCATGTTTTGGTTAATTTCCTTCCAAGAAAAAAAAAAGTGTAGAAATGCTGACTATAATTAAAAGTGGTTTTGCTTTCTGCTGAAATGAGTTTCAATACATATCTTTGAATATGTATTTCATTTTATTCCTCTGATTCAAATTCTGAGTTCATTGTGAATTTAAAATTGTGAATTTTAAAAAAATGCAGATTTTTGAGAATTAAGCTTGTACTTTCTGCATTGTGTAGATAGAAGTCATATCTGTTTGTTTTTATTTATTAAATTTGTATGCTGCCAGTTCCGCCCGACTCTTGGCTCAGGTTACAGTAACTTAAATGTCCACGATTTGCATAATTCTACAAACAGCGAAACACACTCGGCAAATGTGACACTGAAGGAGCCGTGACAAACAGTGACATTAAAACAGACACGCAGCGCAGGAAGGCAGACCCGATTCCTCGCAGGCCTAAAACAGCCTCTGTCCCTCAGCCCAGGGACAGTTGCTCCGCATCCACAGAGCTCTCGGGGACAAGAGAAGCCAAACGGCCCTTGGCCTCCGAGGGCCGTGGGGATAACTCAGATTTTAATGTTTTCTGGGAACCTGTTCGCTCTGGGAGAGCAGCATAAGTGAGAGGCTGCATCCTTTCTTTGGGCCTTCTGGTGGTGGAAATGGTTTTTCCTGGCTCCAGCCCCCTTCCTTCCATTATCGTGGAAAGGTGTGGAGTCTCCCATTATATTTGGGGGGGGGGGGACGGGACGACTCAGTAAGAGAGAAATGGATCAGGTACCCAGAGCATAAATGGAATAATTCACATGCCTAATTTATCAGCCCCAGATACCACAATTCAAGAGGGATTCAGCCAAAGAGAGAAGAGTTCAGAAAAGGTTTATCTTCATTTCTGATTTTGCAGTGTTCACTAGGGACATGGTTTTAATCCTGAAAAACCAGTTTTCACTGTGTCTTTTGACCCCACAACTATTAGAAGATGGAGCAGGTAAGGGATTTTGAGTTTTCTTTTAAAATATTGCTATTCTTTTTCTACCTTTTCTGGAAGCCTGGCACCCTGATAAATTAGCTATCAATAGACACTTAGATATAAACAACATCTACATATTGTTTTCATTTTTCATTTTCATTTTCCCTTTATTTGTATGCCGCCCTTTTCCCTGGGGGGACTCAGGGCGGCTCACAGTTCAAAAAAAGGGGGGGGGAGACAAACAATTGTGCGCAATAGAAGTAGCCCTTAGACTCATATACCGCTTCACGGTGCTTTACAGCCTCCCTAAACAGTTTACAGCATCCGCATATTGCCCCCAACAATCTGGGTCCTCATTTTACCGACCACGAAAGGATGGAAGGCAGGTAGCCTGCAGTACTGAACTCTAACCACTGTGCCACCACAGCTCCCATCCAGACCACGAGACAATCAACCAGCTAAACAGGGAACAAAAGGACAAAAACACCCCACCCCCCCACAACACTCCCCCCACACACACACACAAACACCAGCAATCAGCACCCAGAGAGCATAGATTAACTCCAAGATTAACATTAGATCAGACCGGTGGTGGGTTCCGGATCCCGTTGCAACCAGAATGGGGCATGGCATCCACCACATGAACGCACACAGCACATGCATGTGTCCTTGCCTCTTGCGATGCCTCCGCAAGGCTCCAGCTGCTCACCGGAGCATTGCGCAGGCGCTAGGCGCTTCGTGCACAGAAGCGCTGAAGAGCTCAAATACAGGTAAGGGGCTCGGGTGGGCCCTCTGGAGCACCGTACGGTATCAGGTGCTCCGTGCAGGCACTGGTACACCCGTACTGGGGTGTACCGCCTGCAACTCACCACTGGATCCAGACCAACAATCAAGTAAACAATACTCCAATCAAGGGACTGCCCCCCCCCCAAAAGTCAACAGTACCAAGAACATCAATCAGAATAGAGCTGGAAGGGACCTTGGAGGTCTTCTAGTCCAACCCCCTGCTCAAACAGGAGACCCTGCACTCTTTCAGGCAGGTGGCTGTCCAGTCTTTTCTTAAAAACCTCCACTGATGAAGCTCCTACATCATCTGAAGGGAAGCTGTTCCTCCGGTTGATTATTCTCACTGTTACGAAGTTTCTCCTTAATTCCAGGCTGCTTCTTTCTTGATTAGTTTCCATCCATTGTTCCTTATCTCGCCTTCTGGTGCTTTGGAGAATAGGTTGACCCCCTCCTCCTCTTTGTGGCCGTCTCTCAAATACTGGAAGGCTGCTATCACGTCACCCCTAGTCCTCCTTTTCTCTGCACCGGCCACACCTATTTCCTGAAACCGTTCTTCCTCTGAGATGGCCCCAGGGCAAGTCACTAGATCATCAATTGAGAGCAAACCCCTCCTCTTACTAACACTGATGGCGTTACCTAGTTTGTGTCATGAAACACCTGCAAGAAAACAGCCAAGAGCAGCAAGGACCTCACAGATGTGTATCTGTTACACAATGCAAGATGAGCCTTGGAGAAGGTGACACCTTGGAGAACATCTGTCTGGTGGAAGGTAAGACCCAGTCGTCAGTATGTGGAATGGCCACTCTGGCTAGGGAGAAGCCACCTAACTCACCTACACAGCACCATATGAAGTAAAGGTTTGTATGGTTCTACACTTGTTTTATTGCCACGTTGTTTCACTCTTTTAATCTTCTCCCACCCTGGGACACAGCTTGGGAGGATCTCATAATACCCTCTTCCCCTGAAAATAAGACCTCTTCGGATAATAAGCCCAATCGGGCTTTTTAGCGCATGCGCTAAAATAATCCCTACCCTGAAAATAAGCCCCACCCCAAAATACTGCAACACAGCAGGAGCCGTGAGGTGACCGCGCTCTCCACCTCCTGCACCTCAAAAATAATAAGACCTCCCCAAAAATAAGGCCAAGCTCTTATTTTGTTAGGCAAAATAAGACCCTGTCTTATTTTGGGGGAAACGCGGTATCCCTTAAGCCAGGGGTCGGGATCCATTTCCCACAGAAAACACCGGGAGCCACAGAAACCTTCCCCTGCCTGCCTATTTCTTGAGCGGCCACAAAACTAGCATATGTACTTGAATTAAGCCTTCCGTTTTCTTCTGAAACTTTTCTTGGATTTAATCGTGGTTGGCCTAACGAGGGTTGAAAAGCTCAATAAATACACATGCCGGCAGGTGTTGCACATTGGCGGTTGTGGCTCGTATATTGAGCAACAGGGGGCCGCAGCAGAGGGATGAAAGAGCCACGTGTGGCTCCAGAGCCGCGGGTTGCTGCCCTAAGCAAACGAAGGAGCCATCCTGCAGTCCCCAGCAGGGCAGAGCCGGTCCCTGGACTGGCGAGGGCCTTGCGGCTCCCTCAGTGGTTCCTTGGGAAGCGACCCATCTATCTGTCAAACCGGGGCTTCTTCCCACCGTCAAAGGAGTCCTGGAGGTCCTTGGCCAGATTGGCCTGGCCAGGGAGGCGGAACAGCCCCTCCTCGATCAGGCCACGTGCCCGGATGAAGCCCACACATTGTTCCACCAGAAGGGGCACCAGGTGCTGCCCAAACCGTACCGGACTGCGTCTTCCAAGCACTGACCAAAAGCACCTGCCAAACAGGAAGCCATCATCATCACAGCCGCAGCTCTACCCATGGGAGGAGATCTGGGGACCGGGAGGGCCCTGAGTGCGAAACGCAGGAGAAACTGGGAGGCAGACGCATTTTGTACCTGAGTCCGTCTACACCTTTAGAGGCAGCTGAAGGCTCAGCCTTTCCCTGAGATTTGGGAAAGGACGAGCAGAGAAAGTTCCGGGTTCCAATTGCCGTTTATAGTTGTTTCATTTTGTTTCAGTAAATGTAGGTCTCGTTGTGTTTAGTGATTTTTGTATACAACCCAGAGTTACGTTGTCTGACCATATAAATGTTCTCATTAAACAATAAGCCAGTAAATATTATGTACTCATTACACGTCCTGCTTAGGACATACACAACCACCAAATAGGTGGAAAATGGAGAGGGCTGTTGTGATTATGGAATCACCATGATTGAGTTTGGAAACATGGTTGGCCTATCCAGCATGGTTAAAATGAGGAGGCGGCGGGGAATCCTGGACATTGTAGGCCAGGATGAGGAAAGGGAGGCCGGAGTCTCATTCGGGAACAGGTCAACGCCAGGACTTTGGAGAGAGAGGGAAGGAATAAACATCAACTGTGCCACCCTACCTGGGCTGGGTATCCCTCCCTGCGTTGTTAGGCCTGCTCAGACCAAGACCAGCCGGGTCTTTTATTTGCCTTCCCCACAAGCCCCCTCTGGACTCTCCCTCCCTCCCAATGTTCGGGGTAGGGTGGAGGGAAAGAGCCCCCGGCCTGCTCTGACAAACTCTCCCAGGACACCAAAAAAATCTCCTCTCCAGGAGGACTCAATTCCTGACGCGTTTAGCAGAGCAGAAAGCAGGCCGGAGCCCGTCCAGGGCCGGTTGGAGGGCTCGGAAACCCTCGAACTCAGCACCTGCCTGGGTGACCGTGGCGGGAGGGGGAGAGCCCGCCTCCCCTTAACAGCGTCTGCTTGCAAACGTCCCCCCGACCGCCCCTCAAGGAAGGGAGGGGAACCCAACGCCACCCACGACCTTTGAGGCCGCCCCAAGCTCCCCACCGATGCCGGGGGAGCTGGCCGCCTCAAGGAGATCCGCCTTCAGCCCCCGAGAAGCCGGTTCTCGCGCATTTCCCCGCTCTGGTTTCTCCACAGGAGAGCCGCGATGTGTTGGACATGGGGGGAACCTCCTGGCCGATGAAAGGAGCCGCTGGGCCCCCAAAGACCCTGGAAGCAGAGGGCCCGCCGGGCTAACCAAGCGCCCCCTCCCCCGGGACCAAAGGCGCGACGGCTGCGCCCAGAGGACACCCCCCCCCCCTCCTTGGCCCGGGTCGGAGTCCAAGGCGCCCCGGAGAGAGCCGGCGGGCAAGCAGGAGCGAACCGGTCGCGTTGGGGAGAGCGGAACGGGACCAGCCCTGCCCGGAAACCGCGGCGCCCCTCGCTCGGCCCTGGCGGCTCTCACCTCTGCGGGCGGGGCAGCAGCCGGAGTCGGAGCCGGGACAGGCGGCCAGGAGGCAGCAGCGGCCGAGCGGGAAGCCGGGCGTGGGGCGCGCGGGGGCGGCGGCCGGAGCGGAAAAGCAGCGGCCACCTCCCTGGCTGCGGAGGCCGCTGGCCGCCCATCCCTCCTCGGCCCCGCTCGGCGCCCATTAGGAGCTGTAGCAGCTCAAGTAGGGGAAGCCTCTGGCGAGGCCCGCGGCGCATCTCTCCCGGCCGCCACCTGCTCCTCCTGGCTGGCGGCGCAGGAGGCCCCTCTGGCTTCCAGGTCCCGGCCGTCGCTTTCGAGGCTTCGGCCTTGCCGGGATTCCGCGCCCGGTTTCTTCCCGGGCCCCGCCGCCCGTCAGATGCCGGGTGCGGCACAGAGGACGGAGCCTGTGCCGCCAGCGGGCCCCGCGGAGCTCAGGACTGAAGTCCCGAGAGATTCTTCGGCTGCAGGAGGAGGAGGAGGAGGAGGAGGCGCAGCGGAGCTTTTCCCCAGCAAATCTTCCCAGAGCTCTTCCGCAGCCAGCGCAGGGCGGGCGGCACCAACGGCAGCTGCGGACAGACTCGCAGAGGTCCCAGCCGAGAGAAGCCGAGCGGCGCCCTTCGGGCAACGGGACCGGGCGCGCCTTCAGTCCGGAGTCCGGATGAAAAGCCCGCAGCAGATTCAGAGATGCGCCGCCTCCCCACCGCGCGAGGCGGGAGAGCGAGGCCCCGAGCGGGCCAAGGCTTAACGGCAGCGGCTCAGAGGTGGGCAGGAGGGGCGCAACCAAGCAGCTGGCCCTGGGCACGGGAACCCCTGGCCCTCCCTGCCGCTTTCCTGAATGGTTTCCTGCAGCCCCCGGCCTGATCTGGCTCAGTTTCCATTTTCCCAGCTTCTGGCTCTGTTCTGTTTTCAGTGTCTTCCTCTGCCTCCCAAGGGATGGAGGGACCCTCCTGCCTCTCCAACTTTCCAACCTTGGGGTAGAAATGAGGGGGAAGAACAAGGGGTCTGTGCTAGCAGGGATTCTGATAAGTGAGGCTGCTTGAGGATTTCCAAAGAATGCAACTCTTAATTGTGGCTCAGGCTGCAGTGTTACTCATGCCGGGGTTTGCAAGCTAATTCCAGAAGTCAAGTGTATTCATCAACGCAGTTAATTAACCCTCTGCACACATTAGCTGGTTGCTGTAGCATTTAATGGCAAATCTACGACAGCCCTTCGTTACTGCAGCCGGCGGTCTTTCTCATGTGCCCAAGGAAGGGCTGCTCGCCTCCCAATTATCCTTGTTGATGCTCCAGGTCTTAAGCTGTCAAGGAAGCAGCTGCTCACTGGAGTCCGTTAAGCTCAGGCAGGAGAATCATAGCAGCCAATGGCCGGCCAGCCAGCGGGTGAAGCTCTTTCCTTAATGGGAGTGAGAGCAGGAGGCTCTCGCAGAAGAAGCCACGGGCTTTCACAGCCCTTGCCAGAGTTAGGACAATAATCATTCCGCCATTAGAGCAGGAAGGAGAAAGTCAATCGTTCTGGGGATTCCTTCACGTGAGGGGAACCAGCTCCGAGCACAGGCTCTGACCAGCGACACTCCACACCAGCCCAGCACTGTCTCTCGAGGACTCTGGTCCAAGGTCTGCTCATCCAGGCCCCGCCGTCTTCTTAGAGAAGCTGACATCAGGCCATGGTGCTCAGCATCCCACAGAAGCCGGGCAGTGGAGAGTTGTACCAGGAGTTGCCAGTCTGGGCGCAGAGCCCCAGGGCATTAATATTTTTGTACATTCTTGGAAAACTAAAATTATCCCCCTCTTTAAGCTAATTATATATGTATAAGTTTATAAGTTTAATAACATTTATATGCCGCCCATAACATAATTATCCCCCTCTATAATTTACCCTGTAAATTACTATCCAGGGAGACGTTTTGACCTGATGGATACATACACAGATGTCCTTTTATCCAGTTTGATGTGCGCAGCATTACACAAGGCTCAGAAAAGGAGTAACAAATAGTCAGGTAAAGAAATAAAAGGATGAGATTATAACAGGAAGCATTATAGGACTAAGTGAACAAAAGGCCATTTATCCACAGCTGTCTTCATTTCTTCCAAACAAACTTTTAATTTCCCAGAAAAGACCATATACTGCTCTGAGCTTCCTCCCTGAAGTGGGAGGCCTTAAAATTCCTCCACCCCTTATTTTCTTTAGTAAACATTAAGCAATACTTCCCTTACTTTAGCAGCTTCCAGCTCTCTGGACTTCAGCTGCCAGAATTCTCATCAATGGCTCTGCTGGCTGTGGAATTCTGGGATTCAAAGTTCATTTAGCTAGAAATGGTTGGGATCCTTCCACCCTTGCACCAAGGCAACTACAGTTGCATTAAGGTCACAGGAGTTTATTTTTTCTCATTGCAATTTATCAATAACCTGCATTTCTTATCCCTTTTCTCTGCCAAAATAGTTTTCTTTTTTGGTCTTTGATAGATTGATCTCAGATCCATGCTGCCTCTCGTGTCATATAACCTAACATTTGCTGAAGATGGTTTGGGTTCTTAGCAGATGCCCGCACAAATACAGAGAAATCCGCACCCTCAACCAACATGCCCCTATCACACAGTCGGTAAAGATTCTTTCTCCCTTTATCTATAAATGCATGAAACAACCAACCAATGCCTGCTTTAGTGCTGAATTACATATTCCATTTATTCTTTGGTGTATTTTGTATCCCTCATCTATCAATGTTTCTGAGTTGAACAAGCGATATCCAGTTCCAAAACTACAAAACCCAACTGAGGCCCACTCGGTCCCTTTATTGAACATTTCTTCTACATCAACAAACTGACATTTGCTTTTCCTTACAGGAGAATTTTTCTTACCAACCCCACAAAACTTTCATCTTCATATCCTGCCCAGCCTGAAGCTCCACAGCTACTCACTCTGCTTTACTGTGATAATTTTAAAAGTAACTGACTCACAGAAATGTGATAAGAAACAAAATAAGAAAGGGGGGGGAATGGATTAATTGAAAATAATAAAAAAAATTGCCTCTGGGGATTTTTCTTAAATGGTTGCTTTTCAATAAAAGTTTATTTGAAAGGGAGCATTTTGCTAAGAGGGGATGTTTAAGGTCCCTACAGAGAAGGCCTTGCCCAGGCTCTCCATTTACTCTGAGCCTAACGGAGGTTAGGACTTCTGAGATTTCATTCGGAGGCTTCGTAGTTCCACCTTCTGCTCCCCCCTAGAGCGGCCCTGTGGACTCTGAGGGCTGGCCAAGGATTCGAGGGGGAAATTTAAAGGTTAAGCTGAACCTTTTGGCAGAAGGATGAAATAGAAACTTGGTATTAAAGTTAAGCAATCCTTCTTGAAAGGTGGCTGAAATCAGGCTCCTTCCGAAATCTCCGTTCTGTATTACATTTCCCTATGCAGTCTTTTTTTTTTTTTAATGCAGAATAGCCAAGAGGCTCAATTGTTAGAAAATGTTTGTTGCAATGAGCCTGCCTGGCCACAAGATGTCAGGATTGTCAAACTGAAAACGTGCTTCATCAAGTGTGAGTTAAATTGTTGCAGGAAGTTAGTGGGATGTTCTCTGCCCTGGCCAGAATGTTCTGCTTTTACGGGGGAAATGTAGTCGTGGAGCGCATTCACACGCTTCTTCTTCCACGGTTCAGTAAACAAACCTTATAATCCCATCCTATTTTCACTTCTACAAAAAATCTGCCCACTCACATATTTGTGCAATGCAGGTAATATAAATGAGGAAGGGAATGGAGGACTTTCCCCCAGGAAGGCCTGATATTCATTCAGCTGCCATTGTCAAACGTACAAACAATTCAGTGTTACTTTTGCTCACCAAAATCCTTTTCTTTCTTCCGTTCAATTGAGTCCAATATTTGGAGACTGACAGAAATGATCGCCGTTGCCCCCTTCCTAGGGCTGAAAGAAAGTGACTGGCCCAAAGTCACCCAGCCGTCTTCATGTCCAACCCGAGAACAGAACCGAGGAGTCTCCCAGTTCCTAGCCCGATGCCTTAACCTCTACACCAGGCGTGTCAAGGCCTGCGGGCCAGATCCGGCCCATGGGGTGCTTAGAGCTGGCCACTCTGGAAGCAGCGAAGGACCGGCCCTCCGCGGTGCCTCTGCCAGCAAAAACAGAGCCCCGTTTTCACTGGCAGAGATTTGCAGGAGCCCGGTGCAGCCAAAAATAGAGCTTGGGGGCTCGTTTTCACTGGCAGAGCAATCAGGCCACCACAGCCACGCCTGGCTCTGAGTGATGTCAAACTGGCTCACCCCAGCCTCCCCAGGTCAAACGCAACTCTGATGCGGCCCTCAACGAAGTCAGGTTTGACAGCCTGCACTGCACCAAACTGCCTCTCAAAGTACTTTTTAAAAACCATAAAAATTGACAGCACCATAAATAGGGGCAACTTTATTTTGTTGGATTGAGTTTTGAAAAGGTTTTATGCACATGCAGTAACATCCTTCATGGGAATCTTACATTTCTTGCAGGCCTAAAGTGACTTCAAAGGTCATCCAGCAATTGAGCCGGTTCTTCTTCCCCAGCCTATTCATGCCTAGCTGGGGATCTTGGGCAAGATACAGTTAATGCTGCTGCTGAGAGCTTTGTAAAGCCGTCTTACGGTAGCCGAATCGGCCGGGCCTTTCCTTGCCTAGCAGAGTCTGCAAAATCTGGGCATAATCCTTCAAAGCACTTCATTACACCGACCTTCAACTTGATGGCGCCATGAATCTCTTCCTTGAAATAGTTAGAAGCATCTGGGAAATTACCCATCTGATCGCCAAGGAAGGCAGGAGGTCTTCAGGACAAGCAGATGCCCATGACTTGGGAAACCCAGGGTGAGTCACCGAGCCCCGGCCACACACCCACACGCAGACCGAGTGGAAGCCTGGAACGGAGTGACTCATGGTGAGCTGAGAGCCTCCGTGCCTGAATTAAATGGGGAAGACATTTTCCTAGGTCAACAGAGGAGAACTTTTCAATGGTGAAACTGGGGCCCCTTGAAGGCTTGAATGCCAGCAGCGGAATGGGAGCAAAGCTTGGAGGGATCTTTCAATATAACTGTCTCATCCTCCAGTTGCACCACAATTAGCGTCTTGCTCAAAATTTGGGCATTCCCACTATTGTTTACATTGATTCACACTCAGCTCACCATGGTCCTCGGCTCTTGAACATCGCTGTGGACGTCTTTCTTTTGCTCATGGGCCTGGCTTGCTAAAACTGCACAGCTGAAATATTGTGTAAAGGCCACACTGTAAACATAACCTCCCATTTACCTGTAAGTCTTAGCAGGACTCTGTTGCACCAAGAGTGGCTCTTTTGCATCACATCAGCTCCACCATCCAGGTGGAATTCATATCATCCAATTATTTTGAATCACGTGGTGCTGCTGCTGCCGGAGGCTGCTTTTCCTGTGGAAGGGGATTGCCCTTGAGAAGGTGGGGAACTGGACTGCAAGCCTCTCAGTGCCCCAAAATTCACACCCAGAGGGTGGCATTGGAAGACTGAATGGTGGCACAGTGGTTAGAATGCAGCATTGTAGGCAAACTCTGCCCACTGCCAGGAGTTCAATCCCAATGGGACTCAAGGCTGACTCATCCTTCGAGGTTGCTAAAGTAAGGACCCAGATTGTTGGGGAAAACATGCTGACCTTGGTAAACCTCTCAGAGAATGCCATGGAGCGCTATAGGGTGGCATATAAGTCTTAAGTGCTATTGCTATATTCTGAATATCCCAACCCAGGCCGTTCTGTAGGAAGGGCTGCAATTGGGAAGGATGTAACCATACATCATAATTTAGATTTCAATATATTTGTTCTCCCAGCATTTTAACAAACAGCTTAAAAAGGGATCAGATGGGGAAAGAGAGCAAACTAGAACAGGTGAAGGAAGTTAGAGCAGCTGATTGAAAACTACATATTAGTTTCTCAGCAAAGTAATCTTTTAGTGAGAAGATGACCATAAAAGTCTATGGATAGAAGTGACCACTCCTGGAGTTAGCAACTAACAGATTTGCTATTTGGGCAGATTTTGTGGTGCAGAATCCAGCCTCCCCTTTTCTTCTCCTTCTGCCTTTCCTTCAATGGGTAAGAAGAGTTATTTGCTTGACTCGGCTGGCAGCCCCATGATTGTTGCACGGACAGGTAAATAATTATTTAGATAAACATTCAGGCAGTGAATCCTTGCTATTGTGAATTTTAAGGCGATGGGCGGGTAGGAAACATGGCTGTGAAAAGCTCTGGTGCATTTCAAAAACGGAGAAGCTCTAAGAAACTCCCTGCCACAGTAAACAGACGGAGGAGCCACTTCTCAGTGAAAGAAAGAAAATCCCAGCCAGAAAGAGAGGATGGCTTCCTCCGAGAAAGCATCCCACCCATTCCATGGCCACGGGGCTCGGCTCCGGCATTCGTTTCGTGGGGAGGCCAGTTCCGCAGAGCCTGGCCAGATAACCCCCTCTCCTCCTCCTCCTCGCCTTTTCTACCTCCAACCCAGCTCTGATCTATTTGTGCTTCTGAACTTCTGCTTTCGCAAGGAAATACGCTCGGCTGCCTAGTCAAATGAGTAAGAGAGGAAAGTTGTCAAAACTGCTTTCCTTTTCTCGCTTGCTTGTCAATGCAACCAGCTCAGGACGAAACTTGCACAGGTAGGTCCAAATTTGCCATTTTTCCAGAAACTGCCATCTCTGCAACGCTTGAAGAGTTGCTTCCAAATGAAACGTCTGGAAAGAAGCTGCCGTTGCTGTGTAGAACAAGATGGGTGGTTGTGTGCAGTTTTCTGGGAGGAGTTGAACTTGCTAGTTGTGTGGAATCGGAGGGGCCACAGGCGCTGCTGTGTGTCCAACCCCCTGGGTTTAGGTCGGTCTCCCTTCTGCTTGGTTAAAGCCTCTAAAGGGGGTGGGGGGGGAGTGTGTGGGTTGTGCTGTGGGGAACATTTCTCTGAGGCGGGGGGGGGGGGCATTAGTGAGAGAGCGTGGGGATGCAAGAGCCCTTCTTCCAGATCCGGCCCCAGAGCTCTCTCCTGCACCCATGACTCTGCACATTTCTGGTCACCACAATCCAGAAAAGATGCCCTAGGAAGAGGGCGGAGAAGAGCGAGCAACAAAGGCCAATAAAAAGCCTGGAGGCTAAACTGTATGGATAAATGGTTGTGGGAACTGGGTACGTCGAGTCTAATGAAGAGAAGGATTGGAGGGGGGACGGGACATGATAGCAGTCTTTCCAGTGCTTGAGGGCTGTGACAGAGAAGTCGGGGGGGGGGGGAGTGCAGTTTCAATTATTTTCCAAAGCAGCAGAAGTCAAAACAAGAAGCAATGGAGGGTAATTCATCAAGGAGAGACCCAGCCTAGAACTAAGGAGAAATTTCCTGACACGAGAACAATTAACCAAGGGAATGACTTGCCTCCAGAAGTTGTAGGTGCAGAATATTTAAATTTTAAGTTTATCTTGGCATCATCTTGGATTACGCAGTCTCCTTTAAAGCCTTGTTTGCTCCCCATTAAAATAGAAATATTAGAGGTTCCAAATGGCTCTTCATTTTGGAATTCTAGCATCCTCAGGCATGTTCCTAAAACGTTGTGGTGATTCAGCATTACTTGCAGAAGATAACAAAAGGCAAACAGTAAAGTTACAAAGAGAGAACAATTTGCCAGGGCAAATCAGGGTGCTGGAGTTTTAACCTGTAGGAAGTTGTGTGCATGGCAGAAAGTCTTGTACAGAGCACAGAGCCTGTCCTTTAAAATGGGATTTTATTTCTTGGTTCTTGAGGTTTCCTTGCCCTCTATAGTGATGTTCATGGGATGTTGTTGTTACTGTTGTTACTGTTTTTTAACCGTCTTCTTGTTTTCATCTTAGTTAATGTTAATTTGACTTTGCACAGATTGGCTTGAGCAATTGCTGCCATGTCTGTAGTTCATTTTTATGCCCAAATTCCAAAGGTAAATCGGAGGCCATGTTTAGCCATTTATACCGACAATCTTTTCTTGCTGAGGCCAGAGTGGATCCGGTGATAATACATGAGGCAAGGGAGGGATGCAGCAAACGGTAGCAGCAGGAGGTCAGTTTGCAAGACCTTTAGAACATGCCTGCGATTAAAATATTAGACTTCAGCTGTGCTGATCTGCTCTTCTGCTTCTTAGTTGTACTAAAATGTGTTAGGTGGAAACCATGATTTATCAAGCCATGATGGTATTCGTGGCCCATCTGATGATGTGTCTGGCACATGAAAGACCAGGTCTTGACTTGGAAAAAGAATATCTGGTGGAGAAGAAGCGAGGTCTTGTGTGTTTATGCAAACTCTGAGAAAGGGGAAGGGCCTACAGGACCCGCTCAGAAGGAAACTAGTCTCATCAAGTGGGGGGGTGCAGAATACTCATGGAAACCGAGACATTAAGTTTTATATATCTCAAGGTTTTTCAGAAGTGCTTGGCCAACTGGCTCCTTCCTAGAGCCAAGGGAAAGTGGCTGGCCCAGATGGGACCAGAACACAAGGTCCTCTGGTTTCTAGTCTGATGCCTTAACACTTGCGCGAAATAGGCTCTCGGTTGTTATACTGTATTTGGCTATTATCTTTATATCCCAGGCAAAGGAATGTTGTGGGAAACCATGACTGAAATTTTGACCTTTGGAAGATGGCCACGGTGCAGCTGCGTCCTACCCTGAGATGTCTATTTCCCATTCAGAAACTTTCAAACCTTAATGGTATTTGAATGCCGCCACTCCCTAGGGACTCAATCCACTGCCAAATTTAGATAGCACCAAAGTGTGCTTTAATTATGAATGAAAGCACTATAATGTCTTAGCTATATGAAGACCATGTCAAGTGGTGATACTGCTTTATACTGAACTGGTGGTGGAGTGGTGAAGACACACTTGGAATGCTGCATCCAGTTTTGGTCACAATGATTTTTAAAAATGCTTGAGATTCTAGAAAGAGTGCAGAAAACAGCTGTGTAGATGACGGGGCTTCCGGAGGCTAAAGTGTACGATGAACAGTTGTGGAAATGAGGCACAGCTGACCCGTTGAAGAGAAGGATTAGGGGGGTCATGAGAGCTGCCTTCCAGGGCTTGTCCCAGGGAAGAGAGGTTGTTGGCCTGTTCTGCAAACTACCTGCTGGAAGCAAAGCTGGAAGATCTTGAAAAGGAGGTGGAAACTTATCAAGGAGAGACCCAACCTAGAACTAAGGAGAAATTTTCTGATAATGAGAACAATTAATCAGTGGAGCAGAAGTTGCCTCGGAAGATTGTGTGTGCTCCATGACTGGAGGTCTTCAAGGAGAGACTGATGGCCATTTATCCAGGATAGGATAGGGCAAGGGGCTGGACTAGAAGACCTCCAAGGTCCCTTCCAATTCTGTTATTCTATGCTTTTGCTCTATTTCCTTCCAGATCATTTTGACCAAAGCATGGAGCCTGTGCCAGAGCTACCAAAAGCATTGGCAGAGAAAGCGGACTCCCCAGATGAGCATGGAAGCCAGGATCCCACCCTTCCCAAAGGAGGCCATGGGGCAGCGGTCAGAGAGCGTAGCACAGAGCCTCTGTGCCAGCAGCTCTCCTTCCGAAGGGAGACCCTGGACCGGCAGGTCTCGGACTACATGGAGGTGGCTCTTTTCCTGAGTCCAGAAGAACAGCAGAGGCGATGGCTTCCCATCCTGGCCGCTTTTCTGAAGGTTAGTTGGATGTCATCACATTATTGGGTGTTTTCAACAGAAGGAGGCCCAGCTGATACCCATAGCAAAGAAGGAAAAAGAGGAGAGAAAGGAAGAGAGGAAAGGAAATGGCCTCGCTGAAAAGGTACCAGGGAAGGTGGGAAAGCCTTCTGCTCCCACTTGGAAAGAGCAGCTGCTTTTGTGAGGAAGCCTCCGTCTGTGGGGGGCTTAAGAGCAGCTGGAAGGGACCGGGGCCCTCAGGGGCAGCCCTGGAAGACTTGGAGGCGTTTATCAGAGAGAGGAAACTGAAGCTGCTTGAAATGGTGGTGCAGAGTTTCTTTAATTCCACTCCACACTCATGCCATTATTTTTACTTCATTTATTTTAACAAAAGGCAACATTCAGGCTTCTTAAACAGAATATGCCTACGTGTAAAGGAACATAGATTTACTTCACCCGCGATTTGTGTCATGGAAGTGTCAACCTTTTGCTGAGGTGAAGCTGAAAACCACAGATTTTTAAGTCTGCTACATTTGATTATAAACTTTTTAAAATAGCAATAGCAGTAGCAGTTAGACTTATATACCGCTTCATAGGGCTTTCAGCCCTCTCTAAGCGGTTTACAGAGTCAGCATATCGCCCCCACAGTCTGGGTCCTTATTTCACCCACCTCGGAAGGATGGAAGGCTGAGTCAACCCTGAGCCGGTGAGATTTGAACCGCTGAACTGCAGATAACAGTCAGCTGAAGTGGCCTGCAGTGCTGCACCCTAACCACTGCGCCACCTCTATCTAAAAGCCAATTGTTCCTGTTAGATTTATTTGGGGATAACGGTATGATTATGGCGACTGAGTTGTGGAGGAGCGTGCGCACACTCCGCTCCATAACACCACAGAGGCGTTTTTGGCATAAATGATCAGATGGAGCTGAACAGGGGTCGTTCTTAGGGGTTCATTACAGAGCGCAGCAATGTTGCTTGGCTTTTAAATAGCAATGAAGGAGCCATTGCCCCCCCCCCCCCCCCCCCCCGTCTGCCTAAACCCTCCTTTGCTAGCAATCGCTGACTCACTCCCAGGTTCTTCTTTCTACCAGCGCATTGAGCAAAGTTCCTTAAACTCAGCATGGACCCAAGGGAAGACTGCGCCTAAAGGAACAGCACGCAGGTTCTTCATACTGCTATCATTTCAGAATATTCTCCTTTTGCCTGTTCTGATTTGTGACGATTTAGCTTTGGTGTTTTTCTCTTGCAGTCTGTTGCATTTTTAAACCGATGGCTCGTAACCCCAAAAACAACCTGTAAAAGTACAACTGACCAGAACAGCCGTTGCACTGGGAGTCCGTGGCCTAGAAATTAACGAACTAAATAAGTGTTATTAGGGCATATTTGAATTAACACCCGGTGTACGTGGAGGAATGGGGCTGCGTGTCTCTCTTCTCCTCATGGTCCACCCGTCCAAAGCTCTTCGATGGACACGCTCCTTGTGAGCTGCAGATCCTCAAAGGTTGTCCTGATGGATTGGGCCTCCTCTGCCTCCAAGTTAAAGAGGAGGCCCTGAGAGGTGGAAAGCAGCCACCGGGAGGATCCAGGTGCTGAGCCTGTCCTGAGTAGGGATGTCCAGTTCAAGAGGGCGGTTCGGATGACCCAGTTGGCTTCTATGGCTCCAGGAGAACCCACTCTGCTGGGAATGCAGGAGTTGTTAGAAAGCCATGGTAGTTTATCCTACATTCCTCAAAGAAGGACAAACGTGAATGTGAGAAGCTTCCAGCTAAGAACAAAAGTCAGGGGAAATTATCATTCTGGTAGGGAAAATTACCAAGTCAATGCATTGAATGTGCATTTTCTTCTTTACATGAAAAAAAAACATCTTTTTTTTAGGCCTGGGAGCAGTCAGATGGCAGCATCTATTTTCCAAATATCCAGCTTTTAGCAAGCGAAACTTCCAGTTTTCTGGTGAAAGAAATCAAGAGGAAAATGAATGGAAATCCAGCAGGTGAATCTTTTTATGTATCTAGCCTGTAGCCGGCTCCCTGCTTTCTGCTTTATCTTGTTGTTGAGAAGATCGGTGCCAACCACGTCCAGCAGACATTGAAAAGTCTTTATAGCTCTGTTTGGTTCAGGCCAGGTCAGGACACCAGTTCATTTCTTTACGGGGGGAACGGTGGAATGAATGGTGAGGGTACGGAATGGGAGAATTCTATGAAAATTGTAAGTAGCCACAGACTAACAGCTAAAACAGGGCAGGAAGATTCATCTTGTACTAGGTAAGACTGCAGGGGAAATTCCCAGAGTCAGCAAGGACCCAGGAAATTATGCTACTTTCCTAGAACGGCTGTAATTTAGTGGCTGCTTTATGCGGCAGTTATTTCGAGTGGGCTGAATGGATTTCTGAATGGCTTTGTGTTGTGAGCACACGGGGGCAGAGTAATGATGTTCTGCAGCCGTGTTGTTCTTCACGCTTGTCTGGCTTCCGTCCCCACTGGCACCTCTGCCATCCACTGACCCTCTTGCTCCTTTCTTGCACGGTGTGAATATCGGCTGCCACAAGAACAGAAGACGCTCGGCTGCTTGTGTGGCAATTTCTGCAGTGGAAGGGAGAGCTGGATTCTGCCGGTTACCTGCTGCTAAAGTCAATCTACTCACTTTCACTCTACACCTCGGTAAGAGAAAGGCCCCCCCTCCTCTTCATGCAGCTGGAAGCGCTGGCCTCAAGGCCGCCTGAACGCTCCATTCACTCCTCTGACTCGATCAAACGGAAGCCTTGATTGTGGTTATAGGTCAGCATAGGAAGGGTGGTCAATGGAAAAGCACAGAATCTACATCACAGCCTGAAAGAGTTATGAAAAGTGGAATATATACCTGTATCTGTATCTATATAATCCTTAGTATCTCTTTTTTTCCTTGAAAACTCACTTTTTCACTGCTCATCCAAGAAGCCTCTTTACCTCTGAGGAAGGGAACTATTGGCTTGGCATTGAATAATTTGAGCCCTGCAGATACCTGGGGGGGGGGCATCTTTTGTCCTAAAGTAATTTAAGGATGTGTATTTTCAACCACAGGGTCTCCCCGGGGGGGGGGGGGGGGGCTTTCCTCCTGCTGACAAAATAGAGGACTAACTCCCCCGGGTGCTTGAAAATCTTACGGCCGGCCCGTCGAGGCTCCAAGGGAGACTCCTGGTCTTGGGGCAGCAGCCGTGGTTTCAGTTGTGCGGCAGCTGAGTGCCAGGCCTGCTTCCGTCCATTCCCGAGGTCTCCCTCAAGGCCAAGAGGTGCTCTGGGAGGACGGCTGCCGTGACGGATGCGTAGAGTAGGACACGGTTGAGTCTTCTGGATTATTGCTGGAGCGTTGAGGGGGGAGGCAATGCACAGGCCAGCAGGCGTCTCCACACCGGGAAGAAGTAGGCAGACACCAAACTTTAGAAAAAGTACCAAGGGGAAAATTGCAAGAGGAGGTCAATTAAAAAAAAAACTCTGAACAATTATCTGTACCCCTTTTCCCACCAGTCTTATTTTTCCCCCCATGTTCTCTGGGAGGATTCTGAAACGAGCATCAAACATCGCATGTCTTTTCTTTGGGGCAGGAACAGGAACTCCGGTGGAATATAATCAAGTCTGGGCTGCCTGTGACGCTGCTGCAGTGCCTACACCTCTTCTTCGTCTCTGCCGGTCTGGAAGCGGCTCCTTGGGACAGGGGAGAGGAGGAGGAGGAGGAGGAGGAGGAGCAGCAGGCCCTGCGGGAGACCCAGGAAATGCTGGTGCAGGTGGGTAGGGGCCCAGTCTAGAAACAGGCTGATTATTTGAATCAAATGGTGGTCTTATTGTTCTTGTTTACTTTCAGACAATGGTCAATATCTATGCAGAAAAGCAAGGAGTGGAGATGCTTCTCATGTCTAGTCACCTTAAATCTTTGATCATAGCAAGATCCTCCCGCTGGGATCAAGGCAGCCCCGCTTGGAAGCAGCCTGCAAGCCGAGTGCTACGGGCGATTTCAAAGGCCCTTTCCGAGACCACCATTTCATACCTGCAAGGTAACTGGCCCTGATTTGCCCTGGCCTCAATTCATGGGCCTCAGTCCCTCATCCTTGCTCATTTAAGGAGGGGTGTGTGTGTGTGTGTGTGTGTCTTGCCAGGACATCCCCGTTTTGGTTTTTCATAATTACAAAAGATTCTTTGTTTTCTAATGGAGCAGAATTGCATCCCCCTGTGGTGTTTTGCACAATGTGCTTTTCTTTCCTTAAATGCACAGATCCTGTTTTACCTGCAAAAGCCTGATAATTATTTCTAAATTTTCTGGGCAAAACATTTTCTGCGCCTCTTGCTTTGCAGCTGTTACTTTCATCCATGGAGGCAGCTCCTTGGCTGGGCTGCATCCCCTTGGAAGTTGCTTCAGTAATCCACCAATCTTGTTCTCTGCTCTTTGAACTAATAACCCCCCCTTTTAAAACAAATTGTTTCATCAGCTGAAATGTGGCCATTTTGGGTGGTCGTTTTCTTTAAGGAAAGCCACAACGGCAGGTTCCCGGCCTCTCTTGCTGGCCTTTCCTGCTGTGTGACCGGGAGAAGTTTCTTGAACCAGCTGCCACCTCAGGCGCTGGAACGGTTAAGATTATTTGGCATTGTTTCTCCTTTAGCCTCGGGCTGCTGTCCAACTTTTCATAGGGTCTCGATTAGATTAATCCAATTTGAGTAATCCGTCAGGTTGCTGACCCTTTGACTAGATCCAGTAAGGCTCTAATTATATTCTCACACTTATCCTTTCTTGATTCAAACATTATTTTTTTCAAATTCAAAGGTTACATGTTATATTTTTGTATGCATGAAGCATAATGTAAATTAATCTTATGGTGCCAGAAGAATAAGTAGAAATTTCTGTAAAACAGGGTGAGGATGACTATAATCTTACATGTGGCGGCTACTTATTACATGCAATACTTTCCTATCTACAGATTGCATCAAAACTTCCATTCACAATTTGTCAGAGCTTGATGATTCCTCGCCTACTTGGGAAGTATGTGACTCCATCAATATTATCCTGCATTTTGTGAGGAATTCCTACCCGATTTCCCCAGCCTTGCTTTTGGAGTTTGAGAACAATGGTGGGCACCAGCTGCTGTTGAAATTTTTTTTAAGGCAAGTCAATTGATAGCATAGGGGCTGCCAAGATGTGGCGCTGACAGATTTCTCTCGCCTTACAGTTTTATTTAGGGGGGAAATACTTTCAAGTACTTTTTAACATTCATGTATCCTTGTAAATGCACATTTCTTTCCAGTGATGGAATTGAGGTGTTAAACCATTCTGGACAAAGACTACAATAACATGTGGCATCTAACATGCCGATTATTCTGTTTTCTTGTATGGACTTTTTCCCTTTAGACTCTGCCCAATTGTTCTTCAGGGATAGGTTTTAATAACTTTATCTCACACTTCTTGCAAACATCAATCAAAGCTTGTGGCTTTTTCTAGGCAGGTTTGTCATGTTCAGGACAGAACAAAAGAGCACATGACTTGTAGCATCAATAGATCAACAACTGTAGGCTCATCCTTGCTAAAGCTGAGCATCCCATGGGGCTTCCCCGCCCCCTCCCAGTGAACTGTCCTGATGCAGCACCAGGACTCCCTTCCCCATCAGTGGCCCCGGGAAACCAGAGGATGCCAGCAGAATCCCTTGGAGAGGGAAACCCTTCGCCCCTCCCAAAAGCCCCTTCAGGAGGACACCAACCCTTTCGCAAAGCCCAGCAGCCGCCTGAACAACCAAGCTCTAAGGAGAAAGAGGTATTCCTTCTTCTAGGGCTTCACAGATGACAAGAAGTGATAGAATCGCTTTGCACCACACTAGTGAGGTCACACTTGAATACAGTTGTGTTCAGTTCTGGTCCCCATGATTGGGTGGTCAGAAAGAGTGCAGAGAACAGCAACAAAGAGGATTAGGGGCAGAGGGGGTATTCAGTCAGTTCAGACCGGTTCAGGCGAACTGGTAGCGGAAATTTTAACTAGTTCAGAGAACTGGGAAATACCACCTCTGGCCCCGCCCCTGCCCACCCGGTCTCCCGGTCGCTGCTTGCCCCAACCGCTCACCCCACCCGCTCACCCCACCCTACCCACCTGCCCTACCCTGCCACTCTTCATCTTGCCTACTCGCCCACCGTTGCTGCCTGCCTTCCACTGTGGCACTGTCAACTCCTGGGCAGGCCTAGGCCGCCTCAAGTCCTGGTTGACTCGACTCCCGGCCCGGTATACCTGCCTCCACCACTGCCACTGCAAGCCCCAGTCAAGTGCTGGCTCCTGGGCCGGCCTAGGCTGCCACCTCAGGGTGGACACAGTGCGGCTCAGCTGCCTTTCAGACCCGGCTCTGGCCATCCTTCCACCCGGATGTCACCCACCTGCTCTCTCTCCGCCTCGGGTTACAGGACGCACAAGTCGCTGGCTCAGGCCTTCCCCGGCCTCCGCCCGCATGCCGCCCGCTCGCCCTCCGCCTCGGGTCGGGGAATGTGCCAAGCCCTGGCTCTGTCCTTCCCAGGGCCTCTGCCCGCATGCCGCCCGCTCGCCCTCCGCCTCGCTCACCTTCCGAAGGACAGCCTTGGTGGGGAGGGAGATGGCGAGGCTCAGCCGCCTTTCTTGAGAAGCCTCCAGCCGCTCGTAATTTGTGGCATGAGAAGCCTGTAGCCCTTGGTCCTTTTCAGCACAAGAAGCCTCCAGCCTCCACGGCCACCTTGGTTCTCGCTGGCGAAGAGGTGGCAGCTGGAGGCCTCTTGTGCTGAAAAAGAAGCAGTGGCTGCTCCAGAGGCTTCAGGGAACCACCTGAAGCCTCCGGAGGGCCTCCATGGGGGAGTGGGAGGGGGGCTCCTATAAAGCCTCTGGAGCCTGGGAAGGGCAAAAAAATGGCTTTTAAAAAAGGCTGAACTCAGAACTGAACCCAGCTGACAGGGCAACGGCTCGCGTGCCCTGACAAATGGCTTCGCGTGCCACCTGAGTCACGCGTGCCATCGGTTCGCCATCCCGGCTATAGGGCCTCCTGCCCTGAGCAGAGGGTTGGACTAGAAGACCTCTGAGGTCCTGACCAATTTGGTCATTGTATGATTTTTATGTTCTATGATTGTGTGTAAAATGATTCCTCCGCCAATTAAGTCTTCCAGTTGTGTTTCCAGATACGAAGGGCCACTGGACAAAAAAGAAAATGCCAGCATCAAAGAAACACTGGACTTAGTGACACAATTGGCACTTTGTGGGGAAACTGAGCTGAGTGTTTCATGCAATATAGTGTATCCACAACTGCCACAGTTTAATGACAAACTTCCACAACTTAATGAGAAACTGCCCCTTTCTTCTGGTAAGTAACTCAGGTACGAGTGAGTTAGGATAAATGGCATACAAATATAATAAATTATGTCATATAGAAGATTTTAATATAGCCTAATAAATGGAAGGGAAGTGGGAAACTGCCAATAATGTGAAACGCCACGTATTGTTATGCTTACTGACCACACACATGACTGTTCAAGAATTGCGACATAATTTTGTTTCAAGAGAATTAATATTTTATATTGCGTTTACATTTTCTGGTTTCATTGTTCCTTATAAAATGGATAGTAAAAGCTGAATCCTTAGCGATAGACTTGAGCAGAGATCTTTTTATTATTAAAAAGTAATAATAAATAAAAATGATTACTCTGCCAAGTGTTTATAAAAGTAAAAAATGGGACATAAATTAGATAAAACAATAAATATCCTTTATCTCTGTCACCAGTACTATCACATACAAACATACTTCTAACTAAAGATTTCCAAATTCAATTGGATTCTTCTTTTTAAAAAAAATCACACAATTAAATAACAGCTGTTAGAATATGTTGTATTTATTGAAGTTGTAAGAGCTGTGGTGGTGCAGTGGTGAGAATCCAGCATTGCAGGGTGAGTCTGCCCACTGCCAGCAGTTTGATCATGAACAAGTCAAGGTTGACCCAGACTTCCAAACTTCCGAGGGGGGTTAAATGAGGACCCATATTGTTGGGGGCAACAGACTGACTCTGTAAACCATTGAGAGAGAGCTGTAAAGCACGATGGGACAGTGTGTGTGTGTGTCTTTATTGCTCTTGCTCATAGTAAAGTGCAAAAGTACTTTCCTTCATGCTGCGTTTAAAGAGAATATGGGTGGAAGGGAAAATGGCCGGACGGTGTCCAAGAGACGCACCGTGAGGCCCCCTTGGAAAAGAGACGCAGGCTTCACCTGAGGAAGATTAAGAATGGCCATCAGGAAAGCAGACAATCCCTTCTTTCTGCTCTAGAGACCTAAGACCAACAGCTGCAATATAATGCATTTTCCTAGACTTAGCAGAAGGGAGGGAGCAACAATACTTTGAAAACTGTCACATAAATTGTTGGTAGGATTATTGTTTTTCCACAGGAAAAAGAATAAGGAACCTGAAGGCTTTCCAAGTACTAGAACTGCTTTTCCAGAAATCCAGCAACCCGAATCTCTGCCAGTACATTCTGCTTGTCCTGAAATCCCTCTGGACGTGGGACCCCATGAATTTCTTCCTGCTGGAGTGGTCTCTGCAGCCCATCTGCCAGTTTGTGGGGCTCATCCCCCTCAAGCCCTTCCGGGTCCAGGCCCAGTTCTTCCAGCTGGTGGAGTCCGTGGTGAAGGACCTGTCTTATCTCCCCCACGAGATCTTGAAGAAGATCCAGTGCCTGATCAATGAAAACGCCCGTCCCTCGTGCACCTCGCTTGCCTTGGGCTGCCTCCACAGCATCACGCAGAGGGAGCCCCTCTTGACAGACATCTTCAGGGACTCCGGACTTTTGGGAATGCTGCTTGTTCAGTTGCGCAAAGAAGCCAAAAGACTGATAAAGAAAGGTACCCTCTCTATTCAATAATAGCAATAGCAATAGCAATAGCAGTAGACTTATATACCGCTTCATAGGCCTTTCAGACCTCTCTAAGCGGTTTACAGAGAGTCAGCATATTGCCCCCAACAACAATCCGGGTCCTCTAAGTACACTAAATCTTTTCCAAACTGCGAATGGGTTGCCAGCAGTTCCACCCCTTTCTCTGGTTGCCTGTCAGAGCCCCGTCTGAAATTTACCTTTGTGTTGATCCTAACTTTGGCTGCCACTCACACCTAGACAATCCGTCCTGTAGGATGCGCTGCTGCTGCTTCCTCCTGCTGGACCTTCTTTTAGCGCCAGCAGAGGTTGGACGCCCTTCCCGCTTTCTAGGGGAAGGAAACATTTGCCCAGAGAAACGCTTGCTTCCTCCGCCTTTCCCTCCATCATTCGTGATACGTCAGCAGCTTTCTCCCAGGGGCTGATCTGAGACGTTACTCGCCCAGGGCTTCATTGGACCCTTCTCCCACTCCCCCCCACCACTTTCCCCCTATTTTTCTTGTTTTCCCTCAACCTCCCCCCCTCCCTCCTTTACAGGTTCCATTTTAACTTCAACACTCCCCCCCCCCCAATCTCCTTAACCAAATCCCGACGTTTCTTCTTTCTCGCACTGCTTGTCTTCCAAATCTGTTGCGCCTCCTCACCTCCTGAGGCGGCAGGAGGTCCACGTGAGCGCTGTCCTTCCGAGACTGTATTTTCCTGTTTGTGGAAAGGACAGCCATCCATGCCCAACGCTACTCACGAGGAAGTCGGTCTGGTTTCTTGTCATGCAGGAAGCACTCAAGCGAGCCCTCAGGTGTCGGAAGGGGAGGATCTCCTCAAATGGACTCTGAAGATGGCAGCCGCTCTGGTGGTGGGATCCGTCAGGAACACAGGTAAAGGAGAGGAGAACCCAGTTTCACTGGCCACCACTTCATCCGTCGCTTCTTCTGTCGAGCCTGAAGCCAGTGGATAGTCCAGTCACCTGGTAGATATTTCCTTTCCTAGTCTTGCCACGGCTACCTGGTCTGTGGAAGATTCAGGAAACTCTCCATGAAAATAAGAACCGGCCCTGGGAAAGAAAGAGAGGCAACCTTCTCCCCTTTTCTAAAGACAATGTCCTAACCTGCGCAGGGACTTAGGGACCTGGCTATGGATTCAGAGAAATCTTACAATTTTAGAGAAGCTTTAAGACAATTGCAAATTAATGTGTGCAACATAAAGCATGCTAATGTTGGGTTAGGCTAATTCAACAGAGGAAATGCAATTACTTTTCCTTTTCATGGAATCTTAAAGAAGGCCCGGATAACAGAGGGCTATTTCTGTCTCCATTTGCGTCTTTCCCTTCATTTTTCAACATTTTCCTATCTTTCTTAATCAGAAAAAAAAACCTTGAAAGGGGTGGGCAGAACTGAAAACGTTTTCATGGCCATTAGAATGGTCGTGACAGGCACCTTCAGAGATGCGTCCCCATCTTTCAGTGGAAAGAATCCATAGAGTGAGACAGGAAGGGAGAGATGGGCTGCAGAGAACGATGAGCCTTAGGGACCCAGACCTAAATACTCTGGAATTATTTACAGGATGCATTTACAGCAGCATAAGGCAATCTGCACAGCGGCAACAGCCACGGTGCCTTACTCCAAGGAGGAAATACTTAGAGCAAAAGATTGAGAAGGAGACTGCACCAATTTTGGCATATATTAACAACACCGATTTTTCAGGGTGGGGGAATAAACATATTAATATTTCACTTAAGCCATGGGCTTTACTCCTTTCATACAACGTTGCATTCATTGAACTCCTCAATAAAATGTGATTATTCTAGTAACTGCTCTGTGAACCTGGCCATATATTACAAAATAATCTATGAAATTATTATCATTAAGTGGCCATCCTTCTGCTTGGAACATGGCTTAATAGCAGGCTGTACGTGTGATTTCTCAGTGATTCTCAGGGACTACGGCATGGTGCCCTACATCAAGATCTATGTGGATAGTGAGGTGTACCGAAGTGATGCCGTGAACATCCTGGAGCAGGTGTCCATCGTCAACCCTGAGGAGTACATGAGCTCCGTTGTTGGGGCTCTCTGCTCCTCTACTCAGGGTGAACTACACTTCAAGCTGGATCTACTTAAAGTAAGGAATAGTAAACGCCAGATCTATCTTATCTGAAAGAGATGAGGGGTTGGGCTATGTTCCTCCACTAGGCCACGAATCATAGGGAAGTTCTAAACTATGGGAATATAGTTACTTTGCCTCGTAGGGAAATAGTTTATTGAAATGTGTCAGCAGTCCCTAAAACTGACCTCTAACTGAAGACTGAAAATACTGTTGGCATGAGGAAGAATTACTTGGTCATACGTCCTGCCCAAGAGTGGAAGTGATATGTCCGCCTTCCTTGGAAGTCTTCCCAAAGAGGGTGGGCGGGCACCCATTGTAAAATCTTTAGTAGCTCCTGCAGGGACCAGGGGTTTGTACTAAGAGAGTTCTCCTGCTTCTTCCGACTTTGTGAATGATGTATATCTGTGTTTCTGGCTATGGCTGCCCCTGAAGATATGGCCCAATATTGGACACATTTCTTGGCCTCTAAAAAGTTTCCTGCTGCTGCAATGGTCAATAACTACCCAAAGAAGGTCAATGGTCCATTAAAGGGATCAGGGGGGAAGACTGTTAAGGGCGATTATCCTTTTCAGTGGGCTCGTGAACAGCCAAGGTTTGGATACAGTCCTCAAGGACCCCAGTCTGGTGCTTTTATGAGGCCAAGAAGGCTTAAAAATAAGATGGGAATGATTGGAGTAGAGAGAGCAGATTTAGCTGGCGTGGCTATTTTTATTTCCACCTATCATTATCCGGAGGCCTCCAGATGTGAGGTGGCAGAGAAGAGGCTGCTCTCGGGGAGATGACCTCCTTGTCCAATTTCCACAGGATCCATTTGGCCATCGTGAAGAACAGAATGATCGTAAAGAGGCCCTTTGATTTATGACTTGCCATGCCTGGTCTTTGGCAGGATACGCTTAAATCTAAGTCAGAAGCGGTAGAAAGACAGGAGCAGCTGGCTACTGATTAGTAGAATCTCAGATTTTTCATATAATACACTATATTGCCATACTGCACTAAAAACAATATGTAGAGATGGTTGTTCATAATAACAATTTGACTAGATAGTGAAAAGGGTGAGTGTGTCAGGCAAAATGCAAAACAGAATTAATTAACCAAGTACACAGTAAACAATTTAGAAGTTAGATTTAACTTCCCATGTTTGGGATAAGAGCCATGGTGGCACAGTGATTAAAATGCAATATTACAGGCTAATTCTGCCCACAGCCAGGAGTTCGATCCTCACCGGCTCAAGGTTGACTTTCATCCTTCCTAAGTGCATTTATTCTCCTGTTCGTTGGTCCTATGTATGTGGCAGGACAGATTTTGCGTGGTATTTCGTAGACTCCTTGGTTTTCTAGCTGGATTTTGTCTTTGGGGTTTCTTAAGATGTTGGCTATTTTTTGGTCAGTGTTGAAGGCTGTCAAGACAAATAAAAATCAGCAAAATTCTCCACAAACACAATATCAAGACAGCCTTCAACACTGACCAAAAAATAGCCAACATCTTAAGAAACCCCAAAGACAAAATCCAGCTAGAAAACCAAGGAGTCTACGAAATACCATGCAAAATCTGTCCTGCCACATACATAGGACAAACAAACAGGAGAATAAATGCACACAACGCAGAACACAAGAACGCAGTAAGAAAAAAAGAAAAAACTTCCTCCCTTTTCCAGCACCTTAAAGCTGCAGGACATGAAATTATTTTGAAGGAACCAGGTTAATCTCCAAAACTGAACACTTCAACAAGAGAATAATTATGGAAGCTATCAAAATAGAGAAATACCCCCACAACATGAATAATAGCAATAGCAATAGCAGTTAGACTTATATAGCGCTTCATAGGGCTTTCAGCCCTCTCTAAGCGGTTTACAGAGTCAGCATATCGCCCCCACAATCTGGGTCCTTATTTCACCCACCTCGGAAGGATGGAAGGCTGAGTCAACCCTGAGCCGGTGAGATTTGAACCGCTGAACTGCTGAACTAGCAGTCAGCTGAAGTGGCCTGCAGTACTGCACTCTAACCACTGCGCCACCTCGGCTTCCCTAAAACGTGAGAATACCTCCCGCCTACCAGACATCTGGAAACCAGCCCTAGGCAACAAATGAGCCCCACCCACCACCCAGGCCGTTACAACATGAAACAACAATGGACACACAACCAGCACCAATCAGCACCAATCTACCAATCATGATACAACCACACAACCAATCATTCCACTTACTGAAACAAAGCCAGCACTCCGCACACCCCCACCAAGAGTTATAGAAATATGGCAGCTCTGATCACGCTTTAAGCCCCAAACCCTGAAGATGGCAAGTGAGATCTCGCTGAAATGTTTCCAAGACAATCTCAATCTTACATGGGAAAAGACCCAAATACAACAAGACCAGCATACCTACACCTTTGAAAATCTACGAAAACAAATATATCCATATATACATGTATATGTGTATATGTATACGTATACATGTATGCATGCATGTATGTATATGTATAAGTATATGTATATGTATATGTATATATGTATATAATTATATAAAGCCAATAGCACCTGTTGAAAGGAATTTTTCAAGAGTCCAATCATCCAGCAGGTTGGTGAAAGTAATTTACCTTAACCTACAGACTGATGCTACGGTGATACCTACTGATGGGGAAATGATTTGGACATCCTAGGGCAAGTCTATTTTCCTGAGTAAATGTGAAAAGAGGCAGTTTCTATACAGAATCTCTTATTGTTGAATTATTAGTTCTGGGAGGGATTCAACCTCCAGAATCTTTGCTCAGAATAATTTGAATCCCATTGATGAACCCTTTTCTTGTGTGCTCCTGATTCTTTATTTACATTTTTCATTTTCCCTAGAAGGCTGCAGAGGAAAAAATTAAAGCTATGGCCTCCGTATTAGAGAGAGTGGAAGGATTAACACCCCCCCTCACCCTCACGCCCGGATCCTCTCTGAACCCACCACAGCTACAGCTAATCTCACATTCTTCTTATCCCTAAGTTTGCTGCTTGCCTGAAATGATATAAAAACTAATGCAGCTTTGATGCCTAATTCTGACAAATTATAACTATATTAATACATAATACGAGAGAATGAATTTACTATCTATAGCCTTTGGGATCATGATTACATTATGTTCAAATTCAGATTGATTTGCTAATTTATATTTAGCTGTGAAACCCCAAGTGCGAGTGCCAGAGAGTTCCAGAGCGGCAGGCGGTGGGCAATTATGAGGAATAACGAAGAAAGCCATGCAGAAATAAATTTGGTTAGCTGTAACCTAGTTAGGGGTTTCCACTCCAGGCAGGCCTGTTACAGATTAAAGCCAGAAGAATAGACAATTAAATTGTAACAGAGTTAGAGCCAGAAGAAATGTGATTATGACTGACCTCTCCAGATTGTGTCAAAGCCATTCTGATACATCAAGGTCCACTTTATTAAGTTTACGCCTCTTCAGGAGTTACTGCCTGGTGTGATACATTAGCATGCAAACTGAATGGCAGTTAACTAAGTTTCCTCCTTGTGTCTCTGGCACACACCCTCCCCTCTTTCAGAGGATGAAGAAGGGAGGCGTAGCAGGGGGGGGGGGGAGAAGAGGCATAGGATGAAATTTTGAAATCATATATCTTTAAAAAATTAAAATCCCTTATACAGGAAACACATAGCTCATATCCTCCTAAGTTCACAAAAGACAATTTTCTTTTCTTTTTTTCAATCAAATTTTTATTTTTTATATTCTTTATACATACCGCTGCACGAATGATGTGGTATCTGGCTATCATACATTTCAGTACACATAAACATAATCTTATTACTCCTAAATATTACATTTCATTTCCATTATTTCATATTATTTATACATGCCTTTTGTCATCACCCTTCATTTCTAAACCTTCTTTCTGTCCCTTTGTATATCTTAATGCATTAATATATAATTGCTGTTATTCCCCTCTATTTTCTATCCCTATTTTAACTTTCCCCCCTTCATATCGCTATGATATTCAAAGATGTGTTTTTCACCTATTTTGTTGTTCATATTTCCTTAATTAAATCAGAATTTTATCCTTCATTCTTCCATTATTCAATATCTCCATATACAGTTTTAGTACCAATCACAATCATTTATAAATTTAAAGTACTTCTATTCATGATCTTTCCAATTATTCAATTCTACTATTAGTTTGTGTGTGTGTATTCCATTTAGGTTACCCTCATGTCTTATATTGTATCTGTATTTAGTCAATCTCTTTTAGCCCACTGTCCAGAGTTCATAAATTCAAAAAGCAAAACTTCCTAGTCACAATTTTAAATGTCTTATCAATAGTCAGTCCAATCAATTTAAATTCACCAGGAGATTACCCACGCCTCTTCAATTTACTTTATATGTTCAGTAATATTCAATGATGTTCAGGGACTCTCAACTGAAGTCCTTAGTTAATAATCAAATCCTTAGTGGTCTGGGAGTAGATCCATGTCCAACAAATATTTTCAGCCTTTTTAAATAGTTATTTCCAAGCTTGCATATTTCCCTTTGCATCGGTAGATGGCACTCTCGCTGCTGTCTGCTTCAGCCTCTCTGCAATGTTATTGACAGTTCCAATTTCAATTATTTTAAATTATAAATCTGATAATTGGGCAATATTTGTAAAAAGGAATTTGGGACTTTAATTCCAGCATTTTAAAATACTCTCAATATCACATCTTTTAACTTTGAGAACTAAGTTTATATTTATCATTTAAAAAACATTTTCTTTCTTTCTTCAATTCTCCGTTGTTTTTCCCTATATGCCCATTTACCGCTTCAACAAATAGCTTTAAATATGCTTCCCCCTTGGATTTCTGGGGTCAACTTCCAATAAAAAATATTTTCTCACCCGGATCACACTCCATTCACTTTTTCCACTCCAGCAGAGCCTTGGGTATTCCGGCTGTCCCCGGCTTCGTGGCGGCCATATTGGCTGCCGCTGCTCCTCTTCTTTGGATGAGCGGGATTTCCAGGTCAGGGAGGAGAGATGCGGCTCTCCTCTACCTGCCAGGTGATCCCCCTTTACTTCACCACCCCTTCAGGGTGGCTATGGCCCAAATTTGGACCCTTTGATGAGGAGAGGTCGGAGCCGACCATGGAGCTCGTAGATCAGGCTTCCGAAGGTGCCAGAAGTACAACCGGAAGCTCTAAATTCACAAAAGAAAATTTTCTGATGAAGTAAACTGTAGTTCACAAAAGATTATGCCTTTTAATAAAACACCTTACTCTGAAAATGTGTTACCAGATGCCTTTTGGTGAAAGGATAATTCATTTTGTCTATGATATGATAGCCGTAGCTTATGGTCTGACAATGCATGGACCAAAAGTCCTGGCTCTAATGACTCAAGCCATTACCCCCATGCAATTAGACTACTACAATGCATTCAATGTGGGGCTGCCTTTGAAGCTTGCCTACAGGCCATTGTTAGTTCAAAATACAACAGTCTATTTTGCTTGATTGGTCCTAGCCACTACAATCGTAAAATTCCTATTTTAAAGCCCAAGATTGGAGCTAAGGCTTATGAATTGGTGGCCGATAGGTTTTCAGGTGCAATTCAAAGTGCTTGTTGTTATGTATAGAATCCCATGCAAACTAATACTTACCGTATGTAGCTGTTCCTATGCTAACCAGAGCCAGCCTGCCTGAGGGACCCTTCAGGGAGAAGCTGCTTCTGGTGACCTCCAGGAACTGAGACCAGAAAGTCTTGTTTTGCTGTCATGCTTCCCATATCATTAACAAAAGGGCAGGCTGAACCCTTCTGTGGAGACTTTCTGGAAACCATCAATTTGGAGGACTTCAGTCAAGGCCAATTTTCTCTGGAGTCGGCTGCTGTTCTTTGCAAACCTTGTATACACGGTGATAGGTTCTTCTTTCCTTACCTTGTATACACGGTGATAGGTTCTTCTTTCCTTTTCCTCCCACGCCAGTCTCTGCTGAAGACCCTGGTGAGCCCCAAGGGTCGCTCCGCCTTCAGAACCAGCAGTGGCTTCAACGGGCTGTTTTCCCTCCTGGCTGACATGGAAGGTTCCCTGCAGGACCCGCCTTCGGGCGCCTGGGCCTCCTTCGGTCAGAGCCACATACTAGGACTGATCCTGCGCATTCTCCAGGCCATGGCAGCCGCTCTGTACCTGGACCCTGCCAATAAGGGCTTCTTCCAGGAGAACCGTCTCTTTGAGAGGATGGCGGAGGACCTCGGCACGCTTGGCTGCTTTTCAGCACAAAGGTGGGGACAAATTCCTACGCAGATCAACAAACATACACGGTCCTTTGTTGAGCTTTCAAATGCAGCTCTTTGCTCACCTGAGCTTTTCCCAACTCGGCTAAAAAGCTGCATCAGGATATTCAGCTTCCTTGATTCCATGGCCAGGATGAACCCCTTCGCCCTCAAGAGCTGCTTGGAGGAAACAGATCCTCCCCCCACATTGGGCGTTCGGAATGGGACAGAAAATCAGCAAGAAGATTCTCCGGGGAATCTTTGGGACCATAGAAAGTCTAACGAAGAAGCTGCCGTCCAGCTGCCAGAACCCCAGAACAGGTAGGCCGTCGATGGTTGCGATATATAGAAAGTTGAAAGCACTAATTTGGACGTTCTAATTATCCTATTTCTTACACGTCTTGGGGCCTGTATTTTCACGAGCGTACACATTTATAGATGTGTAGGTTTACCGAGAATACAAGCTCAAATGATGTAATGTTAATTGTAGACCTAAGTATACCCTGTGTTAGTCACACGGAAGGGGCACAATTATTTCAAGTGCAAAAAAGGAGGTTATTGACATTTTTTCTTTGCTATCACTTGCCATCAGCAGCTCCTCTTCTAAAGTATTTTCCCGTTTCCTTTAGAGAAAAGTGGTTTGAAGAACATCCTGGATAGGGCAAAAGGGTAGCCTGCAGTTGGATTTAGTTTCTGAACGCCATGGAAGTCCATTCCAGTTCATGCATATTTGGAAAATATAAATGTAAATGAAGCTCTGATCAAACTGACTGGCATTACTTCATAGCTTTCTGGATCTTTCTGCTTTCAAATAATCCTTAATTATAAGTGAAATTATACATGGATATGAGTCTAAATTAGTGTTCCTCACTTTGGCAAGATGTATGGATTTCACCTGCCAGAGTGTCCCCCAGCCGGTGGGACATCCACACATGATAAAGTTGCTAAGGTGGAGATTCCCTGAACTCTCGGCCCCTCTCAGCCCCATGATGTAGGTGAGGCCAAAAAGGGTAGAAACCTCCCCCCAATCATTCCTGGAAGCCTGCCCAACTTTCTACTAATTAAAATTAAAATGGGTTTATTAAGGGCGTTTCTTGTGCATGCTTAAGTCTCCAGAGTGTGCAGTCTTTTCTTGAAACACCCCCTCCCTTTTTTTTAGATTCAGCTGCATATGTTATCTAGATATATGGGAAGTCTTTGATTGCATAGATGGACTGTTTGTTAACAAAATTATAGATATTTAAAGTTGGATCTAAATTGCAAAATATGATATTTAGCAGCCTATAACAAGTCAAATAAGGACAAACAATTTATCATAAGGAGAGGCACCAAACAGTAATATTTCTTTTTCTCTTTGCTGTTTTTCTATCACCTTGGGAGGAGCCATAATTCATTCACAAAATTATGAAAAAAGGAGGCAGTTAAAGTTTCCACTCATTAATTTTGTTATAAGGCAGTTTCAAATAAGCAGACGCTTCTCAAATGTTGGGAAAACTGAATGCCTTCTTTGGTAACCTGGATGAAATGAGTCCTACTCAGACACAATGAAATGCCAGCCAATCCTTACAGAACACTACAGAATTAGGATCCCCCCCCCCCCCCCGGCTTCAGAAAGAAAGAACTGAAGCACAGGACACGCTCCTTCCCTTTTTCTCCGGAGGGAAAACGCTTGATGGAACTCCGTTGTGGAGCTTTGCCTTCCCCGGGGGTGGCTGGGAGGGGCCATCTTCTTCTGGGGTACCCTTGGCCACCAAGAAGGTTGCAAATTCTCCTCCCCTCCCAGTTTCCAGAAGAATTTGCTTCCCTGTTTTTATGCAAAAAATGGATGACAAGGACTGTGGCCTGGTTCCTACTCTTTTGTCTTGAGGCACACAAATGTACAGAAATGCCGTAGGTGTCATCTTCTCTTTTCTCTGAAGGCCACAAAGTGAGGACCCAGTGATTGTGTGTCCCGGAGCCCTGTGTGTCATGGTGACACTGATTGGCAAACTCTACAATGAAGCTTACCCTGAGGTAAGTCGACAGGTGAGGGAGACTCAACTTCACACAGGTGAGATTATATAGCCTAGCCTAGCATTAGCTCAATTGCTCCTTTCAAAATACCCTGTTTCCCTGAAAACAAGACCTCCTCGGATAATAAGCCCAGTCAGGCTTTTGAGCGCATGCGCTAAAACAAGCCCTCCCTGAAAATGTTGCAACGCGTCAGCAGCCATGAGGTGATCACGATTGTCACCTCCTGCACCTCAGAAACAGCAGGCCTCCCCAAAAATAAGGCCACGCGCTTATTTCGGGGGTCAACAGAAAATAAGAACCTGTCTTATTTCCGGGGAAACACGGTAAATAGTATTATGCAAAAGAGAAAAGTAATGAAAGAAAATGAAAGAAAAAAAAAAGAAAGAAAATTTATTCTACACCCCTCCGATTTACAGCGCCCTCTTTCATCTGTATTCATATCCACTTGATACTTAAATAAACCCACCCAACTGCAAAAAAAGAAGAAGAAGAAGGAATCGAATATCAGCATCCTCATCTGCACCCTAAGTTATATGCCAAGTACACCTTGCAAGGCACTCCCAAGTATGGAGGCTGCTGGTGAGGGGAGAGTCGCCCCATAAGAGCAGCCGTGGTGGGGTGGATGGACCGATGGGCAGGTTTGCCCCCAGACTTCATCCTGACGCAAAGTTGTGGGCTTATTTGCCGATTTGTAATTGCATCTCCTGTGCCCCCGTCAGACTCCGGGAGGGATGTGTAGGGAAATCAATCTGGGGAAACGAGACTAGTTTCCTGTCACCATTAATTTTTTTCACTAAAACCCTTTTTTCCTGGAATGAGCATCTCTGAAAACGGCACATTTTATTCAAAACAAGGCAATCTCATTATTGGCAGGACTGCTGTCATAATACGAACAATCAATTCCTTGTACTCCATTATGGCTCTATTGAATTTGTGAGGGCAATGCGGATTTACTGAGCCAAGATCTTCACGGTGTCATCCTTCCCCTTAACCTTGCTTTTTTGCTGAAGCAAAATTATTATTATTATTATTATTAGGAAGAGCAATATTTAAGATACAAAAAGCATTACGGTCTACTTAGAAAATCTAGAGGACTCTTTCTCAATTGCTGGTGAATTAGAGGCCCCAATTCATGAAAATCCTTTGCAACCCCGACTGACGGGAACCGGAAGTGGCCCTGGATGGGTCGGTCCCTTGGGTAACTTTCGCTCATTCACTCAGGCAGGTCTGAGCTGGCTTGGGGGTGGCCATCCATCAAAAGCCCATCACAGGTGGCAGAGAAACCGGCATGGCAGACCTTGAGATGTCTTCCCCATTTCCTTGGTTCTCAAGCAGGACCGTGGCTAAAAGATGAACGGACATGTGCTGCGGCTGCTGATCTTCGGCTGAGCAGAGAGAAATGAGGCCGGCCATCGCCTTGTCTTGGGTTATAGGAGAGCGTTGTAGTATGTGTGCCGGACATCCCAGAATGCCACTGTTTTATTTTTCAGATTTATAATTTTAACAAACAGATTTACCCAAACTACTCCATTTTTATAGGTCTACACTACTTGACACAATTTTTATTTCATTTTGGAGACAGCACACTACAGTGAACATAAACATCCCTGAACATAATCTCCTGTTGTCTGATCACATTTGTTATCTTAGCCTTTTTCCAATAGCCATTTCATTTAAAATTTGAATTTATTTCCTGCCTGTTGTATTTTACAAACATTTATATCGTATACAAAATGCCCTATTTCTAATTTCTGATTGTGAACATGTGTGCTAATATCAACCAAAAGTTAAATGTTCAGCAGCCCACCTTGCAACTCTAAAATTCTCCAGTAAAATTAGTGTGCAATGGAGATAACAGATGAAGAGGCAGCTAATTTCAATAATATCTAATATGGAGCAATGAATGAGCCTTTGGCAATTTTATATTATTTGTAAACCTTTTTATTAACTGTATGTTGTAGCTGGCCAACCCTGGGTTCCTACATCATTTCTTAAATGTTTGTTTAGAAAGCCAAGCTCTGATTTCTGCAATGACCCAGGACGACTCTGTGTCCATTATGGCTGCCTGTTACTGGCTGCCCTGGTGTTGGCAGCAGCCCACTCATGCCTGTTCTTCTTGCCCTCCTCCTGCCTCGGCTTCTTCTTTCAGTTGTCCCTGGAAATCCAATTCGCGGTGGCTGACCATATTCAATCCTTGATGGGCCTGGAGAAGAACCGCCAAGTGGCTTGTACAGCTGGCCTGCTGGGCAGCCTCATCAGCTCCTGCCCAGAAGTTCTGCATGATGCAAGCAGCCCCCTCCACGCGCCTCTGATCCGGCTCTTTGAGAAGCTGGCCTCCCAGTCCATCCGGCCCGAGGCCTTAAGGTGATGTGTCGGTCTATCGCAACCGGTACCTGTTGGGCCACCTGGGGCTTCAGGGATCAGTGACTATTGTTTTTGAGTGCAGGAGGAGGTGGGGAGCGTGGTCACCTCATGGCTGCTGCTGCTGTGTTGCAATATTTTTGGGGAGGGCTTATTTTAGCACATGCTCTCAAAAGCCTGAGTGGGCTTATTATTCGGGGAGGTCTTATTTTCAGGGAAACAGGATATTTGTATCTTGCCTCTATTATTTTTATAAATAACTCAAGGTAGTAAACATATCCAACACCTCTCGTACAGGAGTTGCTGTTTCTTATTTCATTTTTCTTCATTGTGAAGTACAGTATTGGTAACATGCTGCAGAGATGCAGCCGGTAAGACTCTGAAACTCCGCTAAAACTTGTGGCAGCATCTTTCAAGACTCCTGTCCTCAAGAACTGCTGGCCAATGCCTCCGGCAGCCTTGGATTTGGGGAACACACAATGAAGACTTTGAGGCAATTCTAGGACCTTCATCCCCCATCTTTCGCACGCACACCCACCTCTGCCATGCGCCTCCTGCATAGAGGCCTCCTGCAGGCGTTCCTTTTCTTTTGCCGTGGGTCATTTGTCCTTTGCTTCATCTCTTTTAGACAATTCCTGTGCCCACGGATGATGCCCCTTCCCGTTGCTACCCCACCCCTCCTAAGCCTCCCCCTGGCATCCCTCAGTGACAGAGAGGAACTGGACAGAGTCCAGAAGATGGTGGATCTGCAGTCCAAATCCTGTGAGAAACAGCTAAAAGGTCTGTTTAGTCTACAAAAAGATGAACGGGGAGGAGGCATGTGGGAATCGTTTTCAAATATGTGAGGAATTCTCAGAGGGAAGAGGAGACGGACGTATTCTCTGTTGCTTGAGAGGAAAAAGTCAACACAGGCAGATCTCGCTTAACACCCATCTGTTCAGCAACCATTTGAAATTATGAGGGTGCTGAAGGAAGCATCCCACTCACAACTCTGGAATGCCTTGTTGGCCTTTTTCGCGTTACTTCTCTTCTTTATACTGCGTCTCTCTCAAAGTTCCCAGTTTGGAACCTGCCGTAGCATCACTAACTTGGTATGTTTCTTGTATTAGGTTCTGGAACAGCTGCACGGAATGACAGCACAAAGCAAACTCTGTTGGGCTCTGATCCCCCCGAATGCTCTGCAATGGCTCTCCAGACGGCCATGAGCCTCATTTCCTTGACAACCCCGCGCAGCCTCCATCTGCATGGCGCCTGCCTGGCCCCTTCCTTTGTGGAGTTCGACATGTCTCTCGATGGATACGGGTAATACAGGATCGACTTCTGCTTCCCATTGCAACATTCCTCATCTCAGCCTCCAGGTCCATCTGCCTTTGGTTCCATGGAGTGGATAGTTCAATTTGTGGATAGTTCAAAAATCAATCAATCAATCATGTTATTTAGATGCCTAATGTTTTGTCATCTGAACGAATATCACCCATTTAAATGGGGCGAATTAGATAACAGGTGTCGTTCAGAGCAACTTTAGGAACAGAAATTTCTCATTTCCCCTTTTCGTTATTGTTCATAGTTCTATAATGTGTTATGGGAAATATGCAAAGAAATATTGTTAAGTCATTGAGGAGATCCTTATATATCTAGTGCTGTTTACATACATGAACATTCATTCATGTCCTTCTTAATGTGTTTTGAGCCAACATTGTTTAGCGCAGACCAAAGATGCACAATTGTATTTTTGAGTCTGGTCTGGGGAGGCCCCCTCCCCAAAAGGATGCAATTAAGATGGATTGAATAGGGATAGGATAAAGAGTAATTTGACCTTATTTTAATTTTTGAACACTTAAATTTAAATACAGTTAATATTATTTCCCCCACATACATATTTAAGGGGAGAACTACATATTTTGCTGGCAACATTTGGAGGACATTGGGGGCCCATTAAGGTGGAGGGCGAGTTGATTTGATTTTGATTTGATTTTAGCTTTATTTGTATGCCGCCCTTTTCCCTGAGGGGACTCAGGGCGGCTCACAATTCAGGGGGAGGGAAGTACAAAACAAGTTATACACATAAAGACAATACATCGTTAAAAAAGCACAACAGTCATACTATTCGGGTGGGGTTGAAGTCTTTAGCCCCAGGCCTGTCGGGACAGCCAGGTTTTAAGGGCTACGCGGAAGGCCTGGAGGGTGGTGAGGGTACGAATCTCCACGGGGAGTTCGTTCCATAGGGTCGGAGCCGCCACCGAGAAGGCTCTCCTCCGGGTAGTTGCCAGTCGACATTGACCGGCTGATGGAATTCGGAGGAGGCCTAGTCTATGGGATCTTATTGGCCTAGTGGAAGTAATTGGCAGTAGGCGGTCTCTCAAGTTATATTTAACCTCAGGGATGAAATGGTACCAAATGGATGTCAAATTATATAGCCATTTGAATTTCATTTAAAGGTTGGAAACAATATTTTTTGTGGCCCTTAGGGTTACAGTACTGAATAACTATTACTAAACAGCAAGGAAGTCAGTCTACTTGTATCACTTCCTCGTCTGTTCTGATGCAATTATGCAACTTTTAATGCACATTTTGCTATAAAGGGGAACAGGGACCATGGAATTGCAGAATTCAGAGAAGTACAAAATAAATCTTGTGTCAATCTTTGAATGGTCAGACTAGCTAAACAAAATATTTTAGGTTTGTTTCCTAATATGATAGGGAACATATTGGTTAGTGCAGTTGCTGTTTATTTGGGGTGAGTAGCAATTCAGCTATTCTTCGGTGGCTGAATAATGGGTATGCTCCCATTTAGAGGCGTTCTCTTCTGAAGGAGTGGAGGAGAAGCATATCAGTGGAGTCGGTGGAGCTACCCAACCTGGAAGACCTTTTCTCATCCCAAAGTTTGTGTTTGTGTGTGTGTGTGTGTGTGTGTGTGTGTGTGTGTCCGTGTGTGTCCAGCCTGGCTATATCCAAAACATATTGTGGGCATGGTGGGATTCAAATAATTTAACAACCTGTTCTCTGCCCTAATGACAAGTGTGGTAGGCGTGGTTGAGTAGTCATGTGACTGGCTGGTCATGTGACTGGGTGGGTGTGGCCAAGTTGACATCACTCACGTTGAGGGCTGCTTCATCTCTCCTGGCCTCTCGTGACCGTGGAGATGCTGCAACGGTTGTAAGTGTAAAAAACAGTCCTTTAATTCCTTGCGGAATTAAAATAGTAAAAATGCAATGATAACTATCAGCAGCCAACTCTTGCTCATCAAGTGAAGCCCTTTAGCAGAGAGGTCATTTAAGCTCTCCGGAAAGTGGGTCGGCACACTGGGGCTACAAAATACTGCGCTAAAGAGACAAATTAACAAACTATAAAGGGGACCCAGGTTTAAGCCTCCCTAGCTGGTCAAGGTCACAATAAAATTAGTACATGCCACAGATATCTAAATAAACTTCAAGCCTGGTGCCATGTTACTAAGTCTTATTATCATAAGAAAAAACTGAAACGAATTGGAGGCTCCATACCTCCTTTTCTTTTTTCCCCAATCTTTTCAATCTCAGTGAGCAATCATAGCAACAGCAGTAGCAGTTAGACTTATATACCGCTTCACAGGGCTTTCAGCCCTCTCTAAGCGGTTTACAGAGTCAGCATATCGCCCCTAACAATCCAGGTCCTCATTTCACCCACCTCGGAAGGATGGAAGGCTGAGTCAACCCTGAGCCGGTGAGATTTGAACCGCTGAACTGCAGATAGCAGTCAGCTGAAGTGGCCTGCAGTACTGCATTCTACCCACTGCGCCACCTTGGCTCTTAATCATGTACCTTGGCCACTCCAAAGTAATGCAAAAGCACCAAAGATGCTTTTTCAAGAGGCAACTGGACTTTCTGGAAACCAAGCATTTCTTCAAAATGCTGATCATTGCATCCCGCCTGGAAGAACCCCAACAGGGGAGTATTTCCTCCCAAGGGCAGCGTAAAAAGCTTAAAACAACCCTTACCCTTTCAGAAAGTCAACCCCCTAATAAAGCAAAGTGAAGTACCAGCAAAGAAAAAATCGCTCAGGCAACAGTAAGTCTGGGCATACTGCCAAGAACTTTTAGCTGTTACAATGTAATAAGGGTTAACCGGAGAGGCAGTTTCTGTAAGCAGGGCAATAAAGATCAGGCTAGAAACAACACCGGAATGTTTCCTTCCTGCCTTCCTTACAGGATTAGCCCTGTAAAGTGGGGGAAAAAACCAAGAGATTTTTTCCAGCAACCGGTTCTCCAAACTGTTCAGAAAGTGAATAAACGATTCTCCTGAATAGGTGCAACCCGGTTGAATACCACCACTGATTGTGGGGCTGCCATAACCCCACCAAACCCTGGGTGAGCTTTAGCATGCACCAACTCTGCCCACATCCAGGCAGGAGGGTACAACCCCACCCACCCACCCCCATCCCTGTGGGATCCTCTCCCAGCTGCAGGTTCCAGGGTCTGCTGTTCACCTTTCGCACATCACTTTTGGCAAGTGCTGTGGATGTGTGCTTGCCTTCTCCTGACTGCCGTTGCTGCCAAATCTGGTCCAGAGCCAGCTCCAAGCTTGGTAGGTTTGGTCAGCATTTCAAGGGTTGGCCACATGCATGGAAGGGACCCCCCCCCCTCTGGACCATGGGGGCTCTTCTTTCTTGGGGATATCTTTGTGAGCAAAGGCTGGGAGGGCTTCGAAGCTGCAGAGCCACACAGGATCTTTGCTTTGGGTAAAAACCGTCTGTGTGGGGGGGGGGAGATTGTCTGGGGTGTTTCATTTAAAGTTTCACACAGCAGCATTATCTGTGAAACTCTAAAGTGATGCCACTCTTCAAAAGATGTATCTATTGAATAATCACAAAACAGGAGGGGATGATTCAGGAGTAATTGGGAGAGAGATTTTGCTTGTAAGTTTGTAACCATTTATCTCTATTTCTATTCCTTTAAAAAGAAATGGGTGTCTTACTGTTTTTATTTTCTTCCGTTTGCAGCTGTTTGTTTATTCCAAGTATGGCCACCATTCTAGGCCAAAGCACTGAACCCTCTGTCTTGGGAGGAACCGGAAAAGGTAGGTTTTTAAAATACTGTCTTCAAAATGTTGGCTATAATGCAACGGAGAGCAATGACTCAGACGTTGGAAGGCCTGTTATAATCAGATTGTGTATGTATAGATTAATAGGTGGGCATATGTGTATCTATGTACGTACGTACATACATACATACACACACACACACACACACACACACACAAACACAAAAAAAAACATACATACATACATACATACATACATACATACATACATACATACACGAGTGTTTATAAAGTCTATGCCTCTCTGGGTATGTAAGTTGTTCAGTGATTCCTCTTGAGATCATCCCGGAGAAGAAAGGATGGGATCAGCAATAACCTTTGAAGATAATTCCCTCTTGTGTCAGGCCTGCAGCCATTTTAGGATCTTTGGCCTGCCACACTATTATTTTACTCTGCTGTTTCATTAGTGGGGTAATTGGGAGGCGGACTAGTAAGGAGTAGAATTGTAGAATGTGTTGTTGTCAAAATAAAACATTCTAGCAGCCCAAGGCCATTCTTTGTCTCTGCACCTCTGCACCTGATCGGAAGTGGGTGGGTGGAAATGCCAGCGTGGCAGAGGAAGATTGGACCGTGTGATGAGCTTGTGGGTGTGGGGGCAAGGTCTTGAACTTTCAACTGGGTGATAAACCTAGGAAGCTTTCAGATTCGGGTTTCCCACAGATGTACCAACACGTCTCTCTTATTAAATGGGAACTTTGAGGAAAGCTCAGCCTTGGACCCTGGTTTAATTCTGGATGATATTTGGAACGCTGACGTCTTGGTCAAGAAAGGCCGGGCCTAAAAGCTTCCCTAATTCATTGGAGAGAGTATTTTTGATTCAAGACTTTGAAATGCTTAATTTTTGTTGAGTAAACTGGTTGTCTCCATCATACACTCTGCTCTTCCTGTGGGAGTCGTCCGTTTTGTGAACCTTCTCTTTCTAAGGGGCTTTGTGTCACTGTGTCTTGTGCCACCTGGCTTGGGCAGCCTCTCTCCGTTGCTCTTGGCAGTCTCTGGCTTATCCCTTTCTCTGCCCTCTCAGGCATCAGGCGGTTCCCCCCACCAGATGGCCTCACTTTTTCCTCCTGGTTTCTGATCAATAAGATGAGTTCTGCTCGTGATTACCACCCGCTACGTTTCCTTACCTTGATGCGCCACATGGCGAGAACGGAAGAAGTCTTTGCTTGCTTTGCAGTGAGGTTTTCTCCCGTAGAAGGTTGTCTAACCATCTCGACTGAGGAAGTGGCATTCGAAGATTTAGGTAAGGGTCTCAGGGCCAGAGGGCCAAAAGCAGGTTGACCAAGGCCTGACATGTAGAAAACTTAAAATCCTCAAGCCCCGGGGCTCTTGGAAGGTTCAAACCAACCTCTGAATTTGTGCCCAGAAAACAGTTCTTCAACATGGGCATACATGCACCAGGCACATGCTTTTCAAGCTCTGTGTGAGATCTCCTGGTGGTTCTCTAATCGAGATATGGCCAAGCAAATACTTGAAACTTCAGCCAGCAGTGTGGTTAGAGAGCCTCTTTCCAAATGCATTTCTGGAGTGCGTGATGCTCATCCTCCAGGGACTGAATGAACCCTTCCCGGTCATTGCTCAGATTGCCGTAATGACCTTTCTCTGTCTCTCCCTCCCTCCCCCCCCCTCTCGGCCTCGTTGAGCCCTTTTGCAAGGTCCAGTTGTCCAGTTACAACTGTCTCTAAACCGTCAGAGCATGCAATTGGCTGGCTTTAAGTCTCCCAGGGCCTTTGGAATGAGTCCGGTTGCAAGGCTGACATCTGCCTCCTATCCTTTTAAAGCAGCAGCAGCAGCATCTGAGCAGCTGTGTAAAGAGCTCCACGCAGGCGCTGCTTTCATGCCTCTCCATCAGAGCCCTTGTAGGACTTGAATCCAAAGCACTAGGAAGCCCTGGTATAAAAGACGCTTATTCAAATCCCCTAATTATCTTGGACCTGAAAAAACAAAAGGATCACCTGCCCTCATCATGTCCCAATTTCCTCTGAATCCAAACTCGTATCTATATAGAAGTCTTGTCAGTGGCTGTTCTTACTTGGCAAGACATTGCCTGTGATGTGGCCGTGTGTGTGTGTGTGTGTGTGTGTGTGCTTGTGCTTGTGCTTTGGGGCTGTCCTTGGTTGATGTCCAAAAAGTAGCCCTCCGGTGTTCAAAAGGATTTTCCCCCCAGAAACTCTGTAACCATCTTGCCCCAAACATTTCCCCCTGATCTTGTGGTAGAACGTTTCCCTTTGGTTTCACTATAATGTGGCAAATTATTCCCTTTTTTGTGATAATAGACACGATGGTACCTGAAGATGAGACCTCTCTCCTCTGCCAAGTTCGGTTCAGATGTGCTCCGCTGCTGGTGCCCGGACAGTGGCATCACCTTGCTGTGACGGTGGCAAAAGAAACGAAGCAGATCTGCACCGTTTCGGCCTATCTGAACGGCAGCCTGGTGGGCTCTGCGAAGGTGGGACGTCTGCAGGACGCAGCTCTTCCTTCCTTTGGACTCAGTATGTGGGATTCCTTTGTCTGAAGCTCCGCTGCGTGGCAGAGCCCAGGGCTGAAAAAAGAAGGCTTAGCTAATTACTTTTCACGCCACAATATTTCTTTTCGGCTTGCCTTGTATGGAGGAGAGGGCGATTCAAGAAAATTGTGATACGCTGCAATATTCCAGTAAAAAACCTCTAAAATACATAAAACTAGATGCTTGAGGAGAAGGGTCAACATCTATGCATACATTTCAGTACACAGTTCGTTCAATCAGAATAGAGCTGGAAGGGACCTTAGAGGTCTTCTAGTCCAACCCCCTGCTCAAGCAGGAAACCCTATACCATTTCAGACAAGTGGCTGTCCAGTCTCTTCTTAACCTCCAGTGATAAAGCCCGTACTTCTTCTGAAGGCAACTTCTGTTCGACTGGTGGATGGTTCTCACTGTCAGGAAGTTTCTCCTCTGTTCTAGGTTGGGTCCCTCCTTGGTTTCTCCTTGGTTTCCATCCGTGGCTTCTTGTCCTGTCTTCTTCTGTGTCCAGGCTCCGTTTCCAGAGAGAGAGCACCACGAGGACCTCAGCCATTCCTTTTCCTTCTCCTACAGATGCAGTACATCCGGGCACTGCCAGGGAGCTTCACTTCTATGGACCCTTCTTCTTTTATCGATGTCTTTGGCTTTGTGGCTACACCGCTGATGTGGAGAAAGAGGTCTTCCTTGTCTTGGCGCCAAGGCCCCATGTTCTTATTTGAAGAAGTTCTCTCCATGAAAACTTTGCAGCTTATGGAAAAACTTGGTCCGAGATACTATAGCAATTTCCAGGCTGTGGAACTTAGAGGTAGGACTTGTAACTGCAGGGACTTGGCAAAAAGGTCCTTGTGTGATTGAGAACTCACTAGCTCTGGTTATGTGGCTACTCCGGAGGTGGCATTCAGCCAGTTCTGACAGGTTCTGGAGAATCGGTAGCAAACATTTTGAGAGTGGGGAGGGAATGCGGATTCTGCCGTATCCTTTCCCTTCCATGCCCACAAAGCCCCAGAACCGGCAGTAAAAAAAATTGAATCTACCACTGGACTGTTCCTATAGTCAATTTGTGTTTCAACTTGTGTTGGATTCAGTCGTGGGAAGTTAGAGAAAGCAGATCCAACTGTGGATTTATTTTGACATGATATACAGAAGGACAGTAACTCCAACAGGGTAGACGTTAGCACCGTGGAATTCTCAAGGCATCCAGAAAACAAGACTGTGAGACAGAAATGTTAAGTGAAATAAAAATAGACTATCCTGGAAGAAAAAAATAGGTTTAATTAAGTCTGGGCAATAGGCCAGCCATTGACCTGCCAACTAAAATTCCTCCCCCCCCCCAAAGGATTTGCAACCATTAATATGGAATGGTTGAAATCAGTCCAAATAAATGTGGACACCCGTTTTTGAGGAAATACAATTTTGCTTCAGAGCATCCCCTGACTTGTTAAGTGTGTGGGGAGGTCAAGCAAATCAAGGAGTTTGTTGATTTTTGGAACCGGAGGTTGATTAGCTGAGAATTTCTGGCTCCCTCTGACCCCCGGCGTTGTCTCTCTGTCTGCTTCCTCCTCCTTCAGGAGACGGGTCCCATGGCCACCTGCCAAAGGTGGCTCCTTTGGTGGCACCAGAGAAGATTTCCTTTGGGCTCAACACCAGATGCTCATTTTACACAACAGTTAAAGGCATAAAAGACAGCTGTGGTGAAGTGGACGGGCGTCTGGTCGCTAAAGAGGTAGGTCCTTTGCTTCATTTGGTGCACAGAAAAATGAGAGATGTCCTGTTCTTCAGAGAGACCTTGTTGATGCTGATGAGACTTGGATGCCTTCACTGAGTACGAGAGGCACGGTTTATCCAAGCAGCAGCCTTAAGGAGAGTCTGAATGTTGAGGGACTACAAACCAGGAATGTGGAGTTAGACTTGTTCCCAGGTTCTCACTAGACAATGTTCTAAAATGTTAGCCACCCCTTTTCTAACCGTTTTGCAGTCCCGGCTCTCTGCTCCAGGAGGCAGATGACAGGAAGGGGAAAAGTAAAGACCGACAGTTTATTATTGCACGCACTTTTAGGCCATTTCAATCCTGTGACTCAAAGCAAGGAAGGGTCGATGTTATTTTCCTCCCAACGATACAGAAGTCATTTGCCATTTGCCTCTCTTACCCTGTTTTTTTAACTTTTGGGTTTAGCTGACGTTCCCACTGGTTTGGCCTCAAATTATTTTGATTGCAATTCACAGAAAGTCAGCCAGATCTTGTCACTTGCTGAGATAAGATAGATAAGAAGAGGGGGGAGAGGGGTGTTAAATTTTTTGGGGGGAAAGAGTGTTTCCCTAGAGATGACATATTTAGATTAAACGGTGCTTTATTTGTACAAGGTTAATCTAATCCTTGGTCTGAAGAACGGAGACTCACCCAGGCCTTTTTGGGGCTATCCCAGTGGAGGTTCTTCCCCCAGTTGGAGATATTGGTGCCCAATGTCATAAAATTGGTATTTTCTGTGACAAATCCACACTGACACGTGGCCATTACAAAAATCAGCTCTGTCCCACCAACCGCAGCTTTAGTGGCGCATCCGTCTCTAGGGCGCTTGACGAATGCAGCCTCCTTTGAGCTCAGAGCTGGACACTTTGTGAGGGCAGCTCTGCTGGAAAGCAGAATAGATTGCAAACATATTAATCACATAGCCTAATATTTGAAATGTTTAAGAAAGAAACATGCTTTTTCCCCCTTTAGCTGAAGCTGTCCTCCCGTGATAATATAACACCTGTTTTCATGGCTCAAAATACTGCTGCAAAACTCCCTGGATGCTTAAGAACAATTGGTGCCATTGTGGTGGGCCAGCATGGTAAGCCAAAATGCATCCTGAATTTATAATTCATAATAATATATAATTTATAATAACATGTAAAGTGTCAACCATCCAGAGGCACCTTGGTGAGATGGGCAGGGTAGAAATGCAATGAATGGATAGATAAATAAAGTCTGTAAAATGAAAGAACAGAAATATAACAGAAATGCAGAGTTGCATCCTATAGAAAAATTGCATACATGTTAAGCTTCTTAACATGTATTCAGTCCCATGCCTAACCCTAACCCTAACCCTCATTCCACCACCCGCCCTCCAAAATGACAGAGAAGAAGTCTTCGCCATCAGGAAAGGATGCCTCTGTTCTGTCCCAAGCCTCTATGATATATATGGACGCAGACTTGGCTTTCTGCCACAACTAAGGAGGGAGATAAGCAACCCCTTGGCTGGGAGCCCAGAGAGCTATCTCTATGAAACAAGGCTTGAACTCACGAAATTCTCCCAATCTTTCTCTATGACTGGGTCAGTAAATTGTTGTTTCCTGCAAAAGTCCCCTCCCGTCGCCCCACCTATAAGCTCTCTGGGAGGGGCCAATCAGTAGCCACCTGTTCCTATTCCTTCTGTGATCCTTTTTCCAAAGCTGCTCCCTCCTCCTCGCATCCCTATGCATGGGTTCGTCAAGGACAGCCTCCCTCTGCTCTTCCTCACTGCTCCCTGACTCTGACGCCACCTGGTGGCCAACAGGCCTCTCTAGTCCCTGCTCTGACTCCGAACACCCCCCAGAGTCTTCCTCAGCCTCCAGGGCAGTCCCATAGTGTTCATCGCTGTCAGATTCCACTAACAGCTCAGCTGATTTGCATTACTGGTGTAAAACGTTTACTAGACTTATGTAAGTCTGCATGTGGCATGAGAAAATATTTGATTTTCTAAATTATTACTATACTTATTATTTTCTGTTATTTCTACATATCTCTACAAAGTTTTTGGCTGCTCATTTTATTCTGGGCAGGCTTTCGGAGACAATTCAATTCCTGTCAGCCTTTTCTCTTCCTCTGTCCAGGGACCCATGTCTTCCAGTCCTGTCCGGCTGTGGTCAGCCTGAGCTACCTTGGCGGCCCTTCTCTTCTGCTGGCTCTGCTGGCCAGGGCTCAGGATGACCACGCGGTTTATGCGGCCGTCAAGGTCTTGCAGACCGTCATGAGCTGCAGCGCAGTGAATGAACGCCTGATGGGGGATGAAGGCGATGGGTATCAGGTGAGACAGGAGCGCCTCTCTTTTCCCGCAGCTTTTAGAATTGGAGCTTACGTGGTTTTTCCAAACTTCTGATTCCCAGGCAGGCGGTGCTTGTGCATTGATTCAGAAATGCAGTACTTGAACAGCAAGTGTGTCTGGCCTCCTGATTTGTGGCTTGCACTGAAATTCATTACAAAAAAGTTGATTGTGACGTTCTTTCAATATTTTCATACTCAAAATTAATATGAACGTTTGTCCTATTGTTGGAGGAGGAGGAGATGAGGCGTTTTCCCCAGTCGCCTTCAAAAGTTTTGGAGCTTGGAATTTTGAGTCCTTCTAATGAAAGAAACCTTCCCCTCCCACTAGCAGTCTTGGCGGGGAAGAATTCCCTTTCTTTGCCTTATTGTAATCAGAAAGCCCAAATCTTTTAGTTCCTCCAGTGGACGAGCAAGTCAGACCGAGAAGTCAGAAGGCCCATTAGCCTCATTTCCTGGGACGGATGGATTTCCCCAAGTCCTCGTTTGGTGGCTGCAGCTCTTTTCCTAAGGAGGAAGTGGACACTTATTTCTTTGTCCTTTTGATCTTTGAAAAATGGGAATGCTGAGAGAATTCTGGTTAAAGGTTCATTACTTTCCATGTATTGTGACTACCTTCACTCTTCATAATGCGGCAGGTTTTCCATAAAATTAATTGTCTATATTCTGCAATAAAATGGATTTTAATACTTGGCTATTGATGGCTTATCCAGTGATAGAAATAAAATACCTCTCTTTGTTGTGGCTTTGGGCGATATTATTTTACAGATTCTGGCATATCTGTTGAAGAAAAAGGCCCACCTATTAAACAGCAGAATTCTGCATCTCGTCCTTTCCATTGGTGGCACCATGGAAGCTGGCTTAGAACAGCCGACAATCAAAAACCTGGAGATCTTCCAACATATTGTCTGCAATTTTGAGGTGACGATGCTATTGTTTGTTTATTTCTTTCTTTGTTTGTTGGCAGCAAGGTATGAGTAACTTGTGGCTTATGTGTTGCTTTTAGCCCCTGGAGAATACAATCTTCCTAAAATTTTACTTCCAAAATTTGATGACACACTCTCAATAAATGTAGAGAAAATTCCCCAATCTTTTTGGCAGTAAAAAAAAAAAATTGTGAGCCTGCTTACTTTTGAGGCATCATTAATTAAAATGACTCTATGCGGTGGCAATCCGCCCCTCAAAATACATATTGGAAGGGGAAAAAACCCTTACTTCTGGCATGCAGAGAGGTCTCCTTCCTAGAGAGGTAAGGGAAGAAGAGAGGAGTAGGAGAGAGGGCAAGGAGGGGGGAAGAGGAGGAGAGAAATGAGGAGTGGAAAGAGGGGAGAGGAGAAGGAGAGGGGAAGGCAAAGTAGAGTTGGGAAGGATGACAGAGGGAAGAAAGGAGGAAGGGACAGGGAGGAGAGAGGGAGAAGAAAGTGACGGATAAGGACAAATATGGCGTATGGAGAGCAGAAGAGCCAATAATTGTGATTTGGGACTTGATGGTAAGATGAATTGATGTAAACATTTAATAATACAAAACAATGCTGGCAATGTAATAGTATACATGTGGATTATATCTTATGAAAATATAAAAAACTTTACTAAAAAAAGGGGGATGTTTCTTTTCTGGAACCCCATTAGGTATATATGAGACAGTGGAACCTGAGCCAGCAATTCAGATCACATTATATCGTATTGTATGTTATTTGTTAGATTTCTGCATCATGCATGCCATCGAGGCGACTCTCATGGAATGATCCTCTCTATAAAGAAATCCCCTGACACAAAATATTGCCAGGGGTTCTAGATTTCCCCACAACCTGCCAGTTTCCCATGTCAAAAGAATCCTTCATGCGGAGCCGCCTTTAGGTAGACACGACGGAGCTGCAACATTTTGGAGAACTAGAAGGCAGAAAGAGATGCCCATTGCCTGTTTCCTACAACCTCCTCGGCATGCAGACCAAATGGCCTCTCTCTCTGTTGCTTCGCTTGCCTCTGGCTTTCAGCTGTGGTGCTCTGCCTCGGGAAACCTGGACCTCCCTCTCTTTAAGCATCTCACGGAAGTCCTCCGGTCCTCCAGGTACAGAGAGGCCTTCTCAGTGGGCCAGCAATTGCACGTATCCTGGGCTCACCCGGCAGCCGTGCCGTGGACTGAAACTCTAATTGTGGGGTCTCTACATCCACGGGAATTACTTTCCCTTTAAAAGAAAAAGAACCCACCAGACTTTACTGCATACTTTCACCTTTATCCTCCTGCAGGTGCTTGTAGAGGCATCGTGCAGTGTCCGGAGAGCCCAAAATGGCCTTCCTGCCTTGTAAATGTAAAAGCCTGAATATTCGTGAATTTCTTTTTTGGCTGAAAAACTCTCCGGGATTCTGATAGTGATTTTTGTCAAAGCAGCGCTTACTCCGCTGTGCTGTGCAGCTCCAGGCATCACTTATTTCTTTGATTTGAACTCTCTTTGCTGGCCAACCCACAAGAGAAGAAGAGGCCGGCTGATGCAGAGCGGAAGGGGGCCTGCCTGAGAATCTGATCCGGTGGCTGGCATCTTGAGAGCTGCCAAGACAACGTCAGAAGCCCAGGCAGAAATATAAATAATGTTGTGGCTATATTATCCTCAGGAAAAGGAAAAAATCTTCTAAAAAAACATTTCTTTGCTTTTTGCAGAGGAAAGAATTCCCCCAGGAACCCCGTCCGGCAGGCGCAGATGGTGCCCAAGCTTTTTCTTCTCCTTGGGGATCCCGGGATCCCGGCCTCTCGCGTCCGCCGGATCTGTCTCCTCCTCCACCATTCACTCCGGGGCCACTTCAGCATCCAGGATCTCTGCTGGTATTTCCACCCAGCTCCTGCCGCCCATCCGTGACTAGCACCCCTCTGTCCCTCGGGCTTCAGCAGAAAGACTTTTCCTCCCCACACAGTTTGCTTTTTTTCCAGCCACAAAACAAAGACTACGCGCCCCCCCCCCCCACATCCACCTTCACCGGCTCAATCAGCGGCAGGGAGGAAGGGCAGAGGGGCATCCATGCTGGGTCAACCCCAGAGGAACCGGAGGACAGGAGGGAGGGGGCGGCTGCAATGCCTCTGCTCACCCCTCGGTTCCCTTCTCAGCATCCTTCTCCTTTCCACCAGAGTGTTAGCAACTTTAAAAAATGGGGACATCAATTCCTGCCTGCGCATTTCTAGGGGCTGAAGTTGGTGAGGATAGGAAGCCCTGCTTTGTGACATCAGAGGAGGCTTAGCTTCTCTTTATGACAAACCTCTTAGTTTAGACTCATGAGTTGCCCCGTCTTCCTTCTTTGTGAGGATGCAGGAAAACATCAGTAGCAGCAATATTTATTCTTCCTGTGAGCCACCTGTAAAATGTTATTTTGGGGTTCCTCCTAAGAGTGATTTGAAGGTCTTCCTGTCTGCAATTTGATCCAATCGGTTTATGTTTTCTTGTTCAGGATTGGCTTATTCTTGGTTTACACTTTATCTCCTGCATCTATTGATGAAAATGAGACCTTCTCCAATAATATTCCAGAGCCATTTGGACAAGGTATGAAACAGAATTGTGTGTTGCTAAAAAAAATGGAATATTTTTATTTACCCGTGTAATATAAAAATAAGGCACATAATGGATTGCATCTTTGACATCTGGAGGTGGACAAGTGGTAAAACATGCATTGCAATACAGACTCAAATCAAATGAAGTATTTGCGTGGGGCATCACAATTTCATTGCCTCCTGCCTTCTTCTCAAGCCGTCTGCTTGTTTCAATATCCAAACCTTAGTTAATGGATTGTCTAGTTTATTTTGCCGTGGACTGTTCCGGTTACATGTCAAGAAATGGCATGTGATATAATAGTACCGTAGCCCTGACGTCTCACCTTTGTTCTTCTTGGCTCATTGCTAATATTCTGCCTCTCAAAACCAAACTCTAGTCCTCTAACCCCTGAAAAGAAGATGTAAGTTGGGCTGAGAGAAGAGAGCATTAAGGCACCATCCGTGCAGCAGGAAATTAAGGACTTGCTGGTGCTCGTCTCATAAGAAATGGGAGCGGGTTATGAATCGAGGCCACTCTGTGGCTGTGACATCAGGGCTTGTAGAAGGTCTGTGTTCCTGCCTAATAACTTACCAGACGTAAGTTTGCATCAGGTGGGAGGCTGGAGGAGTGGCTGAGGGAAAGAGAAGAAGGCAGGAACAGCACATGTCCACATTTCGGCTCATGACTGAGCACCAAAACTCCTGAAAACAGCAGGAGCAGCTGCTGAGCCAGGCAGGGAAGCAGATATTCCACAGATAATGCTTCCCTCCTCACCCATTTTGGAGCTTCCCCTGAAGGGAAACTGCAAGAAGGAGGAGGAGGAGGAGGAGGAGGAGGAGGAGGAGGGTGAGGGTGAGGGTGAGGGAGAAAGGAAGAGCGCAAAAATGCCTCTCTGTCCAAACTCCTGTCTGCTCTTCCTGTTTACTTGCTTGGAGTTTTAAAAAAATCCTCCTTGGAACCAAAATTGAAATACATAGAAAAACTTCCAAAAGCCGCTTGTTTCTATTATTCGCTGCTTTGCTCGTGGCTAAGAGTGTAAAGTGTCTGCGTACCAAAAGAAACATTTAACTCCATTTTGCAGGAATGGAGAGAAGAGAGGAAGTTCTGCTGCCTGCTTTGCCCTGGAGAGCCGCTCTTTAAGCTGCCTGCCACGGGGAGGGAGGGAGGGAGGGAGGGAGGGAGGCTGCCCCGTTATTCCTGCCCGGAGAGAGAGGGCAGCGATGCTTCACCTGAGAGGAAACCCCTGGTGGCAAAGCAGCCTCCTAGGGCAGGAAGGCAACCCATCTGACAGTGGGTCGAAAGCCAGCCTGCGTTGCCTTTGCCTCCTGCATGGAACCTGTTCGCAAAGAAAAGGTTTCCCTTTGGCTAAAAGGGACAGTCCATTTGAAGGTGGACTATAAACTCCAGAGTAAAGCCTGACTGCGGAGTGTCCATCCCTCCTACGAGACCTCGTGTTAGCCGTACAAGATAAAATAAAACAAGGGATAGTCTCATATTTGAAGAGTTTCTTACTACCCGTCCGCGTGAAAGATCTGCTCACTTCGTTTTGTATCGTGCATTTATTAGCAGTGAAGGATGTTCACATGCAGAGTTTCACACGCATTCTTTGGATGGTCTGATTTCTAGGCTTAACTCAGGCACCTGGGAAAATGGTCTGGCTTCGAAATCAGTTGCTGAGCATGCTGCTGGATGTACTACAACCAGACAAACCTCATTCGTCCTCTGTGTAAGTAAGAACGTCTGTGCGTCTGTGTGTACACAATCTTCTTTACAGCGGTTAAAAGTACAATGACAAAGGTACTTCTTATTCTAAACACACAGACACACCCCAATCCACAAAGGGCGGAACATTGGATTCCGTCCCCCAGCAGGATCCCTGAAGCTGCAAGGGAGGCTTCCCTTCTGGGCAATGGGAGCCAAATCAGGGATCCTTCCACCGCCGCTGCTGCCTCCGAGGGAGCCTCGGCTGGGGAGGCAGAGCAGGCGGAGTGATGAAGGCTGGGTCTTCCTCCTGGCAAGTCCCCCTCCAACCTTGATCCAGCCTTGGGGAGGCCTCCTTTGCTTCAGAGATGCGCGAACCTCAAAATCCATTTCCACCTTGAGCTGCTTTTACTTAATCGGAAGAGCCTATTTCTATGGGAAGAAGGTTAAGACTAGGCTGTAACTGAATCTTTGGTAGGTTTGGGATAGGTAAGAGATTTCAAAAGCACAACGGTAGCTCAGGAGCCAGCAAATGTTTCCAGTTTCTGTTGTTCTAGTAAGTCCGCCACGTAGTTACAACAAACAACGTTTAAGTGTTGTGTCTTTCAATCCGGTGTTTCCCTCACAGGATCCAAGAAGAAATGTTCCAGGCCTTGGGCCCTGACTGGTTCCTGATGTTTATGCAAAGCCACGTGCATAGAACCACAATTGTGCTGGCAGCCAAACTGCTCTTCCATTTCCTGCACAACCACACGAACCTGCAGGAGTTCACAGAGGGGATGGTGGCAGGCCTGTGGCTGAAAAACAGCTTAGAGGGGCTGAACATTTTGACCGGTAGGCCCTCTGGTCGGCTTGCAATGGGATGCTGAGGCCAGCTGTGGATCACGACTAATTATTTCAATAAATCTATCACCTCTCTCTCTCTTTCTCTCTCTCGCTCTCTCCCACTCCCCTCCTCCATCTCTATCTATCCTCTGTTTGCCTCTATTTGATTTCTATAGCATGTATTAATTGTTTTAAAATGTTTTTGCTTTTGTTAAAAATAGCCCTGGCCAAATGTGAAGGAAATCCAGCCTGGATGGCCAAGGGGTTGGGGATTGTGTACTAATATCACCTTCACCGCCTCCTCTTTGGCCCTTTCACACTTTGGGTTTCGGCTCTTTAACTGCTCCGTCCAAAAGAGAGACCCAGCCTTTTGGCGCCTTGTTTGCTGGCCAATACAATTTAATTCCGGATATTTGGTTGATAAACCAAACTGAACCAGATCCTGGAGAATCTAGTCTCCCTGCTCCCCCCCCCCCCCCCCGACCTCTAGAAGCAGCCCCCATCGACGGCTGTGTTGTGTAGCCTTTCCTTGGGTAAATAAGATCAGAAGACAGTCTGGTCCCTTCTTCTTCTCCTTTCATCCTGTAAGTCAGGAGGTTGGCAGGCAGTTCAGAGGGAGCCTTAAGAGAAAGTTTCTTCTTCTTCGTTGTAGACAATTTGAAGAGTTCTCCCCAGTCGTTTGAATATCAGCCGTATCCGCTCTCTGGATTAATGGAGCTACAGATGTTCCTGAGCAGCTCAGCCCACATCCCTGAGATTCCCCTCCTCCTCTCAGGGCTTCTTCTGGACACACAGGGCTCTAAGCCACCTGATGACACTCAAGTAAGCCACTGCATTGACAGGGAAAAGGGTTTGTAGAAGCTGAAATAGCAAAGCCAAAGGACAGAAACTTTCACTGTGAATAAACCCTACAAATAGGAAATATTCAAAGGCAACAGAACAGGAAATGTCCATATTCAACAGAGGAATCTTCCTTAAGCTGCCGAGACTTCGTGTCATAGAGGGCAGCCTCGATTATTCCCGGCCTAGATTACCCCCAGTGTAGCCCCTTTCCTGGGAATCAAATCTCAGCTGAAGCTCATTTTTGGGAAGGGTTTCAAAATTCCCATTCTATACTGTCACAATTATTCTGTGTATGGTTTACATCTCATGCCTATCAGCCAGGGATGGGTTCCTGTACCGGTTGGTAGCGGTTCGCTGCACACGTGCTTTGCGCGTGAACTGCTCTCTTCGCTCATACGTGCCTGCCACACATTGCTTGCGCAGTGGACTAAAAATTGTTCTGCGCAGGTGCAGAAACATGCCGGCAACAGCAGAGGAGACTGGGGAACCAGTTTGGGGGCGTGGCCAGCCTGGGTCGCTGCCAGTTCTGCGTCCCAGGCCAAAATACCACTACCAGTTCGGCCAAACTGGGAGCAACCCACCTCTGCCATCAGCTATCAAAACTTTATTTGAAAGAGGAGCAGCTCATACAGCTTAAAAGGGTCACCATATAAACCATTACGTTAATCTTTTGATACAGCCCCACAGTCACGTAAAAACAAATCTGAAATATTTCTGTCTGCATATATTTTTCTTAACTATCCTGACATTGTTGTTTTAGTTTTGGATATTTTGAATATTTGAATACTAATTTTATTGTGCTGGTTAATCACTACCATAAAGTATGATATTAGGAGGAATTTCCTGTCCATGGCGAGAGATATTAACCCGTAGAATTAATTGCCACGTGAGGGAATAAGGTCCCTTTCCCCAAAGCAGGGCTGGATGGCCCCCTGCCCTTAGGGTTGACAAAGGAAAGTTTTATTAAGGTCTGTGCTACTATGCCACGCAATCCACCTCTCACAGCTAGAGTTATTGATTAAACTGCACAAAATCTCTCTCTCTCTCTCTCTCTCTGTATACACATTCAGGTATATCTTGTGCAATTCTTTGAGATGACGATGTGCGTATACAAATTCTTGCACAATAAGCATAACAGAAAAATGCTGAAATAAATAGTCCTACTCACATTTTGCTTTCTTTGATTTTATTTTTCAAAAAATGTATTAATGAATACTTTTCACTAACAGAAAGAACCTAAAGGAACAACACATTGAGAAGTGTTTTTTATTCAGGCTATCCACATCAAAGGAGTTTTTCTCAAATGTGTCTTGTGATATGAAGTTCTGCTCCTGATTCACTTCTTTTTTTAGTGTCATAGGAATTGGCACCTCAATATCTTGATTCAGGTTCCCTCCTTTGCCCATATTTTGGATAGAATTTAGAAGTAAAAATCACGTTGTAACCCGAGGACTCTTTTGCAGGTTCCTCTTTTTCAGACTTCTAGGCTTCCGGGCTGAAAGCCCTATGAAGCGGTATATAAGTCTAACTGCTATTGCTGTTGCTATTGATTGTTTCAAGAGGAGCCCCTCGCACAGCCTGCCATGTTGTTATTTAGCGGTGTGGGGAAGCTCATCCTTTGGGGCACTTTCTGCTGTTTCACGAGACGTTCATTTTCCAGGCAGGTCTGGGTGCGATGTTGGAGTGGCTGCTGTGCCACCATCAGACAGAGAGAGTAGCCAAAGGTGGCTTATGTGCGGAGGCCGCCGTTCTGTTGCTGGGGATGGTCTCGTCCCTCGCCAGTCAGGTGAGTCCTGTCCTGGGGATGCCGCAGGCTGAAGCCCCACAGCTGCTCAGGAGCAACGGAGGCTGATTGCTCTCTATCTACACACACCTGAGCTGAGGCTGTTTTGAAAATTTAGGACAAAGGAAAAGAAAAGGGGTGAAAGGATGTGCCAGTAGGCAGGGAGCCTGTTCAGCAGGGTCCCTCTCCGACTTGAGCTTCTGCCATGCAGAATCTATTTGTTTAGGATGCCCTGTTTCTCCACTGGGTTTCAGTTCATTTCTTTTATTTAACCAATCTTCTTCGCTGCCCTTCTTGCCAGAGGTGATCCTTGACATTGAATAAAATGCAGCATAGACGTTGAAATAATAAAGATCACAAATTTAAAATTTTGAATTAAAACTAAACTAAACAGGATGGAGAGGGAGGGAGCAAAGCATGCAAGGAGGAGGAAAAACACCCCCAAAACAGGATGGAAATAAGGGATGAGAAAAGAAAGACAGATTGCCCCAAAAGGGAGAAAGAAATAACAATCAAATTAGATTTCAGTTCAGTGGCAGGAAGCCTTTCCCAAGTTCTTCAAAAGTCTCCAAGCTTTTCTTTCTCTGCTTTTATTTCTACATTTATTATTTTCTCTTCTCTCAATCAAAGTAAAACCTAAATAATTGAATGGCTGTTTGATAAAAGTTCATATTTTGCGTCCCCCTTTAGATTCCCGCAGAGGGAGAGGATTCCTGGCAAACCGGCTTCATACAGAATATCCTCCACTTTGTCCACCTGGTGTACCAGAGATACCCCCAGGATCCCCTCTGGTCCAGCTCCCCCTTCCTCCAAGCCCTGGCCTTGGCTGCCTTCCCCTCAGGGCCACCCCAGGTAGGAAGGGATGCTCTGCTGACCCGGTGGCCGATTCCATTCTGTTCTGTTCAATAGGCGGGTTCAGCAAGCAGCCAGCACCACAGAAGTCAAGATAATTGGGGTGATGGGACAAACCACAAGTTGGTGTAGTGATGGACAAGGTCTTGAGGAATTGGAATACTTGATTATTTTTTTAATTGGATAAAACTACGATCCAGACAATATTATTCCTCTTACGGCTGAATCTGAAATTTGGCGTTCAAGGATGATATTCAAATCATGCCAGACAATTAGATGACAGAAAACAAATTGATGCATAATCCCGATTGAACTGAAGTCTTCAGTCAGTCAAAAGGGAAATGAAAGAACTGCTGTCTTGAGAATCAGCTTGAAGGCAAAGATAGACTATAAAATTAATCAATAAATGATTCCTACTTTCAACTGTGCCTGGTCTAACTCTGCACCTAAGCCTGGGCTGTACTTTTTAGGCAGCATATAAATGATCTAGGCATTATAAGGCTATTTCTAATATATGGGGAAAGGGCCATTTTTTACCAGCTACATGTTGTCCTTCTAACCTGTCTCTCTTCCTGGCTCAGGGAAGAAAGTTGCCCACACATTTGTCTCTCGCCCTACAAGCAGCCCTTAATCTAAACCCCTGGGTGGGAAATGCCAGGAAGTCACCCTACAGGCAACAGGGGCTCAGGATTTCTAAAAGAGAAGCAGATTCTTGGAATAATAGTTTGTAGCTGCAACCTGAAAAGTATAAAACCATCTCAGAAATCAGGAAATCAGATGATGGTGGTGGTGGTGATGATGATGATATACTTTATTCATTAAACATGAAACTCAGTCAACTGAACATTCAAAAAGGCATCTCAAATACTATTGATGGTTGATACAGGTTGCGCCAGCGTTAGGGTTAGGGTTAGGAACCTGCAATTTGTTGATGTATCTTAAAAAATTCTTTGACATGGTGCCAAGTGCCCCGATGACAATGGGCATCACTGTTACATGTTTCATCCATAATCGGGTAGTTTCGATGGCCAGGTTGTGGTATTTCGTGATTTTTTTCCAGTACTTTTTCTTCAACTCTGGCATCTCCTGGTACCACAATGTCAATAAATAGGTTTTCGACAACTGTAATATTTGGTGTGTTGTGTTCCAAATGAGGATCCATCTGTATTCGAAAGTCCCACAAGATCTTCACCTTCTCATTTTCGATAACTTTTTCCCCTTTATGTCCCCATGACGTTCTGGATACAGGTAAATCATATTTTTTACATAATGACCAGTGGATTAATTTAGCAACTCGGTCATGTCTAGCTTTGTAATCATTTTGTGCGATTTTGCTGCATTCACATATTAATGTGAAACAGTTTTGACTTTGTCATTGCAAAGTCGGCAGTTTGGATTGTTGGTGGATTTTTGTATCTTTGCTTTCATGGCATTAGTTTGTAGTGCTTGTTCTTGAGTAGCGAGTGTTAAACCTTTCATTTCTTTCTTGATAGTTCCCATCTTAAGCCATGTCCACATCAAGTTGTCATCATCTTTTCCTTCAATGTTTTTCAAGTGTTGTCCATGCATCTACTTAATCTGTCATCCAGCTGTTTTCCCTTATATTCTGCCTTTGTTTCTGTTGTTTTTATAATGTTCTCCATTTTCGCAGCCTGCAGCAATTTTTCTGTACTTTGGTTGTTGTTGTTGTTGTTGTTATGTTATTCAAACGATGGGAGGAAGTGTGGAGGACGAAACAGGAAAACGTCATCGATGCTGGCCACTGCGCTCAGTAAGGACTCCTCCCTTGCTCCGGCAATTGCTCTCCACGCAGCCATCCGGCGATGGGAACAAAAGCTGGGAAGGTCCTAATGTGCTCTTTGAGCCTGGAAAAGCGATTCTGAGCGAGTCCAAAGTGCTAGCTGGGGAAGGGGCATCTGGATTTCCCCGCAAAGGACGAGCTCGCTTGCAAAGTGGGGCTCTGGGATACTCTTGTTGACAAAACCCATCTTTGTCTCTTTCCCACCAGAAATGGTTTCAAAGGGCTTTTAGTTTATGGCATCCTTTATTTCTGCCATTGCTCATTTTCTGCATGCAATTTCATCTAACATCACGACTGCTGTTTTATTACATTTTAGCAATCTGTCTTATTTGTGGTTTTATGTTGATATTCCAGTTGTTGATCTGTTTTTTCCGTATGGGGGATAAAATGTAAGTGTGGAAATGCAGCACAACCTGCCTGTGTCCCATGCTGCGGTTGCTGACGTTCCCCTGTTTTTCCAAGATGGCGGAAGGGGAGGGAGGTCCCACCCCCACAGCCCCGCCCTCGCCTCCTCCCAGGCCAGTAACCCTGCCGGTCTTTGTGGTTCTGGGTTTCAGCCTCCAGCCAGGAAGGACGTCTGGGACTTGGTTCAACTTCTCCTGATGGGAATGATGCTGCTGGACTGGAGGGACAAAAGTTGGCACCCCCTGGAGCTCATGCTTGAGGTCTGATGCATTTCTCTGCCCCTTCAGTTGTGGGGTGAGACGGAGGGAGGAGAGCCGGAAGCTCCAGGATTTTTCCCTGACTTGCCACTGGCGCATCCTTCCTGCCCCTCGTTATTTGCGTCGTCACTTGGGGAGACTCTGCCAGTGGGAACGTTTGATAAAGCAGAGGGGAAGCGGATGCGTTCGCTCACCTTCTGCTGTGCGTCCCAGGCGTCCCAGAGTTTTTGCAAAGGCTTTGCAATGTCCTTGGGGGTTTTACCATATACAAGCATGGCTCCCTGCGCCAGGCTACAGTCTGGATAGTGAACTATGGAGTATTACCACCGACCTTTCATTGAGGGAAAGGCCCGGTTCTGGAAACTGCTGCCTCATTCTTGTTCTCTCCTCCTTTTAAAACGTTCTCTGAAAACCTTTCCGCTCTAATGTAACCTTCCTAGGAACACGGGGGGGGGGGGGGGGGAGGCTGTTGCTGTTTCCTAATAACCATCACCAGTGGGGTTCCCTGCAGACTCCATCGTTTATCTCTCACCGCAATACAGGCCTCTCCAGAGAATGCTGCTGTTGAGCAGAAGATGCGCTTCCAGGCAGAGCTATTGCTTTCCATTATAGAGATTGTCTACAACCTTGGCCAAAATTACAAGGAAACCTCCACTTTAACAACAGGTGAGTGTCACCTGCACTTCAGCCCTCTTCTACCTCAATCTACCTGACACCCACCGAACATACCCTGAGGTCCCTGCAGGTGTGGCTGAGCTACAGATTCCAGCATTCGTTTTGGTTTTGCAGACAGCCGTGCCGAGGGTTGGAAGTGGCAATGGGTTCTAAGGCTCGGCTGTCTGTGATGCCCCCCCCCCCTGCCCCCTGTCTGGATTCCTGCGCTGAGCAGTGGGTGGGTCAGGGTTCAAAGGGTCGTTCCCCCCCCCCTCCCCTTTGAACCTTGCGGGTTGTGTGTTCTTGACCATTTGTGCCTTTGACAAAGTCCAGTGGAGCTTAGACAGAAGGAGGCTGTTGATGATACCTTGCTGACTCATAAATAACATAATAACTTCCTAATCCAAACATTATTTTTAGAAATAAAAGTTTCTTCACTGAAGGCGTACATTTTCCTAATAGTTTAGACTGCTTGGTTGCCGAGTATAAGGACTAATGTTTACATATTTTTTTTAAATTTTCTTTATTAGCTTTGGCAGTACAGTATATTTATTAGTAAATACAGTAAAGTAACAGTAAATATAAAACACAAGGTAACGTTTTTTTTCTTTCTTAGTTTGTGTTTTATTTTGTTTGGGGTGGTCTCTTTTCTATATTTTTTTTAAAATTGAAGATTGTTCCAATAATTTTAGAAAAACAAAAATTAAGGAGAGACCACGTAATGTTTTATCAGGAAAAAAAAATCTGCAGAGATTTCCTTGTTTGCATTTTAGAAGTTCAACCTTCTCTTCCCCCTTTGCAGGAAATGGGGATGCCGGGAATGTTTTGGAGTCTGCCAGGCCTTATTTCCTAGTAAATGTTGGCTATTTTACTCGGAAGCTGGTAAGCAAACTTCACGAGGGGGTGCTGGTCACAGAGCCGAGGAAGACCATCCTTTTCATCGCAGAGCAAGTGCAACTGGTGAGGGCTCCTCCTCCCCCCCCTCCCCCCCTCCCCCAGGTGCCATTCTCAGCCGTTTCTGGATAGCAGCAGACGCACCAAGTGATGCCGCTGTAAGCTTATTAGGGATGGTTTCCACCCCAGGGACGCTACTTCTGTGGCAACAAATAATTACCCTAAATTCCCTTCAAAATTTAATTTCCATTATGAGGGGACTGACAGCTTGAATGCTCACACATGTTCATGCTTGTTGGAGAAGGAAAGTAGTTGGATTAGAGAAAATTTTGCACAAGGCAAATGGGCATTTAAGAATCATTATTGCATATGCATTCCAGTACACATTCCCACGTGCCACAGATTAAAAACAACAGAGGAAAAAATAAACATTTTCATTTATATTTGCATGTGGCTGAATGTCTGTAAGCACCAGCAAAGACAAATTCCTTGAAAAACAGAGGAATAGAGTTCCTCATTCTGCAACGTTTTGTTGCAAATCTGGTTGCATAATTGCTTTTAAGTGTCTTAGATTAGGATTATTTTTAAATTTGTCATATTTCCGTGGACATTTTAGGTCATATCCCTAAACACGGTGCATTCTGAGCCTCTTGACTGTTTTTTAACAGGTAACAAGAAAGCTTTTTCTCCACAAAGAGTCAATTATGAGCAACCTGTACAACTGTTTGAACCACAGCATCTTGTTCTATTTATCAAATTCTTCTTCTGGGCCCCAAAGTCTCCTGGAAGTTTTGCAGACCCTTCAGATGCGATGGGATGTCATCTTTGCAGTGCACAATTCTAGCCTGGATTTCATCGCAAGCCTTTTGTATTGCCTGTTGCAACTGAAATCTATCAGGTACGGTGGTGTTTCCTTACTCTGGCAGAACTCTTAGGCAAGGGAACCGAAATTTACAGAAACTTATTTTCAGAGAAAATATGTCTCCTCGGGGACAGGCATTTCAATGGTACTCGTTGAATTGTGTCACCATGGTCAATGTAGATTTGACCTTGAAGAGACTCCAAGGGTTTAATCTAGAACAGAGGAAGAAATGTGCTGGATATGTCCCTGAGATACAATGACTTCCATAAGGACCGGTTTGTTTCTAGTCATGTTTTGGAGAGATGCCTCTCACCTTTAAAGCTTCTTTCAAACCTGGGGAAGCCTTTTGTGACCTTCCTGAATTGGGAGGGGGTATTCCAACATCGTGCGTATGGAACTGAGAAGTCCCCATCACGAGAGAGTAAACTTTCAGTAAATCTGTGATTATTCTTGGTAAATAAATAGTGTCACCTACTTACTGTCGGACCACAAGTGTGGCCCATTTCTTGACTCCAACTCTGCCTCCTGCTTTATTCTGGTTTTGGTTCTTGGATAGTTTACTGGGCCAGTTTGCCGTTTCCTTGCAAAGTCTTAACAACTCTATTTGGTCTTGGGCAGGAGAGCCTTATCAGACGTTTGCATCCTCCTGTGGCATCAGGAGGAAAGCCAAAAAGATGAAATAACACACATGGCAACGAAGAACTCTGGCTAGCTAGGAAAAAGGGCATTTTGCCTTCCGGAAGAACCCAGAAGCTGTTTCCATTTAGATTTGGGAAGCTTCCTCAGCTTGGAAATGACTGCATCAATCCCTCGCTGATGGAACAATAGCACCACGTCCAGTTTAAAGAAAAGGATGAAGATAAAAGGGAAAATGGACCCATAAACGGAATCCATCCTAGGGACATAGAGGCCGAGACTTCTTTTTCCTTGAAATGCTGTGTTAATCCCCAAAGTAATCCCCAAAGAGCAGATATTGGAGCAGTTTGTCTTTTAGTTGTTCTTCTTGGTTATTAGAGTTCTTAAAAATAACCACGTATTTTAAAAAGTTCTTTAAAAATAAATATATTAGGATTAAGTTGCATTAAATCATCCACAGCCCACCTTTTTTTGCTCAGATGGTGGGTGGTCTTAATGAACCTGCCTATATTTTAGCCAGAGGTTTGTTTGTTATTTTCTGTGTTACAGCTGTCATGAAAATGGTGAGGCAAAATGGATGCCGGCTTCGGGTCATTCTCTTGGCCCGAGGAAGGAGGAGGAGGGAATCGATGATCTTTCTGCCCTGAAGGATGGTAAGCATGACATGATGGATGTGGAAAAGCGGGTGGAGAAGAGAAGAAAAGGAGAAGGCTGTTGTAGATGTCCTGCTTTGCTCTCAAAATCTACCCACTTCCAAGGGTCTACAGAACGAGACCGAGAGCTGGCAGAGAAAGGACAGAGTTTCATCTGGGTCTTCTAGGCTAAAGGAAATACGCAGTGCTGAATTAATGGCTTCCAAGCAACAGAAACCACACCCGGCCAATGCAGCCCACACGGATTGTGACTCTTCTACTAAGGAACTAAGCTCAACACTCACCTACTGTGGTCTCTTTAAAACATGGGTGCATTTTGCAATGTCGATATAGAAACCTTGTCACCCAAATTGTTTACAAATTATTGCCTGGAAACTAAAAAAGGCAATTTTACACGAGATACATGGAGAGATGTGGGTCATTTATTATTTTAGACATGTCTGTTGCTCTGGCTCCTACATACCTTCTGCACAGGCAGCATCAAAATCTGGAGGGCTGCAAGTGATTCTGCTTTAAGGATGTCCCGGTTTCCATAAATATCCACGTAACCGATCAGACTTACCTTCAATCCGGAAGCGATGCATGATGGCCCTTTTCTTGACGTCATACTTTCACACCAAAACATACTTGCCTTTTATTTCATTCCAGTTCAGCAAGAGATCCAGAGGGCAGCTGAGGAAATCTGGCTCCGACTTCTTTCCAGGAGAAGAAGGGATTTGGAGGATGCGTACAAAACCCCTTTATTTAAAGAGGAAGGCGATGGAGAGGAGAGAATGAAGATGGAGGACGTAGCTCCTCTTTGGGAAGAGGCCATGAGGAAGACCTGGCAGGCCTTTCTAGGTCTCTGCTCTTGAAGTCTTTAAGGGAAGGGGCCTTTGGGGCGATGGGTCCACTCAGGAACCATCGTTAAGCACGATACATGCTACCAAGGGAGCGGTTGACAGGCCCCCTCGTGATCTAGGCTACTTCATCCATCCGGTGGGCTGTAACCGGTGGTGACAGGTGGGGTTCGGAGATGTCCAAAACACCACAGAGCTGGATGGAGGGGAGACCTCGCTAGGCAGCAGGAAGAGTCTTTACAGTTTGCTCTTTGGAAAAACAAACATCCAGGGCAGAGGAAAACGCAGCTGGCTGGGATGCCCGCTTTGCCCTGGGCCTTACCAAGCCTGGGCTCCTCGGGGGATAACATTGAAGCCACTGGGATGGCATCAGTGGTCAGGAAGAGGGGTTGGGTGGCACCTGAAGTGGTACAACAAAACCTTAACTCTGCTTGTTGCTCCTTCCCTTCCTGTGGTTCCAGCGTCGGGGAAAAAAGCCTCCCAGAGCAGAATCCTCATCAGTGTGTCCAGCAGGACGAGTCCTTTGAGTGAGAGCCTGAAACAGGTGATGCACAAAACTGGCATAAACTGCCTTTCCAAATCCTCTTGGGAGCCCTCAAAGGAAGCACACGGGCAAAGAACGCAGGGGGGCACCGTGCGCTTCCCGACTTGCAGCCCTAGTCCTGCTCTATTTGCTGACATGCATCGTGTGGCCCAAATGAAGCCCCCCCTCCCCCCCCCCGGGAAGAAAGTGCCGAGGGCAGCGAAGGCTCTGTGGGCGAACTCAAGGCCGGCTTCGTAGCTGCTGTGCTGTTGGCTGAGAAAGAGACTCAGCCTAAGTAACCTCCTTCCAGGTGTGATGGGAACACACGTTCCTATTCAACGCTGGCACCCTCTATTTGCCTTCGGGTCTGTTTAATTATTTCTTAAAATTAATTTTGATTATTACAGCTGATTACACATCAGTGAGCAAAGTAATTGATATTTGTTAATGTATCCCAAGGAACATTTTGTACAACTTGTATTTGCTGTTGAAGGTTAAAGACTATTATTGGTTTTTCCCTAAATGTGCCCACATCATTAGTTCTTGTAGTAGGAAAGGATGCCATCTGGAAAAGGCCGCGTAGACGCATTATTCAGGCACAAGTGCATGAAATTGAGGTTTCTGCATCTTCTGTCTTCCTCTTCTAAAAAGAAAAGGCTGGTAATTAAAGGAGAAGCCGGATTACAGGGGAACATTACTCATTTTGTGTTGTTTTCGGTAATGTCAGCAACCGACGCTTCGAGATCTGATAGACACTTCCCTGTAGTGTGACGTGCAACTGAGCCTCCGACTCTTGCCTCTCTTTTTGCTCCAGGCAATTGTATTTCCCCCCCCCTCGTGCTTTTCAAGAAGATGAGTTGTACAGCAGGCTAAATGACTGATAGGAGATCTCTGGGACTTCCAGAGCCACAAACAGACAGAGGGACACATTCTTTATAGCAACTCTGGTGCACCAGAGGGGTTTTTTTTTCCTGTGCACCTTGGAAAGAAAAGAAATCCACAGTGAGGATGAGTTATATTTCCCTTCCCTCCTAGATTCATTTCCCCACTAGGCCTTCTCCCTAAAGGACAAGGGCAGTGATGATAAGCAAGGCAGGAACAGAGGGGAGGGCAGGAGGAAGACCTGCCCCCTTTCGGAGCCTTAGCAGATCAGCCCTGGCCAAGGCGTCCTTTAGGAAATGAACTTGGTGGGCTGCCCGGGGTCTTTGGAGAGCTTTGCCACCTGCTGCTTTGCTTCCCCAAACTCGGCCCCTATGGAGGCAGCAGGGAGAGGAGGCGGGTGATGGGGGTCCAGGCGGACAGAGGTCAGAGGCTGACCTCCAGGGCTAGGAACGGTACAGGAGCTGAGCGGGAAGGCAGGGCTGCTCCCACAAAACCCAGGGCCAGGTTTATCGCCTTCTCAGCTTTCTCTTAATCTCAGCAAGTATCGTTGATGCTGCCAGAAACATCCCCAGTTAGAGATTTGGTCCCTGTGTTAGGCTTCCCCTGCTGGAACAGATCTCAGGGGACCAAGATAGAGGGAAGTCAGTCATAGTAGCCACAAGATCATGTTTTTTAAAAAGAAATATAACCCTTTATTATTAAAACAAATACATGAGTCTTTTAATTAGACGATATTTGACAATATCTGACCCTGAAGAATGAACTGAGGTTGAGCAGATGTTGCCTCTCATCTGGCTTTCCAACTGGAGTGGTTGGAGGTGGCCTCGTCCTCAGAGAGGTTGGTCTCCTGCCCCAAATGTCTCCTTATGGTTCCAGCTGGAGGTTTTCCTTTTGGCTCTGCCTCTTTCGGCCCAAAAGACGTGACTTTGCCCTGATCTTTCTAGATCTTCCCTCCCTTTGGACCGAAAGCTTCCCTGAAGGGTTTCCTCTCAGAATAAAGGCCTCTCCACTGACAGATCTGAGTCGGAGCTTCTCTCCCCCTTTTCAAAAAGTTTCTTCCTTCACTAGTACGACCAGTGGTTAGGAACCCTTGAGCAGACTAAGCGCGTGCTTAGGGCACTGGGCCCAGGGGGGGCACCACACAGTTGAGAAAGGGGGGGAAAAACCCAATGAAGATTCGTTCAGTGTGTACAAAGGGTGGGCAGGTGGGGGGCACCAAGATTTGTCAGTGCTTAGGGCCCCAGTGAGCCTTAATCCGCCACTGAGCACAACCCTCAACATGGAGCATTTTCTTACAACTCAAACATTCAGCTTTTCTCCCTTCTGGCAAACAGAAACATGGACTCCAAAGAGCAAAAGGTCCACATTTACCTTTAAAAACAAACCGTGTTTATTTTCCCAAACAGAAAAGGGGAAATAGCTGTTTTTACAATCCAAGCAGAAATTCTTGTACGTAGAGCTAATAATTTTCTGCTGTCTTGCAAAGACTTTTAACCATTTCTTCTGCATACCTGTTTTTAGGTGTCTGCCTTAATTAGTGCTGTAATTAGGGAAAGGTTGTAATTAGTGAAAGGCTGCCTGAGTGTCATAGTTGGGAAAGTTCCCTTTGCCCACCCAAGTAGATCAAAGGAAGTTGAGGCAACACAACTCACACAGTCACATCTACCTGCAACTCATTTACTTGGCTTCTTTTGGCTTGGCCAAAATATGGTGTCCGTGATCCGTTTTGTACTGAGTTTTGAAGGAAGCACATAATGCTCCTGTGACAGGTGTGTAGTGCCCTCCTAGACGTATTTGGTGAAAGTCAATTGTTCTGAGCTCACAAGAATTTCCAGTGGCTGCTTGAGGAGGTTGTCCGTCCAGATGTGAGTTTTGCCTGCCCGGCTTTTCCCAGCCGGTGCTTCCCCAGTGTGTGGAGGGCACAGTGTCAGTATCCTCTTCAAATCTCTTGCCATGATGCCCTGTGTATTATTTTGACCAAACAAGCAAATTTATAATTAATTATATTTCTGCTAATCATTTGTGTAGCATCTTTATCTTCATAATAGAAAGATAATTAACACCACTGATTATCTAATTAAATTCATTAAGCATCTACCGACAGTGCTCTATGAAGCTGACATTATGTTCCATTGTCAACAAAAGCTTTGATTTCTTAGGAAGTAATTAAAATGTAAATTAGCATGCCATTAAATACACGGGGGGACTTTTGAATCTGATATTCATTTCAGAACTGCTCATGGCAACCCATTTTTTTCTTTCAGTGCAAACAGGCAATTTGCTTTTAATGACATATATTAACTTTTCCCCCACTGCAACATGAATGTCTTCCTTGGATATCTGGCGTAGTTCACAGCCGGAGTAGAAGGGAGACTTCTTGGAAACTGCCGATTTGCTGGTAAACCTGGGTGATTTCTGTCCATGCAGGAAGAGCTTTTCTGTCTGCACCAGCAGAGCCCAGATCAGAGCCCAGAATGCCACCAATAACGCTAAGGGTATCATGGCCTTTTCATTTCTTCATCAAGAGGAGAACATTCGTTCCTTCTGCTGCAAATCGTGGGAGCCAAAGAAGCCTGCCAGTTGCTTTACTATATCCTGGCACGGATCTTGAAATTTGCCACTGCTGAGGAACAAATTATTTCTACTTTTTTTACATTCTATTCTTGCTGAAATATGCTAATACGCTAATGCTGCCTTCTTGCATTTGGGTCCCTGCTGCCCCCTTTCAGCCCCATCTTCTACCAGTCTTAGCTCCTCTTTCTCTGCTTCCGCCTCTTTCCCGATTCTACCTAACCGTCAACTGGTGGAAGGGCCTCCCTGGAGAGGTCGGGGGATGCTCCATCACTGGAGGTTTGCAAAAAGAGATCAGACAGCCATTTCTATGAAATACTATCCGGTCTCACGCTTGAGCAGGGCTACGAGTCCTCCAAGGTCCCTTCCAACTCTGCTATTCTGTTATCGTTCTTTCTTTCTTTCTTTCTTTCTTTCTTTCTTTCTTTCTTTCTATTCATTCTTTCATTCATTCATTCATTTTTCATTTTCTACCTTCTGGTCTTCTTTATTTCCCCTCCCCCTTCTTTGATCTTTCTTCTTTTCTATCTGTGCCTTCACTCTCTTGGAGGCACAGCCCCCTCCCCTTATTAAATGACCGGTTCTCCCAGACTGCCAAGGGTGGGGCCTTCAATAGCAATAGCAATAGCAATAGCAATAGCAATAGCAGTAGACTTATATACCGCTTCATAGGCCTTTCAGGCCTCTCTAAGCGGTTTACAGGGAGTCAGCATATCGCCCCCACAGTCTGGGTCCTCATTTTACCCACCTCGGAAGGATGGAAGGCTGAGTCAACCCTGAGCCGGTGAGATTTGAACCGCTGAACTGCTGATCTAGCAGTAGCCTGCAGTGCTGCATTTAACCACTGCGCCACCTTGGCTCTTTAGTCCAAGATTGCAAGATTCTCACCTCAAGACTCCTTAGCACAATTTTGAAACTCGTTTAAGATTTATTCATCAAATGTAAAGCACAAATGTTTTGTTACAGACATCAATTTATTAATAATTTTTGTTTTAAATCAGGATTTTACTTCATATTTAGAAAAATGCAGGAGAACTGGCCAAGAACTCTATGCAGTTTTATGCAAGGATCATGTTGAGGTAAGAAACGAAAAAGTCACCTTGGCAGGGAAAACAAAACGTGGTTGGGCGCATCAAAGAAACGTGGTTGATTACATTGATGGCATTTATACCTGCAACCATCAGGAGACTCTGAGAAATTTACATTAGTAAAAATGGAGAAGGAAAGAAAACGTTAAGATTGAGAAAAGAACCCAGTCACTACCTGAATTTGCTTCTAATAGCGGGTTTGATATTTATCTGCTTAAAATAGAGTGAAGTGATGGAGTTATTGCTCTCCAAGTAATTACAGGAAAAAGAACTTCCTCACAGAGAGAGCTAAGAGGGTTTGACTCGCTCGGGGTCCCATTCTGCCCAGGTGAAGCTTTGTAGAGCAAAGTGCTAAATGCAGTCATCTCTACTGCCTTCAATTTGTTTAGTTCCGACTGGATTTAAATAAAACCAAGGGCAGGTTATGGGTCCTGGTAATCCTTCAAAAGCCATGGGCCTCCCTCGGTCCCAAAGGAGAGGTCAGTCCCTGCCTTCTCACCGAAGGAATCCGGCCACAGGGTCCCTGGTGAAGCTGCTGGGCCAGAGGGAGGAAAAGCGAGGTCCAAGCCCATCCTGAGCTGCAGGGGGATTGTGAGTTTCCCCCTCCGCCCAACCTGCCTCTTGTGGAGAAAAGGGGCACTCAGGGCACCCCCTGCGGCTTCTGCAGGTAACCGAGTACTTGCCCAGTGCTCTGATCAGTGCTTTCCTTTCCTTTCCAAGGCAGAGACGCAACATCTGGGTAGGAGCAGGAGCAGGGGAGAAGACTTTGCTGCCAGTGACTCCCTCTCTCTTTCCTGCAGAGGGCGCTGTGCCTACGCTTGAAGTCTGCCAAAGCCTGGACTGAGCTGGAGGACCGGCTTTTTAGGGAGGGGGGCCCGTGGGGGTCTGCGGTAGCTTCTCCTGTCACAAGGTGGGTCCGGGATGCCTACGAAGGTCCTGCTCGGATGAGGAAGAGGATCCAGTTCAAAACCGCCCACCGTGCAGCGGAGCTGTTGCAGGACAAGGTAAAACCTGCTTTCGGGGCAGGAGATCCGGTTTCCTCTCGCCGGGACAGAGGAAGAAAAGAGGCTGCTCTGTGTCACGAAGGAGCCCCCAGAGTCTCTTGGTCTCCTGAGCTGCAGGCTGGGAGCTTTGCTACCTGTTGATGCTGATGCTGAGATGATGCGAGGGGAAGCGGCTCCTGCCGTTCTTGCTTTGCAACACAAAGGCCGAGGAGAACCAGGTAGAGTTTTAGGCCCAGAGGGGCACAAAGCAGACCCTGGGATGCAGAGCAGTTGCAGGCAAGAGAGAGGGCAGGAGGCAGAATTCCCTGCCGCTGGCTGAGACGAGGTTGCAGTGACTCAGACACCTGCATGAAGGAAATAAGCTGATGGGATGGTGCAGTGGTTAGAGTGCAGCATTGCAGGCTAACTCTGCCCACAGCTAGGAGTTCAATCCTGACTGGCTCCAGGTTGACTCAGCCTTCCATCCTTCTGAGGTGGGTAAAATGAGGGGCGAGAGGCTGACTCCCTAAATCACTCGGAGAGGGGCTGTAAAGCCCCGTGAAGTGGGATATAACTCTACAGAGTAAGTGCTGTTGGCTGCTGGTTCCTGGTGCTTCCGAGTCGTTCTTGGGGCAGAAGGAGCTCCATGGCCAGGTGCCACGTCTCCTCCTTCTGTGCCCTGCAGCTCAAACCGTTCCTTTTTCCAGGCCCAGCAGACACAGAAGAAAGCCGCATCTGCTCCGGCTTGTGTGGGAAATCCAGGTAATGTTGCCCGATGAGGGGCTGGGGCGAAAGAGGAGGGGCTGGCCTGGCCACAAGGACCAGCCGGGCAGCCTGGCAGTCTGTACTGAACCCAATATTTCCAGCCCCCCCCCCCTCCCCGCCTGCTGACATGTTTTGTAAGAGCGGGCAGCAAACCCTTTATTTTTGAAAAGCACTTTTATTTTCATACGGCAGAGTCCCTCAGCTACGTGATAAAAACAGAGGCGATGGTTTCAGTTCAGGAGCGTCTAATATGGGACGTTCTGCACCATTTATGCCTCTTCCTTGAATGCAGGTGAGCGGCCAACCCCGACTAGAGAAGGGGAAGCAGGTCGGGATCAGCTGACCTTTTTTCCTGCCCTGGGTGAACATCTCCACTCGGAGGAATTCGTGGAATTTGTCTGCGTGGAAAGGAAAATTGTCCTCCAGGAATTAGTCCAAGACGAAAAGGTAGAAGCAGAAGCAGCACAGCCGCTCCGTCCGGGGCACCTGCGCAGGGCTCCCTCCAGGCCCAAAATCCAGCCGCTTCCGTCTTCCCCTGTTGCAAAGTGAGGGGCCAGGCGGGAGGGTCCCCTCCCCTCCCTCCCTCCCTGCCCATCCGGAGGGAAACGGTTCATCAGGAAAGCAGCCTTACTTCCCCCACACAAGGCAGGCCGTTTCTGCGGCCCGTTTTAACGATTAATTAACTTTGCAACTGACTCCGCTGTGGAAGAAAAGCAGGGACATTATTTTAGTATGAATAAGGCTGCGTGAAAGAAGGAAGGCCGTTTAGAAACGAGTATTGCTCAGTCAACGAGTCTTAATTTTTTATTGGTAAAGTATTGAGCACCGGAGGCAAAGTTAAGACGGCTGCCGGGCCGTTCAGCTGCATTGCCATCTTCCCCGTTTAGGTTACCTGCCGGCTGTCCGTGGTGGTGGTGGACGGACACGCAGCGTCGGAAGGGGCACTTCTCCTTGGCCGCGACCACTTCTACGTCTGCAAGCACTTCGCCCTGTCCCACCTGGGGGAGGTTTATTGCACCAGCCATTGCTTGTCCTGGTGAGCGGTCCTCTACCTGAGCGGCACCTGGGGCTGCCCGGCCTCTTGCTGGCTACTGCGAAAACAGGCCCCGGTCCGTCCCAATTTGTCATGGGGGGGGGCAGAGGAAAGAGCCCAAGCAGAGAGAAGAGTCCCCAGTTCAGGCAGAGCCGTAACACATGAGGAGGAGGGGGAGGTTCCTTATTCTGGTTTGCTCTGAAGGCCCCACATACCTTCACCTGGGAGGGAAAAGAGAGATACGAGATACAAGGGTCAAGGATAACCGAAAGATGATCCTAATTTAAGTCTTTACACCACAGTCTGTGGGGATATTTCTACCACCAAAAGGTGCCAGATTTTGCAATCCCAATTACGGAGGGAGGGAGGGAGGGAGATTCCCCGCTCCTCCTTTTACTTCTGCTTGATTCGTTGCAATTCACCTGCAGGACCTGAGCTCCTAGCTCTCTCCTCTTGCTGCCATGCTTCCTGGAGAGAGATGGGGGGAAAGGAGATGCTGACCTCCCCCCAGGTGCCTCCAGGTCCCAAAGGGGACAGGCTGGCGGAGGCCTCGGGGAAGGGGCTCTTCCTTAGGAGGGCAAAGGGGCCAGATGCCTTCCTGCCTACAGGCAATTGCCGGTGGCTTTTTTCTGGCTCAGGCTGAGGTGGCCTGGAACAAGTTCTCCTCCTCTGTTTTGGGGCAAGGCAGACGAGGACAACTCAGGCCCTCCTTGTTTGCCACTGGTGGAGTCCAGTTAATGATGCCGTGGTTTGCCTCATGCACGTTTCCCATGGTTGCTCCTAGCATCAGAGAGCCATTCATTTACAACTTGTGCCACGCAACGGAGGCCGCGCCTGTGGAGCCCACGTGTTCCTGCCATTCCTACAGGGACATTAGGGAGATCCGGCCGATGCGTTTCCTTCTGCAGGTAGGAACCACCTGTCTGCCTTTGGGCTTCCCTTTGAGTAGGGGATGAAGGTCTAATGAAGGTACACAAAGTTTTGGATGGATGTTCAACAGGTTGGAATGAAAGAAACTGTCAACTATTATATAAATGCACAAACTGTTAAATGCTTCCTTGGGTGGCGAAATTCTGAAACACCTGAATGGATTCCGTAGCTGTGTTTGAGTTGATGTGCTCTGAATCTTCAACTTGATTGGGGACAGACCAAGAATAATAGCACCAATAAACCAGTGAAGTGTAAGCATTTTTTAAAAAACCCAAATTTGTATCCTGTCCGGGTTTTGCCAGGATAAAGGAAGTGGTTTCTGATTCTGACAGTTCCTCCAAGCTTGATTCTTCCTGTCAGTGAGATGTTTGAAGCAATAGCAGAACTGGAATCACATGGAGGAGCAACAGAAACGACTGTTCTTTGAGCAGAAACCTTACAAGGTTTTCAACATCGGGATAATCGATTGACTGCCTGAGCGGAGGGGGAGGGGGGGGGATGTGGTTCTGAGGGGTTCTGAGCCAGGAGCTCTTTGGCCTTTGGGTGGTGGTGCCTGCCAGAGGCCATGCTCCAAAAGGCAGTGGCCAAGTCCAGGAAACGGTCCTTTCAGCCGGTCAAGAGAAACGTCCTCTCTAGTCGTATCCTTAAATGTAAAGATCAGGGGCAATTTTTGAAGATGCCAGGAGGACAAGCTTTATGTAACTGTCTGATCTGCACCCCCCCACAATGAATGCTGGGACAGCAGCACGGGGATCCCGAGATCCCTGGATCTAGTCCGGTTGGCTTGATGACTGCCGTTGAAGTCGCTTAAGAGAAAGAAGCGTTTTCGCCTTCCCCTTGCAAGCTGATCGTTTGGTTTGTCTTCACAGGAGATGGCCCTGGAGATCTTCTTAAACAATGGCTACTCTGTTTTCCTTGTATTCCACAACAACGACAGGGAAAAGTTCTTAACAAGGTACCTTTTGCAGAAGCTACGAACAGGCTTTGCTTCCTGCCTGGTCACCAGAGGTTTTCTCCAAGAGTTCGCTAGAAATCTTGCTTTTCCCATAGACGGTGTTCGCCTCACTGCTTTTGCGCTGTGTGAGAAATGTTCATTCTGTGCAACAGACAACCGAATGTCCCAGGTTGCCTCGTCCCCACCGGCCTTTGCTCGTTTGTGCATCATTGTTAAACATTCTCCAAAGGCCCATCGGTTCATCTCCTTGTTCTAGCTGTATTAATATAACAGGTAGATTTGTAGACCTGCATTTCTCTTTCATCTGCAGAATATTAAGACAGACAATCACTAGGCCCAAACCCATCCTGGGAGTGAGCCTAGCAACTCGGCTTCCTGCCTTTGCCAGGCGAAATCTGGCAGGTGAATGGCTCTTTCTGGCCTCCTTAGAGCGATGATAAACATTAAAACAGCCGTGAGATATGAAAAATCAGGTGGACCTAAGAAATAAATAACTCTTGGAGGAAAGACCAATTACGTGATCGTTTCCTAATGGTTTCCAACCCAATGGAATCCTGGGAAGAAAGGATTTAAGAAGGTTTGAGACCTGTTTATCAACAGATGCACTTTCTGTAGACTAAGTATAATGGGACCAAATTCAATTTAAAAAAGGGCCAGATGGTGCTGTAAAAAAAGTCCCGGGGTAAATAACCCCCCCCCCCCCACACACACACACTCTGTGCACCCCTGGCCAAGCTGGGCAAGAGGGGGGCCCTTCGGAAGGCCGAGGAGGCTGGCCATTGCTCCATTCAAACCCCCTCCCCTCCCCAGGTCTCTCCTGGTCACATGACCCAAAGTGGGTCCTGGGCAGCCTTGGAGGGTCTCCCAGATAAGCAGCCCCACAGATGCACCCAGGTGCCACCTAAGCAGCATAAGAGGTAGACAGCTCCTGGGTGCGGCTGATGAACGATGGAGCGGAGTCGATCCCCAAGGACGCCTCCGGCTGGCTTTCCCTACCTTCTTTACTAGAGGTGGGGGCTGAATATTCGTGTGCTCTTTCAGAAATAGCATCCCCCAAAGTGCAGTGGGGAAATTCAGTTTTTTTACTACCATTTCTGTGGGCGCGGCTTGGTGGGCGTGGCAGGGGACGGATACTGCAAAATCCCCCTTTCCTCCCGATCAGCTGGGACTCCTCGGGAGGCAGAGAATGGATGGGGGCGGGGCCAGCCAGAGGTGGCATTTGCCGGTTCTCCAAACTACTCAAAATTTCCGCTACCGGTTCTCCAGAACCTGTTGGAACCTGCTGGGTTTCACCTCTGCCAAAGTGACTTCAATCCTATCAGCTTTCAGAATTAATTGTCTAAAGCTCTCACCTTTCAGAGGAATAAAGTTAACTGTTTTTCCCCCCCAGATTTTGTTCACTGAGATCAAAAGGAGTTGCAGACGAATCTACTAACGTAAGGTATTTTTGCATGTCCTGATATATAAGAAAATGAATTAATTAAATGTGGTGGTCTTTTGTATTAGCACTTGCCTGACATTTACCTCAGAAAGACCGGATTCCAACTTTGGGGGGAAGATGCTTCTTTCTCTTGCCATCATTTTTACTGCAGTTGAGTGGATCACGTGATCATTAAGCGAATCTGGTTTCCCCAACTGACGTTGCTTGTTGGAAGCCAGCTGAAAGGTCACAAATTGTGATCACGTGGTTGCAAGACACAACCATTGCAAATGTCAGCCAGTTGCCAAGTGCCTGAATTGCCATCACAGGACGTGTGTGAGTGTGTGTGTGTGTGTGTGTGTCAACAATTATAACTTCAAGGGCAGGTTGTAAGTCCAAGGCCGTCATACCTTTGGAGCATGATTAAATAAACAGTCGTAAGCCGAGGACTACCTGTACAGGCATAAAGTAAACTGATTTGCATTCTCCGGTGCTAGCCTGCTCTTCAGATTTTGTTCCTCCGTGACCATTTATTATTGGGAGATATTAAAGTAATACCTAAATAACAAACGAGGGGATATCCGGTTCACGGAGGAACCGGTGGAATGCAGAGCGCGTGGAAGCGTCTGAAGGAGGAAACAGAAGGTGTTTCTTTCCAAACAGAGAAGATTTCTGGCCTATTGTCATTCAGAGACTCTGCTGCAGAAGACTGAGAACATTAATCGTTTCTATTGGAGATGATTACATTTCTCCTTTTTTATTTTATTTTAATAAGTGCTAAACGCAGTATTACAGTAACAAAAACATATGGGTATTCCAAGAAGAAAGTTCAGTGAAGAGAATTACCACATTTGCAATGTTGTTCCTTTGATGGCCCCAGAGACTTCAGGATCCTTTACTACACGCTGCATCGAGATCCTATCCCTCCATCCGTCACTGGAGCTTTAGGCTCTTAATTTCAGCTATTTTGGGTGCCTTTGACCCTCGGCAGCATCTGAGCAAATCCCTGTAGTTTTCATGGCAACTTTTTGGGAGGCCGTTTGCTCTTCCCTTCTTCCTCCTACGGCTGAGTGGGGGGGTCTGGTCCAAGGAGACCCCGCTGGCACGGGCCTCTCGCTCTCCTAGCCTGTATCTACTGCACCCAACTGGGTCCCTGGCTTCAGCTAGTAAGAACAACTAATTCAGGCTCTTTTGCTTGGAAACCTGAGCTTTAGAAGCATTTTTGGATTCAAAGTGTGTGGTTTACTTAAGATTTTTCTCCCTTCCTCTAATCTAATCTCAGGAACGTAGTCGGCATTTGCTTTTGGGAAAGCATGCACTCATCACAGCACAGAGACGTTCCTGGCTCCTTGAGTGATGGTTACATTCCAATTTTTGCCCCGTGTTCAGCGTCTCTTCTTTTGCCCCAGAAACCCCAAGCAGCACCCCTGGTCTGTGGGGAAGGAGTGCCTCGTGTATTTTGGAACTCCCTGGCTGCTCCTTTGAGAGGATGTTCTGTGGGGACACGATCTCTGCAAAAGCCTCTTTTATAGAAGGCGATCAAATGCCCTGCATAAATGTGACTCAGAGCCACGCATGTCCATATCAATAACCCATGATGCACTTTTGACTAGTTCTCACGTGCGCATGAGACAGCAGGCAAGGACTAAATGCCAGACAACTGAATGCTGGGCACATTGTCGCTTTCAGAGGAGAATTTTGTTGCTACCCAATAAACCCTAGGCCAGGGATTCCTAACCTCCTCTATACACCGCACCTCTAGAACGCACCTCTGATATATTGAGCCAAGGTGGCGCAGTGGTTAAATGCAGCACTGCAGGCTACTGCTAGATCAGCAGGTCAGCGGTTCAAATCTCACCGGCTCAGGGTTGACTCAGCCTTCCATCCTTCCGAGGTGGGTAAAATGAGGACCCGGATTGTTGTTGGGGGCGATATGCTGACTCTGTAAACCGCTTAGAGAGGGCTGAAAGGCCTATGAAGCGGTATATAAGTCTAACTGCTATTGCTATATTGCTATTGCTATATTATCGAACCCCTTAAAAAATAAATAATTATATGCATATAATTACACAGGTGCACTATAATTTTGAAATTCTAAACCCAAGTTTTTGCACTCCCTGGAATATCGCCTCACCCCCCCCCCCCCGGTTGGGACCCCCTGCCCAGGGCCTCTGTGAAGTGGCTCAACAGAAGTAGGAATCAGGGATGACTTGGGTGGGAATATGGCAGAACCGAGGCAAAAGGGGCTGAAACGTTTTCAAGCCCAGGAAGCAGCTGGAGCGGACGTCCCGTGAATTCGCTGAACTGCAAGGAGGAGAAACAGCCCAACTAGATTTTTGATCTCCTGTCGTGATGGCCAATCTCAAAATGTAGCTTCAGCCTTCTCTCCTGGAGCTGCTTTCCTGGTCTGGTGTACCTAGGGGGATTGGCAGGAGGGACTGCCCAGAATGTAATAGTGGCAGCGTAACCCAAGAACCCTGGCAACTGCTCACACCACAAATGTGCCAAGTATCTCCAGAACCATAAAAGTTTAAGAGTCGCGTTCATGTGGCTCAAATAGGGGAAGGGCATCACTGATCCATCTTTATGACCTGAATGCTCTCTGAGGCCCCCAGGCTGTCAACCTCTTTTATATTCTGCTTGCATTGATGCATCTTCTGAGTTTCTGGATGTTTTGTGTCCTGGCCAACGTCGTGTTTAAATGCTAGAGAAGGAACTCATTTGGAAATTCTCAATGTACTAATTCATCTGACACTGTAAGATGCAGAGAAACTGCAAAACTCCATTATGGGTTGAGCTCAGGCATAAAATAGGACAATTTAAACAGTAATTTCCGTATGCAATTACCAAGGTTGCCAGCATTAACTCTTACAAGCACGAGGCAAGAAAAGGCCTTCGGTGATTGATGTGATGCTAAAGGTTCACAATCAAAAGGTTACCGAAATATTCTGTCAAGTAAAATTCAAAACGGAGTCAGAGGTTTTTCCTTAGACCAAATATCTAAAGAATTTTGAAAGGAGCCAAAATAATTGCAATTGTTGTTCAGGTGTTGAGGTGCAAGAGGTGATCTGTGGGCAAAAGAGAGACGTGGTGGAGAAGGTAGCCTGGTTGCCTTCTAATGATCCTTGGGCCCTGACTGGATCGAGCCAGGAGCAAGAATTGCCAGAGGAATGAATTTCAGCCCTCTGTGGTTCTGCTAGCTCCGGCCCTCTGGCTCTTAAGTATTGGTAGTGCTGGAAAGGTTTGGGACCTAGGGGACATCCTCGGCCCTTCTTCCCAAGCTCCGTCTGGAACTGGAAAGGGAAACGAGCCTGGTTCTAAGATGCAGAGTTGGCCCTTCCCTTTGGTGTTGGCAGCATCCCGCCTGCAACCATCTTGGGAACTTCTCTGCGAACCAGGAGAGAGGAGGAGGAGGAGGAGGTCTCCAGCACTGGGCTGCCTTGGGATGCCTCCTGTGTCTGCTGCCCAAGGGCTCAGCCCACCTCTCTTGGATCAGAAGGGGGGAGAGGTCTTCACCGGGGCTGGGGTACCTATTGGAAGGTCATGAGGTCTGCTCCCAGGGGCCTCCAGGGGCCTCCAGGGGCAGCTGGAGGGAAGGTGGGGATAGCAGATTTTAGAGCCTGGTCTCTTGCTGTGGGGAGGCGTGGTGGATTGACAGGTGTCTGTGAGAGTCACGGAGGTCTATGTGACCCAGAGCTGTTTTATTAGTTGGAGGGTTCCTAAGGAAGGGAGGCCACCCACTCTGCACTGCCGAGTGGTTCGGCTGCAGATGGGCCTGCCGGGCTCCTCACCTCCACTCAGCCTGGTTCTCCTTTGCCAGGGAGTTGGGGGTCATGAGGTTGGAGAAGTTTGGCTTCCTGAGGGAGGCAGGCACCGTGTTCTTCAGCTTGTTGAGCTTGTCCCTCTCCTCTTGGCATTTCCTCAGGCACGGTGGGCAGAGGTCTTTCTCTTCTACCAGATAGAGCGTCTCAAGGCGTTTGATGTTATCGATAAAGATTTCCTCTTCGGTGGGGCCAGGAAAGGGGTTCCTCTTGGAGTTTAGCTTCTTCAGTTTAGGGAGCTTGGCGATGCTGTTCGGGAGCAGCGTCAGCAGATTATCGAACACCCCGACTTCCTGGAGCTCCTTCAGGGCTCCCAGGGTGGTTGGGAGGTTGTCGATGTGGTTGAGGCCGAGGTTGAGGTTCCGCAGGTTCTTCAGCTGGTTGAGCTCCATGGGCAAGCTGCGGGCGGTGAGCTTGTTGTTGGAGAGGTTCAGGAAAATGAGGTTCTGGAGGTTCCCTATGGTCTCTGGCAGCTTATCGATCTGGTTGCTGTGCAGGTCCAGCCAGCGCAGGTTCTGGAATTTATCGATCGCCTCCGGGATCTTCTTAATCATGTTCCTGCTGAGGTCCAGCTCATCGATGTCCTCCAGCTTCAGGATACACCTGGGGAAGGTCGTGATGCCCATCTTGCTCAGGTCAAGGCGGCGCTTCCCGTCAAAGGTGATCTTTATGCAGGTCTTGGCAACCTTCAAGGTGACCTTCTTCCCCTTGGCGGGTTTTGCTCCTCCCTTGGCCATCCCCCTAACCGAAAGGGCAGCAGCTCAGGGGGCATGAAAAGGCGCTCCGTCAAAGTCAGCGGGTGGTGATGCGTGATGTTGAACTCTAAAAGCACACAAAGACATGCGGGCACAGAGTTAACTAGGAAGGGCGGCTCTTTATGCGACACCCTCACACCCACCCCCCCGTTCTGCCGTTCTGCAGGGCTGCTGAGACCAGTTGCAACGGGGGGGACGGACATCGGGGGGGGGCCTGCCAAGCTGATCAGACGAGAATAGAGAGGCACCTGTTTTCTCCACCCGTCTGCGGGGAGCTGCTAAAACGGGTTGAACATCAAGATGCTGAAACCTGGTCTTTGATCTTGCTCCTCATATAATACTTTTTCTATCAATACACCTTCTGCCCTCCGTGCCCATTGCTTTGCCCAGAACTAGGCGAGCCCAGGGAAGCACGTGTGTGTGTGTGTGTGTGTGTGTGTGTGTGTTTCAGTTGCTGCTAATCAGAAAGTGTTTACCATTTCAAAGCTGGGATTGTCCTGGAATTAGAATATCATCCTAAGGAATCTTAAAGGAAAGGAAAGTTGCGGAGCCCCCAGCAGAGCCCGTGGTTTTCACTGTTCTTGCTTGGGACTGTTGGGACATGAATTGACAACCTCAGGGAGGTAAGATTCATAGTTCATAAGGCTCGTCCAGGGGCTACCACAAAGGAAGACCGTTTGTTCCTAACAATATAGGAATGGAAATCGTATTCAAATAATTAGTTTTCAGTGACACTAATTTACACATGATAGACTCTGACACACTTTAATATCAGGTGTTTTCATGCTTAATCTCTGTGGTTAAAGCAGCAAGTAGAACTGCTCTGTGCCATAAACCCATGGATTATAGCCAGCCAAGAAAAGGATTTTTAAAAAATTGTAGCAAAAAAGAGCTAGCCAGTTTGGTATACAAAACCTTTGAGGAAAGCATGACATGCTCCTTTCGCTAAGACATGTTCAGTGGGAGTGCCTGCATTTTCCACAGAAAGGAAAAGTCCTGGCTCAGGCTTCGTTTTATATTCCTCCTGTATACACCGCAGCGGTCCAGGGCTGATTTTTGCTCCCCGTAGCACAGCGAGGAGGCGCATCCAGAAGCAAAGGATTTATAGGGGAAGCAGAAACCTGCATCACAGATTATGGATCTACCACTTGGGGAGACAGAAACTTCAAGGTTTTCAAGGATTCTTTTTTAGAAACAGTATTACTATTAGAATGACAGCAGGCGTGGGTCCCCCGAGAGGAGGGGGGGGAGGAGGAGGAGGGCAGGGCACTTGGACTACGACTGGCTCGGCCGATTCCTTGCCAGGGCTCTCCCTGGCAGTGGCAGCTGCATCAGCAGCACCTACCTGGCCCTCCGGGGTCCCCCAGCCTGCCCCGATATTTGTGCCTGGGGAGGGCAAGGGAAGGAAGCGTTTGTGAGGTCGTCGGTCAGTGCTGGCAAACCTCACAGCCGCCTCACAATGCATCCCCTCTGCCTCCCCTTGACTGAGCTGTCCTGTTTTGGGTGATGCCCCCCAATGAAGGAGTCAGGAAAAGGAGGAGGGATGCCCTAATCCTAATCCCCCCCCATGGCCCCCTCCCTCTGGACTCCCCCAGCCTCCCACATGAGGATGACCCGGGCTGGTTGCTGGGATTTGTGACATCCTGCTTTGCGACTGCGTTGCTTAGCCATCCCAATTGCTGCCATAAGGCAAGGACTCCTCGTGTGCCCTCCTCCCCTTGCTTGCTCCCATGACAGCTGCCATCCCTCCTCCTTCCTCCTCCTCCCGAGGCTGCTCCCTCTGCCTTCACCCACTGAAGGCCAGGATGCCTTCCGCTCGCTCACTCGCTCGCCCGGCCCTCAGCCCGGCTCCTGCAGGCGGCCAGGGCAGAGCAGTTTTCAGGAAGCAGCCCTCCCCGCCCCTCCCCGCCCCTCCCCGCCCCTCCCCTCCCCTCCGCCTGGGACAGAAGGGCAGGGATGGCTGCCGGCTGCTCTGCAAGAGCCGAGGAGGTTCTGGTTGGCTTAGCCCCAACTGATCCCGCTGCATTTAATTGTGAAGAGTCAAATCACTGTTTTGATAAATGATTGTTTGTAAAAGAACATAGATGTGTTTTAGAACACAGTTCTCCATTAGGAGGCTTTCGTTACAAGCGCTCCGGGCTTTTCGGCTGCTCATTAATCATGTACGAATCCGGGGACATCCAGGGAGATCAGAGGGAAGCGAGGGCTCCCAGTTCCTCCCAATAACCCATTGGAACAATACACATTGGGCAGGCCTGTGTGTGTGTGTGTGTGTGTGTGTGTGTCTGGGCCAGGTCCCTCCATTCCCCCCCCCCAATTTCTCCAGAGGAAGGAAAGAGGGGGTGAGGGCATTCGTGGGGCACCTTCTGGCCAGGGGAGGCTCTTCCTGACTTTCCTGAGGAGCGAGTGGTTCACAAGTATTGGGAAATCTTTTTACAAGCGCCCCACTTCCTCTGAAATCTGCTGTGGTCTTTTAATCGCCCACTTTTTAATCGGAATTAATAAAATGAGCGAAGGGAGTAAGAATTAGCCCGCCTCCCGCCTCAGGGCTGCTTAGTCCGTTTGGGCCGGTGTAGATTGAGAGGGAACCACCGCCGGGAGGAGGAACGGAGGCGCCCTGAGGCTAGCGGGGGAAAAGCCAAGATGCTTTCTGAAAGGAAGATTTCTGAACTGGGCAATGGAGTCTTTGGAGTTTCTCCTTCGTAGACTTGGTGTCTTCCTTTGAATGCTAGGATCCCTCAGCCGGCCTGCAGCGTGCGGGGACTTTCCCACAAAGTCCCATGTGGGCTGTCAGAGCCGAAGCCCCAGAGGACTCTCGTCTCCCGCACAGCTGCCAGCTTTTCCCTCCTCTTCATCAGGTTTGAACCCGAGTGGCCAGAAAGGCTCCCGAGCGGCTTTCCCCCTAGGGGGGCACAGCTGTGAGCAAAGCCTCCACACCTCAGGACAGCCAGGAAGGATGGGAGCCCATTGAGAGCCCCCGTCTGACCCCAGAGCCATATAAACCTCCCGGCGTCCCTTGCGGGATTCCTGCGTCTGATTGACTGCGATGTAGCAGCTGAGAAACTTTACTTCTAGCTCTGCTTCCTAATAACCGGCTGCTTTAAATGAAATGGAGCCTGCAGCTCCCAATCAGGACTTGTAAATTCTACTGTACAAAGGAAATCAACAAGAAAACGAGTATTTTTTTAAAAACAGAAACTAATTGAACGCCAGCTAAGTTACTCCTGTTGGGCCTGGCCCCACTTTTTCTTGGCAAACCCATTTTTCCAGGAATCTTCTCCAATTAATGGGGACTTTAATGGAGATAAATCTTTGAACTGCATGGAAAACTCTCATCTGATTTTGCTGGCCCACCAATTCTGAAACCAAAAAGACAATTTTAAGCAACTGGCAACCTGCTTGCTTCAAGAGAGAGAGAGAGACTTACCCGGTTCCTGTGATATTGTAGTCAGCTGTTGTGATGCCGCCTGTGAAACTTGGTATCTAAGCGACAGGAAATTCCAGGCCCTTGGAGATCACACAACAACAGGGGCCTCGTTTCCAACGCCAGCTCCACCTGCCGGGCCTGGGAAGGCAGCCCGGGACTATCCAGAGCCCTGGCGCTGCAGCCATTCCAGAGTGGCCCACAGGAAGCTCCGCCACAGCTGTGATCATCGCGCTGCAGTGACGCAGCAGAGGAAGGTGCCTCCTCCGGTGTGGGATGCGTGGCAGCAAGCGTGGTCCTTTGCCTTCCATGCAGGCAGAGAGCCACAGGAGGGCCACTGGCTCAGGGCAGGGAAGCCAATGAAATCGCTTCCACCCGAGGCTACCCGGCTGCTGCAGGGACCCCTCCCGGTGAGCTCCCCGTGGCATCTCGTAGGCCTGTTTGATGCCACCTCATGCTGCCGACTCTCATTGACCGGGAGATGTAAAATCCTTTCCACGCATTCCATTGCCAAGCCCACCCACCCACCCCCCACTTTCCCCCCATTTGCACTGCACAGATTTGCAGGAAGTCCTCCCTTAATGACCACAATTAGGACTGGCCATTCTGCTGCTAAGAGACCCGGTCCATAAGCGTGACATCACGTGACTGCAGTGGACTTACAGTCTTGATAGAGGAGAAGGTCTCTAGCTCAGGGCTGAACCGAGGGGCTGGTTTTCTTGCAGACCTCTCAGGACCCAACTAGGCCACATCATCAGTGCTGGTAGAGAGTGGGGCTTAAACTGACCAGGTTTGCATCCAGATTTCAGACCCAAACTGAATCAGGCCTTCTTTGAATCTCAGATCTCCAATCAAATCAAGGTCGATTTGCACAAATCGGTTTTTGGTCCCATTAGAAAAGGGAAATGTGAGTGATGCAATGTTAATTATTATTATTTTTGCAGAAAACAGTCAGAGGAGAAAAGTCCTTCCTGTTGAAGTGGCAGGTAAAATCTTTTCGTGGTTCCACTGAAATCGATCAATCCGTCCATCACTTGAAGCTATTTCCCCCCCTCCTCCCCCCCCATGAAATTGGCCAAAGGGATATTCCCAAAATCTTGGTCCCAAACCAAAGGATGGGATCCTGTATCAAGGCCACATTCGGAGGTGTTGCAGGCGTCCCAAGTCCAAATGTTGGTTTGATCTTGAATGCAGGAAGACAGAAAGGCACCGGGGGGGGGGGCGGGGGCTCTGCCTTGTTCTTCCACAAACATTGTGCCAGCAGAAATACAACATAAAGCCTTCGTTAGGAATGAAGAGAGGAACAGCCTGAGAGAGAATTGATAGCAAATCATATCAGCTGTTAGGTTGAAAAATTCTGCCGATTTTGGCATTGGATTAGAAGAGGCTTTGTTGTTACACAATGGACCCACAGTCGACTGTGGGATTTTAGCAGGCGTTTGGGAGAAATATTTGAGTTCCATCTTTGCAGCAGCTTCTGGAAATGAGCTGCTAATCGAACCTATTACCAGAACGACCCCCTCTCGCATCCTCAGAGGTAGCTCAGCCTCTTTCCCAACTGGGATCAGGAGAACTGAATTGCAAGGCCCTCTTCTTACAGCCCTCTTCCACCCTGTGGACTATATGCCTGTAAGACTCAGGCTTCTGACCATCCTACTTAGAGAGGGAGAGGGGGGGGAGAGTAAAAGCCTCCCCCCCACTTTATACCTGACTTATAGATCCCGGGTCATGATAATGGAAGGAAAAAGGATCAAGCCAGGAGTTTGGGGCCTTGGCCTCCCAAGAGAGAGGAGGGGGGCTATCCCGCCTGCGTCCTTCTATGCTTAGCCATGGGGTCCCCTTCCATTCGTCGGGGCTGGTGGGGCCATCCAGGGCAGGAAGGGGGAGGAGGGAGTTTCCTCTTCTTCCCAAACCTGACTGCAGGCATCCAAAATGAGAGAAACTAGCTGAAAGTAGCCCCCGTCCTGGAGAAATGTGTTTAGGAAACGGGGTAAGGGATGCATCCGTTTTTATGGGAGCTGCCCAGCCACTGAACCCCTCCTCCTCCTCCTCCTCCTCCTTTTCATGGCCTGGCAGAGGAGAGAGATCAGCAACTTTGAGTACCTCACGTACCTGAATTCTCTGGCGGGACGGACCCACAGCGACCTCATGCCAGTACCCGGTGTTCCCGTGGGTCCTTGCAGACTACCAGTCCCAGGTGAGCCGTTTCTCTGCGGGGCTGAACTGGAGCTTTCCTGGAAGAGGAAGTTTGATAGGATGGGAGGGAAGTCCGTAGAAGTTGGGTCAGATCAGCCGCTGGGTTCTTGCCCCAGGTGGTGGCTCACTCGAGGGATGCGCCCTTTGTCTTCCAGACTCTGGACCTGACCAATCCAGGCACCTTCCGCGACCTCTCCAAGCCCATGGGGGCACAGACGGAGGGCAGGAAAGAGAAATTCATCCAGCGCTTCAAAGAAGTGGAGAAGACCGAAGGTACCGATCTCATTATCAGTATGGTGTACCCCAAATCCCCCCCCCCCCCGGGCTAAGTCTTTTTGGCAAGAAAGTCTAGAACAAAAAAAGTGGAAGCGGCACGAAGGTCGTCCTCACAAGACCAAGGGGAGAATTCGGGGCTGGGTCGAATGGGGGTGGGGGGTGGGGGACGCCTGAGCAAGCAAAGCCCACTAGAACTGACCTGTCCAGCACCTCCCGGAGTCCTCCTGTAGCCCTGATCAGGGGCCTGCTTTGCTTGAAGGTGGGCGTGAAAAGTTGCTTGATAAGACATGTTGTTACACATTTCAGGGATTGTTTGATTTTGAAGAAATCAAAACAAATGGATTTATCCAGAAATGCAGTCCATAAACGGCGGATTTTTCCTGTTTGTAGGTAACCTCTCAGCTCAGAGTCACTACTTCACCCATTACTCCTCCGCCATGATTGTGGCTTCCTACCTGGTCCGCCTGGAGCCCTTCACGGAAACCTTCCGATCTTTGCAGGTGGGCTGAACCTGGGTGGGGCCTACCAAACATGGGTGACAGCAGCCTTGGCGAAGGCTCTGGTCAAATCGGGAGCTTTTGAGCTGCGCGGGGCCCTCCCTCGGGACTCCGCCCGGAACCGTTTCCGGCAGTGAATGGAGCAAACCTAAAGAAGTCTTGTGGAAGAGTTACGCCTGAGGGTTGCCTAGTAAGTCAGTGGAGAACCCAGCAGCACAGCAAGAGAGGGATTCACGCAACAGTTATTCAGTCTTCACCATTAACCCTTAATTTCTCTGTCCCCCTCCCACTGTTGCCTACCAGGGAAAATACGGCACAAAACATAAAACAGCCTATAATGTTGAAGCAACTGAACAGGGATTAGATTTAAATTCAGCTTCCGTTCAGTGCAGGAGCTTGAAAAGGTCAGTCTGGGCTCTTTCAAAAGACGTCCATCCTTTGGAAAACGCAGGAGGCTCTGTGGGAGCCACGGGCCCAATTTTCATTGCCAACATAACCATGAAGCAGAAGGAGGGGCCGGGGGTGGGGAGGTTGGTGCGGAAATGTTCCTGCAGCTTCCTAAAGTGCTCGGCAGGAACTGGGCAGCCCCCCCCCCCAATCCCTCACCACGTCATCAACCAGATCATGGCATCGGGAAAGGGAATCAAAAGGCAAAGAACTACGGACAATTTACGAAGGAAGCTTAGCTGCTTCAGCAACAGGGGGGAGGGATGAGGAGGGGCCATCATGAGGGTCAGCCCAGCAGAAACAAAGGACCCGGGACCCTTCGTCCCTTACAGGGGGGGGGGTGAGGAGAGCCGAGGGCCCCCCCCCCTTTGATCGGGGCCTCTGAAGGAGCCAAGGTGAGGCAAACCCTTGCGCCAATTTTCAATTGATAATCGTTACTGGCGTGGTTCTCTGGCTGCCTTTCATTTCTGTACAGTTAAGAGGGTTAAAAAGGTTTAAAAGCGTAAATGCTTTTAAACTAAATAAATAAAAGGGATAGTTCACTCCAGCTCTATAAATGCAGAAAAAGAATCCTTGGAAAAAACCCAGGGAGGTTTAAACTAATAGCAGAAATATGAAAGTATTTTATGAATGAGGCGCTCCTGCTGAATAGACTCCCTACACTCCAGGCGTGGAGCCGGAGCCCATCGGAGGAGCCCACCGGGTGCAGGCAGAGGCAGAAGGCAGGACGGAAGGAAGGCCTGAAAGGAATGGGCGACCTTCAGCTGCAGATCCCTCCGAGTCATAGAGACAGACTTGACTCACGAAGGGACATTATACAATAGCATCAGCTACAGAAAAAGCCGCCGGTTCCTATTATTGTTATAGAAAAAAGTAGAAACAAATCTTTTAAGACTTTAAAAAACCGTGACAGGCAGAAAGGAAACAGAACCGGATTGCAGGCGAGGTGAGAGTGGCAGGTGAAGCCAACAGGAAGGTTGTTCCTGCGTTGTGGCTGGAGAATATTCCGGGCTTCATCATAATCCACAGTGAAGGCTGAATCCCTGGAAGGAGCTTCGTCCAGCTGTGCTCATGGAACAGGCCGGGCTTCCCCTTTAGCGAGCAGTCGGGCCCTCGGCCTGCTCCGGGCTCTGCAGGTTCGGAGAAGACGTGGAGCTCCCAGGCGGTGCACCCAGGGCCCCAGAGAGGGGCTGGGGGAGGGGGTTGTTCCCGCTAAAAGCCTTGCTAGCCGCCCCCCCCACCCCACCCCGCCCCTCCTTTCCGAGAGAAAGAAAGCTCACTAATTCCAATACAAATGTATGCAAATACAGTTATTAATATAAGAAATACTGCAAATCAGTTATTGCTTTCTTTATAAATAATACAGTTTTAGAGATATTACTTTCTCCAAAATGCATTAGACAGCTGCAAAAAATTACATTTTTTCTGGATGGTAATATCTTTAACCGGATTTGAGGCGCTAACAACATTTTCTATGTAGATGTTATTTTTATTTAATACAGATAACCTTTTTATTACCAATCACATTGTCTCTCTAGAGATTGTCATCAGCTCTCATAAAAACGGGAAAAGCAGATGAAAACGTGTCAGTCTCATATTCTGGCCGCAATGTCGTATATATGCAGATCAAAGCCAGAGGGCTCTGGGGGGCTTCCGGAGGGAGGGAGGGGGGGAGACTCGTTAGCTGGCGCTTTCTGCAGAGTTGACTTGTCTTTGGAGTCGCTGCAGTTTTGGCTGGAAAGTGGCCCCGGGATGATCCCACCAACAATGACTTTGCAACAACACCCCCCCCCCCCTGCTGGCGTGCTCACCGTGCCTGGCCCTTGCACAACCCCACAAGGCGGAGCAGAGAGTAGTGCAGCCAGGGAGAAGGGGGCTGGTCCTTACTTTGGGGGATAACTCCCCCTGCGGCTTTCCAGAGAGCGCACTGGGGACGTGATTTGCTTCACTTTGGAGGAAGCACCGTTAATGCGCTGATGAGACTGTATAAGTTCCCAGAAATCCTTAAGCGAACGGCAGCCGGTGCAACAACCTTCTGCCTGAACAAAGTTAAAGGTGGCCCAGCTCTGCAAATTGGGAAGCCCCCCCCCCCTCCCTCCCTCCCTCCCTCCCTGCAATTGTTTACAGATTGCAAATAATGAAACAATAAATATGGAAGGTGGGACAATCTGAACCAGCTTCCAGTCAATCCTTGGTATCCTTCTTCTGGGGAAAAAGGCAGCGTGTAAATGTTTCCTCTGCCCAGCCAAGATTCCTCCTTGCCAAACTTTTCTCCTCTTGAAATGTTACTGCAACCAGCTCCCTCTGCCTGTTCCGGTGCCGCTTTGAGGTCCGGGGATTTTGAAATCCACTCTGCAGCCCCTTCCCTTCCTTTCCTGGAAAGCATTTCCTGCTTCAGGAGTTCTTGAAACATCCAGACTCTTTTCGGCTTCAGTTTCTGGGCTGAGGAATATTAGCTTTCAGGTTATGTTGAAACTTAGGGAAGCCACACTGGCTTCCACCTGTGCAATATTTTCTGTGCACTTTAGCACGGCCACACGCTCTCCGGAAGCACAACAGAAATGCCGTCACGATTAATGGCTAGCAAGGAGTTCGTTTCTCAGGTGCTTCACTCCGTGTCCTCCAAAGGTGCCTTGCATGGCGATTTCCAAACCTTCCAGAACATTTTCAAAGCGCTTTGTCATAATCACAGCTTCCCATTCTGGTGGATGCTGATTCCCTTTAGGCTGTGGCCTGAGGCTCTGGCTGGTGGCATGGCTTCACTCCTCCTCCTCCTCCTCCTCTCCACAGGGAGGGGACCTGGACGTCGCAGACCGCATGTTCCACAGCGTGAGGAGCACCTGGGAGTCGGCCTCAAGAGACAACATGACGGATGTCCGGGAACTGATACCTGAATTCTTTTATCTCCCTGAATTTTAACAAACCACAACCACATTGACTTTGGTGAGTGGGCGAACGCTGGGCTGGGTTTCCTTTCAGGAAGAACCATGGCTTCTCCACAGCCTCAGAGTGATGATGGGGATGGATTTACCCGTTGAGTGAAAGAATCAAAATTAAAGCATTCCAGACCAGAGATGGGTTGCCAATTTTTCTACTACCGGTTCAGGGTTGTTCCCGTGCGTGGCACTTCTGCTCCTGCAGAGAAGTGTCTGGGTGGGTGCGCAGAGCCTCCTGGTGCAGCTATTACCGGTTCCCCCGATCTGGGCAAAAAGGGAGCAAACCACCTCTGTTCTAGATGAACCTGTGCTCAACCATGCAAATGATATTGGTATTTTGAGCTGGCTGGGTGTCCCGTTAAAACGACTCCTTTTTTATCTTTACGAGAAAGGGGCTCCCGCCTCAACACCCCTTCTAACCCCCCCCCCCCCGGAGGTCTTTCCCCAAGACTAAATCTGGTTCTCCTCATCGAGAGATTCTGCCTAGAGAAAAACTGGGGTGGTCACAGTGGTTCCCAACTCAGCAGCTGAACCCACTTGAAGCCCGGATGTTTTGGACCTGGGAGGGTCACCAAGGACCTTGGCCCACCACTGTTGCCTTCCAGATGTTCTATTTGTTGCCAGCAGCTTCTCCCACCAAATCCCAGCTGTGCTCTGATGAGGGCTTCGTAAGCTTAATCTATACACCCTTACTTCTATTTGATCTCGGGCGGAGGAAAGCTTCTCTGTGTCAGTTCTCTTCCCTTCTTCCGTCCCTTGCAGGGTGCTTGCAGGATGGGACGCGGCTGAATGACGTGGATTTGCCACCTTGGGCAGGAGGAAATCCTCACCGGTTCATTCGGCTGCACAGGCAGGTCTGTACGAAAAGGCCGTTTGGAAGGCTGCCAGTGCTGGGCCCAGGACCACACTAACAGTCTCAAAATATTTCTCTTAGTCTAAAATAAAGATAAGGAGAAATCTCTGAAAAGAAATAGCCGTTATTCAGAGCCTATATTGCAGCAGAAATTACACACACAAGTCCATTGGGGATCCCCAGGCCTGTATATTTCCTGGAGGGCCCCCGCCTAGCCCCACCCCCACCCCGCCTAGCCCCACCCCCACCCCACCTAGCCAGAAGGGACAGGGTGCCTCCCCGCCCCCCCGGGCGACCGAATGGCTTCGCTTGGGTTTCAGGCCCTGGAGAGCGACTTCGTCAGCAGCCGCCTCCACCACTGGATCGACCTCATCTTCGGCTCCAAGCAGCAGGGCCCAGCGGCCGTGAAGGCCGTGAACACCTTCCACCCCTACTTCTACAGCCACCAGGCCCAGATGGGCAGCATTGAGGACCCTCTCGTCAAGAGCACCGTCCTGGGGTTCGTCAGCAATTTCGGACAGATGCCAAAGCAGGTAGGAGGCAACCAATGGCCCAGGTGCCACCATGGGGGGGCGTAGAGTTAGCTAGGAACGGGGGTTGCTTTGATCTCACGTTGAGGCGCGTTGCTGTTAAGGGATTTCTTGGGAAAGTGACCCGGTTGCCAAAAGAAAGTTGGGTTGAGAAAGTTTGTTTCCTCTGAAGCAACATGGAACCTCTCCTTATTACTCTCATATTAATTCATCCAACGATGGTTGGAGGACTCTAGGAGAGGATCCCATCTCTGTGCTAACTTTTCTGATAACTCTGTAACACCATTTTAATAGGTTTTGTTTTGTTTCGATAATTTGGAAATCATAGATCAGCTTTTCTTCACCTAATCAGCAATCAAGGTTATTAAGTGCTATTGCTTAATTGCTTAGCTCACTCTTTGAATCTTTTCTCCTGCCAAGTTCATGAAGGGCTTTCCGTGTGAATGTTTCCATCTCGCTCTCTAAATCTCTCTACCTAAGGAGGAGGAGGAGGAGGAGGAATCCCCGTGGGGAGAAATCTCCGGGCATGGAGGGTGGGCAGAGCAAGAGGGGTCATGGAAGCAGGCAGGAATCTCCTTCCTCGCACAACGATGAACCCTCCAGCAAATACCTCTACCGTCCCTCAACAACAGGACACAAATGAACCTTACGACATCAATACATGTAATGGGTTCGAGTGTTCCGTCAAGTTCCTACCGCAAGCCGAAGCCCTGACTGTGTACCCAGATGTAGAGGAGGGGGAAGAAGCGGCTTTCAAGGGAGAAACGGGGGCTTTGGCTGACTCCCCAGTCTCCAAGAAGTCCTTCAGGGCCCAAAGTCCTTCCCTCGGGTCTCATCCGGCCACCTGGGCGGCTTCTGTGGAGAACGCTTGGCGGTTGTGGGTTTCAGAAACGGCCTCCTACGCAGAGGGAGTTTCTCTTGCGGTGAAAATCTCTGCGCCGCTTCTCGGAAGCTCCCTGGCCCTGAAGAGCCCCTGCTCTCCCTCAGGGACCCCTTAAGGGGGGGATCTGGCTGAGAACTAAGGCCGTCTGTGGAGACGAAGGGAACTCCTTCAGTCCTGGGGAGCGGAAGGGGCTTCATCCTTCTAGCCTGTGTTGCCATTAAAGACCGATTCGTTCTGGATAACTTTGGCAAGGAGGATGGCTGACGACCCAGAAAGCCAAGAATACATTAACAGCCCCCAAGCCCTTAGCCCCAGATTATCTGCCGAGGAGTCAGTTCTCTCTCCTTTGCCCTCTAAAGCCCTGGCATCAGGAGTGACACAATATAATTTCACCTTTTTAGGCGTTTAGAGTAATTTTTTTTCAGAGGGTTTTGGTTGCTGTCGTAACTTCTTTGCATGGAGAAGTAAAAGGTAATTTGTAAGAAAACAAATATTTTAAAAACATGCCGTGGAGCTCCTGGTGCCTGTGTGAATGTGACGTTACAGGATTCATTGATTTGCTGTAATTTGTTTCTTTATGGTTCTTTTCCATTCTCAGCTTTTTACCAAACCACATCCCTCCAGAAATGCTGCCAGCCTGAGGAAACCCTCACTGGGGAAGAGCAGCTTCCTCCTGGCTTCTCCGGCGCTCTCGGTCAGTCACCTGCGTCACCTGAAACAGTCGTCCGTCGTCATTCCCAGAGGTATGGGCTGGCCAAAGAGTGCAGAGAGGACACCGCGAGGCCTCGTCCGGGACCCCCTTCTAAGCCTTGGCAACTCTAAGAGGGGAAGTGGGGGAGAAAGAGAATTCAGAGACCTTGGATGGGGAACAAATTCAAGTAGCAAATATTCCCCCCCCCCTCTTTGAAAGGTCTTCTGGAGTTGTTTTCTTTCTCTCCTGCAGAGGCCCCACAAGGGCCTGTGGGTCACATCGTGTGTACAGAAAAGGGGATTTTGGCTGTGGAGAAGAAAAGTATTTTGCTTCCTCCACTATGGAATCAAACCTTTTGCTGGGGATTCAGTGACTTCACCTGCTGCCTGGCTGATGCTGGATCCGAGAAGGTAATCATGAAGGACAGATTGTCACCTGTTGGGGCACCCAGCGATGGATGGGCAGATTCCTCCGTGGGTGCATTTCACCCTTTGCCCGTGTTCCCTTTCCTCTTTGGCCAGAGGGAGCAGGCCTTCTGTCCCACCCCCCCACCCCCACACACACAGAGGGGAAGGTCTGGAGAACTTAGCAAATGGTCTTGAACAAAATCATCAATGTCTGCACCTTATATTGGACAGAAAGGCAAGACGTAATTAAAAGTAATAACAACTTCAATCTGGGTCTCTTTATACTTGAATATATATTATATATATATATATATAGGAAAGCCCGTCGTTTACTTTCTGCAGCATCCTTTCTCCTCGTGTGCAAGACAAAGATGAACAATGTAGTTGGCATTTAAAAAAAGTTACAGCCACCATTTGAGGGGTGGGATTGTGTGGGACGAAGGGCAGAGCAAGCTTTTCTCCTTTTCTCCTTGGCTTCTCCTGCCGGAGAGTCCTGTCTCTCTCTCTCCTGACTATATTAACATCTACATAATAAAAATATGTATTTGACCACATTCGGTTTGAGCTTCCCGTAAAATTTTGGGGTGCCGCACTCTCTCTCCACCCATCTTATTTCTTCTCCCCCTTCCTGAACTAGATCTTGGATGATAGGAAAGGCCGTTGCTGATCATTCTCCAACTTCTTTGCCCTCTGAAATGTAACATTAGAGGAAGTGAGAAACTTCCTGAAAGGACATTTGTTAGAATTTGTCAGATGTCACAGTAATTAAAGTTTCCAGTGAGCTTTGATTTCACACTTCTTTGAAAGACCTGCTGTTTCCCTTTGGGAGGATTCGGCAGCATCGCCTTTATTTGCGCCTCCACTTGTTTCAACCTGAAAGAGGGGGGGGGTCTCTGCCTGTCTCTGCCCCCCCCCCAGCGCCCTCCCCTCCTCCCGTTGGCTCCTTCCGAGCGAGGCTCCAGGGGCTCCGGGGAGCCAGGACTGGCTTTGCCTTGCAAGCTACTCCCGCCCACCAGAGCCCAGGGAGGGGGCCGGTCGGGGAGGGAGACCGGCCACTGTGTGTGGGGGGGTCCTCCTGTGGGCCAGGGGCCAGGAGAGCAGGAAGCCACCCTGGCTGCCTGAAAAGAGAAACGATGGCGTGAAATGCTGAGATGAAGACAAGTTACAATAAGTGAAAAATCTCCTCCCCTCTTTCAGCAGAGTGGAGCAGATGGGAGGGGTGCATTTTCCAGGTTAATAAGCAACATGAAACGTTCTGAGTATATTTTGAAAGGAATATATATACTCATTATTATGAATTCCCTAGTATTTTGATATTATAAATTGATTGTTAGTCTTTCACTAATGTTTGTGACTTGGACGAAGAACCCGGCATCAGTGGAGTCTGCAGGAGGAAGGCACAGACTTTATATTCAAAAACAATTGATAGACCGCATTTTACAGAAAGACTGCCAAAAAAAACCCCCAGTATTAAACTGTCTTTTCAGAATTCGTATTTGCTTTTCAACTTTTTGTATTACTTTTTTTAAAGTGTGTTTTAACTCTTAAACCCTTAGCTCAATTAAAATTCCACATAAGTGTGTATACGTGTATGCGTGCATGTAAGTGTTGTATCCATCATCTCACTCCGCCTCTCCCCTTGCCTTCCTCTCCGCTTCCCTCCTGCCTTGGGTGCTCCGTGGTCCCCGCAGAAGATCACCGTCCTGGAGGCTCCGGCTGAGTGGGGCGACTGCCTCTGCGCTGTGTCTCCCACACCCAGCAGGCTCATCACGTCTGGAAGCAGCTGCGTGGTCTGTGTCTGGGACCTCTGCAGGACCACAGCGGGAGCCACGGCCTTACGCCTGAAACAGGTGGGTGGCCCCAGTTCCTCTTCTGAAATCGAATGGCGCTGCTGGGGCAACAATTTGGGGCAACACCTGCAGATGGTTAGCAGGAATCAGAGGTCGACTTCTTTCCCCTCCGAGTCCTCCGAATTTCTCTTTCGCATCCCCCCACCCACACCCACCCCCAGGTATGCAGATCCAAAAACAGCCATTCGAATTTTTCTTTGCTATATTCCATTAAGGGCTTAAATTCTTCTTCCTTAGCAAGAATGAAAAGGAAGAAAAATTGGTGGAGAAAAAAGAAAAAATTAGCAGGATTAGCTCTGATTTAGGAAAAGGGTTTACTTAACTATTAGTCCCCATGAGGAAAAGATAAAAGAACTACCAGTACTTTACCCAATTAATGAATCAGCTCCTTTTGAGGGTCAGAATGCAAGAAAAAGTACAATTAGTTGAAGGTTAACATTAAGCAAACTTAATGTGTGGCATAAATGCAGCCAGTAGATGTTTTGCCGCCTTTATTAGTTTTGGTATCTTCTGCACACAAAGCATCATGAATTGATGTGGTCCGTTATGACGATGATGATGCTGAGGTAACAAAGACTCAGCTTACTGGAGTGGCCGTTATGAAGGCAGCTGCGTGAAGTAGGTTTCGGGCTTTGTACCTGTTAAGTTGCTTTAGGAAAGATGATTAGGCACCATTGTGGAAGGAAGCCAAACAGGTAGCATATAAAAAGATTTATATATAAAATGAAATCTGTAGATGCCAGATAGATAGTTAGATAGCTGACAGATAGACAGATAGCTAAATAGATGGATAGATAGATGATAGATAGATAGATAGATAGATAGATGATAGATAGATAGATAGATAGATAGATAGATAGATAGATAGATAGATAGATAGATAGATAGATAGATAGAAGCAGCTGGATGAATTTACATACTTTGGTAGGAAGTGGAAAATGGAGGAATTTTAAGATATATAAATTCTAATAGGAAGAGGGTACGTGGACTGTGTTGCAAAGATCTAATGTTTCTTAAAATTATGAAAAATGCTGCCTGTGGGAGCTCTTTGTCATTGACGGGGAAAGTTGAGAATGTCAGCAGAAACAATTATTTGCGTGGAGGAGGCAGTGGGGAAGGTGCGCTTCAGAGGTGCGTATAGTAAAAAGAGAAAGGGAGAAACATTAACAGGTGATGAATGTGGATCGAATGGAGGATTCGTGTGTACGGAAGTATTTGGGTCATAGAGAGAGATTGAATGACCCAACTACTAAAAGAAGGACGAATTGGTTCAGTGGACTTGATAAAATATGTACAAGAAGAAGCGGTAAAAATAATAAATGGTAGAATATGACTGGTTTGTTAAAGCAGAAAGATGTGGAGTGGGGTAGTTAATATAAACTGTATTTGGTTAGATTACCTTTTGCCTTTCTTTTGCTTATCTCCGTGTAATATCACTCATTCTGAAAGGAAAGAGCATGGTGGGTGCATGTACATGCATGTTTTATTGCTTGTACTAATTGTATTTGATCACCCTGAGATCTATTGATCTGAAGAATGAACTTTGAAATAAATGCCTATAACCTTCATGGATATCTGGCCATTAAGAGCCTTTTCCTTCACGAAACTATCTAATCCCCCCTTTGATGCCCTTGAACGGCTGTGCCCGACTGCAGCTCCTGAGCTCATTTGTTGAGTTGCCAAGATCCCACGGCGATGGCACGGCCACGGGGAGAGGGAAGAGGGCAGGCGAGGAGGCCCCGCCCACAGCAGCCGCCCAAGAGAGGGAGGGGAGCTTCCTGGCATCCCTCCGGCCCCTCCGGTCCATCAGGCTAGGAGCCTCCTTGCTGGCAGAGGGGCCAAGAGGGTGGGGCTGGCTGGCTGGCTCGGCTCGGCTGTCCTTCAACTGGGGGAACCGCTTCGCAGGTGGCCTGGAGCAGAGGCCCCTGCTGCGCTTCCGGAAGGCTCAGGTGCCCCTAGCCGGCCTTCCGCAGTGGCCAGAGAGGATTTCCTTGGACTTTCTACACCGACCCGTCAGTGCCGAGGTTGCCCCTCGCTGGATGAAGGATGGGGCCAGAACTAAGGAGGGGGTGGGTGGGCGTCCTTGTGCATCAGGGAGGAGTTCTTGACTTCATCCACCTGACTTCCATGGCTGCTCCGCTCCCTTTCACCTGACTCTGGGGGGGGGGGCTTTAAGTTGCATTTGGGCTTCTCAGCAGGGCACCGGGAAGCCCCCGGGATCTTGCAGACCCTTTCGTGGCTCTTCTCAGACCCCTTGGCTTTCTTTAGAAGTGTTTGTACACGATTGAAACACGGGGTGCTCGCTTGCCCTACAGCAGAGGGCCCTGCATGATCTTGGCCACCTTGAAATGAGCCCCAGAGAGAAAGGATGGCCCCTTTCAGAGGGTCCACCCCCAGACAGGGCCCCGTGAAGCTCCCCAGCCTTTCTTCCCTCGAGCCGCCCCCAGCCCCTCCTCCAGCAGTGCGAACGGCTTTGGCTTCCGGGATCAGAATGTTTTCACCCCTCTCTTCCAAGGGACCCTAGAGAGTGCAAATGGGGCCAAGGTCTTCTCCCTCCAGGGAAGATTTCTTTTCCCTGGGCATCTGCTTAGTCGGCCTCTGTTTTCCTGCCCTTTGACTTCACTGGCTGCCCCAAGGGTTACCAAAGGCCTGGGGGGAAACGGAGGAAACAGGCGCCATTTGTTGTATCTTGACCACCCGGCTCCATCTTCCAAAGTTGCCCAGCGTGGCTGCCCTTCTCGGCCTCTTCCCTTTCTGAGACGTAGAGACCAAAGGTGAGCGGGAATGGCGACCGTAGCCACCACCCAGCCAGAAGCAGGCAGGCAGCAATCCCCATGTAATCCTGTTCCTCACCCTTGACTGACGTGACTAGAGAAACCGGCTAAAGTCCTGGAGCAGCTTCGTCATTCTGCTATTCCCTTTTCCTTTTGAACTGTGTGGCTCTAACATTCCCCAGGACCAGTTTGGTTGCGAGGCTCAAGTTCTGATGCCCTGATACTGCAAGGCAATCCTCCTTCTCTGCCTCTGGAGCTTTTATTTCAGGCCCTTTGGGGGTTGTGTCACCTTCCTGCCAGGGCCTCCCCGAAGGAGGAGACGGTGCCTAGGGCTGCCTTCTGCCCCTTCCCAAGTGGCTCTCCTCCCGCTCAGCCCCCCCCCCCCCCGCGGGCACCGGGGAGCAGGTGGGGAGGGGTCCTGCAGGCCTAAGGCTGCCCTGGGACTCACTGCCACTCCCTCTGGTGTGTGTGTGTGTGTGTGTGTGTGTGTGTGTGTCGTGCTCATTGCTTGCTTTGCTCCCCAGCCTCTGTACGGACACACGCAGCCGGTGACCTGCCTGGCCGCCTCTACGGCTTACAGCCTCCTGGTGAGTGGCTCTGCGGACGGATCCTGCCTCTTCTGGGACCTGAACCGGTTGACGTGCCTCACCCGGCTTCCTGCGCAGGAGGCCGGCCTCTCAGCGGTTGCCATCAATGATTCAACGGTGAGGCCTTCATTTATCATCCTCCTTCTGACAAATCCATGAACATTTCATGATGACTTAATGGGTGCGCTTCTCCGTGAGAAACCATCCCGAGGCGCGACAGATTGATTTTTTTTCTTTTTACAGAGGTTTTTAATAGGATCCTGAATGTTGAAAGAGGGCACTAAAAGCAATTTCTGAGTCAGAGGAGGAGGAGGAGGAGGAGGAGGAGGAGGAGGAGGAGGAGGAGGAGGAGGAGGAGGGGGGGGCTTCTATCTCTGAGAGCTTTCACCTTCCAAGAGTTTGTGTTCTGGTGTGTTTGGTTTCATGCCATCCTCCAGATGCCGCTGTTAGATCCCAGTTGGTGAAATAGCAAAAGCTTCTCCCCTCCCCTCCCCCCCAACCCCACCCAGGGTTATCTGGCGCTGTCTGCATCATGCAGGTTCACCTTGGGTGACTAAAGTCGTCACCCAGCTTGCTATTTTCTGGAAAGCAGCAGACGCCCCACGAAGAAATGTGTAGGTTGAGGCAGGGAAATGATGAGGGTGGACGAAAGAGCAGGTGAAGATCAAGGCAGAAGAAGAGGAGGAGACTTTGGATGAGCAGAAAGGGGAGGAACTGAGCCACTTTTCCTTCCTTCCTTCCATCCGCCCATCCACTGGACCTCTCACTCCCTATCAACAATAACTGGGACCGACCGTGGAGAAAGGAGCCAAGCCAGCCCAAACGCTGCTGCCCAGACCCAGCTCCCATCCCCACAGCCTGCCCCAAAGAACCTCCTACTCAACGGCATCAAAGGCCGCTAAGAGGCCCAGGACAGTGAGGGTGGATGCGCTGCCCCCCCGCATCCTGCTCTTGCCAGGTGCCACCAGGGCTGTTTCTCTGCCATCCATGGGCCCAAGTCCTGTCCGGAAGGGACCCGGGGCTTCATCCAGGACCCCCTGAAGCAGCCAGGCACCCACTTTGCCCACCATCCTCCCTGAAAAGGGAAGACCTTGGGCAGACCTTGTCCAATCGCTCCATTCCTTTTGAGTTTTTCTCGGGTGCCCCTCCCTCCTCCGCGTCCCCTGCCTGGGCTCTTCCTGCCTGGGTCCATGCTGGTTGTCTGACTCCACTTGCGTGACAGAAAGGCCTGAACTGGGCGTGGGATGGTTTTGCAGGGCGAGGTGGCTTCGTGCGCTGGAGCGACCCTGGGCCTCTGGACGGTCAACGGGCAGCCCCTGGCCAAAGGAAAGGCCCCCCTAAGACCCGGAGGAAGGCTCTCCTGCTGCTGCTTCTTTGACGTGAAGGACTGGGATGCGCAGAGTCTCATTGTCACGGGGGATACGGACGGCTGCGTGCAGGTAGGACCCTCCAAGACGGACAACCCACCCACCCTCTCCAGGAACTCCCTGTTCTGCCCCAGGAGTGGAGATTAGTCCGCCTGTGGGGCCACAGCAGGGGATGGTGCTCAGAAGGTTTTGACACGGAGGTGCCCGCCTTCTTCCCTGGTGCCCTTCTCTTCTTTAGGCAGGCAGGCAGGCGGGTGGGTGGGCAGGCGGGTGGGTGGGTGGGTGTTCAGAAGCAGAGGCCGGACTGGAGACGCTGACTCCATGGGGAAATAGTTGGCGAAGAATGGATGAAACGGCCTCCCCCGTCAGGTCCCACCTCTTCTCCCCAGTGGGGGAGTAGCACTGGCAATAGGCCTTAGCCTTACATACCGCCTCCCAGTGCTTTTACAGGCCCCTCCAAGCAGTCTACAGCCTCAGCCTCTTGGCCCCAACACTCTGGGTCCTCATTTGACCCACCTCGGAAGGGCGGAAGGCTGAGTCGACCTTGAGCCTGGTGGGATTTGGTCTGTCAAATTGCAGGCAGCCGGTAGGCAGCAGAAGTGGCCTGCAGTGCTACACTCTAACCACTCTGCCACCCAGGCTCAAGGTGGGGAAAGTGGTCCCAGCCACCCACCACTATGTTTGTCAGGGGAGCCCATCGTTTGGGGTCCAATCGTTTGGGGGGGGGGCTCGTTCTCCCATTGCCAGAGGGGGGGGGGCTCTCTATAGAGCCTGGGGCTGAAAAGGCCGTTGAGGGGTCCCCTCCAGCGTTTAGTAAAACCACTCGCCAGAGTACAATATTTTACACTTGAAACTCCAGCCAACGGCATCTTTTCAGCCTGCTTTGCATTTCCTTCTACTAACTCACTGAATTCGTTTAAACTCCAGAAGGCATTTGAAGGGTTGGATTGATCAGGAAGGAGATTTTAAAGACAGGAGGCAGAGGCCCCTGACTGACCCCCCCCCCTTTCCACCTCCGGCTGAGGTCCGGTGGGGGGGGGTCTTTTGCTGAACTGTGACTTTAAAATACACGCCTGAAGGCAGCGAGGGGGGAATCTTCCTCCAAGGGGGGGGGGGGGGTTGGAGGTGTGTGAGGACCAGTTGTAAAGGACCTTTTTCAGTGCTGTTCAAACGGTGGCTAAGCGAATGGCTCTAAGCCAGAGGATTTCCCGGGGGGGGGGGGTACTTAACCCTTCCCCTCCCTCCTCCTCCCTTTCTCCCGCCTGAGGCCAGAAGCCCCGAGGCCTCCTGGCTGAAACAAGCCCCAAACTCTTGTCTGAAAACCAGAGTAATCTATTGGGGTTTATGGAATCCACTTGGTCGAGTCCCCCCCACTTCCCCCTCCCCTCACGGACCCTTCTGACTGGCTGTCCTGGACGTTCCAGGTCTGGAAGCCTGAAGCCGCCTCGCCTGGGAGCCCCGGAGAGCAGCCGCCGGGAGAGGCCGAGGCTGGGAAGCGGCAGGGCCAGCAGGAAGGTAAGAAGCGCACCAACCAGGCTTGGGAAGCATAGGAGGAGAGGGCTGCCGGCCTTCAAGCGGCCAGCAGGGGGCTCCCTCTGCAAAGTTTTAGCCCACTCCCTCCTCCGCTGTGGCTGCTGCCAAGAGAAAGTCGTCCAATTGGCTTCCCTCCTGGGATGAAGGCGGCAGCCTTGACCCCCCCCTCCCCCCCCCTCAGACGCCCGGCCAAGAGAGCAACAGCTGGCTGGATTTGGGGGTCTGCACATATTCCACCCGCAGCCGTCTGCCTATTTGGGAGAGTTTTGTACACCTACCAGCAGGCCTTTCCCCTCCCTTTGCAAGGCAAATGTACAGGCGACCCCTGCATGAGGAAATGGCCAATTGGAGATTATGCCTTTTACGGCCCACCTGTGCGATTGCCAAGAGCTGCCGCCGTCCTGATGACACGCAGCCCTCAATCACGATTCATGGACCGTTCCTCCTCCTCTTCATGCTTACGGCACACGGCCGGCCCTTGTTTACAAGAGAGCCTCATTTCCTCCGTTGTATGTGGCCTCCAGAAGGCCAGCCCGGTGGAGAGGGGGAGCTGCATCGGCTGGGACTCTGCCTTGCATCCCTCTGGAGGCCATCCGTCCTTCCTGGGACGCCAGTCCAAAGATCCCCCCCCCCCCGTGCCTCTTTGGATAGCGGAGCCTCAATCCCAGCAGCCTCCCTTCCCTGAAAACCAACGGGCTCTTGGGGACTTTTCAGCCGCAGCAACAGCCAGAGATTCCTCTGTTTGCTCGGGAACCCTGGAAAGAAGAATTCATCCAAAACAGGAGCCCTGGAAACAAAGCTGAAGTCACTGTGGTTATTTGCACCGTATTCTTGGCATTTGACGACTGATTGGAGGAGGAGGAGATTGAGCCACGTGGACTTGAGGCCACTTGTTTCAACCGGGCGATGCTGGGCTGCCTTCCACCCCGACAGCCAGGGATTCTGGGAGCTCTGGTGAAGCCCTGGAAGAGGAATTCTGCTGAAGTAGGCAGGCAATTTAGAAAGCAATAACACACAAATCCAATTGAGCCACAATCGATAGAACCACCAGGCTCAGCACAGGCCACTATCCTCGGGCGGGAAACTCAGGTGGGAGCGGCGGCCCTTCTGGTGGTCGGGGACGGAGTGGATCCCTTCTCCGGGGAACAAATTCTAAACAGCCGCATCATCCCCCGCGCTCCTTCTCCCCTCTGCCGCCCTTTGACGTTCCCTCTCTCTCCTCCCACAGGCGGCCGACGGGAGGAAGCGGCCTTGGTCCTCCGGCGGGAGCTGCTGCTTCGCCCGAGCCCCCCTGAGGGAGCCCCCCGGCCCGCCTCGCCCATCACAGCTCTGGCAGCTTCCAGGTAAGCCTTCCGACTGCACTACCTACTAAGCTCGCTAGGGGGCGCGCGAGCTACACCCTCCGCAACTCCGCCGGCTCGGAAGCTGCGCCTCTTCCCCATAGTCTCCCCGTGCAGTTTTTGTTAATAACTTAAGAAAGGACACAGGATGGGCAGCCCCACCCCCCACCCCCCGCCCTCAGGGTCCTGCCTCTTGCAGCAAGAAGACCCCACCCTGACTGGGATGCCTTCAAACTTTGAGGTGACATTTGAGCTGAAAAGCAAAGGGAGGGTTTTAGCAGCAGTAGGAAAAAGAGGGTTGAACTTTCCAATGCAGTCAGTCGGCAGGCAAGCCCACCGCCCACATTTCATTCATCTGCTCAGTCAATGTATCTGGCCACCCATCTCACCAAAAGTGTCCCAGCGGTCGAGGGCATCTGAGCCTCAATCTGCTGAGAGGGCCTGGCAGGGCACTCTTTGCCCAAATCTTTCTTCTTCTTTTGGGGGGGGGGTGTTGCCCAAATCTCTCCTGCGAGTGGCCTTCTCAAAAGAAGGGCAGAGATTGGGAGCCGGGGCAGAGGAGGGAAACCAGGGTCCTTCCGTCTTCCCAGCAGCCTTAGGATTAACGGACTGGGGATCCCCAGGGATCTGGAGGGGACTGAGAAATCTGCTTTGGAAGCAGTGATCTCTGCAACGTTAAGGAAAACCATGTTTAGCTGGAGATATTGTGAGTTTGGTTTTTTATTTTAATTTTATGTGTCTGCTTAAGCCTAACATTTTGTCGGTATTTATTTTCTCTGTTTATAATTTTTCATTGTCTTTTCCCAATCTAGCCTGTAACCAGATTTATGCTGGTTAACCATGCAAGTGCTAAACAGACCCGGCCTTATTTAACTTTTCCAAAATCATTCAGATCTCCAAAGTAATGCGTAAAGTATTAGTTGACCCGAAGGGAACCACTTTAGAACACAACCACATCCTATTCTACAGTTTCCATTCAAATTATTTGAACCTCCTAGTTTCTCCTTAGAAAGACGTGCAAGTAAACTATTGTCATAAAACAAAATGAAAGGCAAACTGGTGCCTTGGACGTCCTTGATCATCAGGGTGAAAAAGGCTAAATATGTTTCAGTCTTTGAAAGAAACACAAATGATGTGTGATGTTATGAGGCCCCGTAAAAACACCAGCATACAAACACAACACTCTCACCTGAAGTTGGGAGTCCCCCATCTCTACAAAAAGGAGACCACCTCTCAGCTGCATCTCTGATTAGCCCAATAAGCGTTTCCCAGCCGGACTGGATGAGAGTCAGGGTATAAAATAAGTATGGAAGAAGAGGGGGTCACCTTGAGGAGGGGAGAGATTACAATCTAAAGGTTATTTCTCTTAGTATTTCCTCCAAAGCTGTTCCAGGGATTTTCAGGCATGGATCTGACTTTAAAATGCCATGGATAGCATCCCCCCCCCCCCGGTAATAATTATTTTGGGCAGAAGCATTGGGTGTGATTGTAGTGCTCTCAACCCCATATTACTCCTCCCTTCTGTCTCTAGGAATTATTCCAAGCTTCTGGCTGGCAATGAAGAGGGGAAGGTCTGCTCTTGGTCAATTGAGGAGTAGAAGGAAGAAGTACGATGTAAAGGTAAATCTCAGCAAAATCTCCTCCCGACAGAGCGGAAGGCAAAGGGGATGGGAGGGGTCCGTCTCGCCTTAGTTGTGGGGACCTGAAATGATTAACTGAGGTGGGGCAGATGGGAGAAATTTTCAGGCATATTTGGCCCCAAAGTCTCTCCTCCATTGCATTGCAAGGCCGAGATAGCAAATTCCCACGGGCTGTTTAGGAAGCGCCCAGAGAGGGATCTGTGGGGAGATGAGGAAGAGGCAGCTAAGACGAAAATTCTACCTTGGAAAGCCTCATTCTGCCATCACCAGCACCAAGGAACAAATTAATATATGAAAACGTTTAGCACACCTTCAACTGGTGTTACCTAAATATTATCAAATAATGCGTTATGTATTATTAATATTTTGGCTTTCCTGAAACTTTAGCAATGGAGGATTAAGCTTCACAGGATTCATCCCAATATCTGAATTTCTGGCAGTTTCTTTTGTCCCTCCCACTTTTTTTTCTTAAATGCCACTAACGGACCAATGGTGACCATCAGTGGTTGTCCATCAGCTGGTCTGAGTTGATTCGCTTCTCCTGGACCAGAAGCAGAATCCGAACCGAATGGTGCCAGAATTGCTCCGGGGAAAGAGGGGAACCCACCCTCGGGGGCTCTGGGGTCGTACTTTGGTCTTGGCGTTTCCATTTCTCTGCCAGCCAAAGCCAGTTCAGCCCCCAGGGACAGCTGGGCTCGGTGCGGGGCGTTTCCTGGGGACGTTCTGGGCAGAGGCTGTGGGGGCTGCGCTTTTTGCTAAGGAAAATGAACTTCGCTCGCAGGGTCGGATCTGAGCTGCCGGTAGATGAATAAATGACCTTGTCAGCAAAGGAGGTTGGGCGAGAACGAACCCTTCCCGTATTCCTCCGCGTGGAAAATCAAAGGTGGCTCCTTCTGCACAGGCACCTCAGAGGCAGAGAGAAGGAACCAGGCTGTGGCCCCCACCTGAAGCGGCCGCCCGATAGGCATCAGCAGAGGGTTTCCCGTCTTGTTTTAGTCTCTGGCACGGGTCCAGATTCCGGCCGTGGCCGTGAGACTTCTTCTCCCTCTCGGCAGTCATCCTGCAGACGGGGGTCTGGCTTGACCCTCAGCCTCCCATTAAGGCTTCTGCATCACCAGAGGTCACCAGAGGCCGCGTCCCCCCTTTCTCCTGGCTCCCCGGCTGCCTTCTTGCATTAGCTCAGTTCTGCCACTGGCCCAAGGCCAGGCCTTCTCGAGGGATCTCCCTGGAGCCCTGCTGAGACAGCCGTGTCCCTGGGGTCCCCCTCAACTCCACCTCCCCGTGGAGAAGGAGGAGGAGGCCCACAGCTGCCCATTGGTCCCTGCTTTCCTGGCTTTCCTTCTTCTGGATGGTGGCAAGGGCTGAACAGCCGGCCAGCCACCGGTGCCTGCATCCTTCAACCACTGCAGGAGGGTCCTTTAGCCTCTCCCACTGGAGCTCTCTCAGAGGCACGTGGTGGTGGCGGCGGCGGCGGTCTGAGTAGAATACAGAGTGGCTACTTTGCGCCTCCTCCTGTACAGACCCCTCTGCGTGTCATGGCCTGAGCTGTGATAAGTGGGAGTCAGGCTGGTGGAAATCTACCGGAGCTGCCTAATTGTCCCAAACACAACGGTTCACTAGAGTGGAAAATAGTTTCCATCTATCTAAGTGAAGAAGATAATGACCTTTTAAATAACAGGAGCAATTTTATCTCAATACCGCAATTACTGTGAACTCTCGAAATGCCAAAGTGCTGGGCACTTTCAAAATAACTTAATTTAGACATTTATAGCTCTTAGACACTGCTAGTTTCTTATCTAACCTAATTACGGGTTGTTCAGGAAATGGCAGAGCATGCCAATTAATGTTATTTTTTATAGAGATAGATAGAAGGGCCTTTGGCTCCCTCCTTCCTCGGGCCTCCTGCCGTCCTCCTCTGCCAGCTGTTTTTCCAGCCCCTCCCCTAAGGGGGCAACCAAGCTGATTAAAAGACACGCACAGACCCCCCCCCCAAACAGGCCTTGGTGTCTGCGAGAAGACAGACGTCCTCTGCCCAGTGGTCCTCTTGGCAACCAGATTATCTGCCAAATGGTGGAGCACCAGGGGCAGGAGCCAACCACGGCCACATCCTACTAGGCTCTAAAAAGGAGAGTGGAGAGGAAGGGGCCACAGTTAGGATAGCAATTTTCCCCATTGCAGTTGAAAGTGAAATGATACGGGGCCCTGAGAAACACCCCTCTGGCTCAGGGTGTAAGAAGGGGGCCCACGTCCACCTGTGGGGTGCCTGGTGGGGGAGCGGAACTGGGGCTCTGCTCTTTGCACAGAAAAGGCTGCGTGGGTGTTGTGGGTTCAAGAGGATCCCTTCTGCCTTGGCCAGGAAGACTGGAGCTCCTTACAGCAGCTGGAGAATGCAGGAAACGCCCCCCCCCCCCGAATTAGGAAACAGGGTCGCCAGACTGGGTGCAACCGTCCTCTCCACTTTCACACCTGATATTGGGAGTCCTGGTTGCTCAGTCAGCAGCCCAAATCAGCCCTAATTGTTCTGCTGTTGGAGGTGAAATGAGAATCAGAGGAGAAAACGAGGCCTTGGTGCCTGGGGAAGCAACGTTGCCATATTCATCACCATTTTAATTCCCGCTTTCCTTGTCTCCTCAACAGCTGGATCCTCTTGAATCCCAGGTGCTGATGGGAGCAGATTAGAGCTTGCGTGATGTTAGAGATTGCGTTGACTAACCATCTTCCTGCCTGAGCCGACATGCTTCCCGTTCTGGGGAATCTCCCGCTCTGGAGCGGTTCCCTGAATTCATGGCTTCCGTAGCTATGAGCTCAGCTCCAGCCACCTTCGACTCACACGCTGTGCCCTATTCGTACTGATTCGGTCTTTTGCTTTGCCACTCGTGCTGTGTGAATGGGGGTGGGGGGTGCCTTGTTTCACCTGTTTACCCTGGACAACCTCTTTATGGATTGGGTTGAAAGACTTTCTGTGCCTGCCGAACTCCTTACAGGTGTCGTTGGCCCTTCTGAGAATGTGGGGCAGAACGGATTCCTCGTGTTTTTAGCAAATGACAAGAAACGTTTCTTCGAATGCGGCTCCCGTGGCCTCTCGCGTGATTTAAGAAGCCATCCAGCCCATGTTAACAGCTGCCGACTGGTACCTTCCACTATCCTAGGTGTAGAGAAGCCAGTGAAGATGGTGGTGCAGCAACACAACAAGTAACATTTGGATAAAATTGATTGTCTCCAATCTTTCTGCTAATTTTGCCCAGACACGGCTTTGACCCCACGATGAATGGCCTTTCCGTGGAAGGAGAGAGCAGAGGTGAGATTTCTGGCCTTCCGATCAGCCTTCCGTGCTTGCTGGAGAAAGGGGCAGCTTAACAGCTCCTCCTCCCTGGGATGGGGCTCCTCTTAGCTGAGGCACAGCCTTAGGCCTCCCTCTGGTTTAACCTCCGTGGGACCTTCTGCTGGGGAGGCAACCTACACGGAGCGGGTTGCCTCCGTCCAGAGGTGATCCCGGAGGCCTTTCCTGTGAGCCCGGGATTTGGTGCCCCCAAAGCCTCGAGGCATCTTCAAGCGGCTCGGCTGGGGCCGCCTGTCGAAGGAGGATCCGGCAACTCAGCTCCCCCTCAGTCCGTGAAGACTCAGGCGCTTCGGAATGGATTTTACTGGCCAAATGTTACATAAAATGCAACGGCCTCCTGAATGCTGAGAAGTTCTCTGCCTCCCCACCTCCCCTTCTCCCCCCGGGCTGGCCTTCCACACGCACAAAAATACCCGGCCTTTTCTCCATTATTTTTATAGCTGTTTTTATCCCTAATAAATGGTTAGGATCAAAAAATCTGAGAGGACGGGTCCAGTTTATTACTAGGTTTCTTGCCGAATCCTATCCTTGCTCTTGCGGTACGGACGATTATACTACGAATAGTATAATTGTACGTATTTCGAATGTGTATAATTCACCCTTTAGATATATAATGTAGGAAAACTATATCAAGATCAATACCTAAAATATAAACTCCACATTTAACTGGGCGAATTCGGAATCTCATGTTTCATAAGATACTAGCTTGCTGTAAGTTAACAGAGGCGACCCTAAGGAGGACCCTATTATTACAGTTATCTAATAAATGAATAAAATACTCTTACATCGACCTCAAAATGGCTCCCACGCCTAATGAACCTATTAGACAGTGTCACAACAGAGCAGGTTTTAGGCCAGGAATCCTCCTCCTCTCCCCCGCAGTGCGCACGGACGCACACACACGCACACACGCACGCGTAACAGCTCCTACTGATGTGACTGAGAATGTTTGCAGATGGTGGTGAAATTTAATGTGGAAGAAGAGGCCATATTTAGCAGCAAGAGGTGTCCAAGGCTGAACTCTCTAAATGGCGGGGGGGGGGACACACAACATTGACAATAAGGGCCTGGCTGGGAGCGGCCGCATGGAGCCGCCCATCTCAGCACTCCTCCTCCTCCTCCGCTCTTTCCCAATGGCAGAAACCGCACAACTCAGCATATTTTTTCTCTCTTTCTCCTTTCAGTTAGTTTGATATAGTCATTATTATCATAAAAGTTCTTAAAGTTGTGTTGAACATCAAATATTTGGAAATGTGGGTCTATCGTGCAGGGTTCCTTTGTTTAAAAACTGAGTCTGTCAACCCTACTTTAACGTCCCATTGAAAATACACCTTCGCTTCCCACGTAGAAGAAGCCTGTTTAGATCGACGCAGAGAGAAAATGGGCTCTTCTCTTTCTGACAACCAAAGCAATTGCGTGGTGTGTTTTTTTCCAAAGTCCCGTGGGCTGCAGAGTGCCAAAGGCACTGACAGAAGAGGCTGATGGAGAGTGAAGGCCGGTTTTGGAAGCCCTGGGAAGCCAGCTAGGATGTTCCTGGCCAGCTGCTAGGAGACTCTGTCCAAAGGCCGAAGAAAACCAGGAGGGGCCCTGACACCCGGGCCGAGGCCTCTGCCGGTGACCCTGGCAAAGAGCCCCCAAGAGGGGATCAGAAAGTTGGCGGGAAAGGAGGGCTGCTTTTATCGGGATGTGAGCAGGACCACGGATGGCAGCGGGGGGAGGAGAGCCCCCATTTATATGCACAGATGACAGAATCCCTGAGTTGGAAGGGCCCCAAGTGCCGCTGCCTGCGTACTGCAGGACTCGGCTACAATTTTATGCTATAAAGCTAAGAAATCAGCCTTTTCTAATGGAAACATTTATTTGTTCAAAAATACATCTTCATGGTCTTAATAACATGGAAAAGGAAGCAATGTACATTTCTTCCATGCATAGAGTTTTTTTTAAAAAATCCTGGGTCTGTAAAATTGCCCTGTTTTGTCGTCACATTCATCTTCCACTTAGAGCTGTTTCCCAGCCAATAAAATATTCCATATTCCCACGATGGAAGTTCCGATGGAAAGGCACAGTTTAACCTCCCAGTTTTCTATTAATTCTTATTCCTCCAGTTTTTCAAAAGGTTTATTATGCCAATCATCCAAAGGAAAGATGTGATTCCTGAGAATGTTTTTATTCACCTAAAAAGATTCCCCTGAAATCTTTCAAAACAAGCCGTTTCCGCAGCCTTCGGGGTCCCAGTTCCCACCCGCCATCCCCACAGGCCCCCTCCCGGCTGCATCATTTACACGTCGTCGTCGTTATCCTGGAAGAGGATCTGGGCGTAGACGGTGGTGGTGGGCGCAGCGCCTTTGGCCTCCTGGTGAGGCTTCAGCAGCTCCAGCTCAGCGTAGGTCAGGTTCTCCTCTCGGCCCTTCAGCTGCAAAAGAAAAGGGCCGCCTGAATCCACCGTCCGAGGAGGGGCCGGCTGCCCTTCAACGTGGCCCAGGGGGGCAAGAAGGAAACAAGGCCAGACCAGAAGAAGAACATAAGCCCAAAATGCCCCCCACCCACCCACCGAACGGGCTTTCTCCACCACAAGTGGAACCGGCTACTAAAACACGGGAATGGAAGGCTGGGTGTGTGCAGGGGAGGGGAGGGTTTCCCCCTCTGCTCCTGGGAGTCTCTCCTTGCAGTCCGAAGCGCTTTGCGCAGGGGGGGGGGGCACCGGCTGCCTCTATGGGAAAGAGGCCCCGAGCGGAAGAAACGGCCCCAGAAGGCGCCCAGGCAGCCTCTGAAGTCCAGCTCTGGGGCCTGGAGCCGATTAGCCAATTTAGCCCTTTGCCCTGGGAGGCGTTTCTGCTTCCCATCAAATAAAGCCGGCCTTTAGTTATAATTCTCATTCAAATTCCGGCCGAACCGTGATGGATTCTGAAATGGCCCTGCGACACCCAGCTCATGTAAATTTTAGAGCTAAGATTTATGAAATTACATCGTCCAGGTGTATTATTATGTTATCTGGAAATTGCATTGTTTTCTTGGGTAGATTATATCTTTATTCCTCCTTTATTCTATTAAGTTTGGATATGAAAAATAACCCTCGATTCCTCCAATACGGGTCACTGGGCAGCCCTGGCTGATGTGTTACTTTCATACATTTTTATGATGTTCCTATAGTAAACATAATTTAATAAAGCCAAAACACACTAAATAAATAATTGCATCTAGAAAAGCAATAAAAGCAAATAAAATTAGTACTTTCATAAGTGGAAAAGGTACTTCAATTACTGCTACAAGCAACGGCACACCATAAAATGTGTAGAATAATTTCCCTTATGCATATTTCCAGTATGTAATAATTTGATTGAAAATATGAAGAAAGACACAGGAGGTTCAGAATCGTTGTGCACATACAGTTCTCAACTACGTATAATAACCGAACGCAGAAGATACGGGATTTTCCAAAGGCCGTTAACCAAGGAGAAGTCTCAGGCTGGGCCCCGTCCCGCTTCCTGGGCTACCATGGACAAGTTCAAACAGCTTAAAAAGGAGCTACGCATATCAACCGTAAGGAAATCCTACATGCCTCCTGCGGGCTCCTAAGCCCGCCACACTGAACGTCTCCAGTTGCAAGGCATTCCGCCCATTCAGCTAAAACAAAATAGTTTTGGCCCAAGATAATATTGCTGACTTAACTCAAGGCACTGGGGGAGTGAAGAATTTAAGAAGAAAAGTCTTAAAATAAGACAGCAATACAGTAAAAAGTAAACATTACGGACACTGCTGTCAAATAGCGCCATGATTGACAACCGATGCTGGCGCTGTGCTTGCTTCCCCCCCCCTGGCATTACAAAGCACATCTGGAAAGACTGGAAAGACCCCCATCTAGGGATGCAAAGAAGAACAGCTGAACTCTTATCTCCAGCCCTTCCTCTTCCTCTCATTACACTGTTGCACTAGCAACAGCCACCAAGGCCTTTTGGTATTTTGCAGTAGGGTTATTAATCAAAATCGGCATATTAAAGTATGGACAGGGATGAAAAAGGAGGGACAGAAGGGAAGCTAAGAGGTATCATCATCGCTCCCCCAGGCGGCCTTTGGGCTTCGGGCACCAGGAGCCGCTCCTGCCGCTTCCAAGGCAGGTCAGCACCCGGAAGGACAAGTTTTAGGCCACTGGGTGAGGCCACGAAGGCCCCGTAACCCACCGAATGGAGTTCTCACGAGGGCCTCTCGGGAAGTTCATGCTTCTTCCTGGAGGAAGCATTGTGGGCCAAGAGTTCAATCCTTTCTTTCCACAATAGTCCCAAATGTGATTTAATAGAATTGAAAGAGAAGGATCTCTATCGGTTGGACTTTCTTTCTTTCTTTCTTTCTTTCTTTCTTTCTTTCTTTCTTTCTTTCATCTCTCTCTTTTTTCTTTCTCCCTTTATCTTTTTCTTTCCCTTTCTTTTTCTTTCTTTCTTTTTCTCCTTCTTTCCTTCCTTCCCTTCCATCTAACCTCTCTATAATTTCATTTTGGAGATGGCTTTTTTACCTTACATTCTGACAGAAAAATACATTTTGAAAGATCCTCATGACTGCAGTCCCCATTCTCTTAAACAATCAAATGATGACCTCAATTTTGTAATTTCTCAGTGTCTCTAATTGATAATAACAGAAAGTTGGGGGCCGGGCTGCTGCATTTCAGCTGGAATTCAGGGAGAGAAACTGCAACTTTATATTATGCAAAACAAGACTATCCCAAAGAATTCTTGAGAATAAAAGTTCATCTGTGAAGGAGTCACCTTCACTTGTAGAGTGAAGGGATGGAAGGTCTTGTGCCGATTCCCTCTCCGAGAGGCCCAAGGGGGGGGGGGGTTCACTTGGGAACCACCCTCTGGAGCTCAACAGGTGGGAGCCATTTTCCCATCTCTCCTCCCGAGAATTTGCTCCTGGAAAACTCACTGCAACAATGGAAAGAAATGGGACCCTTCCTTTCCCATGAGGACACACGCAGCCCCTCTCCAGCTAGAAGAGCCACAGGACCCGGCCGGGAGACGAGGGAAGCTTCCCAAGGTTTCCCAGGGAAAGGGAGGCAGAAGCTTCGGGGAAGTTCTTAACACCACAAGGAGGGCCCAGGAGGGCCCCACAGCAGCAGCAGCAGCAGCAGAGGGGGGGCCGAGTCGTGACCAGGGGCCACGTGTGTACAAGCAATTGCTTTCTGAATGCTCGGAGCAACACTGGTCACAAAAAGTGGAGAACCTTGACATCACCAAAATTATAGAAACCAAGAAAAACGACCTGTAAATAAGAAATTTTAAATATTTAAAACTTATGGTAACATACGTTTAAAAGGAGCCCGAAGCACAAAAGGAGTCCAATAGGAATCTGTATGTCCCAAGTGTCTCCTTGGCGAAACCCTCCCAGACGCACCTGTGGCTGGAGAGGAACCCTATCAGGTCAGCCGACAAGGCGGCCTCTAGATTGGAGATCTTAGTTTGCCCTAATGAGTGTGAGCATACTTGGAGTAAAACGGGCCTTTTGGTCGTGGTGAAAGGGCAAAAGGGTCGATTGGTGCAGCCTTTCGTGTTGCATGGATACACCGGGACTAAGGAGCTGGTAAACTAGTCTACTCTTCCCTTCTCTTACGGAAAAATCATTTTTCCTGCAGCTCTGAAAAGGGGGGAAGTCTCCTCCACTTGATCCCTTCAGGAGACTAGCTCAGTGGTTGGGATGGCTATTAGATCTCCGATGGCTGCTGAGCTTCTCTGCCTGGGTAAGGAAATACCCAAGGACCGACCTCTGAAAGGATGACCCAATGGGTGACAGGTTGCCTCCTTTTATTGAAAGACCCACTCAGGCCCTTTCCATCCACCCAACAGGATGCTATGAAAATGAGACTGAGGTTGATGATGCTGGTATACGAGAAAGCAATAAAATGTGCCCAGTGCATGGCCTTAAACTTTTTAGATGAAAAATGGATGAACAAGGAGCAATTCAGTTCTGCAGAAGCTTCCGGGGACACCAGGAGAGTCAAAGAAAGGATGCCTGGTATGCAGACACCCCCTCGACCCTCCCGAGAGGAAAGAAAGAAGAAAGGGAAGGGAAAGGAGGGGAAGGGAAGGGAAGGATAAGAGGGAACCACATTCACACATTAGACGAGCAACAGAAAGTAAGGACAAATCTCTGCAGTGCTACTCACCAAGGTCACCTTCCTTTGTGGTTTCAGGAGTTTAGGCTTTGAGAAGGCCTGGGATGTTGGTGCTGTAAAAATAAGGAGAGATCCTTTGCCTCTTGCCACAATAGGGATACAGGCAAGAGGGAAATGCACAAAAACGGACACCTGCCACTCATTCAGCCCCCACCCCCTGCAGCTGCCAGAGTGCCCCTCCATGTGCCTTCTGCATCTCCCAAGGCGCCTCTGGATCTCATGGGCTTCCTTGGCAGCCCAGGGCCTCTTTTCTCCAGCCGTGGCTGTGGCTCTGGTGTCTTCTGGGGAAGGTAAACTCAACTGGGCGAAATGGAAGGGCTGCATCCCAAACAGCTGCTGGTCGTCCGTTCAGGGCAATTTGGAAGTCATAGATAAATGAGGAATAAAAGTTCTGGGAGATGGAAAAGAGAACAGGGCAGCCCAGAAGAATGCAGCCCCTTAAACTCCAATGAGAGAATACAACGTAAGCGTTGGAAGGGACCTCGGGAGGCCATCCAGCCCAACCTCCTGCCAAGGCAGGATTCCTCTTTGCCAGCATGCATGGCAAATGCCCAAGGGGCCAGCGCAGGAGGGAGCCTTCCTTTGGGAAACCCCGTCAGTCCCCCCCCAGGGTCAAAGGGACCTCACGGATACCTTTGGCAGGAACTGCTGGGGGTGCCTCGGCCGCCTTCACCCCTTTCCTCCGGGTGGGTGGGGGCCCTGGAGAGCCGGCTGCCTTGCTGGGACTTCCTGCCTCCTGCAAGCTGGAAGGTGAGAGGGAGGGAGGGAGGGAGGGAGGGGGTGGTGGGTGCCAGGAGGAGTGATGATCTTCAGGTTCTCTTCTATTTGCTGCCTTACCAATTCATTTGATCTACTTAATTCATTTATTTATTTATGCCTCCAAGCAAATAAAATGGAGAGCATATGGGAGAAGAGTAATCAAAATCGTTATAACTGGGATAAGAAAAACATCGCCTGGAAGAGGATAATCAGCATAAGAATAATCCGCATTCCCTCCAACCCTCTGGAGCCGTTTTCCAGCCTTTCCCTCATACACAGGAGGAGGTTGGTCCTGCTAGGGATGCACGGGCTCCACAGAGCACAAGGAGCCTCCTCAACCACCAGGCCTGACCTGAGGGAGGCCAAAGGAGGAATTTCGTCCTCACCAAACGTAATAAAGGAGGGGAAACTGTGCCGTGCGCCCAGGAGAGCCCATTCAGGCCACCGTTGGCACGTCAACAAGGGCAAATAGCAACAACCATGTTCAGTTATGAAGACTCAGCCTCCCACTAAGCTTTTGTTTTTTAATGTTGTACGCTGCCTGGAGTAACGGTATCTGAGTTGGGTGGCTATATAAATTTGTTTAATAACAAATGAATATTTCAGCAACGAGGACATTGAAGAGCCTAAGGAAATGGGTTAAACGGGGACACAGGTGGCCCTTGTTCCACAACAATGGATGGCTATCATTCCTCCTGCATGGATTTTATGGCATTGATTAAAAGGCACTCAAAATAATTTCCAAGACTTAAAATATATTTTTCTCCAGCTAGGAGGACAACTAAAGTCAATGACATTTTTGTAGGAAAATTAAAGGTGGTAGCTCTCAGAAACAAGCTGCTTCCCTACCTCTTCTGAGGAGATTTCACCAAGCTACGTTTCCCTGTGAAAAGAATACAGAAATAAGAAAAACTGAAATTAAGAAACATGTTGCTGTGTGTAGTAATTTTCACTTGCATGTGATTTCTGGAGGAGTGATGATCACTTTGTTTTCTTTCGTTCGTTTAAAACATGGAAGGACAGCATCTAAATTTTCTATGCAGAACTTTAGGAAGCTCTCTGTTTATACACAATTTTGTATATTACAAACAATTTATCAAATTTAGATACCATCCATCTCACTATCTGAGCCACGGTGATGCAGTGGTTAGAGTGCAGTACTGCAGGCTACTTCTGCTGACTGCTGGCTGACTGCAATTTGGCAGTTCAAATCTCAGCCTTCCGAGGTGGGTAAAATGAGGAGCTAGATTGTTGGGGGCAACATGCTGACTCTGTAAACTTCTCGTAGAGGGCTGTAAAAGCACTGTGAAGCGGTTTATAAGTCTAAGTGCTATTGCTAGTGCTAAGTGACTCTGGATAGTTTACAAAGGTCAGTTTGAAATAAGCAAAGTCAAAGATCTCTTGATCATTTAATATTAGATACAATATTTTGAGAGTAATCAAAGAGAAATTTAAAGATAGAAATTGAATAAACAAATAAACTAAAATGCAGAACTAGTAAATTCAGTGGCAATAAATTACAGATGAATTACAGAAATCTTTTATCTTGACAATGGACTCACCGCTGGCTCGTTTCTTGTTGCTCAAGATCTGGCAGAGGATGACCAGAGTGAAAAGGAGGATACTCAGGATCCCTGCCGAGCACATCAGGACCGCATAGGCAGAGGGGTCTGGAGAGGCCGGGAGAGGAAAGGAGAGTCAGCTGGGAGACCTCCACCCACTGCATCCCAAAGGGTGTGGAGGTTCAGTGGTGGAGCCCATGTCTACTCCCAAGTGCACAGGGCTGTGTCACTCTCGGCCCACCCCAATTTCTGCGGTGGCTTATGCAAAATGTGGAGCCGGTTGACCAATTCAATGGTTTGTATCTTTCCATACATGCATAATCCGTTAATATTTTACATTGATGATTTTTAACGTGTCCTGATCTTTGATTGCAAAAAATGTTACTCTATTTATCTGACTTCGTCTGGTTGGTTTCTTTTGTTTACCCGTCAATTCCAGGGAAAAATAATTCTCTGATCCAAATGCTGCAGGTAAATCAGTGTATTAAGCTGAGATCAGAATGAGGAAAGTAGTAATGATATAAGCTGCCGTTTTTACAGTTTTGTAATTTATTGGAGGTGAAGATTCTTGTGTCTTTGTGTCTGTATTGTAGCTTTGATCTCTCTCTTCTGAAAGTCCACTTAGTCCATTTAAGTTTTTTTTTAAATCTCTTTATATTTAAACATTTTAAACATGTGTTCCCTTATCAATACCTTGTCTTTTTATTTTTAAACTTTTAAAAGTAAATGTGTTTCACTTTATCAGTTGATAAAGTCATGCCGGCCACATGACCACGAAGATGTCTTTGGACAGCGCTGGCTCTTTAGCTTTGAAAGGGAGATGAGCACCGCCCCCTAGAGTCGGGAATGACTAGCACATATGTGCAAGGGGAACCTTTACCTTTATAGATATTATACCCGCCTTTTAAGAATGAATCATGAAATTATGACATGATTTTAATCCAAGTTTTGAATCCTTTGCATGACCAATCAAATACTGTTCCAAGTAAACAATGAAATGTACTTCAAGCTTATTTACAGACATTTGTTGACTACAGTAACACTTTTCTAGATATATACAGACACACTATAAAATCAACATAAATTTTAAAAAACTGACAAAGAGAAAAGGACAGGGAAGCATGGTCCCCCTGGCTCAATTTTTTCACCTCTCAAACATTTACCTGTGATACGCAAACACTATTTACACGCACGCTGGTAATGGGAGAGGCAAAAAACTGGCAGGGGTCCACCTGGAAATGTAATGGCTAAAAGCATCCTTGTCAAAGACCTCCAGCCACACAAAGTGTTGCCTTGGTCCCACTAGCAATTCACACATTCAGCTAAATTTTGGGACAAGCATCTTGGTGTTTTAAATTAAAGCTGCACAAAACCAGGTTCTACTAGATCTGTGAAGAAAAACAAAAGAGGAAAATTATACTTAACCTTTAAAAAATGCCCAAGCGTTGTGTTTTTCCTCATCCAAAAAACGGGATGGAAACACTGAAAAAGAAAGAAGGAAGTCATCACCTGCGCGAAATAGTTTTGCATCTAAAAATAAATCTAATATCGACTTTCACTTAATTTGGAAAATCTTTAGAGATTATAATTCTACATGTAAACATCTGCCACATTTTAAGTCTGTTTCTCATGTAACACAAGGTTTTAAAACATTACATTATTTTTGGCTGATCTTAAGGTTAAAGATAGATCTCTTCTCTTGCTAATTCCTCTTATTTTGGCTGATAATTCAATTTGGCTGTTTTTGTCACTTTCTGGTTTGACTTGTATAAATAACCATTAATTCCAATTTAATGACACGTGTAGAAACAATAGTGGATGGTTTTTCTTCTTTTTCCAACATTTTGTAAATTCTCCTGCAATTTTATATTTTGTAAAGTTTTATTTCATTTCATTTCATTTATTTGGCTTGTATGCCGCCCTATTCCCTGAAGACTCAGGGCGGCTAACAATAAAAAGGGAAGGGGGGGGGGTATAAAAAATAGAAAACAACAATTTAAAAATTCAACAACAGTCGTAACCTCGAATGGGGCTGGATAAATCAACAGCCCCAGGCCTGCCGGAACAGCCAGGTCTTGGTTGCTTTGCAGAAGGCCTGGAGGGTGGCGAGGGTCCGGATCTCAACGGGGAGGTCGTTCCAGAGGGCCGGAGCAGCCACAGAGAAGGCTCTCCCCCGGGGGGTCGCCAGCCGACATTGGCCGGCAGATGGGATCCGGAGGAGGCCTAGTCTGTGGGATCTAATGGGTCTTTGGGAGATAACTGGCAGGAGGCGGTCTCTCAGGTACCCAGATCCGATACCATGGAGGGCTTTAAAAGTAACGACTAGCACCTTGAAGCGAGTCCGGAGACCAATGGGCAGCCATTGGTCCATTTATTTTTTTTCTTTCCTTTGTCCCCTCTAATTCTTTTCTTTTTTCAATTTTTCAATTCTTTTACATTAAAAGGATGTCATAATAGAACCTGAAATGTTTCCAAAAATATTAAAGAGCATCACCGAAAAGAACGATTGAAAATAATCAAGGAGACTAATCAACTAATCAAGAAACTAATTAAGAAACTAATCAAGGAGGGAAGCAACCCAGTACTAAGGAGGAATTTTCTGACAAGTGAGAACAATTGAGGAGTGGAACAGAGCTTCCCTCCAGAAGTCGTGGGTGCTCAAACTCTGGAGGTCTTCAAGAAGAGACTGGACAGCCATTTGTCCAGAATGGCATAGCGTCTCCTGGTTGAGCAGGGGGGTGGACTAGAAGACCTCCGAGGTCCCTTCCAACTCTATTATTCTGTTTAAACCTGTTTAAAGGGGTTTTAAGGGATATGGAATAGATTTGATATGGGGGCAGGGTATTTTCATGAACACTGTTTGAAACTGATTTCAAAGAACTGGAAAAATACATTCAGCATACTACAAATTTTACCTCCTTTTAAAAATCCCAAACACTACTGCAGATCCCAAGTTGCTAATTCCTGCTGCTAATTAACTGAGTCCTGGGCAGGCCTGCAAAAGGAGGGGGGTGGATTCTCCCCCAGAAGTCTGCCAAATTCCTAAAAGATAAGCAGGCAGGTAAATGGGAACAGCGACCCAGGGACACCAAGAAAGGACACCTGTCTTGTCATAGACCATCCCCAGGGTCAGCTGGGGTCATCCATCAGCAAGAGAGAAAGGAAGTAATAATATGCCACATTAAAATCCGTGACATGAAATTGCACAGAAGTTACAGCTCTGCCACAGGCGGCCATGGGCTTTTTTTAGAAAAATGACCACTTTAGAGTAGAGCCCGAGAACCCACCAGCGATTGACAGGGCTGGAGAAAGTCAGCTGGTGGCTGAACAGGGCCCTTAGGGAAGAGAGAGAGGAAGGTGACCACATATATCATTTCAGTTGTGAAGCATGTAATTTTCCTCCTCCCCGTTCTTATAATTGCTTCCACCCTCCTGAAATTAATGGGGAAAAACATTAGTCATTTCTAAAAAAACAAACACTTCATAGTTTTGCATTTTAAGTCCTCTTAAGTCACGTCTAGAGGAGTAAAACGCAACGTCCACCAGACGCTTCCTTGCCTGTCCTTCACTGAGGATCTTGTGCGTCTGACCACAAAGGCCAGCTCATTCACACGGCTTCACACCACACACCTCCTCCCCTGTTCCTATCAGACCTTGACAGACAACGAAGCAGGAGTGAAAAGACACAGAAATTTTACTGAAACACAACTATTAGGGAAGTTCAGATACGTATGCACCTATTTTTCTTTTATATTTGTGAGATTTCACAAATTCTTTAATTTTTATTTATTTTTTGGCCAGATATGGGTTGTGGTAAGCACATATCCAATTTGTATGTATTTTTCTGGCTCACAATGAATATGAGTACATATATGAATGTATCTTAAAAAAAAAAAAAGAACATTGAGTCTACAACTGCAATTCATCTTTTCTCTCTCCATTTGTTAAAAGTATTGTTTGTGTGTATAGATAGTCAATCATTTTGCACAACCATCTGCTTGTTCTCCTTTCTGTTTAAAACCTCTGGAGAAAATGAAGGTAGGTGCTAACCGTTCCAGTCAGCCAAGACAGGAAACATGGTTTGTGGCTTGGCAACCCAAAGAGACAATATGTCCATGGGACTCAGCACAGACAAAGTGGTCGCATCACTCTTGTATAGTTTTGTAGGAAGTTATCACCCAGCCCTCTCCCAGAAAAATGAAATATCCTAGGAAATATTGAAAAGGCAGAATATTATGTTTCTCTGGATGTGAAAAGGAAGAAACATGTTTCAAAAAGACAAAGTAGCTCTCCCTGCAGCTTCCTGCCCCTCCCCTTTTGTCAATGAGCCATTAAAGCCCCAGCCAGTCCCTTTACATAACAAAGAGTTCTCCCCTTCAGCTCCAGGGGGATGGAATCAAGGCATGCTAGTATAGGAGGCCAGGAGGCCCCTGGGGAAACTGAGGCCTTCAGAAGGCCCGTGGAGGGTCCCCTCCGTCATCCGGGTCACGGCTGTCCCAAAGGTGCTTTTTAAGCAGCCACTAGACTCTCTTTGCTTTTCCTTCTTTCGTTTCTCATGGAGAAGCCGGCCGTCTTCAAAGGAAAACGTTCGGCTGCCTCTTGAAAAAGCCCCTTTGGGGTCACCCTGCAGACTAGACCCCCCCCCCCCCCGTCTGGGGAGTAAAAGGAGAAAAAGGCACCTCAGAAGAATGGCGAACTGAGCGGAAAACCTGAGAGAAAATACAAGGTGGCTCCAAACTCCCAGCACCCACACAGAAGACCACGTGTGGAAGTCTCAAGCGCGGCTCAAGGCGGAGGAAGATGTTTCCCCTTCAACTGTTTCCCCTTCTGTGGAAGAAGGACGCTGGCCAAGCGCTCCCTTCCGCCCCCCCCCCCCACACTCAAGTGAGGTTCAGGCCCTGCCTGAGACGAGGCTGCCTGTTCATTTCCAAGAGGGGGGGGTGAGAGATCACCCAGGCATTTTTCCTTCGGCTGTCCCTGAGCCAAGCGAGGCTAGAACTCCCAGCAGATGTTCCACTTCCAGCCGCTGCTGCAGCTGCACAAGTCTCCCGGGTCCAATTCTGCCTGGCAAGCAAGGCTGGGCTGCTCCCTCCCTCCCTCGCTCTCTCCCTGGGTGGGTGGGCTCATCTTCTTGCTTGGGAGGAGAAGGGAACTTTCCGTGGGATTCTCAGGAGGAGCCTGAGAAAGGCAGAACCGCCTCCACGTGACGTGGCCAGAGGTTGGCCTGGAGTCTCTTTCCGCCAGAACAGCCCGAATTGCAGACTGTGGTCAGCTCGGATTGTGAGGACAGAGCAGCTCCTTCTCTGGAAGAGCTGAGAACAGAAGACCCATCTTCCACAGCCGGGATTTCCTGCCGCTGAAGGAGACCCCTCCCCTCGTCCTTCAGACCCACGAGGGCATCATTTGGGTCACCATGGGGTCTGCTCATTACGCCCTTCTTTCCGATGCCCCTGGACTCCCGGGGCCAGACTGGGAGAGGGGAACCCGGCCCTGAGGCCACACGCCCCTCTCCAGCTAATAGGCCGCCCCGTCCTTGCATGGAGGACCTGGGTGGCCTGAGCCAGTCCGGGCAGAGGAGGGATGCTGACATCTGCAGTTCTGCCAGGGAGCCGGGTTTTCCGCTGGTCTTTAAAATGCTTTGCTATGGGAAAAGGAGGTTTCACGTGGCTGGGACTGGCTGGCTGGCTGCGCTGCCTATTTTTACAGGCAAGGAGCCACGAGGAACAGACCCACGTTGAGCTTGCATTGCTGGTCTTGTAGAGGCTGCGGAGAAGTTCAGGTGTGGCTTGAAAAGGCAGAAAGTGTCACCCTGTGGCTCTCCTTGGAGTTTGCTCTCCACACATGCAGGTTCTCTTTCTTTCTTTCTCTTTCTTTCTTTCTTTCCCTTCCTTCCTTCCTTCCCTTCCTTCTGTAATAGGAAGCGATTCCGTTTTTCTTTGTGATCACCCCGCTAAACCAGAAATCAAGTTTCAAAAAATCAACGTATCCCTTCATGGGCTTTCTTTTTTTTAAAAAAAGCATTTCTTACTGATGCTTTTGCAATCCTCTCCTCTAAAAAAGAAAGGAAGGAAAACTTGGTAGATTGATAGCCATGAGACCTACTTTTGTAGCCCTGGGATGAAAAACTAGGAAATCAGGGTTTGTTCTGAGTCCCCATGATTTCTCATAGCCAGAACACTCAAAACGTTTTGTTTTGTTCCACACAGAACAGGAAGCCTCCTGTGTGTTCTGGGCTCTTTTTCTCCTAACCCAGATGTTTTACGTACCTTCCATTTAATGCGAGTTCCTATTGCAACAACAATCCACTTGCTCCGTTATTTGTTCTGTTATGATGACGTTTGTAGTTCTACGTTCCACTCATGCCAAGACCCCCCCCCTCCTTTCACCCAGCCTGCCAGAAGAGGGGTGCCCACAATTCCAACCAATAGTAAAATTAAAAGCTCCCTGCCCAAAGTACAGTATTATGCCTCAAATGATAACTTCTCCCCCCAACCCAGCCTTTGACTGGCAACATCCTGCTTGGGCAAAGAATGTTTGCATGGGGACACACACACACACACACACACACTTACCCCTTCTGCTATGCAAAGACAGAGGAAGAGATTATGGATTTTATGAATTTATGGAAGTTGCTTTTATGTAAACATACAGTAAGGGGAGGATCTTGGCATATCTACATTTGTGGCAAATAAAGACATCCATATGGTTGAAAGATATCATGGGAAGGGGCTTTTTCCCTTGACAAAGAGGTTCATTCATTCATTCACCCCAAGTATCTCAATATACTTAAGGCCCAAGTCAACCCACCGTTACTAATAAGAGATCCTACAAAAGATAAGGTTCCGCCTTCTAACCGTCTTCCACCAATGGGGCCAAAGGCCTTCCGGACGAATGCTTGACTCTCTCTGGGGTAGAACAGCCGGGCAACCATCCTACGGAAACTGCAAAGCAAACCCCCCCCCGGTGTTATTTTCTCACCTTGGACTTCGGTCGAGGCGCTTCCGTTGGACCAGGAAGTCCACCTGTTCCTTTGCCTGCCGATCTCCTGCACTTTGCAAATATAGTGTCCTTGTTCGGCTTGTTGGATGTTCAGGATCAGAAATGCGTACATCGCCCTGTGTTTCTCCTGGAGGAGCCGAAGCCTTCGCTTGTAGAAGCGGCTTGTGTAGTTCCCATAGTACTGGACGACCCCAAATTTGGTCATTTTGATCATCAGGTATTCCTGGGCAGAGGGGAGAGCAAAAACCCACCGGACAGCCAAAAGGTTTTCCCTTCGCCTTTTCTGAGAAACGTGGCAGAATAAAGTGACATTATCTCCAATGAGATGCTGGGTCCTGGGTCCCGGGGAGACGGTCACGTTCAGAGCTTCACAAATATCTGCAAAGCCAAAAACAAAGAGGAGCTTCTCAGCAGTGCAGCACCGAATGACCCTTTTCAGGTAACAAAAGTATAGCTCTTTTTTAAAAAAGATGGGTTTTTAAATAATATGGGTTATCAGAGGAAAAACTGACTCAATTAATTTTATTTTGCTTATTACAGACGTCTTTATCCCCAAACCTTTGTATTTTTCCCCTAAGGTATCACGTTGAACCTTCTTGGCCTTTTAAAAATCCTTCCCCTGTATTTACGCCTAGGTATTTTTTTTACTCTCAGTGGGGTGTCCAACCTTGAGGACTTTAAGGCAGGTGGGCTTCAACTCCCCAAGTCATTCACTTGTTGGCAACTGAGGATTCTGCGCTCCTTTAAGCTCTTTTAAGCACCACTCAAGGACGACCACAAGGAGACATTTCATGTTTGGTTAAAAACAAGATATAGATGATAACAATTGCTTGGTCTACTTGGGTGTAGTGGTTAAGGTGCCGACCTAGAAAGCAGGGTGCCGTGATTTCTAGTTCTAGTCTTGCCTTAGGCACAAATGTCACTGAGGCCACTTTGGTTTGCTCTTGGCCCCACCCAGCCTGACAGGGTGGCTGTTGTGGGGAGGGGGGAAATAGGAGGGAAAAGGATTATTAGATATGTTTGCCACCTTAAGTTACTTACAAAGTAATAAAGGTGGGGTAGAAACCAAATGAACAAACCAAGTTATGGATAACTATTGCCAGGCCTAAGCAGTTTCGGAATGGCCACACCAGGCACACTGGATACGCAAACGGGCCCATTAACTGGCAGCTGCAGGCAGAGAAGCCAAAGGCCTGGCTAGGAACAGCAGCCCCCCCCCCCGCCCCAGCAAGGACGAGACCTGACACTAAAGGCCAGAAATGCCGCCTCCCCAGACTCCCCCCACCCCCGGGTGCTTGATGCTCCCGAAAGCCACCCAGCAGCTCCAAGTGAACCAGTCAAGTTGCAACCCCCATCATCACCCCCATCTAGAGCTCAGGGTAGCTGAACGATTAACTAGCTCCAATTTTCCACACTGGCCAAAATCCTGGCTACCTCATGGACCCCCGTCAATCAGCAGGCCCCCATGGGCCAGAATTGCAGGATTTAGAGGAAGCTGGCTCATTTCATGCATTTCTCTTCCTTCAGCAGGCAGAGCAACTGCGGCCACCAACCTTGAGGGGCCTCCAGGGATGCAGAGCAGATTCCCCCAGGCCCCAAAGCCCAGTCCAGATCTAGAGCTGCCCTCCCCCCCCCCCACACACACAGAAGCCACCAGCCTTCCTCTTGCGCCTGTTATCCCTCTTCTCTTCTGCCCCCCCTTCTCTCCCCCTGGCCCCCAAGCCCAGAGGAAAGCTCTGCTGCCCCCCCCCTTCTGCCCCAGAGACCCTCCCCCTGTTTCCCAACCCTCCCCTCCCCCTCCTTGCCTCGGTTCCCCATTAAAAGGAGGGGAGGTCTGGACCTAGGAGGAGGAGGAGGGGGCACAACCCACAGCCCAGCACCTTCGCCTCCAACCGGCCGCCGGGCCTTCGCTTCCTTGGCTTGGAAAGTTCCGTGGCTCCCTGGCCGGCAGCGTCCCCGGGCCCTTGGCAGGCAGCGCTCGGGAGCCCGCGAGGTCCTTTTCCGGGGCGCCTCGGAGCTTTTCCCCGGAGGACCATTCAGCACCGGTGCTTGAAGGCGCTCGCCCATTTCTTCCCGCTTTCCCGTTCGGAGGCGGCGAGCGACGCTCCCCGGACGTCCCCCAAGCCTTTGCCTCGAGAGGCGCCTCCAAGAGGGGCTCTTCCCGGGCAGCCGCTCCAGGCTCAGCCGCGCCGCCCTTCTCCTCCGGAGGGCCCGGGGGGGGGTCTTTGGGGCCCCGGCAGAAGGGTCTCTCCTTCCCCAAAGCGCCTCCGGGGCGGCGGGCGGGCCGGGGCGGAGGCCAGCGCTGCTCCCCGGGGAAGAGCTCCGAGAGCCGGACCCCTGGCCCTCTCCGGCGGGGCGCTGCCAGGACGGCCGCGGGGCTCCCGCGCCCTCCGCCCCGCCGCTCCGCTCCCGCTTACCTGCCCAGGGCGCGCCGGCCAGCAGCGCCAGCAGCGCCAGCAGCGGCATCGCCGACGGGCGGGCGGCTGCCGGGTTCCCGACCGTCTCTCGCCACGAAGCGGCCTCCCTGCCCGGCCGCGCCACCCCCGACAGCCTCGCCGGAGGACCCCGCTGGCCCGGCTGCGCCCACCGCCGCCGCGCTCTCGGGGAAGGCGGGCCGGGCGGCTGCGGAGGCCGGGCGGAGGGAGGGCAAAGCCGGCAGACGCCGCCTTCCGAGCCTCCCCCGCGCCAGCCGGCGTGCGGCATCCCGCGTCCCGCCGCACAAGCCGAGCGAGGCTCCGCCAAGGGCGGCGGAAGGTGGCAGCCGCGGCCGCCGGCTGTCCTGGCGGGGCAAGGCGGGGCTCGGGGGCTCTTTTGAGCAGGCGGATTGGCTGGCCGGGACCCAGGGATGCGCCGCTCCCTCCACGCCGGGGATGCGGCGGCCGCTTCCACGGGCGGCTCCGGCGACCAGATTGGGACCCTCCGCTCCGCTCAAATGGGGGGGTGGGTGGGGGTGGCGGAGAGCGGCGGTCCCGGGGGCGAAAGGGGGGGTGACAAAGCTCTGCCCTCCCGCTGCGGCTGCCCTGATTTTGGCCCTGTGGGGATTCCGAAGCCCCGTCAGCTCTGGGCGCCTCTGCCCTCCTTGGCTGACCCTCTGGTGGCTTCTGAGAGGGGAAGGCCGGCCGCCCTCTGGGGTCCCCCTCGAAAGCCTCCTGGGTGGGAAGGGGGCGGTTCCAGGGCAGCAAAAGCCGAGGCCCAGGTGGCCCCTGCCCAGGTGGGGCTCCAGGGGCCTTGGAAAAGAGAGGAGCAGCCAAGGGGCGCTTCCATGCCCAGGCCATTGTCCAAGCAGTTCCAGGAGAGCCTCCCTGTGTGCCCGGAGGCAGAAAGTTCCCCTGTTGCTCTGGGCTGCCCTGGGTCCTGGTCTGAAGCGGCCCAGAATTGGACCCCCGGTTCCTTACACGTGATGGAGGCGGTGAATCTTGGTCACCGCTGCCCACCTGGCTTTCGTGGCACCCACTGCAGATGCTCCAACTTCTCTTGCCTTTCATAATTTCCTAGGATGCAACTTTCCTTCACGGACAAAACTGAACCCTAATTGTCTATTTCCACCGTTTCTTTGTCCCTTGTTAGCATTTTACCTTCCTCACTGTGCAGATGGTATATTAATTGCTTTGTCCGTTTGCTTTGAGCAATTCTGACTGAGTTCACCTGAGTTTTTGCTCTGCAATTCTGGGATCCTTCCTATCTTCCTTCAAGTCTTGTTTCTATTTCCTGAATCTGCCTTTCAGAGCTTCATCCGATTCTTCTACCCGTCCAGAGTTTATCAAATATAGTGCCAGTTTTATTTCAACTGTGGAAATGTTTCTCTCTCTGCCAAACAAATGCTTCTGTTCAAAGCCATCGCAATGCTTTTAGCTGAGCTAATATTTATATTGGGGAAGGCAATCTGAATGCTTACCTTTTGGAGATTTTGGAGTCTGCATTTTTCTTACAAAATACAAAGTTGGACTGAATGGCCCGCATAAATCTGTCTGAACAATATCACATGCGGAAGGAAAAGAGTATTTCCTACAAAACATACAGTATGTGATTGTTAAAGCGTTGATTGGAACCAGAGGTATCAAATTCCATTCTGGTTGATTTGGGGCCAGTGTCTCTCAGCACAATTTATTTCACCAGTTGGCTAAGGAATGAAATGTGGGGAGACCCACATGGACCCAGCTGGAGCTGTCAGAGAAGAGATGCTATCAGTAAAGAAGGACCTGGCTTTCTGTGTGTCTAAAGAGGGCTGTCGGTGAGCGTTGCACAGTTTTTGGTTGTGCTCAGAGGCTTCTCCTTAGCACGCCGGATATATCATTGATTGATATTATTATCACATCACCACTTGCCTCATACATATGCTGATGACAAGGGCTGGGAAGCTTCACTGCTTTCTTAAAAATCTGGAGCATGCTTTACAATCAATTACTTAATGCTACTTCAGGGTAGGAAAGCACCGTAGAGAGGAGGAATGGGAGTAAAAATAGTAGTCGGAGAGTTTGTTTCAGCAACTGCACAACACACATGTGTTTCTCATCATGGCTCTGTTTTGGACTGGGCTGTTTCCAGCATTCAGTGAAATCTGGCAGGAGGGCCCATTAACTCCATGCTTAAATGACTGACTCACCAAATTATGCAGGATGCCATTAGATGTGGGAGATGCTTTTCTCAGGCTAGCTAGGCCAAATCCATCTGGAAGAGAGAAGGAAGCCCAGGGGGAGGAGTTTGGATCACCCAGCCTGCTTTTGAAGAAAGAGCCACAAATGAAAGTAGAAGGCAAAAGGAAGCAAAAGGGCGGCATATAAATAAAATCATCATTCAACAAAATCAACATTCAACAATGGCACCAAGGATAATAGGCGCCTTGAGTGCAATTCCAGAACAACTGGAGCATCACTTGAACACCTTCGGCCTTGACAGCCTCCCCCTTGGCCGATTGAGAAAGGCAGCTGTACATCCTGTAACACCACCAGATCCTGGGGAAGGACTCCAAAGGCAGACAAAAAAGCCAAATCTAGTCTGAACAACCTGCTGACTCTGCAACCACCCACGGAATGGATTGGCTGCTGAGGCCCCACCCCAAAGGCAAAGATGCAGGGAGGGCCAATCAACTGGCTGCCATCTTTTAAAAGAAGGTTCCTATTTTAGAAATTTTGGTTGCCCAGCCAGAAGGCCACAGATTTAAAACTTGCTTCATTCAAAAAGAATTCCCCTTCAAGCTCCTCTTGGAAGACCCTCAGGGTCTCTGCTGTGTTAGGGCGTGTTGTGGCACCTCTTCTTTTTAATTCCCACGTGGATCCAGCCCCCCCTCTCTCTCACCTTCTGTTCAAAGGGAAAACTAGGAATAAAGGGTAACAAAACCTAAAGTCCTAGTATTTGCCTAACAGCATCCTAACTTCCATAATTGCCAGTTTAATGGGAATGCTGTGGAACAAGCCTGTGCTTACAAATACCTCGGAGGGCTGTTCCAGATTTCGGAGAAGGGTTTTATATCTGGCAATTGTTACTCCTCGGTGTAACTCCTCCTCGGCTATTCTGAGGTTTTTCCATTGGAAAAGAGTCCACTTTATCCCTGTAGCTTGCAAGGTTTTCCTGGCCAAGGTCATCGCCCAGATTCTCTGCAAGTCTGTCCTCTTAGAAGACTTCATCTCCTGGAAGGAGTCCAGCTCCAAGCCTTTCGGTCTTTAAGGCATTTGGTCCCAAGGGACAGGAGTTAAAAATCTGTCCTTTTGCTTAGAGATGGCCAGTGAAGTCCTCACCAACTTTTTCTCTTTTTCTCCAGTGTTTCTGGTTCCTGGGTCTCACTGAGACCCTGTGAAGCTAAAATAAGCTTCCTTCTTTAAAACCATCTTTAGAAAGCTTCTGCCAACGGGGGTTCGATCACACCACTAGCACAGCGTCCTTAAAGGGTGGAGGTGGTGCTCAAATCAAATGAAGCCTGTTTGAAATATACCTGGGTTGGGGGGGGGGGTGTTGTGGTGGGTGCCAAGAGCACCGACAGGCAAGTGAAGGCCGCAAGTCACAGATTGGAGGCGGGGGGGGGTTCACAGTACAGAGGGCAGGCAGCAGGGGGATGGCAGCTGCTGTGGAACACGCAATCCTTGTGATGCACACATGTAAATATACACAGATACAAGAAGAAAAGAGCAAACACACATCTCCGCAGACACAAGCCATCATTTCATTGCATGTACCAGATGTGTTCACTGCTGGTAAAGAGGTTGGAAAGAATTCCATAAATCCTTTGCACGCTTCCCCTAATTCACGATGTTCCTCTTCAAAATAGAATTTCGAAACCTTTTTTGGCCATGTATCAAGCAGGACATCTCCATTCAGATCTCATAGAGGGACAGCAGAGAAGTCCTGTCTGTCCTCTTCCAACTGCAGCCTCAAAATCGCTGCCTAGTTTAATCTCTTCATTTCTCCCTCTGCTGGAGGGATTTTCTCCTGAGGATGGGCAGAGTCCAAAAGCTCAGAAGGCCGACCCGGAGTGGATCCTGCAATGTTATCCTGGGACACACAGATTGTTATTTCTGCCCAGTAGCATCCAAAGGAGAGTGTGTGTGTGTGTGTGTGTGTGTGAGAGAGAGAGAGAGGGAGACTTCAGCAGCATCGCAGGACTGCAACATAAACTCCCTCTTTCCCCTGACCTTCCGAGCTGTGACAGAAGTGACAGGATCCCACCGGAGTGGCTGTTTCTGCTTTCTTTTTCCTCCCTGGGAAGGAAGGAGCACTTAGAGGCAGAAGTGGCTGGGGGTCTTTTATATATATATGCATCTTCCTTCAACTTCCAGAATGGAAACCTTAATGAAAATGCAGGCATAGAAAGAAGTCCATTAATAGGCAGAGTTCAGCCTTCACTACGAGCCCTCGGAATTGCTTAACTTTGGTAATTTAATACATTAGTTAGCCCACGATACTAATAAGCTCCCGTATAATTGAACTGGGAATCCCTGCAACTCAGACTAGCCCTTCCCTTTTCAGAGGAGGGAAGGGTGAAGGGTCATGCAGACCAAAAAAAGTCTCAATGGGTCGTTATCCCCCCCACCCCCCACCCCCCACCCCGCCGGTCGTGCGTCTCCTCAGAACGTTCCTGACGCCTGACGCATTTGCCTCAGTTCCAAGGGAATCGCCGTGAAACCGTCTCCCTGTACAATATGAAGATGGCTGCGGCTATTTTAATTAGCCGCCTGCCGCTGATGCCAGCCGGCCGGGGTCCTTGGCACAACGTTCCCCTTCACCTGGTGAAGGGCCCTCCAGTGGTTCACCAGATCGTCCAGCGCTTGTGACTCAGGAAGATAGGGACCCCTGAAGGTCACCTTGCCCCCCCCAGGATTCCTGGGGCCCAGGTGAGGACAGGAGAGTCACCTGCCTCACAGCCCCCAGGGTGCCTGTTGCTCGTGGGGTCCTCTGGGGTCTGGGCTGGAGGGAGAAAAGCAGCAGCACCGGTCAGCCTTTGCCCAGGTCATCCCTTCCTCGGAGGGAGGGAGGACGGGGAAGAGCGGCTGCAGGTCGCTTGTTTTAAGGAACAGATGTGTGGGACGGTCTCTGCTGAAGTGGCCTGCCAAAGGGGCCACAAACAGAGTTAGGCTGGGGGCAGGAAAGGGGTCTCCAGGCAGGAAGGAGGGTCTTTATCATTGACTGCCCCTCCCAACGTCTGCAAAGGAGGATGACCATAGATTGGCTCAACTATTTCCTTGGCCTCAATGTATAAAGTGGATGATTGATTGATTAGGGAGTGCTATTCCCTTGTTGTGGAAGCACAGATTGCTTCCTTGATGATCCAGGGCTCTTCCAGGCTTCCTGCTTCAGCTGGCATGAGGAGAGAAGCTCCCAGCCCAATTCTTGTCTATCACACAACCGCAGCCTCCATCTCTCTTTTCTGTGCTCCACACCAAATGCCTCCCGACGTTTTCCAGCTCCAAGCGCTGGGCAGCCGGTCTGCTGCACTTCGTGGGGGGGGCACACAAGGCCTCCGTCCGCCCCCATCATTGGCTTGCCTTGGGGCAGGTTGTGGGCAAACAGTGGATCACCTAATCCTGCTGTTTAAAGCCTGCTTAGCAAGTTTCTCGGCTGGACGAGCAAATCGATTTGGCCTGCAGGACCAAAAGCTGTTTGAGTAAAGATGAGCATTTGTACATTCTGTCCAGGTGAACCCCAAAGTGGCCAAGTAGGTAAAGTTGGCAAGAACTATAGGTGGGAAGAAGGAGTCTCTGCACGATATTATAGACGAGGAGGGGGGGGGAACCACCTCATTATGGCAGATTAAGCCACGGTTGGAGCTGCTGTCTCCGTGCTTCTCAAATCAAAGGTGCTTCTGGGTTAAGGTGACCAGATTGTCAGATTAGTAAAGAGGGACACCATTGACCCGGGGGGGGGGGGGGGGCTTGAATAAACATTTTATATGGAGCAACAAAAATTACATGACCCCAGGACACTGAAACCATCATAAATATGAATCTGTTGCCAAACATGAAAATTTTGATCATGTGACCATGAGGATGCTGCAATGGTCGCTAAGTGTGAAAATGGTCACTAAGTGTGAAAAATGGTCATCAGTCACTTTTTTCAATGCCATTGTAACTTTGGTCACTAAAATTATACCACCTTTCTTGCCATAGTTCTTAAGTGAATTCACTGCAGCTCGTATTTTGTATTTTGGATAGAATCTTTTTTTAAATAGTCTAAGACAATTTAAAAAAAGAATCCACACAGAATAAATTGAAGTAAAACATTTCAAACTATTCCACACAGAATAAATTGAAGTAAAACTATTTTTAAAAATTCTATGCACAATATATTTCAAAGTATTGTGCATAGAATTTTTAAAATGGTTTATTTCATTTTATTTTGGATAGAATCTTTTTTAAATAGTCTAAGACAATTTAAAAAAAGAATCCACACAGAATAAAACTATTTTAAAAAATCCTATCCACAATAAATAAAATATTATTTTAAAATACATTAAAAAAATAAAAGAAAAAAACCCGGCTCACTTACCAGCAGGCAGACACTCCAGGTCAATCCAGAATGATGTAGATGTTAATACAAAGAACTGAGCAAATTAAAATGGTGAAATGAGTCCCAATTTTTCAAAGAAACCTTGCCACCATTTTTCCCACACGAGCTGACTTACAACCTCCATGCCCCTCCCCTCTGGGAAATCCAGGAAGGAACAGTCGCTACTTCTCTAGCCAAAGTATTTCCTGGAGCTCTATGGTACTGGGTCATCTTTTCTTATAAAAGTAAGTAAAAGGGGCGGGGGGGTTCCGTTTTCTTGCTTTAAAGTTTTAATATCTTCAATGAAAGTACTGAGACATAGAGAGAGGTTAGACAGAGTGTCTTTTGTCTTGCCCCGGTTAGGATTTCTTAAGCAAATCCACTGCGTTTTCAACATGAAGCCAGAAAATCGGGACTTTTTAAAAAAACCTGGGACATGGGACAAATTGTTAGAAATCTACTGTAATGAAACTAAGAGCAAAAAGGACACAGGATGAATCAACAACATAACCACCATTTCAGTCTTTCGTGAACTGTAGGAAGAGCACATTTGGGCTTCAGAATGTGCATTGATCTATGACGGTCCTTCATGTCTTGGAAGGTTGCTATTGTGTCCTTCATAGGAGTCAGCCTCCCAGCCCCTTCTGGTTCTTCCCTGCACCCTTTCCAGGTCCCCACTCGTCTTCTTCAAGTGTGGTCCAACATCAGGTGGGCATGTGGGCATGTGTGGATTATGGGCAAGTAACTGAAGGCGCAACTCTGGCTCTTGACCCGTCGTTATGGATTCCATAGATTCCTCCTCACCGCATGGCAGGAATGAATTGTTGCCAACAGATTCAACACTTTGACTAAAAAAAAGGTCACAAAATAATAAGATCTCTTCCTGTGATGTTGCCACCACACTTCCTTCAAACCTTGGGCGGACATTGTCAAAGAAAGAATGCCCCTCGCCTCCCCACCATGGAAACAAGCCCAGGTTTTATGGGGGGGGGGGAAATCTGTCGATAGCAATAGCCCTTAGACTTACATACCGCTTCACAGTGGTGCTTTTACCGTTTACAGAGTCAGCCTCTTGCCCCTGACAATCGGGCTCCGCATTTGACCCACCTCCAGAAGGATGGAAGGCTGAGTGAACCTCGAGCCGGTCAGGATCGAACGTCCGGCAGTGGGCAGCTAGCCTGCAATGCTGCATTCTATCCCCTGCGCCACCAGGGCTCTTGTGGGCAGTCAATGGTTATAGGAGCCTGTTTCGAAGGAAGCGAGAGTGTCCCGCGGCAAGCTCAGAGCCCAGGGGGCCTTCAGCTGCCAGCCCTCTTGTGCCACCCCCGAACTGAGCCTCCATTTACCTGATGGCAAGAAGGCTTGTAAGTTGTTGGCTGCAGTTGGGAAGAGAAATATTTCCCCTGCCTTGGGCAAAAGGGACACCGGGAAGTTTCCGAAGCCTCTAATTTCAGCTGCCATGAAACTTCATACGTTGCAGTAATAAAAGGAACTATAAACCTACCTCATCATTAAAGCGAAGCAAAGAATTCCTCCTTGGAACATCATGCGCAAATACTGGGGTGACTAATAAAGGCGGAAGAGCGTAGGGGCACTTAAAGAGCAGCTTTTCTGTCTCCACAGTTTCTCTCTCAACTTTGGAAGCATATTTTTATTAAGTGCATGTAAGAGGATGATCTTAAACATCAAGAAGAGAGTGCATAATAATTGTGTCTTCCTCTAATGCTCTCCGAAGGCCTATTCGGAGTCCATTCTGGAAGACAACAATATATCACAAAGTTCTACAAAGTTCCTCCTAATGAACACATGCCAATTTGAGAGCAAGAATTCTGGCCTCCAAAGACAATATAACCACTGCTCTTAGTCTCTGGGTACTTCGCTACTTTATTTCAGAGCGATTCAAAATCTAATTAAATTTCTAAACTCTAATGAAATTACAGTAGAAAAATCATTTAGGACTATATTATGCACAATTACTCATGGCTGAAAATTACTGCTGGCCTCTTTCACCAAGAGAAGGTCCCCAGAGAGCGCCTGGCTCTTCTGACCACAAATAAATCCAGCGCCATTCGCTCGAATTTACAGAGTGAAGGTAAAACTAGAATTAATTGCAAATATATATCCTGCCGCTGGCTGGGGAGTTGGGCTGCGCAGAGGTTCAGAGAGCAGAGCAGCCCCAGGCCCTCCCCACAGACGGAAGGGGTCCTTCGGCCTTTGTTTCCTTGCCACGCCAAGAGCAGAACTGGGAGGGAAGGAGGGGAGGCCGGAGCGGATGGGGAGGCGTCTCCCAGCCAGGGCGAAGCTCTGCTAGTATCAAGACCAGTTTCAGGACTGAGCCTCATAACTCCAAGATGCTCCACAAAATTGCCTGATAGGAGGAAAATGAGCAGAGAGAGAGAGAGACCTGCATCTCAATACACAACTTGGATCTCATGTTTTATGACCAAGATTGGATGCCTCTGTTTATTTGTCTAATGTCCTCCATGTTCAGGATGCGGAGAGGCTCCTGGGCAGGCACTGAGGGGGTCACCCGTATAGGTGCCTCCGTAGTGACCGTCTCTGGCCAACGGTTGACCGACTGGGACCCTTCCTGAAGAGGGAAGGCTTAGTGGCAATGAGGGTCTCTATGCCTTGGGGCGAGCTCTTTCCTCGGCTTCCTTATTGGGGTGGGGGTGGGGGGGGTCAGGTGCAAGGAATGGGGTGGGCAGAAGAGGGTGAAGCCTCCCAGCTACAGTCGCTCATGGCAGAAAAAACCTCTCATTGGCACCAGTGGGCATCCCTCTCTGCCAAGTCTCCACACCTGAAGCCTTTTCCAGCCCCGCCCGGATAGACGAGACCAGAAATCCAATAGCCAATGAAAATTCTCTGCATGGTATTACTTAAAATTCTCTGATTTTTTTTTTCATAATTTCAACAGCTACTACAGGAAGTGCAAGGAAAGCACATGGACAATCTGAGCCTCTTGGTCACTTCCGCTGCACCCGGCTGCCCACAAGGATGCCTGGGCTCTAATCAAACCAGTGGCTTAATGGGCTTTGTGTCCGGAAATGGGGGGGTGGGGGCAAGGGATTCACACTTGGGTGCTTCCACTTAGGTCACTTGTCAAGTTCCCTTTGGGGGAGTCCCGCCTGTGTTTGGATCTGGTGCCCTAGACCTGGAGGCGAAAGACGCCAATTGCTTTTCACAGGAATTCAACGGGATGCCCAGGAGGCAGGAAGCATCCTCTGGGGGAGCTCGTTAGGGACTGCAATCCTAGAATCACCAGCCTTCGGACGTATCGAATAGGAAACCTTGGGAATGCCCACAAAACAGAAGCCGGCTTAGAAAGGAAAGAATGTTGTGATGGAGCTGAAACATCCCCCCACCCCACCCCCATTGGGTGGTGGGCTCCCCCTCCCCTCCTAGCCTCCTGCTCGTCAGCTGGGATCCGTGTGGTTACAGCTGTCTAGATTTAGATCAGGTTTCCTCTGTCCAAGGACAGTCCCAGAAGACAGTTGGGGCGCTGGCCCTGCGGGCTGTAACCCGAGCGCTTCCCTGGGCAGTCAGAAGAGCAGCCACCTCTCCTGGGCCAGGAAAGTCCCCCCCTTCCCTCCCCTCCCTCTCTCAGGGTGAAGACGGTGGGAACTGGGTTGCCTTTTGACTCACTTCAGGCCTCCCAAACTCCCAGCAGTGGGGAAAAGGCGGAGGAGCCGACCTTGGATCAGGCCGTCTCCGTGTGTCCTTCTGACACGCAGGACTGGGAACCCCGAAGGGCATTTTCCCCTGAGCCTCACGGGAAAGAGTTTGAATGCCTTCCCTTCCAGGAGCAACGCTGTGGTTTTGGAAATACAACACATCTGTTGCTAAAGGGGAAGAGGAGCAAACATCAGCCCAGGCCACCCAATTATTTTAATGCTTCTATTCCTTTGTGCCCCTTTTTGGCACTGATGCACACTTTGAGGTCCGGCTATAGGCCCAGAAGTCTTGGGGAGCAGGGCTGTCATTCTTGGGGGGCAGGCAGGACTGAGGCAACCAGGAAGGGTCACTCTCCGTGCCTGTTGGGCCCGTCCGAGGGCTGCGCCGGGTACCAGCCTCTTTCCTCCACCTGGTCTCCCCCCAGGCGCTTGGCTCCTTTCTCTTCTCACAGGCCTTTCCCTCGCCGGTTCAGAAACGGCACCAGTTCCTCATCCAGTCATTGGTGCCGCAACTTCCCTTTTCTGGAAGGTTAGAAATTACCTGAGTCAAATCCACAAAAGCCCTTTGAAACCCTCCAGCCCCCGAATGGCTCCTAATTGGGCTCATGGATGGTGGGATACGGAGGGTTACAATGAGAGACAACAGTAACACCCATTCTGAAGAATCTGTACATTAAAAATGTCTTTCTGAAGCCCCCTGAGGGCGAAGCGGTTCATTGTGGCATCATTGGGGGGCAGCTGTGAGTGGGCATTGGAGGCTGGCAGGTGGGCAGTGCCTGTCTACTGAGAAGTCAGTCTTGATCTGCATCAGTGACCCTTTTTGAAAAAAATAAACATAGGCAGCTTTGTGGGACAAATGTGTAAATAAACGTCTAGGAGTAAATCTCTCGGTGCTTTTGTAAGAGGCCTTGTTGGGATCTGGACCCACCAGCAGCAGAAGGAGAAGGAGGCGCTGACAGGGGCGGGGGCAAAGGTCGCCCCCCCCTCTGCAGCTGGCCATGACACTCCCGCACAGCTCACTCAAAGAGCTGAAGCCCCCACGCCCACTCAGAGCCCGGAGGCCCCCCTGATCCTCCCAGGGCTGAGCGGAGGCGGGGAGGGGGTGACAGGCGGGGGAGTGTGCCAATGGGGACGGCTGCTGCCGCTCCGAGGGAAGGTGGATCTCCACCTATTTAAGCCTCTTCTTTTTTCAACAGGGCTCATTTTCTCTGGCAAGTCATCCTTCTTAGGGGGGGCAAAGACGCTGCTGGCCTGAGCACCATCCCCTCTGCTCCACCCTCCTCAGGACTTCTCAGGGCAGAGTTTCTAGATGGGGGGGGAACCTCTGAATGCTCACCTGGGACTGTTGGTGGAGCAAAGATCCCCATCCTCAGAGTTGAGTGTCCTGTTGTGCGTACCCAGAAAATCAACACAAGGGGGGTGGGGGAAGCTGGGCAAGTCATCCACATGCGAAGAGCAAAGCCCCAGGAAGGGCCCTGCACTAATTTCTTTTAAATCAAGTTGGTTGTGTTATTCTGTTTGCAATTCTACTCCAAGGGCTAAAATAAAGTTTTATAAAGGCCCTCTAATCCTGGTTCTCCAATAGTCAAATCTCTGTTGAGTTCTTCTTCATAGCTCTAGGTTTAATTAGTTTTCATTGCAATATTAATGGCTTGCATAAACCCATTGTAACATTCCTGTTGCACAGCTGAATTCTCTTATTTAGCATTCTCTTCCTACAAGGGAATTAGAAAGGAAGAACTTGCTTTTCCCTACATTGTTTCACAAAATATGCATTTAAAATCATTTTTTAAAGCATTCTAGCATAGATTCTGCGAAAGAACTCTTGCAAAACAAAGAAAAGTTTTAAAACATTCATGCCATCTCTTCCAAAATAGTAGCGCATACGGTTCTTTATTAATTAAACAGGGCTCATATAGGAAGCTAATATTTGCAGCATACGGACAGCTGACTGGCAAGAATAAAAATAAAGCTGTCTTTTAGAAAAATGCATAACTGGCTAGCAGTAAAAATGCGAATGGCTTTCAACCTTTAAGGCAAATCTGAAATCTTTTAAAATAACTATTTCAGTTCTCCACTAAACCTTAAAATACCTCATAATGTTGTAACATATTGAATCTTGTGGTTTTACCCCTGTCATTCTAGTTTCAAAACTATTTAGGAAAACGTTTTGCTGATGAATGTAGACAGCTGATATTTTTACTTTTCATGGATTTGCTCTTGAGGGGGGAACTGGAACAATGTGACTAAATAAACCTGGATAAGATTGTAGCCACAAAAACATCAGTTTTACAGACCACATGGAAGCCAAAGAATAGACAGGTGTCTATTCCAAAGTCCAGAAAAGTTTCGTCCAGGGAATTTCATTATTTGTAGAGCCACGGAAATCTGCATACTTTACTGAGGTTCCCGCCATAGTACTCAAGATCACGCACACTGAGCTAGAGAGGAGAGAGAGAGAGAGGAATAAAACCTGACATGGAACATGTAGGATAGAGATTGCAGGGCTCACTGAAGTCCAAGGAATGCTATCAAAAAAGCTAAGAAGCTGGGTGGTCAGTGGTGGTTTTTTGCTGGTGGTTGAAAAAGCCCCCCCCCCCCCCCGGAGCAGAAAGGGGGCCTCCCCATCCTCCGTCATGCGGGACCATGGAGAGAAAGATCGCTGGCTCTCTTCACACGGCCTGGAGGAGACGTCGAGAACGGAGTTCCCAGGACCAGGCCGACGGGTCAAGGCTGATGAACTCTTGACAGTTTGAGTAAGTCCTGCTCCCCTTTGCCCAGGCGCTGGAGTAATTTTTTAGTCTGAAGTTTAAGTTAAAACCGGAGGCAATTAAAGGAGGCAAACTTACTGTGTCCTGTTAGCCCTGCTAGAGATCTCCTGAGGCCAAATGGTTTCCCTCCTGGGGTTCGGCTACAGACAGGCGCCATAAAGCAAGGGGGACCCTGCTGGCTGGGGGAGTCTCCGGAGTCGGCTGCCAAGTTCCCCGAGAGCAGCCAAGGGGCAGGAGAGCAAAAGGGATCCGGCTGGTGGAACAGACTGACTACTCAGTGGTGCGTGAGGGAACGGAGGCTTTGCAGATGCTTCTTGTACCCGTCTTAAGATTTAGAAGAAAAGTTGAAACTGCTGATTGTCCCAGAAATAAATTATTTTGGAGCACTCTTGCTTTTCCAACATAAAAAGAGAGATTATTTTGCAAAAGTTGTTATTATTTCTTATATCTTATTAACAAAGTCTCTCTCCAGCTCAACTTAACTGGCGGTGGCTTTATGGAGAGACGGCCAAGTAGCTTTAAATGATGCACATTAGGAAGAAGGTAGGTGGAATGCTGGACACACAAAAGGAATTATTTATATACAATGTGCAATTATAGAATCCAAAGATCTCAGTATTCTTGTGGACCACAAGTTAAACATGAGCTAAAGTGTGATGCAGCCAGTTTTATTTTTAAAAAAAAATCAAACTCCAGATCCCTGGAAATGATGGCGGCTTTCTGCTTCTCTCTACCCAACATACCTTTTCTGATAGGCAAATGGGAACCGAAAGACCCCCGTTCGTTTCAGAAGGAAATCTTACAAGACAGACTGAGCCTCCCCTTGGGGGGATCTTAAAGGAATGCTTAAAAAGGTCATGATAAAAAAAGGAAAAAAACACCCAATGCTAAAATTCTGAAAGTAATGCTTTTAAAGGAACAGATCCAGCTTGAAATGGTCCCTGCCAGACTTACAATTCCGCCCTCCAGAGTAGGACGGCTGAGGGAGGGAGCAGCCCGTAGTTTGTCTCTGCCACAAGAGGAGCGGACATTCCTGCAAAGTTGTCGGTCATGGCTGCCTGCCTCCGACCAGAAGACAGATGGGAACGTCCATCATGACAACAATCTGCACAGCGGTTGCTGCTTGTGTCAAGTGGGCCCTGGGAAAACATCCAGCGTGTTTGGCTCCAATTATAGCCTCCCCCTCGCTGGCTGCACTTTCAGGCCGGAGGAAAAAGGCTATGGGCGTCTTTGGATCTTGGCTGCTGCCTCCCTCCCTCCCTCCCTCCCTCCCTCTCTCCCTCCCTCCCTCCCTCCCCCTCTCCCCCCCCCTCTCTCTCTGCAGGGGGCTTTCAACGGGATTTTCCATGAAGAAAGAAGCTTGGAATAAAAGTGTAATTTATCTAATTTAAAAATATTTTTATCACATGGTGTAAGAGGGTTTCCAAAGTGACATTTTTTATTTCTTCTGTAATTTTAAATCTCCTGTGAGCTATTTCTGTTGTGTAGTACACATGTACACCACATCGGTACACACAATCTTTTGTGTTAAAAGGCGACACCTGTATTTTCTAGAAAAGTGTCTTCAATATTCATCAACCCATTTGGGAGTAGTGGTTAAGGCATCAGTCCAGAAAACACAACCCTGGGAGTTCTGGTCCCACCTGAGGCATCAAAGCCCACTGGGTGAGCTTGGGCCAGTCACCCTCTCTCAGCCCTAGGAAGCAGGCAATGGCAAACCCATTCTGGAAAACCTTGCCAAGAAAGCTGCGGGCTCAAAGGCACACGGGGACATACACACATTTCTTCAATGTTTGCCCATTATGAGAGATTACTTTCTACGGAGAAAAATGACAGCACAAGAGTTTTGACTTTGGGTTGTAAGAAATAGCGCAAGATTTAGTGAGATCTAATGGATGTAATTGTCTCAAACCATCGATAAGACGGTTTGGCTCCGGTTTCGGTGTGGCTTCGATTTTTGTCACAATGATGCAAAGGGCCCCATTTGGATCTGGGCTCCTGCTCTCCTTGAGGCCAACCTACACCTGTGAATTGTGATGCATCGTGTTCCCTTTAAAGAATGTGTGGGGCTGTGGGACGACCACATCTGTATGATTACACATTCCAAAATGCTAGAGGTAACGCAATATCCCAAACTCCTAAAACGGACGGATATAACGAATGGTGAAAGTCACTCTAATTTGTCCCCATCTGAAAAAATTGTCCTCGTCTAAATCTTAACCTTTTCTCTCCTCCTGTTGTACCAACTAGCTGAATAAAAGTCTCAAGGAATTCAGTATTTTGCACCTTGTCCACAATGAAACCAGCTCATAATTACGTATCAGGGCCGTTGTCTTAAAACAAACCAGGGTTTGTTGTAAATGTTCCCTAATGAGAAAGATAAACAGCCCGAACGAATTCCAGAAAGAGTCCAGAGGCCAAGCGTCTGCCCGGAATTCATGGGAATACCTCCGTTATCAAATACACAGGCCGAGTCAGGAGGTGGAGTGCGGATGTAGCCTTCCGCAATGACCGCTGGCAGAAGCAGAGCCCCTGTGGGCAGCCTCCAAGCTCGGACTGAAGCTCAGACTGACCATCTGCAAGGAACCCCCCCCCTCTCCTTCATTCCCCACCAGGCCTGTCTGTCTCCTAGCTGAGCTGAACCTCCCTTTGCCTGCTTCCCTCAAGGCCAGCTGCTCTTTCAGGCCCAGGCGCTGCACTCCAGCCGGAGCTGGACCCGAGTCGAAGGAGGCCGCTTTCCTGGAGCCCCTGAATTAGGGTCGAGAAGGGTCTTTTTTTGTTTACTTCATCCTTCCACCCCTCCCGCTGACTGTCGCAGGAGAAGGCCCTGGGATGAGGCCATGGGCTGGCATGGGGTCAGCTGTCATCACTGATGGGCTGACGATGCTCAGCTGGGGATGGCTGGAATCTCACCCATCACTCATGCCTTGGTCATTTCATGTATGGACTACTGCCATGCACTGCAGGTATGCCTGCCCTTGAAGACTGTTCTGAAGCCTCAGCTGGCCCAGAAAGCGGTAATGGCGTTTGAGGACACCTGCTATGAGCTGCTGATGTAATGCCTCCACTTTGCAAACTGCACAATAAGCTCCTGGGAGCAATTCGTGGCGGATTATCACCTACCAAACTTTAAATGCCAGAGGGCTGATTATTTGAGGGGCTCCTGGTGTTTCTGCTCCGATCCCACAGTCAGCACGACCTGGTTCCCACCCAATGAGCATCCTCTGAGGGGACCCAGGAAGCCTGATCTTCATCTGTCTCATAGGAGCAGCCCACCCTCTTTTCCTTTGGGTCGGTCTTGGGGTCCCGGCTCGGTCTCCAGTCTCCAGGCCAGCTTGGGACATGGCGTTCCTGGGGGGTGGGAGGGGGGGCTCCTTCATGTCTGTTCGACTAAGATAACCGTCTTCCTTTTTTGCCTTCTTGTCTTCTATTTCTCTGGCTTTAAATGTATATTTCAACCAGAGACGTCAAGAGGTTGGGTGACTTTTGAAATATAAATTATGATATACACAAACATGCCCTGTGTAAAATTATTGCCGGTGTCATTATACTAGGAGTAATTCCAACTTCCGAACCAAGAGGAGGCGTTTCAGTGAAGGCTCCTAATGGCTCCTGATGGGATCAGCTTTGGAAGCCTCACCTTCCCTGGGCGACGGGGAGCAGGTGGGCCCTCCTGGCCTTGACCCAGGACCAGGCTCCGGAAGGGGGAAGACGCTGTTCTGGCTCATCTCTGATGCCACGGGACCGTCCCAGCGCCTCCTTTCCCCACTCTTGTGAACCAGCTGAATGCCAGGCCCTCCTCGGTGGCTTCGACAGGGACAATCGAGCGGCTGGCCCAGCGAAGGCCTGGGAGCCCGGGGAAAGGACCTTGAGGCTTACTGATCATTTGCCCTTAGGCCTTTAAAAAGATGCACTCCAGGACTGTCATGTTCACAATACTGTGTGTGTGTGTTTTCTTCTAAGAACCCCGTGATTGCTTGTGGGTTGCCTGCGGCTGCGGCTGAGGCCAAGGGAAGCCAAGCTCCTTTCCTTTGAGAGCCTGGCCTGAGGCCTCCGGAACGTCCAGAGACAGGATGGATCTTCTTTGTGCAAAGAAGCGATCCAGGCCCTCCTGGCCTCACAAACGGCACAATGGCACCTGGACTGAAGTGTGGGATTACTTAGCCCTCCATTTCTCAATCAACAGCGCAATAAGCCTGTTGAGTCTGTCATCTGCCACCGTCTTTATCCTCTCGGGCGCTGAAAAGCACCGTCTTATCGTGGGTCTCAAAATGGAGGTTCTCAGGGACGTCCCAGGTTGCCCCTGATCCTCTGGCACAAATCTCCTCAGGAGTAGAGAGGTAGATGACAGGTCCTGCCTCAGTCCTCCCTCCCTCCCTCCCTCCCTCCCTCCCTCCCTCCGGGGCAGAAGGAAGGACGGCCTCTGGGGACCTTCCCAGGAGCAGAGGGGCCATCACAGACTCCCCCATTCTCTCTCTTGGGAAGCTCTGTTTATCTCCTGGCACCACGTTCTCCTCTGCACGTCCTGCCCCTGAGTGATGGCCAAGAGAGAGCAAAACGTTCCTTGACGGATGACGGTGATAATGATGAGGACGGCGACGACGACATACCAGCCATGATGTCCGTGATTTTGCTGGGGCAATTTTGATAGGACCGACATTTATGAGGGGTGGTCTCTGGGACACAGCGTTGAAGTTAACATTCTTCAAGGATTCAAATGCTTTTTCATCCCACCTGAGCAAAATTCCAGCCACCAAGAGTCATTTCGATTGTGACGGGATAGAAATGCAGACAGTAGCAAAATACTGCAAATAATAAAATAAAATGGAGACGATATCCAGCTTTTGAGAGATCAGGATTTTGCTCTAAATTAATCCTTTGTTTATCCAGCAGATGTTACTTTCTCCATCTGAAGCAAATATAAAGGCCAATCGAATCATACCGTAGCACCTACTGCAAAGGTTAGGAGGTCCCACAGCAGCTGAATCCCCATTGGTGTAGATGGGACGTGGGGAGCTGGGCGCCTTAAATAAAGGAGCTCAGTTCTGAACAAGGGAGAGAAACCCACCAAGTCATCTGGGCTTTGGGGGGTTTCCTTGGTTCTCCTGGGTCTCAGGAGGCTATTTTGGCGATAGTCAGAATTTTTGCACCAATGGTTCCATCTGAATAAGGGAGCTGCTGTACAAACAAGGAAGAGGAACGGTTCGGTTCTTCTCCCTTTGCTTTCAGAAGCAGACTCCATTTTATTGTTGTTAGTCGCGAAGTCGTGTCCGACCCATCGCGACCCCATGGACCACGTTCCTCCAGGCCTTCCTGTCCTCTACCATCCCCCGGAGCCCATTGAAGCTTACGCCGGCTGCTTAGGTGACCCCATCCAGCCACCTCCTTCTCTGTCTTCGCCTCCTTCTTCTTTTGCCCTCCATCGTTCCCAGCATGAGGCTCTTCTCCAGGGAGTCCTTCCTTCCTTCCTTCTCATCAGGTGGCCAAAGGATTTGAGGGACTCCACTTGCTAGAGCCTAATTCTGAACAGGCAGGGACCTGGCCGGCCACCCTGGCTCTAAGACCAGGCTCTCCAAGGCCGCCTGCAGATTCCACACTCGTCTACGGAAGTGATTTGGGCTGAAGATTTCGGCTTTTCTTTTCAAACAAAATCACCCCGTCTTCTGCTGCCTTCCATGTTTTGCTGCTGCTGCTGGATCCTCTTTCGTCAGTTGTTGTTTTTCCTCCTGTCACTCTTTGGCAGGAAAGAGGCAGCTCCAGAGGCACATGACAAAGGGCACTATAGGACCGGCACAAGGTCATCGGATCCCATACAAGAATGTCCCCTTATTGCTCGGAGGGGGGAGGGGCTTCCCTTTGACCCCCGATTGCGTCTCTCCCGGTGAATCTTCTTTAATAACAAAGCAGAACTCGGGGGAGAGGCGCCTGCCTGCCAGTTAACGGATATTTTATTGTATTATTGGAATTGGGACCCGGAGTTTACTTGTCTGGGCCGTGGGCCGTTCTGCTTCTATTGGCTCCCAGAGCAGGGGAGGGGGAGGGTCCCCCCCTCTTCCCTTTGAGAAGAAGCATGGCCTGCGTCTGTCCAGCCCTCCCAGTGATGACATGCGCTATTTATGGACCATGTCACCATGAAGACAACCGTGTGTAGAAGTCACTGGGCGCATCTTTGGCCATCATTTTTCATGGTGACTTTCGTCCAACCCTTTTCAAGCTGTGGCTAACGGAATGAAAATGCGGGGATTATCATCTGAATCAGCCCCGGGCTCTGGCCAGTCACCGAACTTCGTCTTCTGTCCTCCTCGGCTTTGTTTGAAGCGCTGCCAGTAGCCAAGTTGGGAGTAAAAATAGCCCATGAGAGGCTGCCTGTTACTCGACACTGCGTGGTTCTTCTCCTACGTAGCTCTGCTCCTTCCCCCCCCCCCCGCACAACTCTCCCCCACTGGGCTTCTGCTCGCCTAAGAGAGATTTAAGTGCGTTTTACGGACACTTTGGGTTTCTCCTTCATCTCCTTTTTGCCTCTTTGGGCAGATCTTGGCAGGGAAAGGTTTGGTTCCTACAACTTTGACAACCACAGCTCTCCTTCCTACTCAAAAGAAAGAAGCCCCCACAGGATATAAATCGCAGGAAGTGTCGTGGTTAAGCAAACTACAGAGAAATTGACCGTGCCTGGGAAAACTGGATTGGCTGAAGGCAGCACGCCATGCTCTCCGGGCCCTGACTGTACGAAACACCAAAGGTAAGACAAAACCAGCATGGAGCCTGAGGGTTGAGGGCTGCGCTCACAAGAATAACAGGGAAGCCTATAATGGAATAGGGAAGACAAACCATTGTATGTTTTTTAGGCAGGACAGGGCCTCTGAATTATCCTTATCTCTATCCTGATTCCACTCTCTAAACGGCACCGAAACTTTGATTTTCCATACATATTTCTCCTCCAATTAAGCCAAGTATTGGTAAATAGATCTATGCACGGTCCCTTGGGATCTTGGAGATCAAGAGAACCCATTTCTCAAAAGCATGTACAGAACGGATTCTTCCGTTTATTAAAATATATTTTATTTAGTGTCCTGTCCTAAATGCTCTTTATCTCTGAGGTTGAGGGACCTATTTGACAAACATTTTTGTCAGAACAGAAACTTATTTTCACTAAAATACTCTAATTCACAAATAATGTGAAGGAAAAAAATTATGAGACTGTTAATTATCACATATCAGTAAAAGTATTCTCAATAGATTGAATTTCTCAAATCCAATTGTCAATGATTTTATTTAGTTATGTCCTGAAACAGTTTAATATAGAAGTAAATGAACAATTTCTCATGGTTTTGAAACATGCTCTATGAAACATTATACGCACTAATATCGTCCACTTGTGTGCTGCCTTAGGAATTGCATTATTTAGGGCCAAATAAGTGAACTGAAAATGGAGATGCCATTTGCTTTCCTGAGACTGTATCCCCATCTAACTAAATAAACCCCTTGGGGCTTTTGCGAGTTCACTGGATCCACCGCAGGGCCCTTCTGAGTCCTCTGCCCTTGCTCGCCCAGCACCTCAGCCATGAGCCCACGGGTCGGGCCTCCAGCAAGCCCTCCCTTCTTCTGCCCCTCCTGCTCACAGTCCCGGGCGGGCTTTCTGGTGGGGCCTGCCACCCTTCCCCAGCCAGCGTCCCCAGGGAAAGCCTCTCTTGAAGGCAATGAATGAGGCACCAAGTCCTGATGCCCATCAAGCGGAGCCCTTTGCAGGGGCTCAGTGGGAGGAAACTCCGATCCCAAGAAAGTTTCCTTCCAGCCTCTCAAGAATAATATATTATTAATTTAATTAGATGAACATCGTTTGTTCCTCAATTAACTTTTGTCGTGATTTATTCCCTGCGTTTATGGCCTGTTTAAGTCTATCTACAAATGAACTTGATGTTATTGCACAGAATAAGAGCAAACAAAATGCCACAAAACTAGCCGTCAAACAACCCGCCCAGAGGGACTGCAGTCCACCAAAGTCGTGGTAGCAACCGAGGAGGGAAATCTTTGAAGTGGGAACCACACTTGAGAAACCGAATCCATGAATGCTCCCGTCTCCCACTAGAGGTTATTGGTCTCCTGTCTGCGTCCGCTTTGGTTGGTGCCAATGGCAGCTGAGCGAAGGTCTGCCGAGAAGGAAAGTCGGTTCCTGCCAGGACCCGGTGATATTAAGAGCTGCAAAGCAGGGCCCACTCACAGCTTAGCTTAATTGGTAGAGCAGATTCCTCCAAGTATAAGTCAGTGCACCTTTTACGCCTGTATGCTATTTGCGTCTCTGTGCATATGGCCTTTCGTCATTCATCAGATCTAGTTCAGTGGGCATCAAAACAATGCTGTCACCAGCCGCGAATTCAGTGAGTCAAAGACAGAACAATGGCTAACCCAGGAAGGGAAATCCTCCAGCTTTCAGGCTGACTGCGTCCGACCAGGCGCCTCCATCCAAATCACCCCCTCCTTGGCCATGTCGTCTTTCCCAGGGCTTTGCTGTTCCTTCCCAGCAAATTCTCTTCCTAGAAAGAAATGCTGAAAAATAGAAGATGGAATAACAGGGTTGGAAGGGACCTTGGGGGATTTGTGGTCCAACCCCTTCTTGAGCAGGAGCCCTTATTCCATCCCAGACACATGGGGGTCCAATCTCTTCCTGAAAATCTCCAGTGATGGAGGACCCACAACCTCTGGAGGCAACCTCCCTTCCACTGGTTGATGGTTCTCAGGGTCAGGAAATTTCTCCTTGGTTCTAGGTCGGATCCCCATCTGATGATCTTCCCTCCTTTCGCTTCTTGGCCTGCCTTCAGATGCTTTGGAGAATAGGACCCGCTCTTCATTGTGACAGACCCTGAAGTATTGGAAAACTGCCACCATGGGACCCCTGATTCTTCTCTTAGGCTTAGATTAGAGACATCTAGCTCCCGCAACCATTCATCCTCCAGGCCCCGGATCAGCTTTGTTGCTCTTCTCTGCCCTCTTTCTAGGGACTCTGCATCTTTCTTTGGTAACCAGAACTGATAACCAGAACGGGACACAGGAGTCCGAGTGTGGCCTGACAAGTGCAGTATGAAACAAGACTAACACCTCTTGTGAGCTCGATCCCAAAGGCACTTTTTTCAAAAGGCAACTGGACTTTCTGATTTTTCTTTGAAGAGGTTTCACCTTTCATCCAAGAAGCTTCTTCATCTATTGGATGAGAAGCGAAACGTCTTCAAAGAAAACCAAGCCCAGTTGTCTCTTGAAAAAGCCCCTTTGGGACAACCGTGACCTGGATGATTGAGCATCTCCAGAGACAGGGAGATATCTTGATACGATCCCTTGCTGATGCAGCCCAGGACTACGCTGGCTTTTTTGGCAGCTGCAGTCAAATTAAAGCCATGTAATAAATATTTAAACTGTAATGTTTGGATTAAGGAAAAAAGTAAGGCTACTCCTGCAAACATGCTAAATGGTTTTAAAACTAAGAAACCTTTAGAGGTTGTATTTGCCGATTTAATTGGTCCTTTGAAACAAAGTATCGGCGGTGCCCGTTATGTATTACTGTAAGTATTATGGACCACTCTTCTAGATATGGTTTCTGCTGTTTACTAAAGGACAAAACAGAAACGTTCCAGCAATTTTATAACTGGATGAAATTTGCTGAGAGGAAAACAAAACTTAAAGTAGTTACCATTGTAACTGATAATGGAACTGAATTTATAAACCAGAGTTTTCAAACTATGGTTAAGCAAACTGGAATTGAGCATAAACTTGCCGCTCCTTATAGGCCACAATATAATGCGTTTATGGAATGGAGAGGACAGTCATTACAGGCAATGGTACGGACAATGTTGTCAGATTCGGGTTTACCGGACAAACTATAGGGGGAGGCAATGATGTGTGGTAACCATATTCTTAACAACGTAGTTAATGCATCTACTGGTGAATTACCATTTACTACGTGGCATGGCAAGAAACCTGACCTTAGCTACCTACACACGTTCAGAGCTCCTGCATGGGTTCATATTCATGCACAAGTTAGACTAAAGAGACAACATTGAGCTCGGCAATTAATATTCATGGGTTATAACTCTAACCACAGATCATGTAGGTTTTGGGAGCAAGGCACAACTAAGGCGTACCATAGTGCTAACGCTAAATTTCTACAAAATGTTGGGTGGAATAGACTAGAAACCAAGTCATTGACACCCAAGTAGACCATGAGAATAGGACAGAAATATCACAATCAAGTGATGAAGGGAAGGTGTCTACTCAGGAGGAGGAGGTAATAACGCAGGAGGACGTTCAACAGGATAGTCCACCTATAAGCCCTGAGTTACCCAGACATTCAACTGGAGTAACTCGGCCACCTGACGGATATCAGGCATCTATTGCATGTCAGGTGGACAAGATGCCTGCTACCTACCATGAAATGTCTACATATCCCACTGAGGATCAAACGGTATGGCATCCTGCAATGGATAGGGAATTTAAGTCATTGCAGGATCTAGGAGTGTTTGAAAATGCTCAATTACCTTCAGGTAAACACGCAATAGGCTGCAAATGGATACATAAACTTAAAACTGGAGTGGATGGGACTCTAAGATATAAAGCTAGGTTGGTTGCTCAGGGATTTGATCAGTCGGCTAATGACTACGATGAAGTCTTTGCTCCTAGTTTGAAAGCAACCATATTGTGTGCATCATTCGTATGGGCAGCGAAGCAGAAGTATGTAGGGTACCATTTGGATGTGGAAACTGCATAGCTGCATGCACCGCTGCAGCATACCACATACATGAAAAGGCCATTGGGGTTGAAAGCCGAAGAAACCACTGATTGCTGGAGATTGAAAAAGAGTCTTTCTGGCTTGAAGCAATCAGGATTCGAGTGGAATCAGTCTATGGTTAAAGTATTGACTAAAATAGGGTTTAAGGCTGGTATGGCTGATCCTTGTTTGTTTAAAAATGATAACAGTGGCATAGTTTCATTATGACTATTATTTACTGACGATATAGCCGTAATAACAAAAACTGAACAAGAAGCTATAAGAATCATTTCACTTTTACAGAAGCAATTTAATATTAAAAATCTTGGAGAGATTCAGCAGTATCTCGGATTGAGAATAGTAAAAACAAGGGGAGGATTTAAAATATCACAAACAGAGAAGATTAATCAGTTACTTAAGAATTTTAGGATGGAATTATGTAAACCATCAAGAACCCCGATGAGTCAGGAGTTTGGCAATGTTGATGTAAAGAGTCCTATTTTTGATAAAGGATTGTATCAATCATTGATTGGTGGTTTGTCCTATCTCAGCAACTGGTCGAGACCTGATATATCATATAGCGTGAACCAGCTAGCCACGTTCAACGCAGAACCAACTGAAAGACACTGGCAAGCTGTGAAAAGAATATTAAGATATTTGAAACACACGATGCATTATGCGTTGTATCTAGAACATACCGATGATTTTGGGCTGTCAGCCTATGCCGATGCAAGTTTCGCCACAGATCTTAATACATGGAAGTCAACTTCTGGTATTGCTGTGTTTTTAGGTAAAGCAGTAATTGGATGGAGGTCTATTAGGCAAAAACACCTTAGCCTATCAACAGTGGAGGCTGAATTTTCCTGTTTATCATTCTTATGTACAGACATAATTTGTTATAAACAATTGTTAATAGATATGGGGATGACTGAAATAGGGCCGATCATTGTTCATGAGGACAGCCAGGCAGCTATACAGCTGGCTACAAATCTTGCAGTAAAAACCAGAACTAAACATACGGACTTGCGACATCTGAATGTGTGACAGAGTATTCGGAGTAAAATGATTGTATTGGAACATTGTATGTCTGAACACAATATAGCTGACCATTTCACTAAGGCACAAGGGGCTACAAAACACAAAAAGTGTTGTGATGACTATGGACTAAGAATGTGAGGTATGTGTATACACATTGGCAACCCAAGGGGGAGAATGTTAGGGATGTAATCCTAGTCTTGGGTTGGCTAGATATACATACCATGACTGAAATAATGTATCTGTCACTTTAAATGCTCAAGTGAGATGCGATTGGATGCTGTCACTTTAATCAGCCATAAGAGGGAGCAGGAACTACTACTGGTTGTTCCTGGTTGTTCCTGTATGTTCTCCGTGATTGTTATTGGAGTTGAATACTGTATATTGGATGGTGGCTGCTCTGTATGTTAGTTACCTGTCTACATGGTGAATCGTGAGTTGTGCATCTGTAAACCAACGTGTTGTATCGTAGACTGTATATATAATTCAAGACTACTTATGGCTTGTTTTGGAGAATGTTTATCCTACTTTATTTTTGTTAACTCAAGTAAAGTTATCCTTGTTTTAACTTCAGTGGCTGTGATTGATAGTGTGACTATTCAGCGGCACATCCCTTGCTACCTTCTGCTACTCAACTCTCGTCTCCAAAAGGAGATAATCTTAACAGCTGGCTTCATACTGAAGTGGTGGCCCACTTCAAGGAGACCTTGAACTCGCTCACAGTTGAACTTCTCTCAGTGCTGAGAAAATCCTTGCAGTATCCGTCCCCGTGTCATTCCTGAAGGAAGGATCATTTGCATTTTATTATTATTACATGGGGAAGATAAAGGAGGGAGAAGCTCCAGCGACTCAAAAGTGCCAGGCTGCCTTAAAGCCACCCTTCCCTCAAGGGTCCATCCACCCCCAAGCTTTGGAGAATGTGATGGCGGAGCGGAGCTGGCTCTGGGGGGGGGAGGGGGGGCTTCCTGACCTGCGAAGGAAGGAGGAGTGACTCCTCCCGTTTGCCTCTTTCCAGGACAAAGTGGCTCCACGCAGCAGAGAGAAAAACGAGGGAGGGAGGGAGGGAGGGAGGCACCATCCACCCTCCAGAGAAATGTCACGGGGGGGGAAGGGGGGCTCTGAATTTAAACCCTGCAAACTGCTCTGGGGATTGTTGCTGGGGCTTTTTGATTGTGTTGGTACCCAAAGGGTATCTAGTCCACGGAGTTGGACATGCAAATCTTTAAGTTTAACACCAGAGAAAACCAAGTAAAGGTTTATAACAGCAATAAATGAAGAGAGTAGGACTGAGACAAATAAAAAGTACCGAATAAAATACTTTAATTGCCTTTCATCCCCCAAGGCCATATACAATTTTAAGAACCATCTCAAAACTACCAATTTAAAGCAGAACAGAACAATCTTAAAATATCTAAGAGCTGGCTTTAAGAAGAAATTAAATGGAACCAGAGAAGTTTTACAGGCCACCTGCCGGGCCAAAAAGGGCCGAGTTTAGCTCCCTAGGTAGGGGATGTCCACCTCCCAGTGGAAAACGCCTGGTCCTCCTTGGTGGCAGCACTCAAGGGAGAGACGGCCGGCCCTCGGATGACCAGCAGTCCAGGCAGCAGGGAGAGAGAGGCCTTGTTTCACAGAGCAAGCAAACTTGCATTTGCCTTGGATCTTGGCCCAGAATTCCCTCGGAAGGACATTCTCCTCACCAGCTAGAACCGGCCGGTTAGATCCGCTTGAAATACATTGTGATTGCATGCAGCCCATAAACCGTGTCGCGCTGGACTTGAGACCTTCTTCCTTGGGGTGTTTTGCCTCCTGCCCCAAATTGCTAAGCTACCTTCCATGCATCCGACAGCACGGGACTTTCCTGCTTCTCTCTCGGAACCTCTTTTCTTTGTGATTCCCCAGCTTCTCCCCATCTTTCTACATCTTTCTAACCCGCAACCACCTGCACTCTTTCACTTTTCCCAGAAACTTCTACTGGTCCTTTCCCCCCCTCATCTTCTTTCACTTATTTTCCTGAAATCCAGCAGGGGGCAGCTTTTCTTGTCCCCCCCCCCTTTCCCAACCCCCCTTTCCTCCGTTCTGTTCTGCACACGTCTCCCCTTTTGGGAAGGAGGCCCAGGCAGCAGATCAAGGATAGTCAGGCGCTGTGCCCGCCTGGAAGTTGGAATGTGCTCATTTCTCTGTGTAACTTTTCACACACACACAAAGAGATCTTGAAACTTCCCATCGCATGGAGGTCGCCAGGCAGAAAGGGCTTGGCGGGAGGGAAATGGGAAGCAGGCTTGGGAAGGGGAAAGGCGGCCCAGGGGAAGGCCCCCATCCTGGCTCCTGAAGAAGGGAGAGCAGAGCTGTGCTTTGCCCTTCTCTCCCTTGCGCGTTTCTTTTCAAGACAGCGAGGGGTTTGGCTTATTCTGGGACGGTTGGTGCCTTCCCTCTGCAGGCCTCCAGAAAACCAGTTTTGCTCAAAAAATGCACAAAATCTGAGGCGACCCTACTACCAACCAGGTGGAGAAAAAGGAAATTGGATGCTTGTGAAGTGCTGTTGTGTTGTGCAACATGCCACTGCAAACCCCACTACATCTGCCCTTACTTTCCCCTGACCAGAACGCGCTGCTGGGCGTAAGCTGAGTGTTGGGCATCAGGCCCACTGAGGGGCAGAGGACCATGGGCTTTGCATGGCATAAGTTAGGGGAAGCAGGCAGAACAGGACCCCCCCCACCCGGGATTCTTTCAACCTCTTTAAATTTGCTCTACTCCAGGTCACGTGACTGGGAGGGAAGAGGGAGGGGCTGAGAAAGGAAGGCCAGGCAAGGGGCTGAGCCAGGCACTCGCTTCCATAAGGGGTGCACGGGGGGGGGGGGGGGTAGAGCGGTTTTCTTCCTCCGCGACCCCCAGCCCTGAATAAGGAGGCAGGGAGTAAATGGTCCCCAATTCCTCAAAGGGAATTTATTTCATCTTTAAGAACTTGATTTCTATCTGCCAAGGCTTGAAATACAGCAGAGAAAAGGCAGTGGGGCCTCCAGAAACTACCAATTGATTTGTTTTCAAAGTATTACGTTTTCTGGCACAGACGTTCCACTGTGTAGAATCTGACGGGCCAGGTCTACACAGCCACAGCCCAGCCTACCTTCTACCTGTCCCTGCCTACAAGGAGAGACAGTGGTCAGAGTTTAAGGGTCAAGTGGAGTGGAGATTTATTTTTACCCAGCCGCAGCCCTGGCCAAGATGTCTGCACAAGGCACCACCCGCCTCCTAGACGCGGAGGGCTGTAGAGTGAAGTTGTCACGGAGAGATCCCCTGTCCCAGCCGGGTCGTTGCCAGCGGCCTCGCCAAGGTGCTGCAGACTGACTGACCTTCTACTCTATATGGAGGGAATATCAGGTGTTAAGGAAAATAATTATAGCACACGAAGCATAACTTCCACCCACCACATTTCATCTGTTCACACAAGTGGAGATGCCCAAAATGGCTAAGCATGAAGTTTTCAAGTCCCCTGCTTTGATCAGCAAGATTTGTCATCATCTGCTAGTCAGCATTTACCATTTTTATTGAGAAACGTCTTAGAAAAACAAAAATGTCACAGCAGGAGCTTCGGCCTGGCTTTGGGGGTCTTCTGGAGTTGGTGGAATCCCAGAATTTTCTGGCAGGTCGGTTTCTGTTGCTCCAGACTGGAGGCTTTGGTGCCAGACTGGCATTCCCTGTTTTCCCACACTCCCAGCCTCCGTTGCTGCAGGGTGGCCTCTGCCACCTTGTCAAGCTCACAGGTTCCCTGAGCCCGTTCAGGCCGCGGAACTGGCTGGCAGGTGCCTAAAGTGCTGGAGGCAAAAGTCCAGAGTGAATATGGCTGAGCAGGCAGCTCCGATCCCCGTGGAAAGTCTACCCTGGGGGACGGAGAGCAGGAAGGAAAAGGGGAGGGGGTGGGAGGGGGTCTTCATCCCAGTTGCATCTGCTGAAAACTCCTCTTGGGGAATATTTGGAGTGGTTGGAGCTTGAATGTCCCATGAGCCTCCAGAGGTCAAGAGGATGCTGAGACCTTGGGGAAAGGGCAGGAGGCTAAACTGAACAATGCCCAGTTAAGGGGGCTGGGAATGTCTACCCCACCGAAGAGAAGAATTAGTGGGGGGGCATGAGAGCAGCTTTCCAATACTTGGGGGGCTGTTACAGAAAAGAGGGGGGGGTCAACCTCTTCTCCAAAGCCCCAGAGAAACTGTGAGCTCATGAAAGGGTGAACCAACCTCAACTTCTCATTGACAACAATCAAGATTTGGCACACAATTCTCCAAAAAGAAACCGTAATGGAGACACACTTCCAGGTCATCTATATAATATTTTCAGTAATGTGAGTTTATCTGGAAAGAAAACTTTAGTTCAGCTCAGAGATACCCAGAAGATGTTGAGAGTTTTAAGAAGGACATTTGTGTTCCCTGAAGTGAGGTGACAATGTCTCTTTTGGGGCCGTTTACCAATATTGCGTTGACTTATTTGTTAGATTTTATCTTCTGCCTGTCCTTCAGGGCCTCCGTATTCCCCCACAACGTGATTGGCCAGAGAGCTGCCGAGTGGGCTTTGTGGCAATTGTTCCGGAGAGCATCTGGGCTGCTTTCCCTTTCCAGGATTTGTGCATGAGGCGATCTGGCTTTTATGTATCCCCTGGTGTATTCTTAACTGTAAGCCCTCCTAAGCTTTAAAATGGTCGGCCGTCACACCCCCGTCTCCCGTTACAGGCAGCTTAGAAAGAGGATCCACCCAAGAGCCTCTTCCGCAGCCCCGGGGCAAATGGCCCCAACCCCACCACTCATGCTCCGAAGGGGACATTCAACCAGGAGGCTCCCTTGCTTCCATCCCACTCGCTCGCCTCCAACCGCCTCGGGATCAAGGGGATCAAGGAATGCTGAGCCACAAGGAGAGGCTTTCAGCGGGATCTTTCTCTTCTTAGGCCAGGGTTTGTGAGCTGCAGACGCCTGAGAGGAGCTGGGCTGCTTCAGTGGGTTTAGCGAAAGGTCCGGGGGTCCAAAGCAGCACCCGAATTAATAAGGTCGTGCCCCACGGCAGCCGTTGCTAGCAATTACTCCTGCAGCAGCTGCATGCGTGCGTGCATGGACTATGATAAAGAAAAGTGACTTGTGGATGGGTCCTGCGTGCAGCTATCTCAGGAGCATCAGAAACAGAAATGCAGGATGAAGATGGGCCAAGAGGTCAGACCACAACGTCCATTCGCCTGGTTCTCTGTTTGTGCAGTCGTAGGAGTTTCTTCCGCCGTTTCTGTAGAAGCAGAGTCCACTGCAGCCAATCAGTGAGAGATCAGAAAGGAGGGTGACGCAGCGGGAGGCTGCTTTCTGGCTGAAAACCCCTTGGCCAAGAAAAGGAGGCTGCCTAAGGAAGGGTGGGGCCTTGATACCCGGGTCCTTCGCCTTTCCTACCCCAGAGATGGTCAGCTATAACGTTCCCCCTCCACCCCCGCCAGCATCTAGTAGCTACAGCGGGAGATGCCTCCAGGTGGCTCCACCTCCTGTGAAACCGGAGTCCTGCATGTTCTCCTCCCGTGGCGGAACGGGCAGGGGTCCTGCAGGAGTAGATCTAGCTTTCCCAGGGGACCCCCCCATTAGATTTCCCCCCCATTAGATTTCCCCGACCCAGCCCAGTCCTGCCTAGCCTGGCCCCCACCTCTAAGCTCTCCGCCCAGCCATCCAAGCCTACAAGGAGAACCTCAAACTCCTCCCAAAGGGAAAGAGCTCCGAGCAGCCCCCGGAGGGTCCTTTCTTTTACCTGGGCAGAAGGCGTGGTTGGTGCTGGGGGTCCGCATGCTGAGCCTCTTTGGCCATGACCGAGACTGAGCTGCTGGGGGGGGGCTGCTGTTCGGAGCACAGGTTAAGCGCTGGGCAGGGAGGCTTTGCAGGGGGGGATGCCAGGGTGAAGGAATTGCAGTCAACTGATGAGACCCCCAGGAGACACAATTGCCACGCAGGGGGTCTCCAGCCTCTTCCCCCTCTGGGCCTAGTTCTCAACTCAGCAACCCATCGCTCCCACCCGACACCTTCCCACCTAGCTTTGCCAGGCTCAGAGCGTTTAAGAAGGGGACTCTGTGGCTGGGTAGGAAGCACTGAGCTTTTCCAACCACGTATGGAGGCTGAGGGACCGATGCCGGCCAGAGCAAGAGACGCAGCTACCGATCCTCTCTGTGGCTTCCTGTGGTGGCCAGGTTGCTTTGAAAAACAGCTTTGTGGAGTTGATGGGCTTTTTATGTGAAATTGGCACCTTTGAGGATATCTGGCTTGAAAAAAGAAGCTCAGACATGTTGACAACTTAAGAAAACAGATGAGGGTTACTGGCAATCAAAGCAGGATGAGAAGAATGAAGGTTTTTTTAAAAAATAACAAGCCTTATTTCCTACAACTTCATCTATTTCTTTTCTTTATTCAGTTGCAGACTGAAAGGACCTGCAGAACATAATGAAATATGTAGCTTGGAAAGGCTTTCCCAGAAAATTATTTCCACTCCTCCTTGCTGGTGAGCCTCAAAGGGGCAATCGGAATACGAGAAGATCAAAACTTCCACGGGGTCTGTTAACACAAGAGGTAAGAGCGACCTGGGTACAAACATAGCATTGCCTAAGAAAGGGCAAGTTCTCAGTTTGTAGGAGACGGTCGGATTCTTCCAACAATATGCGAAGTTGAACTATGAACTTCTCCGAGGGAGGCAAGCGAGGAGGAAGGGGCCCTTCACTGCAGGGACCACTTTCAAGCAAAGCAAATGCATTGAGCAATTCATGGCGGGCAAGATTAATTTTCAATTATAGAAATTAATTTTAGCACTTTTCCCTATTAAACTTCCTTACTACCAGCTTTGGTTTTGGCCAAAAACCAGCTTAGGAATTAGGCATGAATCTCATCCAGCCCATGTTTTCTGTATCCAACAAAACATCCAGACATACAGATAAAGAGTAGAGGACGTTTCATTAAGCCTATCCTGGTTAGTAATATGGGGGGAAATGTGGCAGAGTCTTATGTTCTATGCCAGGGAACGATCACTTCCTTTTCTTGCAAAGATTTTGAGGCCAAAATGGTCATGGTGTCCCAGGTGTCAGAATGACCCCTTCAAGCATGGTCCCAAAAGCAGACTAGGCAGACTGCTGAGAAAGCCCCAAAGGACCCTGCAAGGCCAGAGAAGTAGCCCACCCCCCAAAGAATTCTCCCCCCTCCAATCTGTTCAACTCCCCCCCCCCCAGTTCTGAATGACTGGAAAGGCTCCTGGCCCTGGTTTTCTTTCCCTTTTTCCTTTGTCTTTGCCGTGCCTGGTTTTATACCCCTTCCCCAGTCACCCAGGTGACTTCGGTCCAGGATGAAGAGGCCTCCTTTTCTCCCGGGGAAACTGTTGGGGCCCCTGGTCATTTCCTCAGGCCTCTGCTGCAACTTTCCCTGCTCTGTTACGCCCTCATGCAAGGTTGGCCACCGTATACAGTATCCCTTGGGTAAACGTGCTATGCGTGTAATTGGAAGTTCCTTCTAATTAAAAACCAGCATTAGGTGTTTTGGAGTGAACCGAGTGAGGAAGGGGTGACCTCTGAGGTCCAGGTACATCTGGATGCCTCTGGGCCGGTTTCAAGCCAGGTTTTGTTCAGGGCAAAGGGATAGATTGGCAGGCGATGACTCCCAGGGGAGTCAACAGACGGTTCTTCTCAACCTCTCAGCAGTCTTCAGAGCACTCGCATCTTCTTTCCGGACTGAGTCCCTCTTTTGCGGGGCTTCTGGCCCTTCCTGTTGGGACTTCCCAGCCCAGGAGGTGGTGCCAGAGGCCCACTGTTCGGTGCCCGGGTCCTTGTCTTCTTCTGGGCTCCACAACACAGCCAGCAACTGCTGCGGGAGAGGATTCAGAACTCGGAGTGGGAAGCCCTGGACGTAGGCTTGGGACGCTGAGCTCTACTGCTCCCTGCTGCCCAAAGACACCACCGTCAATACCTTCACCTGTTTCCCAATCTCAGTCAGGAGAGCTAATTGAGGGACCACAAGTCAAATGAAGTCCGAGGTCGCTGCCCTTGGGCTCTGGATGGGGCTGCATTTGCCCAGAGAGACTCCAGGACTTCAGGAGCCTTCCTGGATCTCTCCTGGCCCTCGGTTCGGAGGTCTCTGCCCCCGGGGCCTTCCTATAAACCGGGCCTCCCTACAGCGGGGCAGAAAGTGCAAAGGCTCCTGAACAAGGAACGGGAATCGTAGAAGGCCTGCCACAAAAGATTGGCATTCGAGACCAACCTTTACCTGGCCAATTTCAGATGCTGCCGTTGTCCCCTGCAGGGCTCCGGAGCTGCTCATTTGTGGGGAAGCCTCTCCCTAGGAACCTCCCTGATCATGGAGGGGAGGGGGGGGGGCTGGTCCCAAGATGCTCATAGTCGGAAGCTTCTCTGTCATGGAGAAGGAAGGGCCTTGTCCCTCCTCACTCTCAACTACAGGAACGTGCTCACTCCCACTTCTCCAGAACTTTCCAATATTTTTAGTCCAAGCTTTTAATTGCTGATTATTTTAACTGCATTCATTTAACTGCATTAATTTTGTTTTGTTTTTAATACTCTGCATTTTTACTGTTATAAGCTATCTTCAAAGTTGGAATAATCAGAAATGCAGGCTATGATTTTTAAAAATAATTTTTGAAGTGCTTTTAAATGCATATATTAAAGGATGTATGTATATTCTTAACCAGATTCCTTAAGGGGGTGAAGGTGCTGGAAGAACCGAGTTTTAAGTCTCCTCTCTGCACAAAATTTCCCTCCTCTCTCAACCCAGCCTACTTTGCCTTCTGTAGTTAAGAGGAGATACAACTCAGAGAAAATAAATAAAAATGTCACCTTGGCAATTCTTTTAAAAGTGAAACCTAGAAACAGGAGGCAAATGTAAGCATTCCTGTTCCCACCTCACATCCTGTAGCAAGAAAAGTCATTTCTTGTGAAAGATTCTCTGCAGTATCCAATAAAAATGTTTTATGTAACAATTACAGATTATTCTCTTGTTTCAGCAATGCTATTGCTTTATGCACTAGATCTATCACCAACTTTTAATTAACCTGATTAAGGAAATAAAAACAGTTAGGAAATGGTAATGACAGATTATTTCAATAGCGTATTCAATCCTTGTAAGTGCGCTATATTATTGCAAGAAATATTAAAACCACTAAAAAGTGTTACAATGGCAGTGAGTTCCTTCAAGTACAAATATTGTGACAGGGAAAATAAGGTATAAACATATTGATAAAAGGAATGATATAAGTAAAAGAACAGTGGTTGGGAAGCATGTATGTATAATTAATGACAGATGAAAAACAATACTGATTTAATTGGTTTAATAAACCAATTAACAATTAAATAATCTCTGTTTAAAACAAAAATATTTTGAAAATATGGAGAAACAAGATGTTATTAGTTTAGAATTAGAAAAATTACATCAGGATTTAATGCAGGTACTAAACTTTTAGTAGGTGTACGTCAACACAAGAAAGTAAACAAAAACACTACTAAGTTGGAGGAGGAGGAGGAGGAGGAGGAGGAGGAGGAGGAGGAGGAGGAGGAGGAGGAGGAGGAGGAGGAGGAGGAGAATCCAGTAAATGTAGCTTCTTGGACCGGTGGTTCTCGGTCTGGGCAACCAGAAGGTTTGTGGACTTCAACTCCCAGAATTCCTTAGCCATGATCACTGAAGAATTATGGGACCTTCAATATATCTTCAAAATGCTCAAAACCTAGGCTAATTTGCGGCATAATTAGGAATTTTAGCAAATAGACTAAATAACGCAAGATTTACTTCAACCTTAGTCACAATTGACAAATGAGAAGTTGAGAAATTACACTATAATATTTAAAAATAAAATATAAACATTTTTTTAAATGAGTATTTTTAAATAATGGGAAACAGGTCCAATAGAAAGAGAGAACGTGAAACTAATGGGGAAGGATGAGAATGAACAGAACATGGAGGGAAATGATAAACTGCAAAAATTAATAGATCAGCAATTATTTATTATTCCTAATAAAGACAAAAGCCACACAAAGAGAGTCTATACAATTTGTTGAAATGTGACAACAGCCACTTGTGTTCAACTTTATTTCTCTCTGCACCCTCCATTGTCTTGCAATCCGTTGCAATCCGCTGAACTGACCAGCTGACCTGCAAAGCTCATCCTCTTGAAGACAGCAACTGTCCAGAGCGGGCTGGGGGGGGCGGGAGGGGGGAGGGTGTCGGAACCAGGGCGAGTGGAAGGCTGATGGACTTCATCTCCCAGTCAGCAGTTCTATCCTGACTGCAGATGAAGCCAAAGCTAGCGAGAAAAGAGAAGTCTTTGTTTTTGCTCTTTCCATTAGAAAATAATCATTCTTTTGCCAGTCAGCTAAAAACATTTAAGTAGCAATGTTCTGAAAATATCTTTATAATGATTTATAGGTATTTGTCATTTTATTAAAGTCACGCAGTCACTTTTTGTGAGATAGGTAACCATATTAATGTGATTAACAAATGAAATCAATATAGAGACGGAGACAGACGTATATTGTAATATTTCCTTTCCTACAAGCATAGGTGCATCTTCCTCTATCTCTTGATGTCTCCTTTCATTCGGTCAATATAGTTTAAATTGTTTATATCTTCTAAAATTATAATTCATAGGAATTATAATCACTATTTAATAGATTCTGAACAAGCAACAAAGACAAAATTCACATCTTTAGGAACCTTATTGCCAATCGGCATAACGTTTGATTTTTGTATACCTGGCATATTTCCCATATAACTATACAATCTCAACCAGTGCCATGTTTTTATAATCCCTTTAAGAAGCACCCAAGTATCACATGATGGGGACAATTTGTATTGCGGTTCAGGCCTGGGCTTTTCCTGGGCATCACCAGTTCATCTTATTAAACACTCCAGGGGTTCCAGCACCAAATTAAATATTAAAGGAGATAATGGAGGTTCGCAATGCATCCCATGTTGGCGTGGTGGCTTTTTTCGTTTGTACAATTTTGCCTTTATAAAACAGAACAAAGACAAAAGAATAACAAAAGGAAAGAGAAAGGGAAGTAAGAGAAATAAGTTATAAAAATTATGCACGTAGTGACTTCTTATGAATGAATATAGGTTCGGTATTACAATTTCAATAAAGGATGGCCATTATTTATAGTAACCGTAATCATCTCTATGTAATCTACCTCTGTAACCAACTCATTTGTAAGTCAAAGTAACCTCAGGTCTTCGATCCACTGAGAAATGGGGGGGGGGGTGCTATGATTTTATCTCTCCTGTGTTGAAGGGCAAAAGGGAGGCTCCCGAGGGAGAACCTCTTCCTGTTGTCCAGGGTAGCTACCTAGTTCCAAAGAATGTAGGTGTCAAAAATATTAAGCCTGATATATCAGCCAAATTCAAATATGTAATAACTTTTCCCCAAAATTTTAGGACATTGCAGAAAACATGAAGTTTTATTCTCATTCTACCTCCCACATGATTCTTTTTTAATCAATGTGATAGATAATACAAATAAACAAACATCAGGAAAACGAACAACAAACCACTTGTTTCACACATGCCCTCCAGCCCACTGTCTGTGGGAAAGAGCCCACAAGTTTTAAGAGCCACCAAAGGCCGCGTTTGCGTGACACTGAAAAAACTACAACGAAATGAAGGACTGTGAAAGCTTTTGAGGAAGGAGGCAACGCTGCCCCCATCCTTCTCTTGGCCAAGCAGGTCTGGCTAGTTGGACCCAACAGTAGGTGGCCTTCACCAGCCAGGAAGGGAGGGGTAAGCAGGTGCCCCCCCCAGCAGACTTCAGTATCCTGTCCACTCCTTCAGGAGGTCCAGTGTCAAACTTGCCCCAGGCAGTCACTCAAGATCCTGCTTCCATTCACCTGGAAGGACTTGCTAAATTAGAGCCCAACTCCCAGCTAGTCCCAGCAACTTTATCTTACCATCAGACCTTCTTCAGAATACAGAGTTAAAATATGGTAGAAGGAAAATGAGACCTTTAGTTACATTAGAGGAAATATCTGAGATGGTAAACATTATTTGAAGATGTAGATGTTAAAACAACCGTAATCAAACGACATGCTGCATGTGATGATGGTTTTTTTTTTCTTTTCCTTTTTTGTATTTGTTTTTGTTTTGTCTTTTTTCCCTTTCCTTCTTGGACCTTTTTTTTTTGTCCTTTTTGGCCTCCCCCCCCCTTCCCCCACCCTTTTTTTTCTCTCTCCCTTGTTTTATTTTGTTGTTTTTTGTTTTTTAAACCCTAGCTTATTGTGGTGCTTATTAAATATACAATAGAGAGATACGGGATGTATAAACTTAGTAGGGATGCACCTGTGATTAAACGACATATTGTATGTGGAAAAAAAAAAAAAGAATACAGAGTTAAAGACAGAACCCTTTAGGCAAGAAAAACAAATTCAGGTGCAGAACAGACTCTTGGACGGAGGTTTTTATTATACACGTCAATCACAAACGACTTTTCCCAAAGAAAGAGGCCAAGCACCCGGGGGGGAGGGAGGGAGGGGGGATGAGACATTCAAAGGAGACATGGCATCATCATTGTTGAGTCATGACACGGTTCCTATTACAGAATCCGGAGCATAAAAGTATATATATAGAAACCTGCAAAGCCCATCCTGGGCTCTGCACCCCCTCTGGGGTTCTCCCCATGGCTGAGCTAAATGAGGAGGAGATTCTACAAGGCCAAACCAAGGGGACTAATAACAATACAACTCGGGTTTTCAGAGGGGAAAAGAAAAATTGGCTTTTAAAAAAGAATTCCCGGAGAAGGGAAGGGGGCAGAGTTATGAAAGTTTAAGCACCATTTTTAAAAACTCTTCATTTCTCTCTTAATTATATTTCTGGGAGCTATTCTAGTTCAAAACTATTTTAAGTATATATCATGTATAAATATTTTAATACCAAGTAATTCTAGAATATTAGGTTAAATTGGGGATCAATGGGAAATTAAACAGCAAAGGTTTATGTGCAATTGAATTGTATTATAATACAATAACGTAAACTTATATGTGTTCAATTTGCAGGCTGTGCTTCCTTAAGAGAAATGAATATGAAATTGCAGATAGCTCCAGAAGTCAGCCTCCCGTTTCATTCATGACTCCTATGGACCATGCAGGGGAATAAGAAACACGCTGCAGACGGGCAGAGTGACGCCTCGAGCATCGGGAGCCTGCTGGACGACACCGACAGAGAGGTGTGCAGCCTCACCGACCGAGCGTTCAAAAGCCTGTGCGTGGCTGAGCTTCAAACACCTTACACAGATGTAGATGCTGTTGTGGGGCCACCCAACATCTCCCATCAGTTCTCTAGCAAATTCTTTCACGGCCCCTGGGATTATGCCCTCAGGAGAAACACCAACTTCCACAAGCAACTCTCGAAAAAGGAGCACGCAACATTCCTACTTTCCAAGGTTTCTACCAACTCCAAAACTCACGAAGATAAGAAGTATTATCTAGTCAACCCAAGCATAAGAAGAAAACTGGATCTGCCGCCACTGTCTGATCTGCACAACTGTACACATATCTCAAAAGTGTCTTCTTTGATCAAGACCTTCGATAAGGTTGACAATCAGGTCTCCCTTCTGCTAACCAGGCAGCCAGTCAACCATAGTTTGACAGAAGGTCCATTGATATGTGGGGACGATATGGCTTTCTGGAGTGGCAGAAGAGTTGTAAACATCCCAAAGGGGATCCCTGAACTTCCAGATCCAAACCAAGGAAATCCAAGCGACAAGCGCAAAGGATTTAGCGAAATAGATCTGGTCTATCAAAGCCTGCCTGCCTCCCATCCTTCCCAAGCAAACGTTTCGAATACACCCAAGTTCAGCATCTCTAACAAGACGGTGAAAACCAGAAGTGAAAAGGCGAAAGAAGCAGCCAGAAAAAGCAGCTTTCTCCACAGTGAAAACAGCGCTTTTGAGTCATGGAAGGCACACCACAAAAAAATAACTGGAATGGGAGAGGCAATGCCCGCGGAGGGCAGCCTCGGTTGCTTCGAGGAAGCGCCTTTCTTCACGAGGCCTCGCGTTTCTGAGCCGAAGCCAATAGGTGCCTTCATGCTAGAAGGAAACTTCTCTGGCGGCTCTTCGCCACAGTCTCTCTCCAAAGCCTCCCTTTTTTCGGTGCCTCCGGCAGACGGGTATTTCCCTTCTCCGGCCGATGCAACCTGTACCGTTGCCCCACAGCTCTCAGCCCAGGGACTTGCACCTGTGTACGAGAGTCCTTCTCCAACCTCCCCAACATCTACCACGCTTTCCCCCCCAAGAATGTCCCTCTCCATTCCAGTGTCCAAGGCGCCACTCCCCCCATCGCCTTTCCCTCAACTCTCTCCCCCTCCAGAAGCCGCATTCCACCCCACTGATACGCTGGGAATGCTGATGCCACACATGACTGGACTAGCAGAGAAACCCACCAAGCCAGAATTTGCACTTAGGGTAGGAAACGGCGGCCCTCCACCCTGGAGGAAACAAAAAGCTACTCTTGGTAGAATGAAAGCGGCAGAAGTCAGAGCAGCCGAAGCGTTAGGCGTAAAAGATTCCCCGTACGGAAAGCCCCCTGAGGTCGGCCCTTTGGTCGGAAGAGCTGCGCCCGAGTCACGGGTGACCTTGCCCGATCCTCCCTTCGGCATCTCGGCCCTCCTGACTCCGGTCCCACCCCTCGAGCCTCAGAATGAAGGACCACCAGGAAACCGGCTTCTAGTGGTGACTCCATTCATGTTGGAAGCCGGGGCAGCCAAGGAGCCCGAGGGGAAGGCCTTCTATTCTCAGAACGATTACAAGTCTAAAGCGCCCCGTTTGCTATTTAACCTGAAGGACATCCGAAAGCGCGTGAAAAGCACCTACAGCCCCTCTCCTCTCCTGAGAGCCCTGGAGGACAAGGGCAAGAGGGAGGGCCACCTGAAGGCAGCTGCCATGGCAACCGACGTATTGGGTGACGACAATGAAAAAACGCTTGGTGGCACTGATAAAGTTAATATATTTGACCAGATGGACTACATCCAGGAAAAGGACAGTTTCACCAGTCTAAATGAGAATTTTATCAGCGATGATGTACTCTTGAGCTTATCTAAGTCAAGGGCAGGTGTTTTAAAGTACCAAAATAAGAATCATTTGCAGCAAAGCGATTCCGTGCACACGGAGGAGGCTGAGAGGGTCTCTGTGCATGAACAGAGTGAAGCTCAACCTGCTCCTTCACCCAAACCTCACCTGGCAGGTGTAGCAGCCGCACAGCCAGAGGTCGTGCAGGAACACAAATATAAAAAAGTCACTTTGGGTCAAGATGCCGATGGAGCGTCTGGAAATCTGCTTTATCCGGCTGAAGGAAAGGCAGGTAACCAGGGACCTCAGGCCTGCTCCTCAGCTGGGAACGACCCCCAGGGCAGAAGAAGCCCCCATGGTTCTTCTGAGCAGTCTTTTGTTACCACGGCAGAGCAACCGCTTCCCGAGACGGCCTGTTCTCTCATGCAGCTTTTCCAGAAAGCCTGTCTCCAGGAGAGCCAGCGAAGGAGGAACGACGCGGATGGAAGAGAAGAGAAGAGCGACAGAGAGGGAGAGGAGAAAGCCAAGGAAGAGGATTTGCACGGCCACCTTCTTAGCAACTGTGACTCTGCTATGGATGAAGCCCACAGGGAGAAGAAGGGGAAGGAGGAGGTCCTGCAGGAGGCTGCGTTGGAGGAGAAGGAAGAAGAGGGCGGGAAAAACACAGAGCGCGAAGCTGAGAGCAGGCCGGGAGAGCCCCTCACCCCAACCTTATCAAGCGTCCTGAAGCCCACTCTGTTCATGATTAAAGACAACACGTTTAAGTCTCCCCCTGTGACTAAAGCCATCAAGCTGCCTCTGCTCCGGTCTTTGTCCTGTGAAGAAGCCCCTCCGGCCCCCCAAGAGAATCCCAGGGGTGCCCAGGAGGACGGGTGGGGGTCTCCCCAAGGGAACGGGGGCTCCCAAGGGGCTGACAAAAGTAGTCCAGCAACCAAGGGCAGCTTGAGCGAAGGGTTAGACCCTTTTCCTCCTGTGGGGGCAGATTCCGAAGAAACTGGTTGCGTGTCAGTGTCACCAGAGAAGGAGTTAAAAGGCCCTGAGAAATTAGCTACTTCCAAAGAGAAGATCAGGGTTAGAAAAGGGAGGTCCAGTTCTGCCATTCAGCCACATCTAGGCTTCGAAAGGGAGGAGAGGCCCCCTGTAAGAGAAAGGCTACATTGTATGAAGAACCGTGCCTTAACCAGACCAAGAGGGGGTCCTTGCATTAAAAAAATAATAAGCCAAGCGGGAAAGTCCCCCATAGCAGCAGCAGAAAATCTTGCTTGTTCTCCCGTTTCCAGTGACGCCTTCGGCTACGCATCGTCTCCATTGAGCAATTCAGCAGGTTCTTCCCTACAGAGTCCCAGGTCAGCTTCCGTGGGTCCATTGTCAGATACGACTGCAAACATATCACAGAGTGAGAAAGCAGCAGATCACCCACCACACAGAGCGACAGGAAGCCCAGACCAGCCTTCCGCAACACCCACGCTTGATCCAGAGCGAAGGGGTCAGCTCCCTGGAGATGCTGACGGTCCTTTGGGGACGGATGAAAGACTCCAGCTGGTGAGTCAAATGGGAAGGACAACAGCCAAACCCCCAACGGTGCCACCCAAGACAGAGAAGGCGTTACGGCGGGCAAAGAAGCTGGCAAGTAGGAGGAAAAAGATGGAAGCTCAAGAGAAAAAGCTTCAGGATGAAACTCTGGCCCAGAATGAAGATGCTTCATCCCTGACACCCGTCCAACCTATGCGGTCTCTTGTCTGCCCCGATTCTCCCTTGACTGCCCCAAAATGCGATCCGATAAAGCACCAACCTCTGCTCCCCGTAAGTCCCACCCCGTCTTTGCCTGCCACTCAGCGGAAGCTGCTCCAGGATCCGGATTCAGGGGAGTTCTTCATTGTAGATTTACCGCTTCGGTTAAAGACATTCTACGACCCAGAAAGTGGTAGTTACATCCAAGTGCCAGCTCCTTCCTGCAAGAGGAACGTGTCTCAAACGCCCTCTCCAGAAACGTCCTTTCCTCCTAGTGCCTGGGGTCCCAGCACTCTCCCACCCAGGGTAGCCTCTGTTCCGGCCCTCCCGTCGTCAGCTCAGCTTTCTGAAATGTTCACAAAGGCCTCGGGGTCGGTCTCAGACGAGCAGCCGGGGGGGCCCTCCTCTCCGGGGCCTTTAGGTGGCTCTCCCTGCCCAGCTCCACCTCTGCTTGATATCCGTGGCCAAAATGTCGATGGATCCCCCTCAAACTTTGAAAAGGATATGAGCCCCTCTGCTACTACGGAGAACGTCTCCATGGGTTCGGCTGAAGAGTTTGTGGCCGAAGAAGGCGTATTGTGAGAATCTTTGGTCTTTGCTATTATTTTAGAAGAATGACTAAGCGTACCTGAAAGCACAAATGGTGAGGATTTCTACTTGCACAGCAATTATAACAAAATAATATCACCTCTCGGCCTTCTTGCTAAGATCAAATGTAGAATAAGAAAATATATTAATGAGAATTCACTTTTTTGTTTACTCTGAACAATTCTAATCTATTAATGACCTTTCTGTACATTTGATGTACGACACGGAAATGCTTCAACCTGACTACCTGAGGGTTGGGTTGGAGCGATCTGGATTCATACCTCACGGCTCAGTTATTCATGGTCAAAAACGTAATTCTGAGTTCAGACATCAGGTTTTATATGATTTGAAGAGAAATTGGAATATAACATCAGGTTTTGAAATGGAGTGATTGAATTATATTTGGTTAATATATTTGAAATGAAATATGTTCACATTTCACATTTCTGTTTTCCATTGCTTATTATGATGGCACACACAGTGGTGGAGAAAAGCTAGCATTTTTTAAAAAAAAGTTTATCTGTACATTTGCAAAAGTGCCCCCCCCCCCAAAAAAAGAAAGACCAGGCAAGGAAAGAGATCTAGCTCACCTCTGATTGGCCGTGATCTGCCATCTGATAGGTTTTGATCTAAACCCCCAGGAGGAGACTAGGCGCTCAGCCTCTGCTGATGAAGCTGGAGGCTAAGAAAGAGGAGCAGAGGCGACTCTGGGTGGCCACGGGGCCCCTCCCTAGCCTTCCAAAGGCCATTGACAAAAATCAGTTGTGAGGTTTCTGCCTGTTTTAAGACAGGAAATCCACAGCTTGTATCGTATCAGCTTAAAATAGACTTTATGCAAATAAAACCCACACGTTCTACTATGTCACTTTAATATAGACTTTATGTAAACTCAGATACATACGGGCACAGGAAAATTCTAGAACTGGCCCCTTTACGTCACCATCTTGTGAACCGGACCTTCCCCCCCCCACCCCCTCTCCAAAGGATACTTTCCCAAATCTCTAAAGATAATTTGCAGCCCTTAGTTTTCTGCCAGGGGTAAAGTAGCAAGACGGAAAGAAGACTGGAGAATATTGATCTCTTCCCTCCTCCACCTGTCCCTGTTTAAATCCCTTATGCCACCAACCAGCCCAATTCCCCTCCCCCCCAAAAGATGGAGATAAGATCCATCTCAGCAAACAGGACTGGAGGGCTGAAACTCTCTCAGTCGAACCTCTCCCATCTCTCTCCATTTGCTCTCCTCCCTCTCCCCGGATCAGGAAAACTGGTTTCCAAGAGGCTAGAAATCCCCTCCTGCAATGGTCCCCAATGGCCCTTTGGGGAGGGGGAGGGGGGGTTCGCGACTGAAATCAGCTCTTGTGATGAGCTCCACATTATAACGACTCAGAGCTTCTGTTAATTGCTGGCCACATTTCTGGGAGGTTTTGCCCTCAAACAACAGAAAAGTTGAGTTAAAAAAAATAGTGTTTTTTATAGCACTGAGTCTCCCGCTGAGACTCTCGTTTGTAACTCTCCCGGCCTGTCTTCCCTTTAGGAGATTCCTCAGGTAGTGAAATCAAATATTGGCCTCAAATATTGCTTCTACCTCTGACTGAAATAGCTAGCATTCTCCCAAGAGGTTTCTTCTTGGGGTGAAATCAGTTTGAATCCTACTAGCCACATGCTGCCATTCAGGAGCCTAGGAGTAAGTGGGGGGGGGGGGATCAGCGCAATAAAAACGGCTCTTTTCCTTCTGTTGTTGGAAAGAAGGACACCCCAGGAATCTGGTCCCCACCAGAGCAAAGAGATCTAGATCCTTGTTTTGAATATCTATTGGCTGTTGAAAAACATTAGCTTGGGGGAGCTCCTTGTGTGCACATGGGTCTTATTTTAAGCCATCGTTTTCAGTCCGTCCCCCCCCCCCCCGCAGTGTTTCCAATGGGAAGGGCACAAAGGCAGAGCTGATCCCAGAGGCATCAGAAGGGGAGCGTGCAGACGGGTCAGTTGCGACTTCTCACAAATGGGGCAACGTTACCTTTGCTTGTCTGCCTTCTTTCTTGACTAATCTTGGCTGGTGAAAAGTTCTTGGATTTTAAAAGCGTGCAGATTTTATAACACTTCAATAAGCCAAATAAACGTATTGCCTCCACGGAATTTGGGTTTTTATTTCTCATGCCCAATATGACTACTACCTTTTAAAAAGATCATTAAAGCATATTTTATTCTTAAGAATTTTGTCGCTTATGGAAACAGGGAAAAATAGACTTTAAACTGAAGATGCAGAACTGATGCAGGCGATATATTATCCTGCATCCGGCTGAATACCCAGAAGTGGAGAAGGAAGAAGACCAAGAGGGTGACCACATAAGGCGAGACGTTCCCACCACATTCAGTTCGTTATTCTTCCTGAAGGAGCCCCCCCCGGGGGGGTGGGTGATCGAAGGATTCCCCTGTCCAATTGTGTCCGACTCCAGGGCCCAGTGCTCATCTCCGTTTCTTGGCCGGGGGAGCCTGCGTTATCCAAAGACCATTTCCATGGTCATGTGACCAGCATGGCTCTATGCCAAAGGCACATGGAACACTCTTACCTTCCCAGGGAAGTGGTACCTATTTATCTACTCACCTTTGCATGCTTTCACATTATCTCCCATTATCTGAGTCGGTGTAGAGCTTAAGGCTAGAAACCAGCAGAGCGGTGGCTGGAGGGAAGAAGCCTCCTCCTCTGTCTACTTGTCTTAGCATGCAGTGCTCTATAGCGCCATCCCAAGGGGAGGGGATGAAACCGTTTATGACCAGGATGTGAGGAGCCTGCAGATCTCTTCTCAGCTCTCCTTCTGACCTGTGTAATATATAGGTCTTCTATATAGGCATTCCTTTAAATTTCATTTCATTTAAAATTATTAAAAATAATTTTAGTAAATTAGCATATCCTTTGTCAAACCTAGCTAAAAAGCAGTTCAGATAAAGCTATATGATTGCTACTATATATTTGAACCCTTGAAAAAATACCCTCTACCATGTTCCAGTTTTAAATACATTCCCAAATCTGGGAATATCGTCCCCTTTCAAACAATCAAGATTAGGAATAATTTTAGGGCCAGGGTAGTCTTGTAACTGAGTTGATACAGATACAATTTATAGGAATAAATGAACCTGTTTCAAACCCATTTCAGTTATCTAATAAAAGTCGATGTGTTCTGTTAGCGTCTGTGCTATTCTGCATCTATTCCCATATTCCGGCCAGTTATGTTCTGTTTGAGACTTAAGGAAAGCAAAGATGTGTAGTAGAACAAATTAAAGGTGGGAAAACAGAGTAAGATATGAAGATATGATAGAGCCATTGATAAATCCTTATTATAACCTGCAATTATAATTTAATGTTATATTATATATAACATAAGCTAAATTTACACAGCGCATTAATCCAAAATCTGGTTTGCTTGATTGTGATTTATTCTTTAAACCACGGTTAGCCAAGCTCATCATGGTGTGAACTCCGTCCTGATGCGGAGTCTCCCTTCTAGAGGGCAGAGCGGTGGGCGGGGTGGGCCGGGTGGGCCGGGGGCTGCTGCCCAACACGAGGCTCCCTCTTGATTTGCAGCCTGACCGGGGGGGGGGGACCTCCGGGGAGCCGAGGCTCTGCTGGGCCGGCGGGTGGGAGAAACCAATCCTGGGGCCACAGCTGCCATTTGAGAGAGGAAATCTCTGGTGGGAGGAGAATGCTGACATTTAATAAAGAATATTTCACAGGCAGAAGGATTCATAGGGAAACAAGTTCAGATCTAACTTAATTAGAAAACATAGTTAGGCACATGGAACCAACCATTAACTATGGAATTCCCATCTGTACCTGTTGGGATCACAGGGTCAAACCACGTGCTACATGACCTGCGGGACAGGCTGCTGACCGAGCCCCTCTGGGCACCGCAAAGGGAGCTTCGTCTCTGAGTCCGGAGGCCCTTGACCAAGCCTTAAAGTCCCCTGGGGTCTCTCTCGCCTGGAGCCCAAAGTCTTGCTCCTCCGTCTTCAGGGTGATGGAGGTGAAAAAATCCCTCTCGTTGGCAACCCTCCCTCCCCCCCCCCCGCCAGCTATTATCCAGCTGCAGCAGGTTGAATATTTAAGTCCTGAGAGCTTCTGACTGAAGGCATTGATTGGATCTAATTCCAGCACCAGCCTGGACTAAGTACAGTCATAATACGACTCAAATACTTTTCTGAATCCTGGACTTACTCATTTATTAATGAGGAGGAGATTTGTCTGAGAGGGGGGGGGAGGGGGGGAGAGAGAGGGAACTCAGATCAGGAAATCGGAAGGAAGAAATAAATAAATTGGAGTGCATCATTTGCACGTGAGGGAAATCAAATCCCTGTGTCTGATCCGGACAAGCCGAGAGGATCGGGATAGCCAAAGCCTTGAAGCAGAAGCCTGCCTTCACTGCAATCTCACTTCTTCCAAATTAGCCCCCTTTCTTACTTAGGAAAGCCGAAGGAGATCACAGGACAGACTTATTCCATGCGGTCAGAAGACGGTTGCTGGGGACGGTTCGGTCTGGTTTTAGGCATTTATCACAGGTGCAGCAGAGCTGGGGGTGGATTTCTGCCCCAAAACACATGAAAACAATTGTTTTTAGCCAGGTCCAACCTGATGGCGGTCAGCTGAACCATTGTCCCCCCCCCTCCCTTCCCGTTTCTGTAATTGTTGCACACCCACAAACATGGAAACATGCAAGCATGGCTTAGCTTAGTCCCAGAGAAGATTTCTTCTTCGGTTAATGTTTGTAGGATCCCACAGAGGAAAGATGGAAAATAAATCACCGCCGGAGATCTTGGAGAATTAGTGTCAATTATAGCAAACAGCCCAAGACTGGGTGGATCAATTCAAAGCAGGAAATTCATTCGGGCAGAGTGAAGATTTTCCAACTCGCCTTCTTAGATTAATAGTTTGTCAGAAACTCAAATAGGCTTTGCATCCATTTGCCCTCCCTATTTCTCCTCCCTTTGGGAAACCTCTCCTCCACAGGGAGGCAGCCGAGATTCTGCACCAGTCCCATCCTTTAGGTGGTTTGGGTCAATGGTGCCTTTAGGATCACACTGGAGCAGCTCTGGAGGACTCTGGCACGCAGCTGTGTCTGTGCACTTACACGCACACACACACACACACACACACACACCTGCATTCACCCATACGAAATCAGCCAGGCGAGGGAGAAAACAGACTTACGAATAATACAGAATTGTCTTTGGAGTCCGTTTTTTTCTTCTTCTGAGTTTACTTTTTTTTATTAAAGCCACAGAAAATCCATCATGCGGAGTATTTCATATTATTATTATTATTATACAGCGAATCTGCCAGGCAGCTTCTGCAGCTCCTTCCATCAGGCAGACTTTGTGATGGCCTCCAGTTTTGCACAGTCACTAGAGTGTCGCACCATGAATTATTAAATCAGTGCTTCGTGGTAATACATAATTTCTTATCAATTATTCATGCTAATGTGTGTGTAGTTTACTTAATTGTGTTATTGACGATCAAAAGTAATTTCCTGAAAATCCTCAAGGACAGAAAATTTAATCAGCATAACTACTTTTCAGATGCAATGCTGTTAAGTGTTCTTAATTTGCTCAACAGTTCACTTATTTATGTACCTTTCTGGTGGAAAAATGAGTTTAATCAAACCATTAGAATGAAGAGTTAGTATATGTAACGGGCAAATTCACCTGAGTGATCGGTAATTATGCTGCAACGGAAGCGAAATTGCTTCTGTTTGGCAAACCGTTCTGGTGGCGGAACTTTTGGAAAGAAAGAGGATGAAAAACCGAGCGTCTCACGGTGGCGATTGGGAGGGTGGCGGGAAGAGGCCGGGTGGGCTCCCTCCCTTCCTGGGCTGTTGGCGCAGCGGCTTCCTTGGCAGGGAGAGCTGCTCTTGTTGCTCTTCAGATGAACGCCCTGTGATGGCCGGAGGGGGGAGAGGAGTTGGCTGCAGAGGGAGGGGAGGGGAGGGCAGCTGTGTTTCCTTCCTCTTCTCTTTTGGGAATGCCAGGGAATCAGAGAGATCACCAGGAAGCTCAATCCGGATCAATTGTACAGAGAAGAAATGACCCTTTCGTAATTTGGGGAGGGGGGAGGTAGGTGGGATCGCTGGCTTCGCCCCCCTGAAAAAGGCAACACTGCAAGGTTGTTTGTCGCCATCCTAAAGAAGAGAGTGCAGAACGAGGCTTCTGCCTTCGTGCCAGAGAAATGCTCTAGGCCTGTGTGGTTGGTGCGAATTCGGCACCCTTCGGCTCACCAAGCTATTTAAGGAATATACAGGTATCCTGTCAGTTGGGAAAACCTCTCCCTTACTTATAGCGCCTCTCTTCATCTCTGGTTTACAGGCCCAGGACTATAATTCTACATGTTAAAGGTTCCCCCAATAAGACACACTTCCGCTTCCTTTACTCTAAACTGCCAAAGGAATCAGAAGGGCGCTGACTCTATTTGTGATGGGTAGCTAAGGTGCGAAGCCTCCGTAAGTGAACCCACGGGCTCCCGAGCGACTCCTCCGGACACCAAGGGATCTTTGCCAGGGCAGAAGAGGAGCACGTCTTCGCATTCATGGGCGACTCCTAAAAAAACGGTGTGTGTGTGTGTGTGTTTAAGCACAACTGGTTTCAGAAGACACCCAGAGAGGAATTAGGACAAGGCAGGAATTGGACCTGGAAAATCTGCAGCACCACGACTTCTAATTAATTACAATCGTGAATCAAACTTTGGTTGAAAGTGATTGTTCCGGTGGCCGTTCTTCCTCCTGCTCTGCAGACGAGAAGGAAGGAAGGGAGGATGTTTGTCTTAAACCTCTCAGGGGGATCTGGAGGCAGAACTGGAGGTGTTCGTTTGTGTGAAATTTACAGTTTGCCGCAGCAAGAATCAGATTCAAATTGAAAAAGGATTCTTGGTATGGGGGGAGAACAGAGCAATCCCTCTCCATCAAAGAGGGGATCTGAGAATGGATTCATTTGCAAAACTCCTTTTGTTATAATCCTTCAGACATTTACCTAGAAGGAAACTCCACCAAATTCAGGGAAACTTATTTCTGGAAATGCATCTACGGAATTGTACTGCCAATGTCCCAAAATCAGATATCATTTACAGTCTGGCCTCAGGTGTTTGTTTTTCCAATGTTGCAAGCTTTAAAAAAAAAATGTCCCTTGACCCATAAAACCTTTCAAACAGATTACACTATAAATGGAAGGGCTCGGTCATCACCCAGATCACCTGTCTGGACAACCCCTAGATGCCACCGCTGATGCCCTTGTGGACCTTCTAAAGGAAGGTAGATGATTTCATGAAACTATTTCTGATTCCTATAATGCTGGCTCAGTAGGCCCCCTGCTCTCCTGACATGGGCAGAAATTCAGCATCATCGGTACAATGAGGCTAAGCCTATTGGTAGGTACGTAATTTTGGCTTCCCTTTCTGCACATTACGGATCACTGCCGAAGTGGCGGGGTCAGTCGGCACAGTCCAGCCTCCTGAACCATGCTCATCATGTTCTCATCATCTCAGGTTCTGCCCTCTGAGATGCAGCTTTTCTTAAGGAAGAGGCTCACAGGTGCTCCAGGAGGCCTTGGGGGACATCCTTCCATCTTCCGTCACAGGGGAGATTCCCTGATCTGAATCTCCTTTCAACTGAGCTAATGGCAGGAGGCGCCGACAGATTTAGTGAGAGCGATAAGGAACCTGAGGGAAGGGGAGCTACCAGTCAGAGGTGGCCAAAAGAAGTGAGCGCCTGCGTCTTGCTAATTTGCAGCAACCGAGTCTTCTCCCAGTCGCGGAACAACCCGAGGAGTTGGACTTCATTTTGGTTTTGGAGGATGTGAGGGGTCCCCGTGGGTGGGAGGTGGGCTCTCAGACGCTCTTCTCGCTCTCCTTCTGCTCCAGGCTCAAGGGGGGCTTGTTGTCCAAAGCATTCTCGGAGGTCGGCTTCGGCCCGGAGGCCGGGCTGGGGCTGGGGCTGCCGGAGGCCAGGAGGTTGGCTGACTGCAGGACGGCTTCCGAGTGCTCCCGTGCCTTCATGCGCAGGGCGGCCACGCTAGCCGTGCGGTTGCTCTGACAGCCGTACGTGGGGAGGAAGGAGAGGCCCATGTGGTCAGGGACACAGCAGGAGCACAGAGGGCTACCTGAGGGAGAGAAAAGGGTCAACAGACAAAACCACCAGGAGGCTGCCCGAAGGACCACAAGCGAGAGAGCAGAGACCGTCTCTGGACACCAGCCAGAAGAAGCAGCAGAACCTGCTGGTCCAGTTCAGAGGCCACTTTAAACAGGGACACGCAGAGGGCGGATCCCAGTCTGGCAGAGACCGTAGCTCCAATGGGGTGGGAAATCATTGCAAAGCAGGGGCGGAATCCAGGGCTACCAAGGACATTTTGGACTATGGAGCCATTGCAGCTGCCCTTTGAAGGCTCAGAGCTGGGGGTTTCCTCCTTTGTCCCCATGCCCTACGGACCATCAACAGGCAACACCAGGCAGTGGGACATTCCTTCCCTCCAAAAACCTTTACCCAAAACAAGGAAGACCTCACTGGCAACGCAACCTGGCTCAGTCCTGGACTTATTTCCTTCGCCCCCGATGCCAGGACCTGAAAGCCCCCCTCTGCTCCTTGGCTACAGATTAAGACCAGGGAAGCCCGGGGATAACGTGTGCAGAAACAGCTAGAAAATGTTAAAATGGGAGAAACGTTAGTTTAAAATCAATGACAAGTGTTCATAATAAACCACAGTATGCCTTCAGTTCCTGAGTCCAAGATCTCTCCTCTGAGTTTTATTAGGACGGAAGTAAATAGTAAGAAGTACGTAACTTAATTTCTCACCATAAGGAGAAATTCCCGAATGGTGAGAGCCATCAACCAGTGGAACAGACGGCCTCCAGAGGTTAGTGGGGGCGCAATCACTGGAGGGTTTCAAAAAGAGACTGGAAAATGGCTGAAATGGCCGAGGGTCTCCTGCTCAACAGGGGGCTGGACTAGAAGACCTGCAGGTTGTTCTATGCTCTGAGTCGCTGCTTCCGCTCCCCAACTATCCAGCTTCCACAGGAACAGCAAAAGGGGAGTGACTGGCACGAGATCCCCCCAGTTCAGAAGGGCACAGGGGGAGGAGAGGAACACACCTAACTCCCAGCCCTCTTTTGGAAGCCCTTGGAGACGCCAGAGATTCCCCTGCTGGAATCTGGTTTCAGACCCATCAATAATGGCAGCACAAATGTTCCTTGGACGTTTCTTTGACCCAAAGCGGCTTTTTCCAAAAGGACCTCCGTGGGGTCTTTCCCCCTTTGGAAACTTATCCAAGAAGCAACCGACTTCTGGGATTCTGCTAGTAGCTACAAATCCCCAAATTTGAAATGTAAAAGATGCGCAGAGGCCCCCGTGGCACCCGAGCAAGGGTAGGAAGCAAAAGGCCGAGAAGCCGTCCTGGAGGACAACAGGCGCTGGAGCTGCGTTTGGGACTCGGCCTTAATGGTTCTCTGGCTCATAATAGCCACAGTTCTTGAGCTGCCCTCCAAGTCCAATCCTGGCCGTCTTGTGCTGAGCCAGAGCAACCCTGGGGGAGCCTGTTAGCCCCTCTTTAGAGCCCCCCCCAACTGAGCCTTCCTGCGTGCAAAGCAGAAAGTCTCTTCCTCCATCTTCAAAGCAACAGGGAAGGCCCCGGTGGGCTCAGCGGTGGGTCTGCGTGGGGCTCCATCCTTTGCCTCCTGCCCAAACAGAACGGCTTCTACTGGGCAGGGAATTGGCCATTATTTTAATTTCCCATGGTTTATCAGCTACGTCTCTTCTACGAGCTAGCCCAGCAAACTTTTGTATTAATGCCCAAACACTCTTGGGACTAAATGCCCTTGTAGTGGCAGATTTTGTGTCTGGTTGCACATTTAATTAAAAATGACCTGCTAATATCGTCACAGAAAGAGGCTTCTGGAGATTCTGCTGCCTGAGCAGCACAAACCAGATCTGCCCAGACAGACGGACCGGATCTTCAGCCATCAGAGTATTTAGGGCACGTTGTCTGAATCTTGACTTAAATAACAAATTGGATGGATGAAAAGAAACGGAGGCTTCATCTTGGTCAGCCCAAGGGAGACTAAGGAAGAACACCAGGACGATTGCTGAGGCCTAGATGTTCTCCGGGTGTCCTCGGAGAGCATCCTCCGGGCACTGAGGCCAAGGGCTGGGTCTTCTCGGGGAGTCTGCCTTCCCCACCTGGCATCCTAAGATCCCGCTCCCTCCCTCCATAGTGGGCTGCTTCCTGATACCTCTAACCGCACCTTTGCTTGGCTCCACTTCCGCCAGAGGTCGGTTTGCTAAGGTGGACCTTCTCTTCTCATCAATGCATTTTCATTCTTTAACTGGTTTGTTTAATTCTTTTCCGCCCCCATTTTTACTCTTGCTGGTTCCCATGAGCCTCTGAATACCCCCAATACATTCTTTCCATGGCTTTGATAGCCCTCAGCCCTGCCCTGTAGGACTAGTACCAAGGGCTCAGCGTCCTCACAATGCCCTGTTTTAACTTCCATGGTACATCAGGGAACCCTAAGAAACAGGGAGGGGACCCTTTCAGCGCAGGAGGACAGGAGAGCAAGAGAAATAGCGACATAAGTACACCAGTCATTTTTCCAGTCTTTAAAATCTTCCGTTACTGCAACCATCAATTTGAGCTGCTACATTTTCCTCCCCCCAAATCCAGCCCATCTGGGCTACAGCAGCCCCGTGTCGCCTCCCCTCCCCTCCCCTGGGCACAATAACGCCGGGTGCCTCTCTGGTTGGCCTGACGGGTAATATTTCAGCTGCTTTCCAGGCGCTGTTTTGGGCCCCGTGTCGAGGAGGCCTTTTATTTACATGCACTTGATACTCCCGAGAGTTGATTTCTGATTAGAAAGCATGTTAATTGATCTGTTGCATCGCTTCAGAAAATTGTTAACATGGGACAAAAAAAAATAAGGAAAGCATTAAGAAAATCAAATCCTACCACATGTCAGGCAAAGCCTAAGCAATATTTGTATTTCATTTTTAAGTCCAGTGGGATGCTAAAGTAAGGCAATAAGTTCAGCTCAACCGTCCTGGTCAGGTGCCGCCGCCACTTCAAGTAAACACACCTGAAGGGACCCACACACAAAATGCCCACTTTAGTGAGACTAACAGGCTAACTTCGCTTTGTTACTTTTGCCTTATAACCGACGGACTGACGACTATGGGCCCACTACGGCCTTGGTCAGCTGAGACTCTCACATCACCCTTCTTTTACTCAACAGAGAGAGCATTAGCGCACCGGCTTCAGTCAGGCCCTTGTCAAGGCCGCATTCCTTGCTACGCATAAGGCAAGGAAGCCCTCCCTGGGGTTCTTCTGGCCAGGGTGCCACAGACACAACCAGCATCCTCTTTTATCCCAACTATCCCCCCACCATCCATCAAGTAGAGTGTCAGGAGTGCCTCTAATCTAGAGATGACTTTGCCGTTCCCCTCCTCCCTCCTCCCCAACTGAGAGATGCCCCTGATAAGCAGGTGGATCTTCTACCAAACTTCTCGACACACCCAGGAACGCTTGGAACAAAACGTATTTGGAGGCCCGGTCTCTTAACTGGGCCTTTGCTCCTCCATTCCAAGAATCTGCCATCTCCTATATTCTAAATTACAAATACACAATTAGTTTTCCATTAGGTTAGAGCAAATTCTGCAAAATTGATCTGGAGCACCTACTGTTGCTATATTACATCATGCTTGAAAGGCAGAGCTCGGACATAAATACTTAATGTAATAAATACAGTCTGAAACATTTGATCCACTTGACAGTTTAATTGATCTGCGACAGACAGACTGACAGGAAAAATTAAATTAGTCCTGCCTCATTTCTGCCAAAAGCACATTTTGAATCGAGGTACTTGGGTTATAGTTTGGTTCACAAAAGATCCCATTTATACAGGGACCACTCAAGGGGGACGGGAGCCGTTCAGGCAGGTGAGCTCTGAATTTCAAGAGGCCCCAGTTCTCCTTTCGGACAAGAGAAGCCTTTTCTGGCTCTCAAAACGGGGGGGGGGGAAATGCTCAGGGGGAGGGGGGGCTTCAGGCGGCAAGAGGGGCGCTACAGGCCTTAGAAGGGTGAGTTTTTAAAAGGGGTCTGTGCAGTGATGGGTTTGGGAGCCCAGCCCCCATGTGGTTCAAGAGCCAGTGGGATTTCTGCCTCTCTGACTTAAAGCCACTTGGGATAAGGAGAGCTTTGAGTGGCAAAAGTCCTCCTGGGGTTACAATCTCCACCCAGGGCCCAAAGAGGCAGGGAGCAAACTGGTCCCCAAACTGGTATTTCATGGGGATGGCTGGTTAGCCAAGCGCTGCCCTCTTCCCTCAGAGTGAACCGAGCTGCTTCCGATCAGCCTCTCTCATCCTCAGGAGACGAAACCGGATTTCTTTGGAGGGAAGCTGGAGGGGCTGGAGGGTCACTCAGCCCACAACTCTGGCAAAAGGCAGGCAAGGAGGACATCGGCAAAAGGCAGTCTCCACCTCAGGCCCTAGTGGATCAGAGCCCCCCCGTCCCCCCCTGCCGTCATGCTTGGGGAATGTGAAGTTGAATACTTGGCCCGCCCAAAGGCGCCAGTGATGGGATCCTATGCCCAAACAATGACAGCCACGCCATATAAAGGAGATCCGGTTCCTTCCTGCCACATACCACAGGGTGTCTCTACTGGGCAGTCAAGAAAACCATTCCGTTCCGGTTGCTCCTCCTTGTATTTATCCATCTGGCACTAGGCACAGAAGGGCTGCCCACTCACTTTATCCCAAACAGACGCCCACCGGACGCTTCCTTCCAAAATTTCCCTCTGCCTTTTCTGATATTGGCCCAGTTCCATCTCCACACATTCTACCTGGAGATTTCATCTGCTCTGAAATTTTTCTGTGATGGTTCCTTCTAGTCAAGAGGAAAAACTCAGTTTCCCAAATCTGGCTTCTCACTCAAGATTGCCTCTTATTCCACCCAAGTGGGATATTTTCTGCAATGCTAAATTAGACCCAACTAATTTAAAATTAAATTAAAACTGCAAAACAACAGTATATTCAATTCAAACCCTTCCTGAATTTGCAGTTTGGTCCTGAAGCCTTGGCTACGTCCGCAGTTCCTAGAGTATCATCAATATGGAAAAGTGGTTTAGTTGTGTCCAAATCTTTTATAATATACATTATTATTACAATTGATAGTATTTATCTTTTAAAACTTTGGAATAAGGAGGTAAAATATTCCATGCAAGTAAATAAGGACAATACATTTTTAAAACAGGAAGTATGCTATGCTACTAACTCAACTAAAGCTTCCACGTCTACTGAACTTTTCAGCGAATGTCAGAAATGCACCATTTTGTAGAAGGACAATATGGATGAGGCAATACTTAAAACATACGATATCAGTTTGTTCAATTAATATCCCTTTTTGGTTTGATATTCATAAACATGTTTTATGGTATTGCAAAGATGCAAATTACATAGTGAAACTCTGGAATGCATCATTGAATGAAGAATTAATATCAAGCAAGGGGATAACAAAGAAGATAATTAGTCAAAAGTAGAAAGGATATTACAGACCTTCAATCTGGGATTACAGAATGAAGAAGATGCACAGCAGACAACTGGTGAACAGCATTTAGTACGTCAAGATTTGTAACATATTCTTTTTAAAAGTGGCTGAATGTTTTGTGCGTGTGGGTTTTTCTTTCTTTTTATTTTGCAACAAAGGAAGTTATAAGGCAAAGACGTTAAAAAACAAAACAAAAAGAGGGTAACTGCCAAATATACAAAATTTACCAGGTTAAAGAAATGCAGATCAGTATATAGAACTGGAAATCGTTTTATTAGAAATGTATTCAACTATGTACTTAATTAAACATGTGCATGTAAATAAAGGTATTCAATGTTTCATTAAGATTTAATTTTGTATTATTAATTTTATATTATAAATTGTATATATAGCGTGTGCAACTCTGCTGATTTGAATGGAAATGTTCTGCCTGCACTAAGCCAAGAGCTGCACAGCTGTTCAAGCAGCTGGGCTGAAACATGATGTTCAAAACCAAAGCAACCACATGCTGGCTTAGCGTGAAGTAGAAAGCCATCTTGTGGCTTACTATTTTTATAATTTGCTTCCATTTATGGCAGGATTAGATAGCTAAGATAACTGGCTTTCTTTCGTAAAACAGAAATATGAGCCATCACACTTCATAAAATACTGTTTTTTATAAACTGACACAACTTCCCTTTCTACGTCTCTGTCGGTCTCTGAAAACAGACCAAGACTCTGAATCAAAGGCTTTCGCAACAGCCCAGCTGGGGAAAATGGATCCATTCAGAAAAGACGTCTCCATAAGGATCAAGAACATAACCAAGGCCTGAAGATGCTCTGGACCAAGCAGCAAGGAGTGCGAAGGAAAAGCATTCTGGAAGGCCTATGAGTTCGTGAAACAACTTCCCACCCTAAATATTTTCTTTCTCCGAGGGCATCAACCGGCCTTCAAGGAAGCCTCAGCTGGAAGACCACGAAAACTCTGGCCAGAAAAAAAATATCCTGCTTGGTTTTGCCCCCCCAAAATCACCCGGAGGCCCCCAGGACGCCCCTGCCTGCAAAGAGTCGGAGGAGTTGACAAATTCTATTAAGCCGGGGTAATTTACAGCTCAGCCTTTCCTCTTCCTCGGAAGCCCCACAATGGAGCCTCCAGCAGCCCTTCTACAACCCCAGCAGCAGCTCCCCAGCCCTGAATGGCCCGGATCGATCCCCACGGCTGCTTTGATGTATAATGCAAGAGCTACTTTCCCATCAATGGAGGAGGAGGAGGAGGAGGAGGAGGAGGCTCTACCCAGGAAGGAGCAGCCATGCAAAAGAACGGGAGCAGCCGCCATGAGGGGGGGAGGGGACGGCTGTGGAAGTCCTGCCCTGAGCCAGGAATTCTGCCCTCCGATTCGCTCCAGGTGAGGAGAGGGCCATTCTCCGAGAGCTGGGAAACCAAAGTTTCCTCTTGGCCTCCATTAATCATTTTGCAATTAATGAATTGCCTCTGTCCATTCAGGAAGTGCGCTGGGCAGTTGCTTTTAAGCCTGATCGTTTCTTCTGCCTAGAGCATAAATAAAACAAGGGGCGCGAGACAAAGTTTCTCAGCCTCAGCGACCTGAAGGCACGTTGGGTTGAAGCCTGCTCGGCCGGGGAACTCTGGGACTCAAAGTCCACCCCACAAAGTCTTCCAGGGGCTGAAGCAGAGAAACATCGGCACAAAGGATTCTCCCTTTGAGGGGCAACAGCCATGCTGCCTGGCAGAGGGGGGACGTGGCTCCGTGGCTTTGGGAGGCTAAGCAAACACTTTGCCCCCACGCACCCACCTGCTCTCCGTGCCAGGCTGTTCCTTTCCAGGGAAAGCACCGACGTCACACAAGGGATGGCAAAGAAGGTCAACTGCTAAGAGGAGGAGCTGGGTGGTCTCAGATATGAAAAGGGGGCCTTGCTTTGCTTGCTGAGCCCCCCCAGGACCCTTCCCTCTGCCTCCCGTGCTTTGGAATCCACGCAGGGCCCTTCCTTCCACCAGGCGCAACACCGGCCCCCTTTCTCAGCCTTCCCCTCCTTCCTTTTGCAATCCGATCCCAATCCAGGCTTTCTATGGGGTGGAGCCCCTTCCCACTGGGCCCCCACCTCTGCATTTCACTGGCAGGCCTTCTGAGAAAAAGGAACGCCCACATGTAACCAAAGGGCGGCCCTTTGTCACACTTGCTGTCTTGATTTTGTTGATCGCCCCACCCCCATTCCTCAGAAGCCCCCAAATGTTGGGCCTGGACCGCCGTGGCTGGCCTCAGAAGCTCAGCAGGGCCAGGCCAACCCTGACTTGGAAGAGAAACCTGAACTGGGCGTGGTCACAGAGAGAGGAGGAGGGCGCCTGGTCTCCTCAGAGGGGGAACCCCCTTCCAAGAGAGCATCCTGGGGCTACGTAAGTGAAGGATTGCAGCCTTAGAGCCCATTTATTAAATCCTCCGTTTGCAGTCTACCCGGAGGGAAGTGTCCGGGGTCTCTGCCGAGAGAAGCAGCAGATGGCTGAAGGATTAAGCAGGACACCCCCCCACGCCCCCCCTACAGCTGCCCCCCCTCCCAGCAGAGCTTTTGAAACCAGACCCAATCCATTCTGGGACAGGTGTGAACCTGGGGCCTAAACCTGGCCATGGAGCTCTTCCCCTGGAAGCTGGGAAACGGCCATGGAGCTCTTCCCCTGAAGGCCTCTCCTCCAGAGCCTTCTAGGTTGGCCAATCCCTTGGAAGGACAAGGCCGGAATTAGGGAAGCATCAGTCCAGCTCTTGCGAAATTCTGGGGATGCACAAATTAGCTCTTTTCTAACCTGGAAACTCATCTGATTGCAACTTTAGGTTGTGTTTTTAAAAAGGGCTAAGAAATATGGTTATTTTGGCCCTGCTTGGATCCCTGCAATGGACCATCTATGATAGTCATGGGAATATCCCAGCCTGGCCCTGCTTCTCAGCATTAATCCACCTCTAGGCTAAAAAGAAGGAAATTCTTGATGTAAATATTAAAATAAATCTTTGGGAAAATATAACCCTCTCACACATTACTCCCACCACTTCAAAATAAGCACCTCTGCCACCATCAATGATACGTGGACCTCCCAGGCCCCTGCCTATGAAAGAGACAAGATGCCTTCAGCTCTGACTGAGGGATTTTTTGTTGGAAAGGAAGATAAATGGAGGCCAACTCCTGAAGTCCATCAACTTGTAAAACTCTTCCTGAACAGTCAACAAGGTTTCTCATCTGCCCCATCTCTCCCCCCCCCCACCCCGCATGGGGGTCCAGGGCCCTGAGTGGCCCCCAAAGCCGCCCTGGCTAAAAACACCACTCAGCTGAGTCAGCCTTAATACCAGCTACATGCAAATGTATCTGCAGCAACATTTTATCTATATTTACATTTTTAAAATACCAGCTTTGTTCAAGATGCACCAGTCTTGGGAAAGTTTGTCTAAAAGTACAGTCTGAATCCCTCTCTCCATTCTTTCTTTATGTCAACGTTGGATAACAACAATCCTACAAAACCAGACTGGCCTGCACACTGCCCGGCATCAAACACTGCCTCTCCGGCCACAGTCCCAGTGTGCCACTGAAAGGCCGGTGCGACCTTTACGCTGCATCGCAGTATGAATATAATGCTGGGAGGACTTGCTTGTGTGCATAAAATTATATTTGAAGAAAGTGTGTGCTGTCCTACTTTTCCTTTATGTACCCAGAAAAGAAGAGAGCGGGGGGGTGAGCTAGAACCAGCATGAACTCCTAGCACTGTTGGCGTCCATCCTTCAGCCGCTGTCTAAATCCCGGCCTTCTCTCTCCTTGTGGACAGCCATCAACTCTATTGACGGTCGGAGGCAGCCAGCACAGCTAATAGGAGTTAGAGGCTTGGATCCCCAGGGGGCACCGAAGCGAGACTGGAGGCCAGAGAGAGAATTTCCTGGACGAAGTTCTCTACTCGCATCCTTGAAGTCAATTTGAATCACATCCTCTGAATCCGGCTGACTCAGTCCAGATGCACCCGAGGCAGCAGGATCAGGCCGACCCCCATCGATCCAGCCGCCTCCAATTTGATCCAGCGCTTTGACTCCATTTGCCACTTCAATTCAGGTGTTCAAAGTGAAAGCAGATCTCCCAATCAAAACACTGGAGCCCTGTGGCTGCGTTCCCTAAGCACAAGCAACTCCTCTCACGTTGCAAAAAGGGTTCGTAAAAGGGAATCAAATCCACAAGAGACTTTCATGCAAACGACGACCCGCCTGGTCGGACTTTAGCAACGCCTTCAATCTAACCTTTAACTGACCCACCGGGGTTTATCAACGGTGGGAAAACTCTGGATCTCCCATGTTGACACAGGGAGCACCCAGACCCAAAGCCGGCTCTTCCCAAGAGCAAAGGCGGCTCTCCTCTATCTCTCACATGCGCAAAGGCTTATAAAGACAAGCAAGGCAAGCCAGGAACTCCGGAGCTCATTCCACAAGGAAGGAGGCAAGGAAGTTACAGGGGCAACCCGACCACGCCGTGCGCGTGAAAGAGCCGCCCCGGCCATCCTGCCCAGCGGCCTGAAGAGGCCCTGCAAACCTCCGTCCTGACGATGCCAGAGATGCAGCTCACCTCCTCAGGCACAGAAAAGTGGCCGAGGGGGTTGCATCCTGTGGAGGCAAAATAAGGGAAGGGGCACCTCCAGGGCAAATCCCAGGGCTGCACCGGCCATGCTGAAAAGGGGAAGCAGCCGGCGGGAGACTCAGGGAGCCGGCTGGAAGGGAGGGGCTTCAACTTTCAGCAGCCCCCCCCCCCCCCGGCAGGACAGGCACTTCCATTAAAGTCCATCAAGAATGTTGCTAAGCTGGCGTCAATAGGGAGGGGGGGGGAACCCTAAGACTATGATTTTTGGGTCCTTCACAAAAATTGTTCTTTCTGTTCCTTACGTCACAAGAAGGCCAATTTATTCCATCGACCAAACAAGATGAAAAACTCTCCTGATTCAAACAGGCTGGAAGCTCCCTCCGTCCCCACTTAGGAAGGCAGCTGTTAAGGCTTCACCCCCACCCGGGCATTTCCCTGGAGGCTCAGGCCCTCCTCCCTCTGTCCTGTCCTGCGGGGGCCGCAGTCCCTGCTCGAAGCTCTATCTTTTGCAAGCTGTTCTTCGGCTTCAAAGGACGTTTCCCTTCATTCAACAAACGGACATTTTCTTGAAACCTCCGAATGGGAGGAAACATTTTCCTACTTAAAATCATCATTTTTTTCTCTCTCTCAATATATTTTCTTTCACATTCGCTCAATTTTCTTTTCCTTTTCTTACTCTGCTACTTTCCTTTGTGCTTTCCCTCTCCAATTGACAGGGGGGGCAAAACAATGAAAGATTGGGAGTCGGTGGGGCCTTCCCCAACTGTCTGACACCAGCCATAAAAACCATTCAAAAAATATCCAGAGGTTACAGGAGACTGAGGACCTTTGGGGGATCTATTGTACAGGCCTTCTGGAGGGAGAGGCCAGGGGTCAGGTGAATTCCTGGATGGAAGCAGAGCTCCGGGGGAAATTCCCCCAGAGCCCTTGTCAATGATAACTTGCGGGAACCTCAATTCCCAGAATTCCCCAGCCAGCATGGGCAGCATTCCGGAGGTTGAAGTCCCCACATCTGAAAGTTAGCAGGGTTGAGAAACGCTGCTTAGGGGAATGGTGGGAAAGGTGACTTTTCAAACAGTTTGAAGAGAAGCAGGAAAGAAGCAGGGGAAAGACGTCCACCAGAAACAGGCCACGGAGGGCCACGTTCCTTTGGGGGGAAATAACGTTTCACTGAATCAAAGAGCCTCTTGAGGCCACGGGTGTGTGTGCGCGTGTTCTGCGCTTGGCTAGCCCTCTGGCCTTCGCTTCTTCCTTCTGCACGTCCAGCGTTGCCCAAGGAGAGGGCGGCAGGCGGGCAGAGGGGGGTGAGCTCTGCCAGAGAACCTTCATCACGGAAATCCATTTTTGATAGAGGGGAACTTTGGACAGGATTTGTCTGGAGTGGCATAGAGGGGAAGAGGATAGCCGACCCCCCACCCAAAGGCCCTTCCCAGCTCTGTCATTCTGAGGGGGAGCATGAATTCAGAGAGGCCCCCTCGGCCTTTTCAGTTCAGCACAAAGGATATTGGTCCTTTCTCAGCACATTTTAAACAACAGCCTAAAACTTCTAAGCCTGGCGGGGCAGGTGAATTGTCCTCCCAGGGCTTGATAGGATTTCTCCTTTCCAGCCCAGGGTTCAACCGGTTGCATCTCAAACCAGGCCTCCGTTTCCAAGAACCCATTTTCTCTGAAGGCACTTAGCCAAATATAGTAACAGCACGAATGTTGACTCAGAAGGAATAGTTCCATCGATTTTAATTGTATCTCCTCCCAAGTAAGATTGCATCTTAAAAAATTAATAAAATTTAATTTCATTTAGAGTTGGGTCCCAAACATACAATAATAAAATTGAACATTTAACCGTGAAGTCAGAGCCTGATGTTCAGAAACACCGGCTCTGCCAAGAAAGCCCGGCCAGCTCCGTGGCACTCCAGGAGCGAACTCCGGCTCAGCCGGAGGGGCAGGCGGTGCCCCGCTGCGCATAGAGCCTCTTACCTTTGAGGGACGCTACTTGGGACAAGGCCTGGGCATAGGTGGCCGTGTTGAGGAGGGTCCCGGGCAGGCAGGAAGGGAAGAAGGATCCAGAAGGACCAACCGCTCTGCTGAGGCTGCAGTGGGGGGGGGAGGGGGGAGGGAAGATGACAAGCAAGCAGTTCAAGGATGGATCGATCCCCCGTCCTCTCAGCATCATCCACCCGCCTTCAGGAACAGCAAGAGCCCGAGAAATGGTTGCCTGTCCCTGGACGGAGGTTGACCACCACGTTCCTTTGAAGACCCAAAGCGGCCACTTGCTAGCCTGGGTTGGAATTTCACTCGAGGTGCTGACCTTTCCACGCTCAACGGGCCAGAACCAGAGAGCCTCCATTAGGTCTCCCTCGGGGCTTCAACCATTAAGTTCTTCTCCAGGTCCCATCACTCCAGACGGCAGGTCCTCCTCCTCCTCTCCAAGACTTTCAAAGCCAAATGGTAACTTACCAATTCCATTAAGCTCTTGGAAGATAACCGGCTAATTCCTCTCCTTTGGGTTGCCTCTTGCTACTAATCTAGTGCTTAATTGTTCGGCCTATTTATATGTTTGCAGGGGGATCTACTAAGAGGCTCCCTTTCTCTCCAGAGTGCGGGATATGGAGCAATGGGCTGGATCTACAGGATGGCGGATTCCCGTGCTGAAGTGTCCCCGAGAGCAGTTTCACTGTAGCACGGGGGAGGCTAGAGCAGGGCTTTAAAACTTCAGTTCCCAGAATTCCCCAGTCAGAAAACGGGGGCTTGTTTTTTCTGTGCAACTCTGAAAGACGCCATTGTCCCTTTCGTTCCCATCTCCTCTCGGTTATCAGCTGTAAAAACCACCGTTTTCATGTTAGGACAACTACACGAGGCCCTGTGGCATCCATGTACTTTATACGCCTTTGGCATCTCCCCATGGGGCATAAAGTAACCAGCCAATTTGTCCCCATGGCGAACCAGGTAAAAAGCCCGCCAGGTGTTGCAAAAGCACCAAACGCTCCAAGACAGACAGAGAGACAGGCATGCGCCCGGCGTAAAAGTTGAGATGGAAGTTGTGAGAAGCACTGATGAGGAGGGGCAGAAGCATCTGGCTTAAGAAGGACGGTTCTTAAGGAAAAAGAAGGAAAGTAAGGAGAGAGAAGGCTGTTGTCAGGAGGGGAGCAACAGCAATGACAACAAAATGAAGTTCAACTTTAAAAGAAATTCCAGAAGAAGAAGAAGAGGAGGAGGAGGAGGAGGAGGAGGAGGAGGAGGAGGAGGAGGAGGAGGAGGAGGAGGAGGAGGAGGGAGGAGGAGGAGGAGGAGGAGGAGGAGGACTGGTCCTGCCTCCCACTTTCCACCTGTGTAGGAACACGGGAAGGATGAGAAAGTATGTTGAGCCTCATCGATTTCTCCCCTCTGTGCAACCACAAAAGACTCGTGCAACACAATTGCAAGCCGTCTTATAGGAAAGCCAGGAGAGACCCCATCCCTGGTGCTTGGAGAAAGGGCTCAGAAGCCCCCACCCCATTTCTCCTTCCATTTCTGCCTGGATCCCTCTTTGCATGAATGCTGCCCTCCTTTCCTCCCTTGCCCCATAGAAGCACGGGGGCTCAATTTCTTCTATGTTTCCAGGACTAAAAAGCTCAGCAGACAATAGAGGGTTATGTCTTCATTAGTGTTGCCCACTGAGTATAACCTTGTGTTGGAGCCATCTGAACATCTTCTTCTCTGTTATAGGACACCCCTCCTTTTAAATCTACATGACATCAATTCATTCACATTACTTGCCTCCCTTAGATTTAATTTGAGGTTTGGGACCCAGGGAGACTAGAAGGACCTTGGACAGCTCCCGGCCTCTCCTGCTCTGCCTAGGAGCCCTCCTGGAGGGGGAACTGGCAGGAAAGCTTACCTCTGCTGAATCTCCAGGCTCTCCTTCTTATTCCTGGGTTGGTCAACGGGGGAGGGGGAGCTTAAATTTCTTCCAGGGGGTGTCACTTCGGTCACGGCCTCCTTAGAACCTTCTGGATCTGAAGACCCTCTCTCTGTTTTCCTCCACTTAGCTCTCCTGTTCTGGAACCAGACCTGAGTCAGGTGGGAGAGAAGCACCGAGGATCCTTGGGTGAACATTAAAAAACAAACCACACTTGTGGATTCGTCTTCTTTTGACAATCTTCTAAGACAAATGAGGCTCTAGGAGAAGGTCGAGTTCATGTGCCGTAGTCATCTCCAAAGAATAGGAGGAAAACAAAGAGCATTTGGGCGTGTATGTGCGTACATGTGTCTATGCAATTGTAAGGCCACCACAACTGCAAAATTATTTAAAATGTCTGCAAAAAGCAGGCTGAAACGTAGTTTGAATCCCTTGCTACTAAAAGAACCGGTCCCGCAAATCAGAGTGCGATTATTTTAAAGGGAGAATTTGGCTTAACTCGGTTGTGCATTGTTGCATTTATTAGTGGCAGTGGAGCTTTCTTAGCTACGGGCCAAGGAAAGCCACCATTTAAAAGATGATTACAGTGTGCTGAGTATCATTGTTCTTATTATCACTCCATTTTTATTTAGCCTGCTTTTAATTGCATGTATCAGCAAAGGCTGAATAATGATTTTATCTGCCTTCCAAATTTAGGAGTTAAACGCAAAGCCAATTGCAGACACTTCCTTGTGCCTTAATTGAATGAAGGTCACAGCTATAACAACATTTAATTGAGCTATTTTTCATTATCATATTTTAATGACTTTGCAATGACAGTTTGCCGGCTTCTGAAGAAAAGGCCTGATGAAGTCGTTTATTTTCGTATTTAGTTTTTGTTTGACAACATCATCTTCGATTAAGGCAGGGCCTTTCAGCGCATTAATCACATTTGAATGAGCAGAGGGCAGGCGTGTAAACAGAGCTTCCTCTCCGGGTGTCCCGGCATGAAAGCAGACACCCAGCTCCATTGTCTGCTTTCCTAAGACTCGGCAACAAGGCTGAACGCGGTCATTGTCACCGCCCCTATCTCGCCCTTGCACCTTTCAGGGAGAAGTTATGATCTTCCGAATGCTCCGTAATTGTCCCATTTATCTCAATTTGCAGCACAGTCTTTAGGCACCAATTGCTAAAATGGTGGGAGGGAAAACTTCAAACCAACGTAGCTCCTGTGCGCTGGCAAAAGGGAGATTTCAATGTCCAAATAATAGTAGTAGTAATAATAATAATAATAATAATAATAATAATAATAATAATAATAATAATCAGTTTAATTTCCCTGCACATGACCAGTGATTCAGGTTCGGATTTAATAATCATGGTTGCATAATCTGATTATGGAAGAAATAATTTGTTTACAATCCCCAATTTACTGCAGTGAATTCCATTATCTCTCCTCAGCCATTGGGTTTTAAGAGATACTAACATGACCCAGGGGAAGGAGAGGCATGCTATTATATTTCCTACAATTAGATCTTTGCATAATCCTAACCCCAAGCACCTACATAAAAAGAAGACAGAAACAGCAGGCAGGAAAAGCCCCATAAATAACATATGTGGGCATTAAAAAAAACTTGGCTCTTGCTAAATAAGAGATGTGTGTGTGTGTCTGTCTCTGTGTGTGCGTGTGCGTGTGTGCGTGTGTGCATTTGTGCGCAGGCGCCTGCAGATGTGGAACTATTAGGCACCTGGTTCCCTCTTCCGGGGTCTTCGCAAATGGGGATGCCCTCCCCCCTGAGAGCGAAGGCCCAGCCAGATGGGTGTCCAGGGGAGGGAGGGGGCGCCCTCTTAAGCAAGGCTCTACCTCTTCAGCTCCAGGGTTAGAAAGGAGGCGGCTACGTGACACCTTTTGGCCTCCAGAAAAGGCAGAAAGAAACACGGGCTCTCCTGGGGAAAACCTTCCCTGGTATCCAGGCTCCTTGGTGCCTTGATCTCAGAGGTGGGGGAGTTAAAGGGAAGGCTACCCAAACTCTGGAATTTTGCACTAAGAAAACGGGGGGGGGGGGCTTTCCTGCCATGTTCTTGCTGCAATTCCATCCCTGGTTTCCCTGGAGGGAAAAAACGATATTAGGCCCCCAGAGGCAATGGGGCCCCTGTGGCTCCCTCCCTAGGAAGACTCTGCCCCACCCGCTGGAATGAATGAAACCATTCTCCCCGCCCCCGCAATCCCCCCCCCCGTGCCTTGGAAAGACCCCGGGCCCTTCTGTCCGCCCAGGTTTTCTGAGAGCGGGACAGCCGGAAACCAAGGGACCCATTTCCGCACAGGCCTTAAAGGGAAGCCTGCACACAACCTCGGTCTCTGCGTGTCGCCCAGGACGCGGCCACCTTTTCCCCGCAAGCGAAGACCCGGAGCGCTCCTGAAGAGCGGGCGTCTCTGCGGCGAGAGGCTCCCGAGAAGGGATCCGTACGAGCCATGCAGAGAAAAGGCTTCTTCCCGCATCCAGGAGAGAAAGCGGCAAGTCCGCCGCAGCCAAAGCGCGCCCAATCCAACGAAAAAAACACGCGCAATTCCGCTAGTTGCTGCCGGAGACCTTTGGCTAAAGGGGGCTCTATTTCAACGCATCTCGTTCCTTCTGACACCCAGGAGGAAGGAGGGAAAGCCAGGAAACTTCCGCAGAATTGATAGGGAAACAGCCTCTCTCTGGGTGTCTCTTCTGGGTGTGGGAAAAAATATTCGCCCCTTCCCCCCAAAGGACGGAGGGGAGCAGAGGAGCCCAGAGGCGCAAGAAACGGACCGGCCCGGACCGAGCGAAGCCCGAAAGCCTCGCTGGGCGAGAAACGGACCCGGGGCGGCTCCGGAGGGCCTTCTCGGTGCCCCCTTCGTCCAGATCAAGGCCAGGGGCTTTTGCCACGCGGTCCCCTTCCCGGATAGCAGCTCCGCCGGAGCCCCGAGAGCCTCTGCCCCCCTCCCCCCGTTCCCCCGGGGCCGCCCCTCCCCTCCCCCTCCCCGGCAGGGAAATGGGGGGGGGGGCGCTGATGTAATTTAGTGCCTGAGAGACACGGACAAATTAGTGTAGAACATTATCCCTGGTTAATTATGAATGACCGATTAATCAACCTAATCTAATATTCCACATTATGTTGATGTTATTAAAGTGCATCGTGAAAATGACAGATCGGCTTCATTTCTTTCCTTGGGCCAAATGGGCCGAGGGGGCCCCTCGCGGGCGGAGGCGGCGGGGAAAGGGGGGGAAGGCCGGGGCGCCTCTACCTGCACGCGGGCCTCGGTCAGGTTGATCTTCATGGCCAGCTCCTCCCGGGTGAAGACGTCCGGGTAGTGAGTCTGGGCGAAGACCGCCTCCAGCGCCTCCAGCTGTGGGGGGGAGACAAGCAGTGCGTCGGGCGGGGCTCCCGGGCGGCCCCCGACCCACCTCGGCCCACGGCGGCCCCCGCGGAAGGGCGGAGCGGGCCGGTACCTGCTGGAGCGTGAAGGTGGTCCGGTTCCGACGCTGCTTCCGACGGAGGAAGCCGTCCTCGAAGTCCGCCGTGGAGGGCCCGCCGAAGGCCGTGGCACCTGAGCCAGGAGAAAGGGCCGCTCAGAGGGAGGCTCCCGGGCGCGCAACGGAGCGCTTCGCCTCAGGGAAGCGAGCAGGGAAGCCCGGCCTTTCGCGGTCGAGGTCCCGGCAAAGGAGCCGCACCCAGAAAGAGGCGGCGGGGCCGGCCTCTCCGCTGGGCGCCTTTGGGAAGGACCGACAGGGCTGAAATCGCCCGGGAAGGAAGCCGGAGCTCCGCGATTCTTTCCCGGGAGGAATGGTCAAACGGGCTGCGCTCCGGCCCAGGGCGGGTGGCCGATCCTCGGGCCAGGGGAGCCAGGGAAGGGCCGGGGGGGAGGGCCGAGCTTCCACGCTGGGCGCCCTGGGGCGATGGCCGAAGCCCCACCAGCAGAGCCGCGGCGCTGGGGGCGGTCGGAGGGAAGCCCCGGGACCCCGTCCAGGCCAGCGCCGCTCCTTCCCGTCCTCCGTGCGGGAGAAAGTCCCCGCGGCCCTCCGACGAGCGATCCCACAGGCCGAGGGGAGCTTCCCGCAGGGGGCCTGGCTCTTGCCCGGGTTCCGAGGAAAGGCCCCGGTTGAGCCTGGAGATGCCCTGCAAGCGCATCGGAGTCGCCCTTCGGCCTCTTTCCGACTTCCCTCGGGGGTTTTCTCCCGCCTCCTCTGGGCTCTTACAAACCGCGGAGGAGCCACATTTCTTTCGCCTCTTCCAGGGGAGCCCGAGGCCTGCCCGCCCCCCAGGCGCCACTGCAGCGGCCGCAGATGCGGAGGGGTCCTCGGGGCGGCCTCCGGCCTCCTTTGCGGACGCTCCAGCGGGGCCTACGAAGGAGGCCCGGCCCAAAGGGGTCGCGCGGGGAGGAGGGGACGCCGAGCGCCCGCTTAGAAGGCCGGGCCCAGCGCTGGTCCGGGGAGCCCTTGAGCTCCCCACGCTCACATCTGTCCAGCCGCCAAGTCTAAGCGGACGGAGCGGCTAGGCTGGGCTTGACCCCGGCGTCCCCTTCTCTCCGCGCGGCTCGCCTACCCGGGCAACAGAAGTGCCGTTTGCCCCTCCCAGGAGAAGCCTCCCCACTCCGGCCGACGCCTCTCGGGAGACGAGGCACTTAGAGCCCCAGGCTCCTTCCCGGAGACCCCCGCCAGCCTTTCCCACCGGCCATGACTTTCGGGATGGCTGGAAACCAGCGGCCCCTTCCTTCCTTCCTTCCTTCCTTCCTTCCTTCCTTCCTTCCTTCCTTCCTTCCTTCCTTCCTTCCTTCCTTCCTTCCTTCCTTCCTTCCTTCCTCCCTCCCTCCCTCCTTTTTCCTTCCTTCCTTCCTTCCTCCCTCCCTCCCTCCCTCCCTTTTCCTTCCTTCCTTCCTTCCTTCCTTCCTTCCTTCCTTCCTTCCTTCCTTCCCTCCTTCCTTCCTTCCTGCCCCCGCCAGGCTTCAGAGCCTGCAAGTTTTCCCCTCGGACTCTTCCCCGTCCCTCTGCCGCCAAGAGAGAGCCGGGGGGGCTCGCCTTCCTCCCGCGGGAAGCCTCCCTCCCCTCTCCGGCTCCTTCCCAGCCGGCCCCAGAAGGGCAGATTTATGTCGCCCCCGGGACAGCCGCCCCAACCCCGCCGCTTTCCGATGACAGGCGAAGCGGGAGCATCTGGGCGGCAGGAGGCGGCAGGAGCCTCCGGGCTTGGCCTCTCAGTGCCCGCGCGCCGCTCTCCGGCTGCAGCGGAAGCAGGTGGGCCGCTGGCCGCCAGACACGTGCGAGGCCGGGCCGGAGCGGCAGGCGAGTCCCGTTCGGTCGCGCTTCCACAACGGCCTCGGGCCCAGCTCCCTTCTCTTGAGGCCGGGAGCCTGAGCGCAGCCCCGGCCTGCTCTCCTCCTGGGCTCGGCCGAGGGAGCCCAGCTGCCGCCCAGGAGCGCTTCGCCCACCCGAGAAAGTTGCGCGCCTACTTACGGTTGGGATCGCACGCGAACACTCACCCTCCAGCGGCGGCGGACAATGGAAGTAGAACATGCCGAGCGGGTCTGGGAGCTGCAGGCGGCGGCCGAAGTGGCTGGAACTGCGGAAGAAACGAGGGAGGTTGGCCCGACGGGACGGCGCCGCTCCTTGCGGGCCGGGCTCGCTCGGCAAGGCGACCCTGCCGGCAGCAGAGGGCTAGCCGTTCCCCGGAGCTCCTCGGCCCTCGCGCCCGCTCCCCTCCGCCTCGCCTCCGCCGGGCCCTCGCTCCAGAAGCCGTGGCCCGAGAGCCAAAGCAGGGCAAAGCGGGGCGGGAGGGAAGCCTCGGCCTCCCTCGCCCCGACGGCTCCTCCAGCTTGCCCGGGGTGGGTTGATCTGAGCAGTCCGAGGCGCCGCCCCTCCGGCTTCAGCCCTCCCAGCCCGAGGCTCTCCCAGAGCTGAGGCCGAGAAGCGCTTCCTTCCCTCGCAGAGCCTCCACCCCCTGCAGCCGCGCCTCGAGCCTCGTGGGCTGACGGGACCTCTCCTGCCGCGGCCTGGGAAAGGGCGCTCGGCTCCGTCGGCGCCGCCGGATGCAGTCGAGGCGGCGACCCGGGGAAAGGCCTACTAACCGGCAGGGAGAGGCGCGGCGGCAGCTGCCGGCGTCGGGGTAGCCGCGGGCGGGCGTTGGCGGAGCCGTGCCAACGGGCAGCTGCCTGGGCGAAGCTCTCTCCAGCCCGCTCAGCCTCCCCGCCCTCGCTTTTATAATCTCACGCGTAATTGGCCTTAATCGGATTATTGCCGGCGCTGCGAGGAGTGAGGAACTTGGATAGGTCTAGTGGGCCTTCCCAATGACCCACGTGGTGCGTGGCGGGGGGGGGGGACCGACGTCATTTCTCAGTCAGCATCCCGAGCCCCAGCCGTGGGAGGGAGGGAGGGAGGGAGGGCAACTCCGCCGCCCCATCCGAGCCCAGGCCTCTTCGACACGCACGAGGCTCCAGGGCCCGCGGGTCCCTCCCGGCCCGCCTCCACCCCTTTCCTGGCGGGGGTCGGCGTTGGCACCGGTGCTTGGCTGGTGCGCTCCTTCCCGGGAGCGCTAATGGGCCATTCGGTGGGCTTTCCAGGAGCCGCCTCGCCTTTCCGCGGCGAGGTTTGATTTTGTTCGCAGCGAGGGGTCTCCGGATTGAAACTCGCTTCCCGTCTGCAAATGAGAGGCGGTGGGACCCTCCGCAATTACTTTTAAAGCGCATTGGAGACTCGGCGGCGAGAGAGATGGCTCAACCCCGAAGCCCGGGTGAAAATGAGGCTCGGAAGCCTCCAGCTGAACATGTGAAATCGGGGGGCGCCGGATTGGATGAGAAGACATCAAACGGAGGAGCGGGGGAAGGGATGGGGGGCATAATAGGCTCCATAATAGCGGCACGCCAAGATAACGGCTGCCGATGGCCCCCCGCCCTATTAAGAGCTTCCCTGGCGCAAAGCCTTGACGGCGTGAAAAGGGGATCTAATGATATTTGGGTTATTAAATGCGTGTAATTAATTTATGCACCACTGAAAATAAAGTTGGTTTTTGACCCTCTCAAGATGCATTAGACGATGCAAGTCAAACAACTGTTGATAAATGGATCTGATTCTCCTCTTTGATTGGCAACAATCCCCTGTCGGAAAAGTTAGAAAGGCGAAACGTGCCGCAAAAAACGGGCTTTCTGAAACGCAGAATCGAAAGCCTGATTTGAAGCCCGGGACGAGGAGAGGGACCGGGAGGCTTAGGAAATGGAGGAGGAGGAGGAGGAGGAGGAGGAGGAGGAGGAGGAGGAGGAGGAGGAGGAGGAGGAGGAGGAGGAGGAGGAGGAGGAGGAGGAGGAGGAGAAGAAGAAGCTCTTCCTTCAACTCCCTTCATCCCAGCCAAACGATTAGGCGTGAACTACCCCCACCCCCCACCCATTTTGCCAGAACTGCTCCTGGATGCCGGTTTCTCTGCCCGCAGCTTCCCGCAAAAACTGAAGGAGAAAAACGGTTTTGCTCTCGATTCGCAGCCCGAGGAAGGAGCAGGGGGTTCAGGCCAGAAGCGGCTCCTCGAGATCGCCAGAGACAAAATTTGGGGAAGGGGGGGGGGGCGGGCAGAACGGATCCCGTTTGGCTCAGCAAAGGCCGGGGCGGTGGAGGCCGCTGGGCTCTTTTCCCCGACGCCTGCCCGGACGGCGCCCTTGCCGGGGAAGACGCTCCCTTCCGTTCCCTGGCGGAGGCGGGGGGTGCTATCCCTTCCTCGGGGCATTCTTCGGGCGGCTCCCGTCAAGAGGGAGGCGAGGCAGAGCCTCCTGGGCCGCTTCCCCGTCTCGCTTCTGCTCTTCGCGGCTCGCAGTTGAGCGAGTTCCGCCCGGGGCTCCGCTGGCCTCCTTCGGGCAGAGAGGCCTGTTAGGGCCCCGTTCCGGCCGGCGGTGACCCATCCGGGCTCGGGCGGGACGTTCAGGGCAGGGAGAGCCGTGGGCTCCCGGAGGGGGACCTTCGCAGAAACGCCGCCCAGCTGGTCGCCAAGCGCGGGGCTGCGGGGGGAGCGGGACGCCCAGCAGCCTCTCCCCCTCCCTCCCTCCTTCCCCGTCCCCCGGGCCCTCCGCTCCGGATTCAGCACCAAGGACAGAGGCCTCGGGAGGCTTCCTCGCCGGCGGCAGGGAGGCTCAGCCGCGGGCGGGCGGGGGACGGGACGAAGCGCAGCGCTTTCCTGCCCCTGCAGGGCCAGGGCTGGGCGGGGGGTGCCGGCCCTTCCCGCGGCGCTTTGAAGGCCCTTCCCCGCTCAAGGAGTTGTGGGGCCAACTGCGCCGGACGAAGCTTCCGCTGGAGCCGCCACTCCCGAAGCGCCTTTCGGGCGGCCCCGCCGCCTCTGCTAAGCTGTAACAATCCGGGAGGGGGCCGTGGAGGGCGGGGGCTCCTCAAACCAGCCCCGGTCTCGGCGCAGACCGCTTGGCCCAGCAGCAGCGCAGCTGGCAGTCCGCTCCCTGAGCCCTGCTCTTGGGGGGGGGAGGCGAAGGGGGTCGGAAAGAAGGCGCTGCGTCGGTCGGGCGCTTGTGGGGAGGGCGCAGCCAAGGGAGCCCGTGCCTTGGGCGCTGCAAAGGGGCCCCTGCGAAGCCTTCGGCTCCGAGAGCGCCGTTGCGGCGGGGGTGATTAAGAGGGTTCCCGAGGGGGGGGCGCTCTGGTTCCAGAAGCCGCAAGCCAAGCCGTCCCCTCCCCGAGCTCCAAGGCCTCATCCCGAGCCCGGCCGATTCTGCCGCCGCCGGTGACTCAGTCTCCGGCCGACGGAGTCTGACGCAGCGGCGGAGAAGCGGGTTGTTTACGACGGCTATTATTTAGGGCTTTTTATTGCGGCTTTTATTTTCCTATTATTTAGCAGCGTCGTTGACCGCCAGAAGTAGCGACAAAGCGTTTGTATTTTATCTCGATCCGTGAGCAGTAAAATATACTTTCCAATTAGTCAAATTTGCAGATTCGCCCCGCTTGGACTCGCTTATAATTTATAAGAGAAAGACGCTCTTTCTTTCTCCAAAGACCAAGGTGACTGTTCTTCATTTCCCCTCACCTTTTCTACACTTGATGTTCACCAGACTCATAATGTTAATTGGCTTCATGTACGGATCATCAGTTTAATGAAGGAATCAATCCTGGGTTCTATTCTTTATGGCCCTCTGCCTGAACAGCGCGGGCTTTAATGGCGAATGGAACAAGTCCCCAAATTAAAGGCGCCAAAGGCCTCTTGCGGGGCTCCCGGGGGGCGGCGGGAAGGGAGGGGGAAGAAATGGCACCCCACCACCAGCCCCGCTCCTAACACAGCCGGGCCAAGGCGGCGGCGGCAGCAACAGCAACGGCGGCAGCGCTTCCTGGGTGCCCTGGATGGCGGTTGGAGGGAGGCGGAGGGGCTGCGCGGCGCTTCCTCCCATCTTCCTCCCTCCCTCCCTCCCCAATGGGCAATGAGCCAGTGGGCCAGCGGGGATGAACAAGTCCGGCCTTGGATGGGAAAGGGAAGGAGAAGAGGGGAAGACGGACACTGGGAGGAAGAGGAGGAGGCAGAAGAAGAAGGAAAAAGGAAGAAGAGGAGGAGGAGGAAGAAAAAAAGAGGGGGAGGGGGAGGAAGAAGGAGAAGGAGGAGGAGGAGGAAGAAGAAGAAGAAGAAGAAGAAGAAGAAGAAGAAGAAGAAGAAGAAGAAGAAGAAGAAGAAGAAGAAGAAAGCACCAGCTGACAACATACCTTGGTTTCAGGTTAAAGTAGGGAGGAGGCCTTTCTTTTTAATTTCAGCCAATAGATGCTGAAATGGGAGGGACAGTAACCAGAGTGAGGCATAATGGAATGAAGTTCCTGGGATAAAAATGCGCTTAGTTAGGATCTCAGCTTCTGCTCCCTTTCAGAGCAAGCCTGGTCTTCCTTGTGGCCTGCCTTGTAGGCTCTCCTGGCCGGACACTGACTGAACAATGTTCCCAGTTGCAAACAAAGCTCAAGTGATTACTGGTGATTACCCTCCGGCCCTCCTTTGCTTTGGGGCCCCTCCGTCTCTTAGGAAGAAAGGCAGCAGGCAGACAAAATCTTTGCTCCCTCACTGAGTCAGAGATGAGCCTATTCACATCTCCAAGTAGCCTTTATTTGGGCATTATGACATCTATTCATTTAGATCTAAAACTTGGGGAAGATATAGGAATGCACAGCTCCTTATTCAGCAGAAGAAATCTAAATCACCATAATAGCAAGGAAGCCTTGGTAGTGGAAGATTAATTTATTGTTGTGAACAGCCACACACCGTTATTTTCTTCAAACGATCTGGAGTAAGACACATATATTGAAAAAGAGGAGACGGCATTGCAGCTGGACTGGAAGGCAGTCCCAAGACCCTCCTCAACTACGGAGTCCACTCTGGGCCAATTATTACCTCTCAACCAGCCCACCCTACCTGATTGGCAGTGGCAGCGGTGAATTGGGCAAAAAAGAAGGAAGGAAGGAAGGCTGGGTTCCTATTCAACTTCACTGGAGAGTAAACCTTATCAAATACCGAGAGATCTCGTTTGAGTAAACAGGCTATGGCACAATTACTGACAAATCAGTTAAGACCTAGAAATTGCACTCCTCCTAACATTAAGAGTAATTAATGGGCAACATCAATGCTGCAGATCTGCACAAACAAAAAGAAAATGGTCACCACAATATAAAAGAGATGTTGAGACTCTAGAAAGAGTGCAGAGAAGAGCAACCAAGATGATTAGGGGATTGGAGGCTAAAACATACGAAGAAGGGGTGCAGGAACTGGGTAGGTCTAGTAGTTTAATGAAAAGAAGGACGGGGGTGACATGACAGCAGTCTTCCAGTATTTAAGGAGCTGCCACAAAGAAGAGGGGGTGGGTGGGGGCTCCACCTATTCTCCAAAGCACTTGAGGGCAGGACAAGAAGCAACGGATAGAAGCAAATCAAGGAGGGAAGCAACTGGAATTAAGGATAAATTTCCTGAGAGAACAATTAATTAGTGGGAGGACTTCCCTCCTGAGGTTGTGGCTGCTCCATCATGGTTTTCAAGAAGAGACTGGACAGCCATTTGTCTGAAATGGTATATTTGGTCTCCTTCCTGAGCAGGGGGTTGGACTAGAAGACCTCTAGGGTACCTTCCAACTCTGTTATTCTCTTCTGTTCAAATTAAACAGTATGAATAACCTTCTCATGAAGAGGAAGAAATCAGCTGCCAAGTCAGAAAGGTTCTCCTCCCACCCTGGCATCCGAGGACTTTCCTCCTTACCCAATCCAGGTCTTCAAGATCCTGATTTATGGCTCCATTAATGATGCAGCCACGATTTGGATATTGAGTTTAATTCATTTCTTGTGTTATTAGGAAATGTTTATTGGATTGTTTTTATTAGGATGATATAGTTAAAGATTTTTTGACTATTACTTTATATCAAAAAGATAGAACTCTAATTTGGGGGGGGACGAACCGTAAAGTGGGCTACAAAAAATATGGTTTTATATAAGAGAAAATAGAAATAATGGAATCTTGGTCAAATAAGCTGTTAGGAGACAAATGGGCACTGCTGTAATGATTTCGGGGGGGGGAGGGTAGAGTGGAGCAGTGGGAAATGTGCAAATGGAAGAAGAAAAAGGAAATTGGAGGGGGAACCCATGACACACGTGCCAACCAAGGCGTGTGGAGCCGTTTCGTAGGACACGTGAGGCCTTGCCCTGTCAGCTCCAGCACGCACGCACGGGCCGGCTGATTTTGGCCTTCATTTCCGGCTGCTCTTTGCCCTCCGGAGGCAGAAAACAATCCAAGGCGCAGACCGGGAGTTTGGGAATGGGGGCCCTCCAGGGGGAAGAGGCCATTGTTGCCCTCCCCAGGCTCCAAGGAAGCCGTGCGGGCATGCATGTGTAGGGGGGCTGGCATTGGGGGCATGAAGTTATGGGGGTGGGCACGCACCCTCATGCTTTTGGGTGGAAACTAATCAAGGAGAGAAGCAACCTAGAACTAAGGAGACATTCCCTGACAGTGAGAAAAATTAATCAGTGGAAGAGAAATTGCCTCCAGAAGTTGTGAATGCCCCAACGCTGGAAGTCTTTAAGAAGATGTTGAAGATAGCCATTTGTCTGGAATGGTATAGGGTTTCCTGCCCAGGCAGGGGGTTGGACTAGAAGACCTCCAAGGTCCCTTCCAACTCTGCTATTGTATTGTATTGTATTGAATCCAACTGAAATACAACTAAACAGGGATAGTTTTGATCAAGACCTTATTCTGTGCCAATAGTTAAGTCACCAGAAAGAGGTCGTACAGGTAGTCCTTGATTTACAACAGTTCACATCGTGACCTTTGAAAGTTACAAGGGCCCTGAAAAAAAGGGGGCTTAGGGCCCTTCTTCAGTTACGGCCTTTGCAGCGTCCCCGGGGTCAGGTGATCAAAATCCGTATGCTTGGCAACTGGTTCGTTTTTATGACGGTTGCCGTGTCCCGAGGTCACGTGATCCGCCATTGCAACCTTCCGATGGGCAAAGTCAATGGGGAGGCTGGATTCGCTTAATGACCAGGTTATTAACTTAAGAGCTGCAGTGGCTCATTTAACAAATGTGACAAAAAGGTTGTAAAACGGGGCAAAACTTACTTAGCAACCGTGCTGCTTGGCAACATGAATGTTGGGCTCTATTGTAAGTTGTAAGTCAAGGACTGCCTGGACAGAAAGAAAGCTGTTGCTTTCTAGAGCAGAGCAGTCTCTACAAAAATGCTTTTTTTATATATATATCTACTTATCTTCAGTACAGTCTAAAAATCACAAAACACACTGGGAAACTTACATAGATTTTTTTTAAAAACAATTTTTAAAAAAAATCAGATAGTTGCAAAAGAGGGAGACGTCCTTCCCAATTTACAGCAATTTCTCTAGATGTTTTTCTTTGAGGAGGAATCTGGTGATCATTAATCCTGACCGAATGTTGCCCTGGGCGGCCACTGAGAGAGGCGCCCCGTGTCCTCCTTGGGAGTCCTCTGCCTTTTGTTCTCCCCCAACTGACTTCATTTGGCTTTCGTAGGAATAATGGACTCACATGGAGGGAATGGAGGGAATGGGGAAAATAAGGGATTGAACCAGAAAGGGATTCCGTTAGGGATTTATGCCATGATGATAATCCGACCAAGGAAAACGGATTAAAAGCTGTCAGAGGACCTCAAACTTTTTAAACAGGGGGGCCAATTCACGGTCCCTCAGACTGGTTGGGGGGCGGGGCGGACTGGCTCGGTGGGTGTGGCTGGGTGGTCATGTGACTGGGTGGGCGTGGCTAGGTCATATGACTCGGTGGGTGTGGCCAACGTAACACTCCATTGAAGGATGCAGACACATTTGTTTTGCTCCTGGGGGTGTTTTATTTGCTTTTCCTTGCATGTTGCTCTTTTGGCTGCCTTCTCTTTTTACCAGATCATTTTTTTGTTTAGGAGTCTAGTGGCCACATCAGGAAACTCAGTTTTGCAGCAATTCAGCCCCAGGGAGCTTGAGAAATCTCTCTCTTTCTCTCTCCCTCTCTCTCTTTCATCTATCTTCTGGAGGGGGGGGGAGGTGAAAAATGGGCCGTTTTCACCAGTTTTTTGGCCTCCTGGGGCTTTTGTATGCCCCATTTTTACCCCCTCCCCAGAAGCATTCTGCAAGCCAAAACCAGGCAAAACTGCCCCCGTTTTGGGGCCAAAAATAGCAATAGCAGTAGCAGTTAGACTTATATATCGCTCCATAGGGCTTTCAGCCCTCTCTCAGCGGTTTACAGAGTCAGCATATTGCCCCCAACAACAATCCGGGTCCTCATTTCACCCACCTCGGAAGGATGGAAGGCTGAGTCAACCTTTGAGCCAGTGAGATTTGAACCGCTGACCTGCTGATCTAGCAGTAGCCTGCAGTGCTGCATTTAACCACTGCGCCACCTTGGCTCATTTTTCGGCCTCTTGGGGCATCTGTGTGCATCCTGGGGTGTCTGTGCATCTGTGCTTATTTTTTGGCCAAAATCGGACCATTTTGACCAATTTTTTGGCTTCCTCGGGTATCTGTGCACCCCGTTTTTCACCCCCTCACACACACCCCTCCAGAAGCTTTCTGCAGGTCAAAATCGTTGGCCTTTCCTTTCCGTTCAGGCCCTTGCAAGTCCTGCGCTGGGCCGAAGGGTGAGCAGGGCGACGTAGGCAGGGCAGCCTTGTGGTCCTGAGGGGGCTGGATTAATGGCTTTAGTGGGGGGTGTAGTTTGAGGACCCATGTGCTAAATCAACTACTTGCCGGTGGTGTCAATTAGACCCAAAATAGGAGGTTTCTCTTACGGAGATAGTTGCAGAATATGAGAAAGAGCTGCTAACGAAGCTGAGGGCCAAGTCAAGACATTGGATTGTCATTTGGAAGGCAGATGCTCGTCCCCCAGGAGCAGCTTCAGGAGAGCTTCCTGCAGCTCTCCAGGCTCAAGGAAGAAGGGGGAAGGGTCCTCCTGGAGTGTATCTGCCTCCCTTTCATTAGCCAAAGCAAAATGAAGTTTCCAAGAGGGGGGGTGAAGCTATCAGAGTTCGCCAAAGAGCAACCAGAAAGAAGACACGTTACCACGTCCATGTATTATAAAGCCCCCAACGGATGGGTCATCGCTCACCTTCCCTTTCAATCCCCCCCCCCAAACACCTTCCATTTTCCAAGTTTTTGGTTCTCTTCTTTCTTTTTTGATCGTGTTCTATCCCAATTTTTAAAAATGTATTTCCTCTTTTAATTTTCCCTACCCGCACTTTCCTAAAAACTTCTGAACTGGCTCCTTCCAGTTTGCAGAAGTTTGTTCCTTGGAACTTGGCAGTGAATTAATCACCATGTTTTATTTTGTTCCTTGGTCTGCAGAGCCAGCCTGCTGAAACTTATAAATAGCTGGACCGGTGGAAATTTAGGTGGAATGTTTTTCACCCCACTCCACCATCATTATGGACTTCATTTCCTTACACAGTTCAGGATAAACAATTCCAATATATTTTGTTTTAATTATTACTGTTTAATGGGGCATATTGAGGTGATGCTGTGTGGTGCATGGAAAAATGGTAATTTACAGTGTGCTGTTGAAGGTTGGAACTTGGCCGTGAATATTTTGCCTAGAGAGGGCAAGCAAGTGCTTCTACAATAATATTATATTTATCATCAACATGTATTGTGTCTTGATTGCATCCCTCTGCTCCCAGCTTTGCAGCAGACAATGAAGTCCCTGTAAAAAAAAACACCCTAGGAGGAAAAAGCCCAGTTGCAGAGGGATGTTTTTCTGCCAAGACAGACATTGATCACCTTGGGAATTTGGGCTTTAGCAAACCTGAATTAAAACTACAGTACAGTATATGAAGCCAGACCTGCCATATTCTAGATCGTATCACTCTCAAATGATGAAAAAAGTCTAATTTTTATAACAGAAATGCTGGAAACCAACATTCAAAGATCTGTACGTATAAAGTGGCCGTGTTAGTTTGGGAGGGGGGGCCTTACTTCATGCCCCCCCCGGATCTTGTTCAGAGACAACAACAACAACAACAAAAGAGGCAATTCAGGTAAGTGCTGAAGATCTCAGTTCAGGGGGGGGGGATATTCTTAAGAGATCTTGAAGATAAGGAGGAGCCGAGGAATTTTCATCCCATTAATATACTAATAAGAAAGATGAACACATTTGCCTTGGAAGCAAAGTATGGATGATGCCAATGGATGCTATCGTTGCTGTCCAAGAGTGGCCACATTGATAGTTTTTTAAATAGAAGAACTGTGTGGAGAGAGAATAACATACCTTGGTCTGATGTATACCTTGAAGAGAAGAAATCACGGGGGGGGGGGAGGAGAGAGGGAGAGAGAGAAGTTCCCTTTATCTTTTAAACCCAGGGACCCATTTGACTCACAAGAGACCAGGGGAGAAGAAGACTCAGACGAGACCTTATCCTCTACTTCCCACCATGTGCCCTAGTGGACAGGTGTGGGCTCATGTGTGGGCTCAGGGTAATTCTTGCTGCTCCCCACACCCCTTGTGCTCTTAATGAGCCCTTGGAATGGGCCCATGAAGCATTGCTGCCGGCTGTACAGCCCCCCCCCCCCCCAGGATGAGACTGAACTGAAAGATGGGACAGTGTCTTTCACCCACTGTGAGCAGGGTGCCTTCCTGCGGCAGCAGGCAGTACACAGTTAGGAGGGGGGCCTGTGGGGGAATGGGGGCCTTGGGAGACAGGCAGAAGAGGCGCAGCAGGAAGGGGGCAGGGCAAATGATTCAGAAGGGACCCTCCCTGGTTTCTTGGGCTGCAAAGACAAGAGAGAGAGAGAGAGAGACGGACGTTCAGATATACATCACTTCCTATCTAGACTAACTTGCAAAGTCTTGTATCATACTTCTTTGCTTAATTTTAAGATGCAAGAGATGCTCCTGTGCCAGAAAAAAATATGTAGACAACCTCAAGGTGGTTTGGGCTTTGACTCAAAAATACATCATTGTTTTGTGAAGTTCTTGAAAAACTTTCTCCTCTTAACATCTTCTGTCCTCCCGAAACGCCTTCTCCTGAATTGCAATGCAGAGAATATTTGGTTGGAAGATAGACAAGGGGAGGAATCCACAAAAGGATTATTAAACATAATAATTGTACATATGATGCTCCTGATGCACTGGGAAAGCAGAATTATTCACCTAATACTTAAGCTTTTAGGGAAAAGCAACTCAGGAAGAAGTCCTACTCTGTAATTAAATATTGGAAGGCGTGAATTTGCTCCGATCTGAATCCAGTTGTTGATTGTTGATCATCAATCTAATCCAATTTAAGCATTCAAATCAATTAGGAAGATCGTGGCATTTAATTTGATTCTTTGATCCAAATAACTGACAAACGTTGACCAAACCCTTCCCAATCACTGACTCAGATTGAGGTCACCTCCTTTAATACAGCCTTCAATTCGACTTTCCAATTCAATTAGGAGAACAGATTCAATTTGGAACTTCAAGCAAATTGGTTTTAAATTAAATCCCAGAATTAAAGTTTCTTGCAGTCCTATTGAATATAGGCAGTGTTTGCTGCAAGATTTTGAAAGGGTTTTTTTTTTTAACTGAAATGCCACTCCACACCATAACTCTATCTGGTGCTGAGTGTCAGCTTTTCACAAAACCTTCAATTACATCAAGAATATTTCAGGCGCAGCAATTCTGTGACTTTTCTGAAAACAGTGGATTGAAGCAGGCAGGGCTGTGACCATGTATACCCCCCCCCCCACACACGATCTCCCCGTGGAGATTCGTACCCTCACCACCGTCCAGACCTTCCGCACAGCCCTCAAGACCTGGCTATCCCGTTAGGCCTGGGGATAAAGATCGTAATCCGTCCCCACCCGAATGATGAATGTTTTGTACTATTTTTACTTATGTATTGTTTTATGTCTTACTGTCTTGTACTCCCCTTCTTATATATTGTAAGCCGCCCTGAGTCCCCTCAGGGAAAAGGGCGGCCTATAAATAATAAAACCAACCAAACCAACCAACCACGTGTGTGTGTGTGTGTGTAACAAAGCCAGCACTCCACACACACACACACATTATTTCAGTAAGTGGAATGATTGGTTGTGTGGTTGTATCATGATTGGTAGATTGTTGCTGGCTGTGTGTCCATTGTTGTTTCATGTTGTAACGGCCTGGGTGGTGGGTGGGGCTCTGTTGACTAGGGCTGGTTTCCAGATGTCTGGTAGGCAGGAGGTATCGTCACATTTATTCATGTTGTGGGGGTGTTTCTCTGACCAATCACTGCCTAACCAACACATACTTCATCCATAATGGACAAAGATACAAACAGATAGAAGGAGCACCCATGGAATCACCCCTCTCACCCATCATCGCAAACCTATACATGGAACATTTTGAAACTAACGCCTTAGATAAATCTGAACCCAAACCCAAACTCTGGCTTAGATATGATGATGACACTTTCGTGATTTGGCCATACGGGAAAGAAAAACTGGACAACTTCCTCACACATCTCAACATCCTACACCCCAAAATACAATTCACTATGGAAATAGAAGCAAACAACCAACTTCCCTTTTTGGACGTCCTAATCTACAAAAAACCCAATGGCTCCCTAGGACACACCATATACCGGGGGGAAAAACACACACACCAACCGCTACTTAAAGGCACAATCCCAACACCAACCTGCACAGATCAACTCTGTAGCCAAGACCCTCGTCTCCAGAACCAAAGCTAGAAAACCAAGGAGTCTACGAAATACCATGCAAAATCTGTCCTGCAACATACATAGGACAAACGAACAGGCGAATAAATGCACCCATCGCAGAACACAAGAACGCAGTAAGAAAAAAACGAAAAAAACTTCCTCCCTTTTCCAGCACCTTAAAGCAAGAGGACATGAAATTCTGAAGGAACCAAATTAACCTCCAAAACTGAACACTTCAACAAGAGAATAATTATGGAAGCTATCGAAAATAAACGGTTCCACCACAAAACCGTGGTGGACTAAAGTGCGCTCAACGAAACCGCTTACCTGACGTCATCACAGCGCGACGAAAAAAGCACGTTGTGAGCGGTAAAGCTGAAATTAACGCGTAAACCTAAACCTAACCCCCCAAATCTAACCCTAAACCTAACCCTTCACCTAACGCTAAACCTAACCCTAAACCTAACCCTAACGCTTAACGTAACCCTAACCCTAACCCTAACCCTAACCCTAACCCCTAACCCTTACCTTTACGTGAATCGGCTTGCTTTAAAAGCGCTTTTTAAAACGCCCTTTTTTCTCCGCGGTCGTATTTGTTGCGCTGCTGATGACGTCAGCGACGCGCTTTAATCGGGCACGCTTTAGTGGACCGCGGTTTTGTCGTGCCACGGCTTAACCACAGGCATCCTGGCCTCCACCGTGGTCATTAGCTGAGGATCACTTGTGCAGCCGTAAACCCATTTCCAGGGGCCGCACAAGGCAAACTCTACAGCTGCAACTCGGACGAAAGGAAGGGCCAGCCAAGGTGGGGTGGTGGGTGGGTGGAGGCCAGGAAGCCCTCCCTGCAGGGTTTAAATGTCCGCAGCCAGCTTGGTGGGTGGGAAGAGCGGCGGCCTCCTGTGGCCCTGGGGGTCTCCAGGCCCCTCTTGCCTGTCAGCCGAATCAGTCCTTCCTCTCCCCGCCTGACTTGGCCATGTAAATACTCTCTCATCACACACAGTCCTTAATTACATTCGGTCCCATTGATGCCAATTACAAATCATCCTTGATTAAACATGGCCCCATTGTTAATTGCACATTATCCTTGATTACACACTGTTTTCACCCTGTTGCCTCACGCAGGGCTCCTTCTCACGGAGGCCACTGAGCGAGGCCTCCCTGGCTTAAGTCTCTGCTTCCGAGGGCTTCAGGGGGAATCACACCAGTCCCCCCACTGAATCGAATCCCCTTATTTGCTCCTAGCATTTTTAACCGACTGAAGGAATCTGGAATAATTCTGTCTTGTATCAGACCCAATTTTAGGTCAGCTGCAGATGTGACTGGCATTTCTTTACTCCTTCACCCAAGCCATGAATAAAAACATAGGCGAGGCTCAGGCTCCAGGCCAAATCCTGTGGCAGGTCTCCCTGGATCCAGGAGGAACTGTTGGATCCTGTCTTTACTATCTTTATTTTTATAAATAAGGAAGGCATTCAGGCTCAAATGTGTGACTGCCGAGACAGGGAGCCCTATCAGACAGTCGAATGGAAACCTTAGGGAGGCTCCATGAATCCTCAGAGACCTTGTCAAGGGAGGGTTTGGGGTGACCGGGACACCCACCACAATAACACAGGATTTCATGCCTTTTGGGAAAGGACTGGGTCAGATCCAGAAGGCGGGCACCCCCTCTCCGGCCAACTGCCCTGGGGGTGTCTGTGTGTCCAAGAGCAACACACATCTTGGGGGGGGGGGTCATTTATGGGCTGAAAGCCCTCCCCCCTCTGCCTTTTAACTTTGCAATTGCTCTCTTTAACTTTAATCTGTTTTCTAACTTGGTTTTTAACTATAGCTCATGTGTAATTTTATTATTTTATCTGTAAACCACCAAGGCACATAAGTGTGATGATCAATATGGAAATATGATAAAATAAGAATGGAAAGGAAGTAAACCTTCAGGCCTATCACTCCATCTTTCTCAGCAGAATGCCTGCAAACACAAGATGTGAAGACTTCTTGCTGCTCACCCCCATTTCTGCAAAATCTCTGGGACTTTAGCAAAGTCTTTTCTCCATGAAACCCTCGTTAATTCTCCAATCCCCAGCTGCATGAAGACGAGAGAGATGCACATAGTCTGCCATGTCATCCAGAACTGCTATCCCCTCCTCCGCCCCAAGTATTTTAACCGGCACTTCTCCATCGCAGGGATGAAACTGCCTGGCTTCTGGGCTGGGCCTTCATTTTATCCGCGCAGCACAGAGGCATAGAGGAGCCAGTGATCTCCTTTTCTTTTCCTTTCTCTTATCAGGCCTTCTGGAATTTACTTTTTTGGGGGGGGGGGTGAAAAAGGTATCAAGAGAACGGATTCAACCTCCCGTCTCTGCCTGGGAAAATTCCTCCCAGCCTTAATAGGGAGGCGGCTGAGGGGAAGTCAGAATCAAGGGAAGAGAAGTGTGTTGTATTTTATGGGTTTACAGCTGAAACTACTGCACTGAAGGAGAACCTTATCCTGTAGAAAGCAACGCAATCATTTCTTAAGGTTCCCTCGGGGGAAAGGCTGCCTCTTGCCAAAAAAATAAAAATAAAAAAATCCTCCTAAATAAAACTTGATGAATGTGCCGTCTTCTGTCTCCACCCTGGTGGCTGCAGTGGCCTGGACTGGGCAGAACAAGGCCATTCAAGCCTCGTAAGGGGGGAGGGCTCTGGGGTCCAGGACCCCCATTCCTCAGGATTCTCCCTCTCTTGTCCTGGACGGGGGTGGCCTTACAGAACTGGTGTGCAATTTGGGGCTCCCGTTGGAAAAACCGGCCCAGCCGCCACCCTTGGAGCGCTTCGTGCCCCCTGGCAGCCCTGCCTCAGCTGCCACCTATTGTGCCACCTAAGTCTTGCCGGCTGCCCGCTTGCTTGAGAGGTGCAGCCATGCAGAATGGCTGGCAAACCCAAAAACTTTGGCAAGGAGAGGCGGCCACAACCCAGGAGCCAGCAGCCACACACACACACACACACACACACACCCGTGCTGCTCGCTGCGCGTTTCCAATGAGCAGCCTGGGGAGCTGGACTCTAGAGGCCACCCCTGGGCAGGTGGGGAAAGGGCCAAGGAGGGGGTGGTCTGAAACTACACCCGGCAGAAGAGGCCCACTCTGCCCAGCAGACGGGGGCTCTACTGCTTTTTACAACTTGGTACAAAATTGTGTTCTTTTTACAAGCAGGACACAAACTCTTAAATATCTAGCAGGTCAGGAGCTCCCAAAACGCTGAGAAGGCTGCTGTTATTACAAGTTCAAAACCAAACCAGGTGGCTCAGGAATTTCCACTTAACTTTCTCTACGGCCAGAATCTCTGGCATACAGGCGGCATTTTTATGGGACGCCGGTGTTTTTCGACTCCGAAGGTAGTTCTTACTAAGGCTGCTGATGTGCGTGGCTAATCCCTGGAATGTTACTTTTAAGGTACTGTTTATTTAGGCACACAGCTCACTCTTTTTCCAATTGCATGATTTACCAGAAAGCTTACTAGGAATCCACTTTAATGCTCCCTTAAATAGGAAAACGTCCGGCTGGCTTCTATTCCTGCTTTATAAAGTCGGTGGCAGCCTTTGTGTAGGAGAGGACACACGAGTGCCCTGAGGCGCTACTGGAAAGCCCCAGCGGGAGAGAGTCAGGGGCGGTCAGGTGAATTCCGCCTTGAGCCTCCAAAGCCCTTCGCCCCCCGACTGCCGGTGGAAAGTGCAGAGGCTTCTCAGGAGCTCCCGGAAGATGCAGGACTGCTGCGTGGTCAGCTTGGAGCCAAATTCCTGCAGGATTTCGCGCGTGCTGGCCTGGCCCGGCAGCTGCGCCTGGAAAGCCATGAAGCTCCGGATGTCCGAGAGCAGCTCATCGTGCTCTGTGGGGGCTGTGGGGGCCCCGGGGATCCTGTGCTGGAAGCTCCCCTCAGCCGGATCCGCCCTCTGCTGGGATCCAGTCAGGTGGTTCCTTTCCCTCATTTTGGCCAGCAACGAAGAGGAGTCCAGTGCGCTCGAAGAGGCCTCTCCATCGAAGGGAGAGAGTCTGCTGCCGGCAGGGTCTCCTCTCTCCCTCTCACCCTCCTGCGGAAAGAAATCGAAAGGGTGGGAGGGGTTCTTCTATCACAGAACTTAAAAAACAGTTGAAAAGTTCTGATTTGTGTGATGCCAGGATCCTAACAGCAGCGAAACTCCCTTTACAATCCAGGAAGCTGTTTTTTGGGATGCGATCATTATGAATTCTTCTCAAAGCACTTTTGAGAATCTATTAACCAATTTGTTAAGGAGAATATTGTGAAGCACTCTGCTGGAAGTTCAGGCACGTCACACCACTCCCCACCCCCACCCCCACCCCACCCCGGTCTACTAAGGGGGAAGAACAACACTGTCAAAAGAGGAGAGAGACTCAGTCTCACCTTCAAGGGGACATTTATGAGGCCTCCTTAAATGCTGCGGTGCTTCCTTTTGAAATAATAATGGGGACAAGCACACACTTCGAAACGGAACTTTGTAACATTATGCACAATCAACACAACCTCTGAGCAGAAGCCCCCATCCACCCTTCCGTCCTCCTTCCCTCTCACAGATGGGTGGACCGCTCAGAGCACAGCAATTCCTGGGCTTCCTCTGCTGGTGAGGATCTGGAGAGGGACCCACTTATTTGCCCAAGTGGAGAATGACTTTCAAACGCCGAGAGCCGTTTCACCATGGAAGTAACTGCCAGAGGAGGCATCTCCACCCTGCTATGAAAAAGGAGCCCTGAATCGGTGGGGTCTTGAAAGAGGGATGCAACGGCCTCGCTCGGCTCTTCCTTCCTTCCCTGAAAACCCAGGCCGAAGAACTTGCCTTTTCCGTTCTCTTTCCCCCACCCGTCATCTACATATATTCCACTCGCAGGTGCGCCTTTGAGATACGTTGGATGGTATTCCGGGTTAGACCCCTAGGGAGGCCCTTCCACCAGGCCACCCTCGGAAAGCTACATGGGCCCTTCCCGCTTCCTACAGAGGCGGCTCCTGGGGAGAGGAGGCGGCCATCGCGGGCTCTTGAAACTCGAGCATGGCTTCCACAAGGCGGCCAAGGTGTGATGAGCCACTTGGGATGAGACCAAGGAGACCCAACCCCATTTATCAAAAGGCTCCCCCTGTGTGGAAGTCAGAAAGGGATTAAGCGGAGTGTAGCATGGAAACTGGGATCAAGGCTGGAACTTGTCATCAGGAGGCGGCTGGGCCGAGCTGCTTCTGTGTGTAGGAGGGGACCCTCTGTAAGGGGACGTCTTACGTTCACTATCAGCTGTTCCTGTTTCAACTTGCACTTTTTCCCTGAAGCCTGATTGGAAGACGATGAAGATATCATGAGATTTGGGTTCCTCTTCTGGCCAAATCTGCTTCTGAAATTGAACAGAAACCAGAGGTATATTCTTCACAAACGGATCACCTGGCACCCCAGGGCAGATACATTTACACACAGAGACTGGTAATAGGGGGCCAAGTGGCAAAGCAGGACATAGGAAGGCTGACTCCACGGACCCCTCCTGCCGGCCCCCAACCACAAACGACATTGATTTAACTCGTCCCTTCTGCCCCCCTCCCCCTTCCACTTCCCGAGTGCTATTTTCCCATCTCATTCCCGTGCAGAAAATATAAGTTTCATCCCTGCTGGTGGGACTGGGCATGTCTAGCCTAACGAGAGAAGAACCAGGGGAGACATGATAGCAATCTTCCAATTTCTGAGGGGCTGCCACAAAGAAGAGGGGGGGGGCTGTTTCCACCTATTCTCCAAAGCACTTGAGGGCAGGAGAAGCAGCGTCGGATAGGAACTCATGAAGGGGAGAAGCAACCTGGACCTAAGGAGGATTTCCTGAGAGTGAGAACAATTAATCAGGGGAACAGCTGGCCTCCAGAAGCCACGGAGGCTCCATCACTGGAGGTTTTTAAGGAGAGGTTGGCTAACCATTTGTCTGAAGGGTCTCCTGCTTGAGCCTGGGGTGGACTAGAAGACCTCCGAGGATCCTTCCAAATCTGATAGTCTGTTATTCTGTAACTTATACATAACACTGATTTGGAACTGGGAATATTGAAGCTTTTGGCAGGCCACCGTTCTCATGTCCTATTAACTTACTTAGTCTAGAAATAAGAAGACATTGCCCACCTCAGAAAATGATTATTTTTATTCCGGTCACTGACCAGAATTTATCTCATAAAATAATGCAAATGAGATGAAGGAAATTTTCTCTTGCCTAACAGCCAAGGAGAGTTAGGGTGGCTTCTCCTTCCACATTTTAGGTGGCATCCGAAGACTTCCCAAGCGTTCTTTTTAGACGCTGAAGCCCTGTAGCTATTTCATAAGGGCTAAAGTACAGAACCGGCATCACCCTTCAGCACGGAGCATGGATCTGCGACTGGGTTGGCCGTCCACCTTCTCTCTGAAGAGGTTATGCCTTGAGATGCAGCAGGTGACCTCCACATTAGCCATGCGGCTGTGAGAGAAGCCACCCTCAGGGCCAAGACGGGGGGGGGGGGGGGGGCAAGGGGCTTACTTGAACCGAGTGGAGGCGCCGTCAGCCCAAGTAGAAGCAACTCCACGGTATCGTTGTCGAGAAACCTTCAGGGCTCGGAGGGCGTCTTGAGCCACACGATTGGCCTCTGCTTCCACCAGCACATAATCTGGACTAGAAGCTTCCATGATGGCGTCATGCTTCATTATGCTGTGTATCCCTGGGAGAGAAAGGAATGAACGGCCTTTAAAAAAACCACAATCTCCCCGTTCCTCCTGCCTGAAGGGACACGAGATCTTCTGCATGTGAAACTCAACGGCTGCCCTGGAAGGGCTGGGCCAGAGTGGATCTGCTTCAAGCGTGGCTGTTTTGCTTCTAGAAAAGCAGGCTCTGCATACCAACTTCTAAAAATAAAAAATTAAAAAATGGGGAGAAGGACACAATCTGTCCCAGCCAACATCTCCTTGTCTGGAGAATTCTGGGAGTTGAAGTCCACACTTCTTCAACTGGCCAAGAGTGAGAAAAACCCCAAGTGGGTTACACAGTGGACTCTGATAAACGGGGTGCATAACGGACTTTCTTGTCTCAACTAATTCACTATTATAGGTGGGGTATTGGTTCCTCTTGGCGGATTGGAGGGAGAAATCAAGTGGAGCAGTTCAACATTTGGTTAATGCTGGCTAATTTCAATAAACCCCACTGGCCAGAGCCAGATCGATCACACGCTAGGCTCCTGAAGATGCTGGACAAGAATTGTCCGAGGGATGGAAGAGCAGAGTTTTTTTCTGTGATTCAAACAGTCAAAGGATCAGGTAATATTCTGCAGCCAGTGGATTTGACAGATTGAATGAACAGTTTGCATAAAAGTTTTTCAGTTTCTGGAGGCAGAAAAAACATTCTGATGACTCCATAAGCAGTTTACATGTGCTGCTACATTAGCTCAACTTGGATTTCCCAAACGATTTACAAAAGGGGTCCAGATCTTGCAGGAATCTGGATCTGTCACACCTGGAATTATTTTTAAACAAAATAGAAAACAGCAGAAGAAAGTTACCTGATTTTTTGAAAAGCTTCTCTAAAACGTAATCGTCGCTTTTCGCCGGCTCTCGCAGCTCCTCACGATCTTCCTTCTGGTATTTTCTCTGCTTCACCAGGTGGGGAACCGGCACCCCCTCGAATCTGGCATCTCGAGAGCGTTTGGTCCTCTTCCGCTGGCCCTTGGCAGGCTCCGGGGCTGAAGTGGGCTCCCTGGGGCGAGTGAGCAGCCGACCATGGCCCTGCTGTTCCCCGGAAGGCAGCCCCTCCCGGCTTACCCCGCCTTGGCCGACCGGCATCGCCTGGCATTTCCCCTTCAGAGCTCCTCCTCCTCCTTCTTCCGGCTGCGACGGGGCCCCCTTCCCCACCGCTGAAGGCTCCTCTCCGGTCCCCAGGAAGGAATCCGTATGGGCGGGGGGAGTTTGGGTGGGGCCTTTTGGAAGGGGAGGAGGGGATGTTGCCTCCCCTGCTGCGAGGGCTGAATTCTCACGCTCCCTTGCTAGGAAGGAATCGGCCTTAGTGGAGGTCGGCTTCGCTTGGCGCCTTTTGGAAAATCCAGAAAGGTTGGCACTGCGACGTTTCAACGGCCGCTTTGGTGCTGGGACATCAGAACCGGTTCCTGAAACGCATTAGCACACAAACGGTCACCGGCTGCCCATGCCTCTCCCGGCCTTTCGACATCACCGTCCCTCCGCTGGCGCACCTGCGAAGATGGCGCTGGTTTCGGTCCCCTGGGCTCCGTCCGGAGTGCTGAGGGTGAAGAGCTCGTAGAGGTCGTTGGATTTGAAGAAGCGCCTCTGCTTGGGGTCCTTCAGGATTCTGTTTGTCAGGAACTGTTTGAATATTTGCCTGGGAAAATAAAGCATGTTGTGTGATGAGGGAAGTTCTCTGTCCCAAACACCACAGGTTTTTCCTGCTGTACCTAGGTCTCTTCCCTCCCTCTCTCACACACAGACACACACGGACAATTCCACTATGCACAAACATATGACAGATCTCAAGACTTGGAAAATGTTTTAAGGAATCAATGGAACAGAATAAATAATTTCAATAAAAGGGAAGACCTCCTGCTGTGTTTAAATTCAGAATTGTGCTTGATTTCCAGCCACTGGCTTTTGTCCACTGCCACCGTAACTCTGGGATTGCCATCCAACGATCCGTCCCAAAGCCTTCAAGCCCCCCACCCAAGGCAAGAAGGGGCCTGGGCAGCCCAGCCAAAGGGAGGAAAGCCACTGGCTCCAGATTCTCACCCGACACCTGGCGGGTGAAGGGAGGCAAAGGAATCCGGCCGCAACATCCCACTGACCTGTGGTAAATCTTCTCCTCAATGGTCCCTGCGGTGAGGAGCCGGTACACGGTCACGTCCCTGGTCTGGCCGATCCTCCACGCGCGCTCCCGAGCCTGGGACACAAAGGCTTTGCTTTCCAGGCGATACCGGAGGGCCAGGCGGGTGGTTGCTGGGGCTAAACGCGGGGAGCTCCGGAGGCTCCTCCCCACTTCCTCAAACCGCTGGGAAGCTTTCCTTCCCGCCAAACCCCTCCGGGTGGCCTCCGTTCCCCAGGGGGCAGAGCAGACGAAGGGCAACCTTCCTCCTGCTCTCTGCAAGGCGTCCCCCCCCACCCCCTCGAGCCTGCCCTAGTGAAAGGGGGAGACCGTTTGCCCGGAGGAAGACAGGCCTCCCTTCGACCTCGGCTTCTTCTCCAGCCGCCTACCTGAGTGTCTGTGCTGGGATTCCAGTCAGGGTCGTAGATGATCACCCGGTCTGCGCCCGTCAGGTTAATCCCAAGCCCACCAACACGAGTAGTGAGGAGGAAGACAAAGATGGACGCATCCTGTGAGGATTTGCAAGACAAAGCAGCCTTAGGAAGACAGTGGGGGGGATCCTCTCAAGGGACGGCAGGCGCCTCTTTGTAAGCGGAGGGAGGGGGGCACCAAGGCTTCCCTGCTAGGCAGCTTCACCGTCTGTTATTCCAATGGTGGAAACTGCTTAGAGGGGGCTGGGAAGCCCTGTGAGGTGGGATCCAGGTCTCGGGGCCGTTGCTCGGGAGCCGTGATGGTGAACCGATGGCACACGGAGCCCCTTTGGATGGCACGCAAGCAGCTGCCCAGCTCAGGCCCACTGCGCATGCCCGCGCCTCCGCGGTCCTTCCGGCTGCCACGGCTGGCTGGCTGGAGGCTGCCAGGAGGAGGAGCGGCTGCTGCCTCTGCAAAAGCAGCTGTGCTGGCAAAGGTCGGACCAAAACCAGGGGGGGGGAGGGGAAGCATGCGCAGAGGCCGCACATGGCATTATGGATGCTGGCACGCGGGAGTGTTGGCGTTCGTGCGTGCGCATCCTTCCAGCACGCAGCAAGAGAAAGGTTAGCCCTGACTGCTCTGGAGGATGACCAAGCAGAGGAAGCCCAGAGCATCCCCTGAAATAGGCCTCCGTATTTGGGGGGGGGGGGGGGAGGGTGTTGAGTGAAGATGGAACTGGCAAATCTGAGAGCTCTGGGCGTCTCCTTGGTTCGGCTCTGCTGCTGCTGCTCACCCTGATCCCAGGTATGCACAGCGGCTGCTGGGGGCCTCTGAGGCCTCAGCACGGCTTCCTCACCTCATTGAACCTCCCAATCAGAGGCTGCCTCGAGGCCACTGTGGTGGTGCCGTCCATTTTGAGGTAGGAGTAGTTCCTCTGCTTTAAGAACTCTTCAAGGATGTGCAGCATCTGCAGCATTGGAGGGGGGGGGGAAACAAGCCCACGGGGGTCTCTGATCAGGACCTCTAGCAGCACAGAGGATAGGAAGGAAGGCCGGATGGCTTTTAGCAAAAGGCAGCCGAGGGGCAGCACCGAAGCCAATTACCTCCTGGCATAAAGGATCCCTCCCCCCCCCCAGGACCCTCGGGGCCCATTCCCCCTTCACTCCGTGGCAAGGGGGCTCCCAACTCACGGGGCCACCTCGTCTCTGAGGCTGACCTGCCTGGACTGGGTGAAGAGCAGCACCCGGTGGCTCTGCTTGTGCCAGATTTTCAGCAGGGACTCCACGACTATCAGCTTCCCAGAACGTCTCCAGAAGCCGAACTGGTCTTCTTCCTTGAGGTCCTCCTCGGGGGTCCCCTTCAGAACCTTCGGTCCCCCGGAGAAGATGTCAGGGTGGTTGCACATTTTTCTTAGGGCTATCAGCCCTGGGAAGATCTGCACGGGAAACACAGGCAAGCAGGGTCCCCCTCTGAAGCCCCCGGCAGACAATCCGCACACATCGTTCTTCCCAAAAACAAGGTCTCATCGGAGCCCCGGGAGGCAGGCGGGGGCTACCTGGGCAGCTCCACATCAGTATCCAAACTTTGCCCACAGAAGGGCAGGTCCTCCGAGTAAGACCTGGGAGACAAAGCCAGTGGGGGGGGGGGGGAATCCTGACTCCTGCAGAGGCTCTGAGTAACGTCTGAACATGAAGAAACAGGGGCCCCACCCGCCCTGAGCCTGGGAAACGGGCCTGGCAGGTTTGTTTAAAAAAATAAGGAGTGACGTGTGACAAAATTCTGTGCACTTTAAAGCACCACCTGAATGTATCTAAGAAAATGAGCATTCCAGAAAAATGCAGGTAAATCTTACACATTTTATAGAGAGGAACAGACAACTGGAGACAACATAATGAAAAAGACCGGGAAACGGTTAAAAGTTTAAAAAGGTAGTGAAAATGCAAACCCTCTTGATGGAAGTAAATGAGAGAGAGAGCAAAGGAGGCGTTTCTGGAGGGCCCCTCCCTTGTCATCCAGTCGGCTTCTGTGCCTAAGGCAGGACTCGAACCGGAGTCGCAGGGGCAGAACTAGTCTAGGGGCCTTAAGCACTGGAACAAACTGGCCCAATACTGAGGAATGAGCTGCAGCTGGCAGAGGGCTCCCATCTTCCCAGGCCTTGGAGCCCGAATTAAAAGGAGAGAAAAGTAGGCAGAGCAACCGTGGATGGTCTTGGTTTACATGAGTTTGATTTTCTTTTTCTTCCATCGCCTGCCTCAATTTATTCTACTGCAAATGGCAGTGACGTTAGCCCTTTCCTTTGGGTAACCTCTCAAATGCCTCCCTTTGCTGCATGTTACCTGCATTTCTCTGTTGAGGATCTGGTAGACTTCTTTGGAATCAATAAACTTTTTGTAGAGTTCTTGCTGTTCAGCCGTCAAGCGACAAAATAAGACCTAGACGGAGAGATTGGAGAAATGGCTGCACTCGCATTGCGCTGTAAGCAAATATTATGGAGCAGCAAAAGCACAAACACACGTCTTCTGCCAAAGACTTGACAACGCCTGGCTTTCGTGACTGGGATCGGCCTCTCCGCGGTGCCCATCTCCAAACCCCTCGGCTCATCCAGGAGGACCCGCAATATGTCAGGCCCATCTTGCAGAAGGAAATTCCCACCTTATCTGCAAGCATAACTTTTAATTAACGCCAGTTTGTGAGACGAATCTCCCCGCCCCCCCTTTGTCTGGGAGTGCTCTCCACCAAGCAATATGGCAATCTCCTACCCAGAGATGCCACCGCTCTCAAATGCCTCCATAGACGACTCGGGTCTTTGGGGCATCGGGATTTTAATTTTAACCTACGGTTTTAAACTTAACTACATTAAGTATTCACTGGAATAGAAAACTAGGATACAAATCGAACAGATTTCTTCTCTCATAACGTAACTGTTGATGGGCATACACCATGCACTCTAAATTTCCTCTGATATCTGGTAGCAGATTGTAAACCTGCAGGAGGATTTATATGAGTGAAAACAACGTATCGGAAAATTGTTTTGTATGTTTTGTGAAGTAAGCTACCCAGAGAAGCTGCTGAGGAGAGCAATTGTGGAAATCAAACAAAGAAAGACTCCGTTTTCAGGTTTCCCAAGAAAGGCCTTTGCAAAATAATTCATGCCGTATAATAAACAACGGTGCTTCAGGTTGTAATTCAGTGTCACCTGCAAGCACAGCTCAGTATGTTTACGGGGGCTACCAGTGGGATCTTCCTCAATTAAGGCTGGTTTCCAGGATTATTCTCCCCTTGAACAAGTGTCAATCTGTCTGATCTTAATTTGCTCCCAACTTCAAGGGGAAACGTTTCATTCTGCAGGGCCAGAATCTCCTCAAAGGTGGCACCTGACCCAATGGGAGGGAGAGGCTGTGGGAGCCCACAGGCCCTGGGCTCCTTCCAGGGATGGGAAGCTCATTCTTCATCTTGGCGAGTCGACAGGGAAACTGTACCAAACGAAAGGTACCTGTTCATTTTTATCTGGCAAGGAGAGGCTCATCTGAACATCGGCCTTCATTCTGCGCAGCAGGTAGGGGTTAATCGTATCCCGTAAAATACAGGCACACTTGTACGCGGTTTTCACCTTTGGGGGGGGGGGAGAAAAATGCCAGTGATTTTACTCGTACTTTGTTATTCCAGTATGGGGATGGTGTGGAAGGAAGGATAAAAGGAGCAGCGAAAGATAAGGAGAAACAGCAAGGAAGTTATCTAGCAAGGAAGCGACTTCCAGCCTTCTTTGTAGCAGCTACAAACACGCCAATCGCCATCTCCCATTCCCCCGCGTTGCCTATCGAAGTTCCCTTCTTCCCATAAACTCCAATCAGCAGTGCCTCCTCATGCCTTTTACCAACAAAAAGCCGGGAGAGGCTTTCCAGAGGGGCTGGGATAGACCTACAAAGGACCTTTCAGGGGGGGCCCTGCTGGGGTCCTCACCTGGACCGGAGAGGCGTTGGAATATCCCCCCATGGTTATGGGGACCGAGAACTGCTCCAGGAAGACAGGGAGGGTCCCCAACTTCCCTGGAAACACAAAATCAAAGAGGGACCACAGCTCCTTGAGGTGGTTTTGCAGAGGTGACCCGGACAAGATGATCCGATGAGGAGTGGAGAACTGCAACGGGAAGAGAAGAAATGGTGATGTCCCATTGAAACAAAAGAGACAATTCTGCTCAAATGATGTGATACGGTGCTGTGTGAGATTAAAATGAACTAAAATCATTTTAGGGGGGATATTCCAACAGCTTTGCAGAATTGCTCCACTTAAAATGTTTTTTCTTTCTGAGATTCTGTCTATTTTTCAAATACACACAATTCCACTCCCTCCTCTGCAATTTCATGCATAGCAAATAATTTTCTCTTGATTTATGGCTTGCTTGCTGAATACTCATCCTCCACTACAAAACTATGTGATCAGGCTTGATAAATCGACATTTACAGCTTGAAAATTAATGAGTAGTTACCATCGGCCTCTCCTCTCCCCTTCTCTCCCTCAGGCTTGCCCCACAAAAGCCTCCCCTATCCTATCCCCTTGTCTCCCTCAGGCTCCTCTCCAAACTCCCCGCCAGCAGTCCGGATGAGTCACACCCTGGCCACGCCCAAGTGGCAGTTTGAACAGAGAACTTTTCAGGTGGGGAGGGGGAGTAGAACTCCTTAGCATCAGAGTGTGTTAATAATAATATAAGAAATACTAATGATCTGATGGTCATTTCGAAAAATTCTTTCTAAGTGAGCACCTAGAAGCCAAGACGAACATACGTGCCACATTTCAAGTTTGCAGGTTTTACCATTCTGGAGATTTCGTGAGCTGGCATGTGATCTTTGCTTTTATATATATATATATATAGATTAAAAAACTCTTTATGAACAAAACCACATTAGAATGAGTAGGATTGAGATTTAGACCTACCAAATTCAAAGCATTATTTTTATGTTATTTAATGAAACCATTTCCTAACATTCAAATAATCTGTAGAGATACAAAAAGAGTTTATCACTGAATTCCCTCTGAATAAAGCAAAATATTCCTTGGAAAGTCTGGGGAAGCCAGTCGGTGTCTTCTTCTCCCTCAACCGGCCTTCTTTTTAAACATGAGGATAAACTTGTTCAATGCAAAGAAATAGCGTCATAAAGGAGTTTATAGATGTAGAGATTACTAGGACTCATCCATTACACTCATTAGCCTCACTAGGGAAATCAACACATCCACTTTATGTAGAAATCCCAGGGTTTCTGCTACGTCTAATCTATGGCCTCTATATTCTTTGGCTCCGAATTATGCACATGCATAATCCAGGTATGATCTCAGGCCTGGCTTGGACCTTAATGAATGGAGAGGTGCTGTAGAGGGAGGAGGCCTCTCGGCCAGCAGATAACAGTCCAAGGCAATCTTTTTTTGTTTGTCTGTTTCAAGGAATCCTACCTGTTTGCAAGCCAGTGTAACTGCAGCCTTCGGATTCCGAATTTTATGTCCCTCGTCCAGAATCACGTAATGCCAGTTATACCTCTGGAGGTTCTCTTGCAACAAGCGAATGTAAGAATAGGAGGTTATCAAGATTCCATTGCAGGCCACAATCTCACGAATCAGTTTTACCTGCAAAAAGGTGATTTTTAAGATTATTAAACAGCAAAGAAAACCTCAATTTTCTTGCATAGCTAAACTAACTGAACAGCTGCCCCGTGTTAAATTAGAAACAAAGCGAGATCTTAAAAAAGAATAAGGATTACATTATGGCAATGACAGCACCTGATTACGTGGACCGTAAGTCACAGGGAACACGATCGACTTTTCTAAATGAAATGACAAATGAAGACGTCAGAGGCAAACGCTCAAGGGTGACACCCAGCAGGCTCCCCATGTGGGCCCCCCGTTACATTCAACTATGGTTGGGTGATGGACGACGCTCTGGTTTCAAGCCACAACTGAAAGAAGTGCGAAGAAAATCCAGCAAGAGAAAGAAAGAGGATGCCACATGCGCAAGATGACGCCCGGGGCATTTTACCGCTGTTTAGCGTGGCCTGCCTCATCTACCGAGCGAGGGACAGATGGCCTTACACGGCAGAGGCTGGTGAAGAAGCCAACAAAGGGAAGACTTCTGGGGAAACAGAAATCTCAATTTACAAGTAATTCTCGGGCACAGAAGAAAACCGGAGCCATCAATGGAGCAGAAAATGGCCCATTTGCGAGGTCCAATTTAAGAGAGTTGTAAATGCGCATTCACTTATTTGCCAGTTAAAGACAAATCTGTACCTCTATGGACACACAAGCGCATACAATGCACGCCCAGGCAGAGCTTTCCACGAAGGGCCGCTGCCATCATCGTACGTTGTATGTTTGCTGACCTTAAGTGAACGGGGCCGGAAATATCGGGAGAAGGGAATTAACTTTGCCCAACTTCCAAGAATTGTCTTTGTCGTGGGCTGGGCCGATGCTTGCTCTTCTCCTTGCACCTGCTTGCTGTATCCCACAGAACTCAGTGGGAGCTTCTTCCACGGTGCAGCACAAAAAAACAAAATTGGAAGTTGGCTCTTAGACAATCCTTTGGATTCAAGGCTGCGGGGAAACTGCAGGGGTTCCCAACAGATCTACTCTTATGGAAAGACACCGTTTACAAGCCACAAGTCAAGGAGGAGCCAGTTACGAGGAAACTCCCCCTGTGGGAGCAGCTGAGGGTCCTTCATCTCTCAGAATCTTTCTGGCCGGGTTAAGAGGAAGGTCCTGACCAGCCACTCCGAAAACAAAGCCCTCTGCACATCAATCCCAGCGGCAGCCTGGTTGCTCCTTCAATCTCTTCCTTCCCCACCCACAGAGGGAAGCCGGTTGGATTCTCCCTTAGCAGATGAGGTGGCAGGAGGCAGACAGAACAGGACTTAAACAGCACTAAAGACAGGCAGTCCTCGACTTATAACAGTTCATTAGATCTCATCGATTAGGCCTCCTCCGAGTTCCATCTGCTGGTCAATGCCGACTGGCAACCACGTGGAGGAGAGCCTTCTCGGTGGTAGCTCCGACCCTCTGGAACGAACTCCCCGTGGAGATTCGTACCCTCACCACCCTCCAGACCTTCCGCACAGCCCTCAGAATCTGGCTATCCCGTCAGGCCTGGGGCTAAGACTGTAACCCGCCCGAATGGTATGAATGTTGTGTTTTTAATTATGTATTGTCTTATATGTAAAAAGTCTGTTTTCCCCCCTTTCCTTTTGGATTGTGAGCCGCCCTGAGTCCCCCCAGGGAAAAGGGCGGCATATAAATAAACCTTCTAAATCTAATCTAAACCTTCTAAATCATTTAGTGACGGTGCAACAGCACTGAAAAAAAGGGACCGATGACCCTTTTTTACAGTTGCAGCCACTGCAGCCTCCCCAGGGTCATGTGATCAAAATTCAGGCACTTGGTAACTGGCTGGATTCACTTAACAACCATGTCCCTAACAACTGCAGTGCTTCACTTAACAACCGTGGCAAGAAAGGTCGTAAAATGGGACAAAACTGACTTAATAACAGAAACATTGGACTCAATTTGTAAGTCAAGGACTACGTGGACGGAACACAAAGATGGATGAAAATGCAGATGCCACTACGTGTAGGCACTGGGAGGGATTCTAGAGACCATCTAGTCTGACCCTCAATGGCGGCACCCACTACTACGCCATCCTTAAGAAAAGGCCGTCCAGCCGTTTAGACCCCCTACTTGCACCTTCTGCTATCAATACTCTTGAAGGCAACGCAGGAGAATTCGCCGCCTGCACCCTCCCCAAAAGACGACGTTTGAAATAAAAGCCGGGGATTGGCAGAAATCCTCCCCACTGGACGGATTCTGACTCCGTCACCTGCTGCAGGGGACACGAACCAGCTTTGTTTATTTCTTGCTCCTCCGCATGGCAGTGCCAGCTCTGTGAATCATGGCGTCTCCGTAGGAGGACCCCGAGTGCCGGCCAAGGAAGGAAGGCCCGCCCCCCACCAGCCGTGTTCCCCTTCGGAAGCCCCCAGGCCCCACATTCAGGGGAGACAAGGGGGGGCCCTTCCAAGCCCCCCCCTATTTTGCTATCCTGGTCTCTGGCAGCAGGAGCCACTGAAATCTCTGCTCAGACCTAAGAAGGAACCATCTGAGGCGATTTCAAATTAAAAGCTTGTAAAATGCGTCACCTCTCCCAGATTCTGCAATTAATAGGGTATGTCTGCAATTATCCCGGCTCAGAGAAGGCGGCTGCACCGTTGTCATGAAAAGATGTTCCGCGGAAGGGCGGCTGATCCTGCAGGGGCTCAGGAGACCAAACCCTCCTAGAGGGCAATCAGAGCGGAGGTAGGAAACAACATCCATAAATCACACTGTCAGCGCAGGAGGAGGAGGAGGAGGAGGGAAGAGGAGCAGCCCGGACGGCCCAGGCGCAGGCCGCTCACGGCAGGCAGGCAGGCGCAGCTCAGCCGAGGCCCAGGGCTCCGGCATTTACCCAAGCTGTAATTAATTAAAATTTCCTTCAAGCCAAAACTTTATTAAACAAGGAGTTGTGCTGACAATGAAGGAAAAGACGGGGAGGCAATTCATCACGGCCACTTCTCCACTTCAGCTTAAGGTGATGCAAAACTCCCCATAGATCTTTCCAATCCTGGGGAGGAAGCTCCCCCAGGCGTCCCCGGCCTCTCTTCCCCTTTTCTGCCCCTCCTTCAAGGGAAGTTCAGCTCCTCATTCGAGATCACAACGGTTTGCATGGCCCCTCGTCACCAGGCCCCCCCTCGGCCCATCAGAGGGAAGGGAGGCAGGACCCTCCCAAGGGAAAGGGAAGGAGGGGTCAGCCGGACCCATCCCCTCACACCTTCAGCATCCATCAGACAGTCACTAAGTGGGGACCAGTCGCTAAGTGAGGACCACCATTAAAGTTCTGGCTATTATTAATACCCTGGATGTTCAGGGACCGTTGTCAGTGCAGGCGTCTAAAGCTGTAAGGTGCATAAGAAAATTCTGCAGTAGAGGAATAATTTGAATCTACAGAAATCTAATATTATATGATAATCCCAATTAAAATGCTCTCTACGTCTGCTTGACCACCTTTCTTAATATTATTATCTTGATTTGATTTAGTTCTAATGGAACTTTTTAAAAAATTTTGTTGAATATCCTGTCCTTGCATTTTCTTCCCAAATATGAAACTTGTGCCTTTTCCACCGGACGTCTGAAAGGGGGGCTGGGCAGGAGCTTTCCCCAAATGCAACCCGGGGATTGCGGGAAGGTCACAGGGGGCAGCCCAAGGGGAGGGGCTGACCGGCCCCGAAAGCGGAGCGACCGAAGCAAAAGGGACACATTTCAAAACGGTGGAAAGGGCCTCCTGTGCCACAACCCACACTTTCTGTGTAGCCTCTGATGGCTGTGAGATTGAAACCAAAGAGTCCAAGCGGGGTCCCTTCCGCAGAAGGGAGCGGGGAGTGAAGTGGGAGACAGATAAAAGCCGGCCCTGCTAGCCTGACCTGAGATCTTCTCTACGGCCTCTGCCTCCTGGGACATAAGGCAGCCCACCCAGAAACCTCCAGGTCAGGGGGCTGTGACACCTTCCCCCCCCTGGAAAACAGAGGAAACCGCTAAAGGGCTCCTCATGGCGGTTAATATCCACAAGCAGCTCCCGGGAATGACGACACAATGTCTGAAAGGAAGAGGAACTGCTCCCGTGTGGGGACACCTAACAAAGGCAAGGGGGGGAGCTTGGGGGGGGGGGGCGTTCAGATGTACCTTTTTGTCCGCGTAGGAGCCCGTCTCGTGCAGAACTGCCACTCTGAAGGGCGGCCACCAGGCGTGGAACTCCTTCACCCACTGATGCATGACGGTGGTGGGGCAGACGATCACGGTGGGGCCCAGCCCTCTGTGCCTGGGGAGACAGGAGGGAGGGAGGCAGCGGTTGAGAAGGGAGGAAGGAAAGGACGACGGTCTCCTTGCCCCCTTTGCCAGAGAGAGAGGGGGGGGGCTCCTCTCAGGGGGCTTTTTCTCACTCAGTGTTTTAGGGGAGGGAAACCCTCGTGGAAAGCTCTGACGCCCCTCCCCTCAGAAAGTGCCCAAACAGTCTGAACCGTCTCCTGAAAGCCCCCCCGGAAGGCTGAGCAACAGGCCAGCCTCTTCTTCTCAACTGCAGCAGCTGCCTGGCTGGGCCTTGGAAGAGGAATGCCGGCAGGGGAGGCTCAGCCCTCCCGCACAGAGGCAGCATCCCAGGATCATCACCCCAGAGGGGCTTTTGGCTTCCAAAGGCTCCTGGGCCCTTCTTTTCCCTTGAGGAAGAAGGAGGAGAAAACGTTCCGCTTCTCCTCCAAGGAGCTTCCTCGGTTCTTCATCAGGCGAAAAACAAAACTCCTTGCTCTTCTTCCTCAAAGGGGGGGGGGCACCAGTCCAGTTGCCTTTTGAAGAATTAAAAGCACCTCTGAGACAGTGGATGGCTGAGGGTCTCCACAGGCACCCAATGAGAAGACCCTCCAGAACGAAGACGGTTCCTGGGAAGGGAGCGGGAGCAGGCCAGGGGCCCAGGGGGAAAGCCTGCCTGGATCTTGCTCCCCATCCTACCCCTGGGGGTCAAGGGTAAGAGACCCCCGAGCTTTACACTTTGTGCCACGCTGCCATTGGCTGCTGCAATGCTCCAGGAGGGAGGGGGCACCGCTCAGGGCGGAGACCCCCATCCCAAAGCCTGCCTGTGACTGGCAGCCGGGGTGGGGGTGGGGAGGGGATTGGGCCTGGGGAGCGGAGGTCATGCGGAGGGCAGATCTCTCGCCTACCAGGAATTCGGGGCCCTTTGTGTGAATGGCAGCTGAAGGATATCGCAGCCCTAAAACTGAAAGAGGAGGCTGAGCTCCAATCCCCGTCCAGCAAACGAATCGAAATTAAACCCTCCCCAACAAGCAGCCGTCCAGGCCCTGCTTAAGGGCCAGGAGAAGGAGGGAGCCGGTCCCAGGCCGAGGGAATTGGTTCCACAAGCGGCTTCCCCTCCCAGGGAAGGCTGAAATCCACCCGCAACAGAATTGGGAGAAGTTTTCTTGGGTTTTCTCAGTCATCCAAAATGCCTCGTGTCCCCCGGCCTTTTCCAAAACCAACTGGAATGTCTTACACAGGGATGGGCAACTATGGCGACTCTACGACCTGTGGACTTCAACTCCCAGAATTCCTCAGCCACCAGTAGAGAATACGTCACAAGGCAAGAAACTGGACTCATAAACCACAGAAAACCTCTTTGTGTTAACTATCTACACAAGATAGCTGGTCTTCATCCCCCCCCCCCCCATTGGGAAATCCTCTTCCAGAAATTATTACGGCATCTCCAGTTGTGCCTGCCCTTCACCCTTCAAGGGGACAGAAACGGGGAGGAGAAGGGGGCGGGCAGGACACCGGCAGCAGGGGAGGGAACAGCAACGGCAATTGCTTTGGAGGGTATTTCCTTACTCCTTGTTTGATTCTACATTCACATCTCTGCCTGGAGGCCCAGTTACTGGAAAAGCCAAATTGTTAAGCTGATAAAAAGTTAAAACCTCTCATCCCAGCTGAAAGGTTCTGGCTAAAGGGGAGCGCCTGGTTTCCTTCCCTGGAGGCCGAAAGAGCTTGGCTAAGGCCAACCTGCGAGGGAGGGAGGGGGAGAGAGAGACCCTCCGCCCAGGAACAACTTCACTCGGGGCCCCCCCTCCTACGGGCACACTGTCGCTCCCAGTATATTTTAAGGTCCATGCATTCAAACTGGCATCTATCAGATGTATGGATACCTTCCCACCTAGAGGCTGCCTATCCACCTGTGCCCACACCCAACATCATAAATGCCAAGAGGGTATTTTACACGTAAACTACAATGTGGCCTCCAAAAGGGTTACGTCTGACTGAAGAGCCCCTAGTAGGCAAACTATTAATCCCGGGAGCAACCTTGTGGCGCTGCCTGGCCTTCCAAACAGACCCCCAGCATCATCGGGTGAGGCTCAGCTACAAAACGGAGCCTCGGTGCCTGGAATTCATTAGGAGTGTTACGTGTTTAATTTTTCCTGCCCTCCAGCTCCACCGTCTCATAAAAAGATGGCTCTGATGTTCCCCAGTAAGAATTAAAGAAATATTGTAATTGAAATATCATTAATAATGGATGCCTTTCTCCTCTATGGCAAGACACCCAATGAAATATTAATGGGGTTTCACAGACGGAGGGTCTGCAGAACAGCACTTGCCTGTAATTTGTGCCGCGAGTCCTGATCTGGCTGTAACTCAGGCCTGCCAAGAAGACAATTATCTGGATGGTCTTGCCCAGGCCCATCTCGTCCCCCAGGATGCCTCCTACCTGCTGGCAGTGCAGCTCCCACAGCCACCTCACACCTGTCTGCTGGTACCTGCGAAGGGGGAAGCCGCAGGAGAGAGGGAGAGGGAGAGGGAGAGGGAGGGAGAGAGAGAGGGAGAGAGAGAGAGCATAAAGACGGGCTGGGTGCAGGTCTCCTCCTGCCCTGCCTCCTCCAACCGACCGTCACAGCCACAGGGCTCCTGCAGCAGGGCCACAATCACACGCTAGAAGGGATCTGAAATCCACATGTCTTTGAAGGGCATTTCGTGTTTCACCCGAGAGCTACGCCGCCAACGGCTCCCGCCTTTCATCAGATCCGCAGGGACCGTGTTTTTAGCAGCCTAGTAAGGGGGGGAGGTGTTGAAACACCACAGGGGCTTCCTAGTAACCAAAGGGTCTCTTCACAGGGACAAAGAGTAAAAGGATTTCTTCCAATTAAGTTGATGTTTTATTAATTGCACTTCCATGGCAAGATGATGGCCAGGGCCCAGACAGAACCTATTTTTGATGGATTAAGGGGAAGGGGGTGGCCAACAGGTGGCAAGGGCGGCAAGGGATTGCTTGGATCGGGAGGGGCCTTTCTGTTTTTCCTCAGGTTCTTTTTTTTGGGGGGGGGGAACCTTATTTTAGGCACAGTAAATCTAATTTACAATGTAAGAGCCATTTTACCCATTTCTTGCCTCAAAATGGCAGGAATGGAACAAAACAGTTGAGAGTGTCCAGCCATATGCTAAAACATCACCAAGTAACGATAGTTTATGAATAAAATTGAACCCGCACATTTTGATAGGTCAGACTGGGTTTATTTGGCCTTGGCTAAACTTTCATCCAGGCCCCGCAGTATATAAACCATGATTTAGGGCTTAACCTGCTGCGTAATTCCAGACAAGTGTAGATTATCAGCAATCATGGTTAGGAAATCAAGGTTTATGAACATGAAACTTCTCCTTGGAGGGTTGGGGTGAGAAGAACACCGATATAAGTGTGGATACAAGTTCCAAGTCAATTAGGCTGAATTAAAATAAGCAGAAGCAGGAGGCTCCCACCTGGTAAATAAATTATAAGGGGAAATTCACCAAATAGAGGCACTTCTCCAGATTAAAGCAAATAAATAATTCCAAATCCACTATCAATTAATCAACTGGCTCTATTTTGTATTTACCTAAATGTCTCCCCTCGGTGATCCTTGCGCTAAGGGGGACCATGGTGCTGACCGCCTCTGCCCTGGGGCTCCACACTGAAAGCACAGGCCGCCCCCAAGGAGAGAGGGGAGCCAGGCTCAGCGTCTCAAGTAGCGTTTCTCACAGTGGCCACCTGGAAAGGGAGCCCTTCACGGGGCCAGCGGAAGCAGCCGTCACCAAGCGAGGACCAGGGGAAACCGTACAGATTCCTAGCCGTAGTGAAGCCGGCGGCGAGGATAAAGAGGGAGGTTCAAGGAATTCTGCCTCACCCGTCAGGAACAATTTGTGGGAACGAGAACAAAAACTTTGAAAGCCTAATTTGACGACTCTGAAAGGCAACTGCTGTGATTACATCTCATGGCTTACTTGGTGGGGAAGAGGGGGGGGGTGTTCAAGAGAGGTCAGAGGGACCCCGTTCTCTGAAAGCCCTGGAGTGGACGGCAGAGGGACTCGTAGCTGCTCCCGCCTGCCGGGGACTCCAAAATGCTCTGCTCTAATTTCTTGTAACTTTTTTTCATTCACTCTTTCACTCAACCCTTTTCCCAAAATTATGAGGGCACTCAGACAGGAAGGAAACGAGAGGTTTTTAAAACAAGCCTTTTAAGAACGAGAGCTGGTATTCTTTTCATGTACCTACTTGTACAGTTTCTTGAAGAGGTACCCTGGAACTTTAAAACCCTCAAGAAATTCCGCATCGCTTTCGTCAGACTCTTCGGCCGTGCTCTGACGCTGCCCTTTCCGGTCCCTCAGCTGCTGTCTCTGCCACCTCCTGAAAGGACGGTAAGAGTCACCACGTCATCCCTCAAAGCAGGAAAGCTCCCCTGAGGTTCTCCTGCTCCTCCATCCAGATCCAGATCCTAAGGCTGGGGCCACAAGGCTTCCATTCTCCATCCCATCCCGTCACTCCCCTCAAGCTGCCCTCAGAGACTGGCCACTGAAGGGACCGTGATGATGTCCACCCTGGTGGAAATCCTGCTCCGAGCGAGGCAGGGGAGCAAAGGCAGCCTTGGCTGCGTCTACGTCTTCTGTGTGCCTCGGGCTCAGTCTTGAGGCCCGAACATTGTCTCCGGATACAAAAGTCCTCTGCATACGAGGGTTTTGATCATATATGAGGAACAAGAAATAATTCCTCATAAAAATTCAAATTAATTTGCCGTGTGGAAAACAGATAGTCTGTAAAAGAGCAGATTAACATTCTAGTTTGATTCACAATATGCACAAAAAGCCCCAAGCTTTACACCCTCCAGAGACTGAGGGGAGAGGGTGCCCTCTGGTGCGTAAGAGACACATCTCCCACCGGCTCCCCCTCTACGGTCTCAGCCCTTCAGGAGGGAGAATTCTGCCTTCTCTTCCCAGGCAAACGGAGGACGTTTGAGGGAAAACAAAAAGCAAGCATGGGGGGGGGGGTGTTTTCAGCTCTGAAATTTTGAGTCGCTGAACTTTTTAATCATTGAAAGTGTAAAAACATATGGGGATTTTTTTCAAAATAGAAATTTGTCGTCTTTTAAAGGCCACGGCAATTCCCACCTGCGCCTGGCCAAAGTGTGGCTCTGTCGGCGTAGGGAGGGCAACCGTCTTTGTGAGGGGAGAAGCCCAGGGGACCTCGCTAAGAATCGGGCTGGGAGGGCAAAGATTCAAAGGATGGATGGGAGAAGGCGGCAAAAGCAAAACCAAGCTCTGACAGGTTTGCCCCCCTCCTAGCTAAAATAAATAGGAGTAAAATAATGAAAGGAGAGGAAATGGCCACTCTTAGCAAGCCCCCAGCCCCCTCTTAAAACAGAGATCCTCCCTGGAGACCAGGAACTCCGCTTGCAAGTATTGTTGATGGCTCAGGGAACTTAAGTCTGCTGGGATTTGTTTTGGGATGTTGGTTTTATCACGGTTTCCCCAGAATTCTGGCGCATAAACACGTAAACGAAGTAATTCATGTTATGACATTTGTGTATTTTGCACACTCTCCCTAACTTAAGAGAGCTGAAGACCTTCTTCTCAAACACAAAGCTACCCAGGGACGCAACTGCGGCCATCAGGGGCCCCTGTGCTGTTCTGCCCTCTGCACACCTCTTTGTGCCCACTGCAGAGAGGCTGAAACCTGGGGCTTTCCAAGGGCTTCAAGAAGCAGCATCAGAGCTAATGCCAGATCCCGGCACGTTCTCAACCAGGGCAGAAAACAGAGGGGAGGGCCCTGCGTTTGGGGTGGGGATCTCAACTGAGCCACTGGGTTAAAAAGGGTTTCTCTCCGTAAGTAAGTAAATAAGCAAACAAACAAACAAACAAAATGTTTAGGTCAGTTAGGAAGTAATTAATAAGATTTTTTTTTTTTGTTTTACTGCGGACTCCACACTTTATAACATCTTAGACGTTTGAAGCACCAGGATCGCCAATCTGGCTACTTTCTAAAGAACGATCATTTTTTACTTCATGTTTATAGGATTTAACATTTCTCTATTATTATTTCTAATTTTTACCTTATCAAAACAGCGGTTTGTTCAGTAATGATCAACCCTTTCTTATGGAAAATAATATGACAATTGCTGCATTTAATTCAGGCAACATCAAATATTCTTCAATCAATAGGGGTTTTTTTAAACTGTAAAATATTTCATCATTGTGTACAATCAATTTTAAACTCAAAATGTCTTTTTAGTTTCAATCATTCTCCCAAACCTAACCAGAAGTCGAAACAGCTCCATGTTTAAGCTTGGAATGCACCTGGATGGAACAGCATAATCAGTTGAACTGGATGATTTCTTTGGACTCAAAGCAGCTGATTTAAATTTATTTATTTGCCTTATCAGCCGTTACAATCAACTGACTGAGCACTATACAATTGTGTAAGTCCACAATTTCAATTAAAATACATAAGTACCAAAACCATACATGATAACCCAATCATTTCTTTGCCAGGAATCAAAAATTCCAAAGCCACAATTAAATTGTGTAAAGTAATTAATCATTACTGAAGCTGATTCCTTCCTTCCTTTATAAGACTTTCAGTAATCAGTATCTAACTTCCACAGCTGTCTATTTTCATGTGATTAGACACCTTGTAATAAACAAGAAAAAGCATATTATTTAGTCAAATTGCTATAAAAGGATAGAATTAAGCAAAATGATATTTTTATGTGCCACAAGAACAAGAGAAAGACGAACCAGTTGATGTTTCAAAATATACCCAGGAATCAAGCTGGGTTTATATATAGTTTATGCTTCTAGAAGACAATATTTTTTTATTTTCAAAAAGACAAGAATCCCTTAATGATCATTATCATTTTGAAAACCGAGAGAACATTTTATTCTTCAGATCTCTTTATGACTTGTGCTAAGTCTGTCTAATTGCTGCTTCCTTGGCAGTTGAGATGATGCTATCAAAATTACACATCTTAACAAATAAAGAAAAAACTGACTGAAAATTAGGAATGAAAGCTGTATTTGCATTCCTATTCTATGCTCCCTAGTTTTACGAAGCTGTCAGTATTTTGGATTACCCTGTGCTTAAAATGCAACATTTAAATGCCTCTTGAAAGATTGAGTTTGTTTTAAAAGAGGTTCAAAAGAACTTTCAAAAGGAGAAGCATTTTTTTAAACAATAGGATTTTATGAGAGGCTGGGATAGTGGGGTACCTATTAATACACGTATTTCCTTCTACTTAAAAGAGATACTTTTCTTCCACCAGTACACGTTTTGGGCATCATCTACTTCCTTCCAAAAATGGAAGACTGCTTAGCCAAACAGCAAATTTCTGTCCAGCCAGCCTCTTAGTGGCTCTCCTGAGCATGGCAACACAGCAAAAAGGGGGTTTCTTGGTCCAGGATGGAGTGAGGTCTCCTGCCTCGGGCAGGAGGGGCGCTGCTGGACTAGAGGATCTCCAAGGTCCCTTCCAGCCCTAGGATTCTATATTCACCATTTTGCCAATCATAAAGCAGGCAGTCCCCACATCAGACCCACCGCTAAAGCCAGGAGCTACCCTGCCACCCCAATCTCTCCCATCCTCTCAAGCGCCCCCCCCCCCACACCTCCTGGCCACGGCTGCAGACAAACAGCTCTTGCCAGAACCAGTGGGGGGGTTCTCCTCGCTCGCCTCCCACCTCTCTCTGGAATCGTACTTTTTTAATTGGCCTTGTGCTTCAGATGCTCAGAGGAGACACGCACAGACCCCAAGCTGGCTGTCAAGCTCCACCATCATCATAATCTTTTAATCGTGATGAAGAACCCTCTCCCAGTGTAATCCTGAAAGCTTCTCTGTGGGAAGGAAAACTCATTTTCTTTCCCTCTTTTTTTTTGGGGGGGGGGAAGGAAGTGGGATTCCCCACACAGCCGAGGGCTCAACCCAACAACCCAGGAGAAGGAGCAGCCCCCATGATCTGGCAGGGGAGGGGGAGAAGCAAAGCCACCCTCTTTCCATCCGGTTGTTTCCATCAACTAAAATCAAGAAATAAAATGCCAGTCTGAGGAAATGAGGCTTTTGTGGACCGTTCCTCTCCGGTTTCCACCTCCCAGGTGGGAGCATGTCCCTCAAGGGGGCTCACCTGGGGAGGGAGGGGCAGGACAGCGGTGACAGCCTCTGCCTGTCTGTGAAACTTCAGGTGTGATGTTTCCTTAGCAATTACAGTTAGCGATATCTATAAAATACATTCAGGCTTTTATTGTAACTTCAGCAACTGCGGGGAAACATGTAATTTTACAAAATTACAGTCTTAACGTTATTAAAAAAAAACTTGCTGGAACGGATTTAAAATGTGAATCATATTAAAACTTTCAATCAAAATAAATTACTCCTGATGAAAACACTGAATTAAAAATGATTTAATATTGAGCTAGCTTAATGAAAAAAAGCTAACTTTTAATAAAATAACAAATGTCTTACATTTAACGTATGTATTAGTTCCTTGCAATGTCTCTCAAAGAGATTTTTTTTTCTTAAGCCACAGGTATTTCTTGGTTTCTTCTCAAAAATCCAGATGAGAGAATATTGTTCTTTTGAAAATAAACATTTTAACATATTTTAAGCTAAATACTCAAGGCCAATTTAGATTGCTCAGTCCCAAAATGTTCAAAGGCAAGATAGGTTGGTTATTTGTTATTTTAGAAGGAATATTGAACTAAAAGTTTAAAACATTAAACTTTATCTTTTGATTTTTTTTTTAAAAAAAATGTCCAGAGCGTAACTTCTCAATTATCTATCAAGCTGGACTTAAATTCCAAAGTAGTAAACTCCAATAACCTTCTAATAATTGGAATTACACAACTGAAATAACCCAAGTATTCAAAGAAATTTTGCAGTCTCTGAGCAAATAAAGGCAAGAAGGGTAAGACACGCAATAAACACGGCAGACTTTGTCTACCCAAGACAATAATAATATCAAATTTGTATCTGCCAGGTAACAATGATGCCTTTGCATTGACTAAAAATGTTGAACTAATTACAGTTTTGAGAAAGAAGCATCCACTAAAAATATTTGGTCTAACCTGAAAGAGAGACTGGAGAGAAAGGATGACGAGAGACCAACAGCTCACCATCTCTTTGAGCCATCTTTCCTCTGCCTCACTCGGTTTTTCTCACTGTCCCACCCCCCCACAGCAGAGACTGGAGATGGAAGGATTACAAGAGAGTAAGCAAGCACACCGTATCAAAAGGAAACAGCCTCGGCTGTTCACCAGATCATTCAGGGCAGGGAGCTGCCAAGGGTGTTAGGCGAATGGTCCTAGGGCACTCCTTCACTCCGTATTCCCCGCTGTAGTTCCTTCCTTTCCAGAGGATGCAAATGCAAACATTAATTCCCTTATTATGCTAATTATCCCGGGGCTGGGAAGGGCATTTCGTGGTGCGGGGGAGTGGGGAAAAAGGAAAGCTGAAATAAAATTATAAGCACACTTGCATCCTCGTGATTTTCCACTTAGCCACTGTGTCGCCAGACCCAACTGTGGTTACTAAACAAAAGCTACCTGTAATTTAACCTGCTTTAATCCCATAATCTGGACCTTCCAATGTATAAACGTGTGCTTTACACTGACCTTAACCTTTGCTTATAGTAATCTTCATTGCCATCGTCCTTGTATCTCTTTATTCTCCGCCTCCTAGTAACGCCCTCTCCTTCTTTCTCTTCGTCTTCTTCGGAAGAACTCGGGAAGAAATCATCATCCGAGTGGTCTTCTTGCTTCAGTGGGTCTTCCCAGGACACGGGACGATTCACACCCAGACCCTCCTCCTTCTCCTCCTCCTCCTCCTCTGAAAGGCTGAGGTCTTCACGAGACCCCCTGCATCCAGAGGCCTCCCACTCCTCCTGCTGCCCCCTCTTCTCTGATTCCCCGGCCTGAGGAAGCCTGGCTTTGGCCTGAAGGCAGACAGCCTGTTCCTCCTCCTGCTGCCGCCACAGAGGGCCAGCAGCCTCTGGTGGGCCTTTACTCCTCCTGCCTTTGGTGAGAGAGGCTGGGGATTTGGCCTGGCTACCCCGCGAGGACGCTTTCTGCTGGGCCCCCTTACGAAAGGGGGTTTTCTTCATCTCGGACAGGAGCTTCTCCTGATCTGCCAAAAGCTTTTCAAAACCCGACGTTTCGTTCAGCATGATCCGCCGGGGCTTCCTCTCTTCTTTCGGAAGCATTTTCGTCCCAAAGGGGGTCATCTGGCCAGTTCGGATGAGCTTCTCCCATTCGGTCTCTTCCTGCGCTGACATAAGCATCCTTCCGAGGGACGAAGGACCGGGAGCTAAGAGAGACACGCAGGCTTCTGAGTACATTGGAAAGGACGACCCAGAATTTTCTTTCCCTAACAACAATAACCAGTGCGAATAAGAGTCGTGCAATTTGTCCACGTTGGAAAAGCGTTGTACGTAAAAATGTAGAAGCAGAGTAAGAACTATTCTCCATCATCCCAGAAAACAGGCTGTGAAATAATGGATGTGAGTTGTACAAAGGCAAACTCCGACTAAATGATTAAAAGATGTTCTACCAAAAAGAAAAGTTTAAAGGAGCAACTAATTACCCCGAGAAATTACTCCTTCCTTCCCTGGCTCTGCTCATCAGAGCTAATCCCCTGTCAATGATATTTCAAACTGGATTCCTGCCCTACATAAGAGGCCTAAAAGGCCCTTTGCAACTGTAGGATTCCAAGTTTTTCAGACAAATTTTTCATCCCAACCAACCTCCTGCTGTTCAAACCTTCCGTTTTATTTTAACCGTTAAAAAGGCAAAGTCATATTTTCTCTGCAGGTCTCCGGTGGGTCTTTAGAATTTCAATATACATATAAAACCACCAATACTCAAAAGATAGCTTGCTCCATTAAAACAATGTTATTCTACTCCGCATAATTTTAACTGCTGACAGATAATATTGCAATGAAAAATATATTTCAATCATGCTTTTTGTCAACTTAAACATTTTCTGCATCTCCGTTCATTTGATTAACACTTGCAATTGATTAAGACCAATGTTCCAATCTCGAGGGGACCAGCATCCCTTCTGAGCTATCTGGAGAATTACTTTCATTTGTGAAAAATCCCCACACGCCTACTCAGAGATCCCATTTGGCAGGTGTGCAAAATTAAAACAGTGCTAAGCCTCTCTAAAGAACCACCCGCTGAAACATCTTAGCGTCTTCATTTGCATTCAACTACCGAAATTTCATTTGAAGGAAACATCTACCAAAATGGCCTCCAAGCCCATCCCTGGAGTCCTTCGCTTCGTGGTCTCCCGCCGTCCCGTCTTCAGGATCTTCCTCTTCCCCAGCGTTTTGAAGGTGCTTTTGTTTCGTTTTCATTTTTTTAAACTCTTGCTCCTGAAATGATTGGGAAAAGAAATAGTAAGAGCCGAGTGGAGAAAGCCTCTTCCCGTACACGGAGAGCCTGCGGAGGTTCCGTACTTCAGCAATGGGAAATATACGGTCCCATGATGGGGAAAGCCCCTCTCCCTGTATTCCTGGCCCAACAGGGAGGTTTAAGGCAAGGCCCTTCAATGGACTTCACCCTAAATACAGTTCCTCATTCAGTACTACAGGTAACATTTGCAAATGGCTGTGAAATCCAGGTGCATCAGGGTTTATTTTCCAATTAGGTCTTGTTTTCCGGGAAATATGGTACTAAATGCCTCTGGCTGGCTGATGATCTTACCTGGGGCTTATTTGGGGGGTAGGGCTTATATTAAGAGCATTCTGGGGGGAAATCATGCTAGGGCTTATTTTCCAGTTGGGTCTTATTTTCAGGAATACACATTAACAGTACTAAAAGAAAGCTAAAAAGAAAAATAGAGAGATTAAAATGTCAAGAAAGAAAACCTAAGAAAGCAACTGCCATCTTTACCATGACAGTTATAAACAGTTTCACCGCCTGTCCTCCCCCCCTTAGTTAAAAGATATAAAACCCGTCCTTTAGGATTTCTCACCAGGCTGCCTATTCCTGCTTTTTTTAGAATGTCTGCCTACGCTGATCTCTTCACTCCTTTTAGGAGCTTCTGAGCAGGAACCCTGGCGGCACCCGCTTAGCATCTGGCTTGATATATCTGACATATAGGGTTCTGTTTTTTAACCTATAGGTCGGCTCCGTATTCCTGCATATCTCGTGACTTTACAGCCCTGTGACTTGCAAAGGACTTCATGAACAATGACTAAAGAATTAGGACAAGAAACATTTTTAAAAATCACTTCTCCGTGGAAAAAAATTAAGAGTGAGATGAACAAGGCTTCATCATTTCTTTTCACTAGGGCATATGCTAAGGATTTAGTTAGCATCAAAACCAGGTAATAGCTGATTTTGTGAGGATTTCAGAGGTAGTAACAACCTGTAAGCGATACTATATATATAAAATTGAAATTTCAAATGAATTTAAACAAGTATTAAACGTGGATCATTCCAACAGTTAGAACAAATGTCATACACAAGTAATAACCGTCCATTACTTTGTTGCAGTTTTGTTCTTTTGCAGAATCCAGTTTTCTACCGATGTCCTCCTTAGCCTGAGGCCTAATTTGCTCCGTATGGTTTGTAGCAGATGGTTTTGGAGAGGATGCACTTGGTCTGAAAATGAAATTCAATTACGTTAAAATAATTGGATTAAAAAGCAAATCCTACATATATTAATAGGAAGTACAAACAGCTCTTTATTTCTGGGGAGCCGCAGTCTGCCTTAAAATGTTGGTACCTGAGCTCTAGCGGCGAGACTGGAGGGTGATCTGCAAACTTCAATTCATAAAATATGTGTTATCATCCTAAATTCAATGCAACTTATCCAAATCAGCAATTTCACCTTCATACTTTCACAATGCTAAGTGAACTAACTGGAATTATTGCGTTCTCAGCATTCACTAATCAAGGAGGTGGCATTTGATGGCTTGCAATCATTATTTTCAGTCGGATGGGAAAAGGCGTTTCATTCCGGGGCTGAAATGAAGCCAGGAGTCACTGCAGGCCAATTAGCAGCACAGGCCCTGCTTCTGCAAAGTTTCAAAGGAAATTATCTGCTGATGATACAGAGGCTTTGTTTTCTCCAACGTAGCCGCTTTATTTCATTCTGAACTTTCAGGGAAGGCCTGCCGAAGCGTAGCCCAGGCAGGCAGTCAAAACCTCCCTTCACTTACCCCACACCTTCCGATTCAGCTTGGTCGCCTGTTTCAGGAGCATCTTGAACTGGACGCCCTTCAGCGGCTTCAGCGATCGCCTTGTCTATCTGCTGAAGGACTCCATGCTCCAAGACCTCTTGGTCGTAGACCTCGACTCCCAGCAGGCCTCTGAGTTCAAGTGCTTGGTCCTTGGGGGCCACCGACCGAATCTGCTGCCGGTCGATTAGCAGCGAGGGGCCTTTTCGGAGGGGCCCCAAAGAAGCCTCTGCCGACGGTGCTTTGTTCTCCAAGGCCCGCCCCTCCCCGTGGTCCCCCATATGATATTCACGGGGCATCCAATCATCCCCTGGCTTGTTTGCTTCATCTGCTCGGCCATTGCTGCTGCCGCCGCCGATATCAATTTTCTGGGCTTGAAGGCTTCCTTCTGGCTGGAGCTTCTGGGCAGGCATCCTGTGTTCAACCACAAAAGGAAAAAGCCATTTTGGACACTGAATTTTAGGAATTTGCATTTCGAGCAGCTCTGATTTTGAATTTTCATGGAACAAGCCAAAAATCAGATGATATACTGACTCACTTCAAAACCTTACATAATCTCCAATTATAATCAACAGCCACTACAGCCTCATATTGCGAAGGTTTACAGTCTTGGAATACGCCATTGTTCTGCAGCCTTAAGCACCAAGACCCTATCATCTGCTCTCACATAATTGCTACGATAAGTTAATATTTTGTACTTTAAGATGCACGGGGTTATTTGTACATGTAAGGTTTATGGGAAATTTTATGTAAAGGACAAAACTCATCAATTTAATTTTAAACAATGAAGAATATACCACAATACCCAATTCACTCCAGAAACATTACTTTCAAGGGAGCAAACGGAGCTGCCTATTCATGCTTTGGTTGGCTCAAGCAACAGAGCCAATTTCAGATGCGAGGCCTGGGATGAGAACCTGCTTACGCTGCTGCCAACATAACAGCGTGCAGGCCAAATATACACAAACGGCAAAAGTTTTAATGTGGGAAACAAGATCTCCGTATTTGTTCTTTCCGCCTTTGGCCTAAAACGATGCACAGAACGGATAATCGGTCAGAAGGTGCCTCTTATTAAAGCCTGTTCTTTGAAAAAAAGGAGGAGCATCACCCTTCAAAGGGAGCATTTAGGAACATCTCCAGGAGGACATAATGACTCAGCCCACCCCCCTCCTGCCCTGTGACAGAAGAGCCCCTCCGCCGCCCTTCAATACCTGGGCTGCAGAACCAGGCGAGGCTTTGGCCCTGCAGGAGAGGCTCTGCCTCCCTGGGCAAGTCCCCACAGGCCCCTTGGCGGCAGGCAAGACGGGCGTTTCTCTTCTTCCGCTGCTGCTTCCTCCTCCTCCTCCTTCCCTTCAGGAGGGTCTTTCTATCCCACCTGGACTCGGTCCCACTCTGCCTTGGCCAAAGTCTGTGGCCCTTCTCAAAGCAGAAAGACCGTCTTTAAAAACCAGCCTTGATTAAACAGGCCCCGTTGCGGGAGGAGCCTCCTCCTCCTCCTCCTCCTCCTCCTCCTCCTCCTCCTCGGAGCCTGTAACTCTGACAGGTGAATAAACGGCGGCCACAGTCAGATTCTGAAGGAGGCCCCACAGCAGCCCGGGGGCTTCCTGGAGCCACCTGCCCTCCTCCTCCTCCTCCTCCTCCCGATCCCAGCCGCAGGGACTGGCAGGGGCTGCTGGGCGAGGGTAGCCCTGCTCGGGCGGCCGCCACTCGGGCACCGAAGCGGGAGGCGAGCCGAAGATCGAGGCGGCCGAGAAAGCGGCAGCTACTGAGGAGCCCCGGGACGGAGGCCGCTCCGCTCGGAAGGAGGCCGCGGGACGAGGCGGAGGAGGCGGAGGAGGAGGAGGCGAGGCCGCCGGCGACCTCCCTCTGCCACTCCGGGGCTGCTGTCGACCTGCCGCGGCCCCCGGCAACCCTCTGCACATGCGCCCCTCGGCTCCCCGACTTCCGGCACTCCGGCCACGGAACGCCCAGAGCGCCTGCGCGAAGGCCGCCCTCTTCCGGTCTGCCGGTGGACCATTGGCTGGAACTGGGCAGCTCTCAGAGGGGCGGGCTTGAAGGCCCGGGATGCTGGGAGTTGGAGTCCACCCCGTCTTAAAGTTGTCGCGGTGGAGCAGAAGTCTTCAAACTTGGCAACTTTAAGACTGGTGGAGTTCAACTCCCAACTGCCTGGAGGATTCTGGGAATTGAAGTCCACCAGTCTTAAAGTTGTCATGTGCGGTGGAGGAACACCAGCAACCTTATATAGTTCAGTATCGTTTTATCCCAGCTTCATTGTTTTTATGGATAACATGCATGACACCCCTTCCTCTCCTTGTTGACACGGATGGACAGAGGGACCCAAAACAGCACAAACAGCATCATCAATAAAAAGCGCAGAGCTCCCTAAAGGAGAGACGTCTGGGCCTTTGGGGGAGCCTGGGAAGGGCGCCCCCGGTGGGGGTGGCGGGTAATCGAAGGGGAGGGCAGTGGAAAGACAGGGAGGCCGGTTCCCCAGAGCGCCTGGTGTGATGGGCAGGATGGGGGCCAGGAAAACAGTGGGGCCTCCTGTCCAAAGGAAAGAACCGGAGGACCAACAAAGCAGCTCACACCTGGCTCCTGCCTCTCCAGGACGGACGGATGGATGGATGGGCATTCACCATTTGCTGACCCCATCATATAAGGGGGGGGGGGAATGCAATTTTAGGAAATTGCTCATCCTGAGAACAATATCAAAGGGCAAAACAAGATAAATGTTCCTCCTGCTAAGGAAGGTGGGATCATCAGCTTCAAAACACTGATCAGCAGACATAGAGAAGGTAATGAGACGACTCAAAAGTATCTGCGAAGGTTGCATATGCAGAAATAATACGGATAGGAGGTTCAGGTCTTTGTACAGAAGAACTCTCTGGATTTACGGGATCAGCATCGCGTCAGGGTGAGCTATCCTATCAGCTACGGCTTTGGAAAAAGCCATGCAAAATGTAGAGATGGCTCAACCTTCATTTTTAACAAAGGCTTTCATGGATTAGACACAGACACAAGTTTCATCTGTATAATAACTTTAATGAAGAGGAAAATGAACTTCAGCTGGATGCAATATGGCACCTGCAGTGTGGCCAATATGGAATAGAGGGTTGGCCCACGCCTGGCAACTGTTTCTATGCTATTTTTGCCACATGACTAGAACTGTTCCAGAAAAGCCACAAAGCCCCATTTAAGGTAGCCTGGAGAAAGTATTGGGTGGCCAATGGGGTGAACTGAGATTTCTGCAGCTTAGCGTATCCGCCTGCCCCAGCGTCTCCTGGCTCTAGTGGGCAGCCAGCAGGTGCTCCGTGCTTTCCTTCTCTGTGAGTCCATGGTGCAGCTCCAGAGACTCCACAGGTGAAGAGTTTGATTGTTCTTGCTGCTTTCGCAAGCGCCCGAGGTTCTGCTGGCGGATTGGGGTGGGCTGGCTGGAGCACAAGGGAGAAGCTGAAGGCCATGGATGGTCTCCAGGAGAGCAGAGACCTGGCAGGTACAGGACAAGGCCAGGTTCGGGGTGGGGGGCATCATTATTTTACTGCCAATTAACACAGCAGCAGCCCTAGAAAACTTTGCTTGGGGTTAGGGGATGGTAGTGGCAGCCTAAAATGGCCAGTGAGAGCTGGGTGAACCTCAGGGTCATCAGTGAAGCATCTTAGGTTGTATTCGTGGCCAGAGCTATGTTGGGAGAAGAGAGAGAGAGAGAGAGAGAGAGCACCCCTTGTTGGGCTGAGTAGCCAAAGGCTGCAGATTTGTTGGGCTGGGGAAGGAAATAAAGGCAACGCCTTGAGGACCTGGCCTTTAAGAATGGTTAGCAGGGCATCTTCATGTGACGATCAGGAGGGAGATGAGGTGGCACCTGCCCATTGTTTTAGGACTGGACAGAAGAGGTGGGCCAACACAGCTTTGTTTTGCCCAAAGGTGTAGAGCAGGGCATAATGGAAGCAGACTTCAACCTTTACCACTGGGACTGTTGTATTCAGGGCCGAGGTGGCGCAGTGGTTAGGGTGCAGTACTGCAGGCCGCTTCAGCTGAACTGCTATCTGCAGTTCGGCTGTTCAAATCTCACCGGCTCAAGGTTGACTCAGCCTTCCATCCTGCCGAGGTGGGTGAAATGAGGACCCGGATTGTTGTTGGGGGTGATATGCTGACTCTGTAAACCGCTTAGAGAGGGCTGAAAGCCCTAGGAAGCGGTATATAAGTCTAACTGCTCCGTGTAGTAGGAAATCCTTCTATAGGGAGAAACCAGCCTAGGTTGCTTTCCTGAAACAGTTAAAAGAAATTTGCGGGGGGTGGGGGGTGGGGGGTGGGCTGCTGGCAGGATTTCTGAGCTGGGGCTTCAGGAGCCCTGCAGATCTCTCTGCATTATTACAGTAGATTTTTGCTTAGAGAAAGGAAGATTTCTCAAGGTGCTTTTTAAGACTTCCTGATTTGTGCTGGCAAGTTGTTAATCAGTCTGTGGCAGCATAAATAAAATTAAAGAGTTTAATTAAAACTAATGAACGAGCGAACAGAGAATAGATAGCATGTTTCACTGTCAGAATCCTGATGTTCTCAATAATTAAAGTGTCAAAGAATAGGAGATGGCTTGAAAATGTCAGAAATATAGAAGAAAGAAAAGTTTCAAAAAACAGGCCTGCCATTTCTGAACAACTTGAGAGTTTATGTAAGCCAGGTAAATATAAAATCCCATTGAGGATTTCCTTCAACTGTTCTTTAGTGTAATTCTTTTGTTCTTCTTTGTCTATTAATTTTCTTAATTTCCACCTGGAGATGCATCATTGGTGCATAGTATATAGCAGAGCTCCGTGTCTGGGGACCTGATGGCACACCTAGGATTTAGGACAACGTCCTGGAAGCTCTGAAGCATCACGGGGGGAAATGAGGGATGGATGGACAGAATCACAGAGCAAGGCTGGAGGTGTCTCATTGCTCCGGTTCTGCTGCTGATGGAGCCACGGTTCCACCCCAGCTTCCTCCAACCAACGTCTGTAACAAGCTGTAAACTATTAGAGACGGTTGAAGTTTGGCCGCACGGAGGGTTGAATAAATACAATAAACGCCACGGGTCACTGAGTTATTAATGAAAGCAAGACAAGGGACTTCTAGTCACATACGGGTAATCCTCGACTTACGACCATAATCGAGCCCAAAGTTTATGTTGCTAAGAGAGACATTTGTTAAGTGAGTTTTGCCCCATTTTACAACTTTTCTTGCCACATTTGTTAAGTGAATCACCACAGTTGTTAAACCACTATGGTTGTTAATTGAATCTGCTTCCCCATTGACTTCCCATGTCAGAAGGCTGCAAAGCCAGGGATCACCTCCCCCCCCCCCCCGGGCGTTGCCGCCCTCGTAAATATGAGTCAGTCGCCAAGCACCCAAATTTGGATCACGTGACCAAGGCATAAGTGTGGGAAATGGTCATAAGTCACTTTTTTCAATGTTGTAGTTTCGTAGAGGCCACTAAGAGAGCTGTTTTAAGTCGAGGTCTATCTGTAGAGAGAGAGAGGGTTAAGATGAGATGAGCATCACGCGATCTCGCCTGCCAGCCAGCCCTGGTCTACCGTAGCCCACCCCTCGGACACGGCATTTTATTTATAGCACAAACGTATTTTATTAGTGGTAGAAACAGAAACCTCAGCAGCTCCAGATGCAGGAGCCATTTAAGTGGAAATTCCCTGCACGACAGGTACGAGCAAACACAAACCGATGCTTTCTACACAAATGGTTATAAATAAAAGCCAAAATTTTGTCAAGCTGACGGTGTGGACGTAACATATAGGCCCCCTGGCATCGTTTGAAGGAAATTAATGTGGGAGGCCGAAGAGATGGCGTCTGCAGGATGCAATGCTCAGGAGGGCTGCTGTGATTTTCTTCTACTACAGCAGAAATAAATGCTCTTGCAAAACCTTAAGGGGGAAATGAGACATATATGTAAGTAAGATTAATCTGTGAAGCTGACGTCTGTCAGGAGTCGACTTTTACAGTGCGTTGCAGCCGGTTGGATTTGTCCAGCTGCCTAGCCAGCATAGTCCTTCCTGCCTTAGGTCTTGGCGAACATCTAAATGTTTAAGAACTGCAAAGTAAATCCACACGAAGGAAGTATTATTTTGGCCTTTGACCACAACTACATGAGGAAACAATGAGGGAGGGAGAGTCCTTGATTATCCTTGCATTACTGGCATTGCGTAAAGACCTGAAGGACCATCGAACGCCACTGCTTAGTATTTCGCTAAACCGGCACAAATTTGTCATCCCTTTCAGAGTGACCCCAAAGGATACGGGTGAGAGTTCTGCTACAATCCTGAGGAAAAAAGTAGTAGTTTGTGACTATGAATTCCAGGTGTTAGAGGCTTACGAGAAACCTCTTAATTACAGCCCTGATCAACTCTGAAGGTAGATCCTCATCGAGTGATGGAGAAGGAGGTGTAAGACAGCTAAAAACACAAGCCATGACATTAAACACTTGGCTGTCTGCATCCAGCAGTAACAGAAGAACCCGATTCTCAGAAACCCTTTGCCTAACTGAAGGTCCCAACCAGCAGTGAAATTGAATGACTTTTCCCCACGATTCCCTCACTAGACTTTCACATACCTCCTCCTGCTTACGAAATGAACCCACCGTACCACTTCAAGTGTTAATTAATTTAGGTTATTTTTGACCCACCCACTAGCCAAAGAGTCAACGGTTGGGAACTCAGTGAGAGAAGATGTTCTTCCAGAATAGATATCAATCAACTCACCTGGGGGGGGGGGAGTAACATTTCCATCCAGATTAAGACTGTCCTCTCTCTCTCTGTCTCTCTCTGTCTCTCTGTCTCTCTCCTAAACTACATATTGGGGGAAAGGAAGGCAGGGACAGATGTATCCAACCCCCATATTGTCCACAAGGCACTGATCCATTTCCCAGCAGCCACCAAGGAGCCAAGACCATGGGACTCCGGAGTTTCTCCTCTGACCCAGCCCTGCTCTTGGCCTCTCCTTGAGGTCCTTCTTGCTCCAGCTGCCGTTCATGCAGATTGAAGGATCGGAGTCAAGACTGGAAGGAGTGGGGCCTGCCCTAAGACGACACAACACGCAACCTAATGGTTGCCGAAGTACACAAAGTATCACCCAAACCAAGACAGCCGCTTCCTGTTCCCTGCTTAAGGGGGAACTATTTTAGCACGGGAAGTGCTGGAGGTAAGCCTCAGGGGAACTGGGGATGAGATGAAGGCAACGTCATGAGGACACGGCTGGAAAGAAGAGGTACACGTGTTCTGGTGAGGTGCAAATATGGAATAAAGCTCCAGGCATCAAGAGTTTCATTCTGCCTGGCAACACCAAGTTCTTCAGATGTTTTACGCAGATGTAAAACGCTGATATCTCAGGAGTGACATATCTCTTAGCACATGCATCCTTTCTCTAATGATATTTGCAGATGAAGGCAAAATTCTTCAGGGGAAATTCTCTCCATTTTTTTCCCTCCTTCAGCCATAACTCAGTGTGGTTTCCTAGGAAACAAAGAAAGAAAGTAAAATTATTAAATTTGTTGGAACAAACCCAAATGATTAAAACAAAACCGACATAGAATGGTTTCAGTCCTTTGTGTCTATCCTTTTTACTTCCTTCACACATCTGCAAAAAGCTAATTTAGCATCCCCTTCCTTCAAAGGGGGACTGCTGAGTGGATGGGCGGTGGAGTCTCCAGCCTTATGGGTGTGTGTGTGTGGGGGAGGCTATCTGCTGCCCTGATCACAACAAGTGACTGGACAATTGACAGGTTCAAATAAACCACCAGCATTCTGGAGATGTTTAATCTTCCCAACTTCCCTTTTAACCCCCCTCGAATTAGTCCACTCGCTTCCTAAGCTCTTTCTGAAATTCACAAGGTACTCCTGGGCCCATCTACGTAAAAGAAAGATCCCGCTCTGTTTAGTAAGTGCGGTGCCAATAAGAAGAGGGAGAGGGAGACAGAGAGAAATGCAAACTGTTGTAATGTTGCTCAAGTATAAATCTATTTGGCAGGGATGCAAGAGAATAGAAATTTCAAATAATCCAGCAAATGAGAGGAAATTAGGTGAAATTAGTAGCACAACGTAAACAAAAATTTAGTATTTTATGTTACAGGAATATGTAAACAATCATGTGATTGCTTATATACTTTAAAAAAATATTTATTACATATTGTAAGGTTTGGATTTAATCAGTGGTGGGTTTCAAAAAGTTTTGGAACCTCTTCTGTAGGTGTGGCCTGCTTTCCGGGTCCACTGGTGGAACCTCTTCTAACCGGTTCGGTAGATTTGACGAACCGGTTCTACCGAATAGGTGCGAACTAGTAGGAACCCACCTCTGGATTTAATCACATGATTCTCATTACTTGCAGCCTGGAGAGGCCCACCCGAAGATGTACAAGTTCGGTCAGGATCGGCTGTAAGTGTTAATTAGATGAATATTCCCAGGCATTTTGTTTGTTTTCACTGTGACTGTTCCAGGAATTCCCCTTCTGCGTTGCATTTAACCTCAAGGGATACGATGCGGTCATTTCCTCATGCGCCGTCTTTGAGCATCAACACTCAACCAATGTTGTGCCAAAAAATCAATAATGAGGATAGGCTTTATAGAATTCCGGTGAAGGCTCTGGGCCGTGCTATGAAGAGGTAGCATCTTCTCAGTACTTGGGAAACAGCCTACAGGAGCAGCTGTCTCCCTCCTGGGGAGATGGGGAGAGCAAGCAGATCATAGAACATGCAACAACAGAATTGGGAGGGATCTGGGAGGTCTTCTAGTCCAACCCCCTGCTGAGGCAGGAGATCCTATACCATTCCAGACAGATGTGGGAAGAAAGAGATCAGCAGCATCAGGGTTAAACTCGGTGTGCAGTTGGTTTCCAAGGTCGTTTCCGATTAACAGATTCAATGTCTCGGGTAACATTCACAAACACCCTTTTCTACAGAATTTGAACCTGAGCCTTAAGTATAAGTGCACCACATATGTGCACCACATATGTTTACCACTAGATGGGGGCGTTCTCTCAGTTGTAAACTGCATCCCTAATCAAGCGCAGCTTATTGTAACTTTGAAGTAAGTGATTTATGAAAACCTTTCTAATCCAAGGAGATCTCTGAATCCTTGCTCTGGCTGCTAATTTCATGCTGGGGGGGGGGGGGGGAAGGATGCAAAAGAGAATCTAGACCTGATTCTCATGAGTAGGGAAGAAGTAGGTGGTGGTGTAAAAAAAAGTGGAGGGACTATACTGCCTTGAGGTTCCTATGAAATAGAGCATTATGTGGATAGATAGAAAAATTATATGTGTGTAAGAAATAGAGTTAGATGCACCCTGGATTCATAAAAGGTTTTTTTTTTAAATAAAAGCTTATCAAGAAAAGATTGGGCCTTCATTCGTCCGGAGCCCCACTGGGATCCTGTGATTTTCATAGAAACAGAGAAGACAACTGACAGCAGAAAAAGACGCAGCCGGCTACCAAATCTGCCCTTTGGGCTTTTTGTTCGTTTTAGTTTTCTGTTTAATTTTATTTTTTCCATTTTTGTTGCCTCTTGCATTGCAGTAGACAGCAGGACAAAAACCCCAAACACCCAGAGAGACAGGGGGTCTCGAAAGTTTGGTGCTGAATGTTTGGGATTAGAGTTGAATAGCTGGGAAAGTGAATATTAATTAGCCCATTATTAGCGTTTCCTGTTGCACAGCCGAGCGGGTGGAGTTGACTAATTAATTCAAGTGGACGTTCTGGGGGTTACAATCCCATCGGCTGGGTGAGTGATTGGGCTAGTTGGCTCCTTTTCTGTTATTGTTCTCACCATCCCCAGACTCCTGCCCAGGTTCTGGTTCAGAGCATCCCAGGAAGAAGGTGACCGGATCATGTTCCCTTAGCAAAAATAGAATGTGAGACAAAGTGCAGGAAGCTTGGGAGATTTTCTGAAAACAAGGGGCCATTTCTAAAAACACAACACGGAAGAAAAGCAGAGGGAATTAACTAGGCCCAGGATGGGCAGCGGCATAAAGAATCCACATGGAAGACTTACGTAGGAACTTGGGGAAAGTGGCAAAGCCAAAGGACGCGTGGGGTTCGTAGCTCCCAGCCCTTTAAATGAATATCAATGCTTTTATTATTTTTAAAATATTTTAGTATTGTAATTGTAACTTTTTATGATCTGATTCTACTGTGGGCTGCCAGAGCCACATCGATGAGATGGGCAGCCAAATAGATAGGAGGAATGAATAAGCAGAATCAGAAGAGAATCCTGGACTCTCTCTGAGCCTTATTAGTCCCAAGCACAGTCAAGGCGGAAGGGAGTGCTGGAGTTACTTTGTCCCCCTTTGGTTCTTCTGAAGAGAGGAGCTGGGCCAGGGTGAGGGGGGGTCCTGAAAGGCACCAGCTGCCCTTCCGCTCTGGACTTCTTTCTGGGCTCCCAGAAGCTGGGAGGAAGCAGCTTGTCTCAGATTTTCTCAGGAGGCAGAATCTGAGTGATGCATCAGACTGGAACCCTTCTCCCAAGAATGGCTGACTCCTTATTTTTGGCAAATGTTTTATTTAAGACAAAATTAAGCTGGTTATCATTTGGCACTTCCCAGAATCTAAGTACCAAGAATTTCCTCTTTTCTCTTGCTAGGATGAGATACCCAGCTGAGCTGTTCCAGATTTGACATTTTTTAGAATGATGGAAATCACCGTGTACTTGCTCTGAGTATTTCAGATAGGAAATACAAAGGTGTTTTTTTTCTTCCCCATTTTCTAACATTAAGTCACAAAATAATACATTTTAACCAACTAATTGTTTTCTGCAACTCACTAAGCCCTCGTCTTTATGTGAAGGGGTAACCCAAGGAGTGAATTCAATGGATTCTCAATATATCCATGCCAATCAGAATAGATGCACCTCGGGCCAAGGGGTTACAGAATAAAAAGGACCTGGAAGGGACCTTGGAGGTCTTCTACTTCAACACACACACACACCACCTCCTCATCAGCAGGACTGAGTTTGTTGTGCTTCTCCACAGGGCAGTCGGACTTTCTTGTTTTTTTTTCTTTGAAAACGTTTCACCCGAGAAGCTTCTTGGGTTCCTGAGTGACGGGGGTGAGGGAGGGAAGGCTCCCCTTAGAAAAAAGGAGTGCAAAACTGGAGGAGATTGTTGACATTTCTCTTTTCACAAAAACCGCCCATTTGAAACACGGAATGGACATGTAATATAACATAAGGTAAGTGTCGTGTTTTAGTTTTAGACAGTTTTATTGCTCCATAGCTGTCACGGACCAAAAAAGCATCAGTGGCAGCCTTGGGGTTATCATTGCAGTGGAAAGACTATATTAATTGGCAACTAAATGCCAGAAGTTTAGAAATCCGCGAAGGAACACGTGACTTCTCTCTTTTTACCTCTCTTCTGAGGTTATTTGGCCTCCTTGACGCAGAGGGCCCGGAAGGGCAGGTAGGGCCCAGTGTGGGAAGCCCTGGAGCTGGGAAGGGCGGTCAGGAGCCTGGAGTTCCAGCAGGCAGTTCCTGGGGGGGAGGCAGAGGAGGAGAAGGGGGGTAGGACGGAGGGGCGAAACGGATTGAAGCCTCTTCGGGGGCTACTTGGGCTGAATTAAGGTGTAAAACCGCAGCTCAGCCTCTTTGGATGAAAGACGGCCGAGGATTGCAGGAGGTCGTCTTGGGATGCTCAATACAGACTGAGGGTGATGTCTCCCTGTCTAATGCCTTCAGTCTGGGATTTTCCTTTTGAGGTCTTCATTTCTCCAACTTTTGGCAGCTTTCCCACTTCCCCCATCCCCCCCTTTCTTTTTCTCTCTCGCCCAATGAAGAGCCCCAGAGTGTGTCAAAGCCCTGGACTTTTAGCCGGCTTGTGTGGAACCAGTGGAAATATTCTCAGATCACGGAATAAGGATTATCTCGCATGGCTGGGCAACGGTGACACCCCAAGGATTAAAGCCCTCCGTTATTGACTGATTTACGTCGGTCTCCCTCTGCTAAAGCCGGATGAAGCCCGCGGGTATCTCAGCCCTGCTGCGACCTACAACATTGTCGGTTTTTACCTGAGAGCTGAATAAATTATGGCGATATCAGCCGCCTTCTGCTGCATTGCACTAAACTGCCTTTTAAACACTGCAATAAGTAAGAAATTGTAAATAAGCAATTAAGTAAAAATACATGGAAACAATAAATCTGAGCACTGATTTGAACAGTAGCCCTCATCAGCCCCAAATGAGAAGTCACGAAACCTCTCAGTAACGGCTTATTACCGCAGACCCCAGGGAAGCCAGCACCATCTCGACCCAGGGGTGGGACTCTTCCGCTTCGGACCAGTCTGGGCGATGATCAGGTGGGCCCTTTCGCCCCTGCGCTATTTTCCCACCTTTGTCTTCCCAGCTGATTCGCGCAGAGGAGCAAATCAGCTGCATTTCTCCCCCGAAGAAACCCGGGAGTGAAGACTTCTTCAAACTGCTCACTTGTGCACAAATCGTGCAATCACCAAACTGGTTGTTAAACCGGGAGGATCCCACCACTGTCTCAACTCCAGGGACTTTACGTTGTATGAACCTCCCCTCCCCAGGCTGGTTGGGGGATTCTGGGAGTTGAAGTCCATAAACGTTAAGGTCTCTGGGATTGAGAAACACTATACAATATCCTAAGTCCTCCTAGGCCCACCATGGGATCCAAGGGCTGCCTTTATAAGGCCTGTGTGTGTGTGTGTGTGTGTGTGTGTATGTGTGTGTGTCAATTTGACCATTATTTCCCATCCCAGCCAAGGTGGCGCAGTGGTTAAATGCAGCACTGCAGGCTACTGCTAGATCAGCAGGTCAGCGGTTCAAATCTCACTGGCTCAGGGTTGACTCAGCCTTCCATCCTTCCGAGGTGGGTAAAATGAGGACCCAGATTGTTGGGGGCAATATGCTGACTCTCTGTAAACCGCTTAGAGAGGCCTGAAAGGCCTATGAAGCGGTATATAAGTCTACTGCTATTGCTATTGCTATATCCTGGATTTCTGGAATAAAGCCTTGTTCTATCCTTTAATTCTACCGATCCTCAGAAAACTGCAGGAACTCTCTGAAATCATTCTAAAAGTATAAGGAATTTCATCTCCGGTCCATTTGTTTTGGGGGGGGGGGGAATAGATCCCAATATTTTTAAATCCTGTAACTGTAACAGCTCTTCCAATCATATCCTGCCCTGCTTAGCACAAGGGCAGGAGTTGACCCGGGAGCCACGGCCCTTGGATGAAGCAGAAGACTTAATTTGTGGGAGGAAGAGGCTGAATTGTAGGGAAGTGTGAAAGGCTCTCAGAAGAATTCCTTCGCGGCAGAAGGCCTTCCCACTTGGGCATCTTCGGGCTCTTTAGCGCTTCCTTTGTTTGGGCCGACTCTCACTTTTGGCTGTTATTTTATGTGATTGTAATTATTCAGGGGTTTCTAAAAAAAAATATAGAGGTGGGGGGGGGAGGGATGGTTAGCTGGCTGCTCCTGCCTCTCCATTCTCAGCTGCCCAGAGTGTAAATGCCTGGAGTCTCTATGTGAGGTTTCCAGCCTTCCCAACAGCCCTTTGGTGGCTCACAAAAGAAACATCTGAAATTCATAAGATGAAATTAATCGCATGTGTTTCACTAAGGCAACTGCTGACCTTTCCCTTACTTTATCTGAACATTCGTCCTACCCAGATTTAAGCCTTAAACGCATTTTCTTCACAATGCAACTTTAGAGGAGAGAAAAGCTGAGATGGGAAGAGCAGCAGGGCTGATTCAGGCAGGAACCCGCAGGAGCCAGGAACCCGCAGGGTAACCAAGGAAGATTTAAAATCAAGGGAGAATACGGGAAAGCAATAAGATTCTTCATTAGGCTAAGCGTGAAAAGCAGCTCTGAGCTAACCGAGGTTTGACACTTGCAAACAGAAAATAATATGCAATTGCTATTTTATCAGCTGTTCAGATTTAAGTATTCATCCTATGGACCAATGAGGACCACTGAGCCACTGAAGGTGGATTTGATAAGATATCCCAGTGCTATAGGCTCTACCAATGAAAGAGAATATTTGTAGCTGAGGGTTCAAATGAGCTCCTTTCCTTGCAGGCGGTTCATCATTACCCGAACTAGGTAGCAGCATCAGTGCTGGAAGGAAGGAAGGAAGGAAGGAGGGATGTTGGCGGTTACTTTACATTCTGGTGCCTTGCCTGCCTGGGGGGTGGGGGGGAGGGGGGGCAGTCTTAGGGATTCTTTGCTTGGGGCTCTTTGGCCGTTTCTTGATTGGGTTGCTGCTTACTTGATTGTTGGTCTTTTTCCTTCTGGCTCTGATACAGTTTTGGATTTGGTATCAAATGCCTGAGAAATTCTATCCTGGGAAAACAAAACCTTTGCATTTCAGAGTTAGCTAACATGGAAGACTCAAGAATAAGAACAGAAAGATCCACTTGCCTCTTTTTCTACTGCTATCTACTGAATGAATTATATAAATCTATGCCCGCCCTTTCTAGCTGCTGCAACAGCCCTCTTCTCGTCCTGATGCCATTCTGGACAAATGCCTGTCTTGAATGTCCCTTAGTCATCCCACTTACACAACTCTAATATCATCAGGATCTGGAGAAGAGGTGGGTTGTTTTTTTTAATTAGTGGAAAAAGAAATCGCTTGGAGCAGTTTGGATAAGGGGCAATGGCACCGAAAGGGAGTTTAAGCTTGCATTGACAGCCGAAGGAAAGGAGCTTCTGCAGGAAGGAGGCAGCCTCCATTCTCCAGCTCCTAAGGGGGGAGCTCTACCGGGTCCTGCAAAGGAGCCCCCCCCCCGCGGGAACTGGCAGAATTCTCCCCCAAGAAGACCCTCAGCAAAGCTGGGCGATGGGGAACAGAGGCAGCCGCCGGTGTGTGCCTCTTTGTCATCGTTGTGGTAGTCGTCGATAATTCCTTGTTGCATAGGAACATCACTGCTACATACAGCACAAATAACGCCTTAGCCACCTTTTTTCCAGACGTCTCCCCATCAGGCTCCCCTTTGGCCTCAGCTGGGTCCACGCCTGGCATCCTGAGCTGTAACGGCATTGAAGTAGCATTTTCCCACCGTATTTCAAGGCCAGCTTCAAGATTCATAAAAACAGGATTTATTACTTTGGGAGGGAGCCAGGTGATTCGGTAAATGAAAAAAGAGGCAACGTGGACAGAGATCAGCAGCGGAAGGAGATACATTTATGGTGATATAACTTTTTGCCAACTTATATCAAACTTACGGTATATTCAATGCAGGGGGGGGGGTTTGCTGCCGGCTTTACTACCAGTTCTCAACCCTTGTGCAGGCCAGACAGTCACTAAAAACCAAAACGGCGGCTGCGAGGGAACCGGTTCGGGGGCGAGGCAGGCCTGGGTCGCTGCCGATTCTGCGATTCTGAATTCCACTACTGGCTTGGCCGAACTGGGCTGAACTGGGAGCAACCCACCTCTGACGCAATGAGTTTTGGGTAGGAAAGCGTTTAACTCCATTCTGGAGAAAGAGGTTATTCAATATCCTTGGAAATGAGAAACAGTTTCATGCCTTTTGAGAGGAAGGTTGTCTTCATCTACCCTTCCAGCCCAGAGATGTTGACAGAGAGGAAAAGAGGAAAACTGAAAATAAATAGTCGAATCCCAAAGTGGGGTCTCTGGGAGAGGCTCCAGTTCTACACCGGAGTTACCCGGAGGAGGGAATATCAGAATGTGAGGATGGAAAAGGGTTCAGCAGTTTGATTAAAACGTGGGGAAAGTGACCAGGTGGACTTCCAACTGAATCTGAGGTCAGAGATAAGAGGACGTCAGACAAGAACTGGCAGGTGATGGGGAGTGCAGTGCGTAAAGAGTCCTCCTGGACCACTGAATAGAGAAATGGAAAAGAAGATGCCGCTCTTGTCCATACAGCACAGCTCAGGGCCTGGGAAATGGAGATAGGTGGGCCTGGACTCTCTCAGAGCAGAAAAGGAGGTAGGAGGGAACCGGTACGGCTGAGGCCCCGTGGGATCAGGGTTTCCACGGGTGGAATATGACAATCCACGGGCACAACTTGTTCAAAGGGAAGAGGCAGCAGAGGAAGGGAGGAGGGCTTGCAGCCTCCATCCAAAAAGTCTCCGCACCTGCTCAGAAACCCAACAGAATGGACTTGGCAGTGGAGTGGAGAACATCTGGCTTAAAGTAAGCAGAAAAACAAACGGTGTTGGGTTTGACTTTCGCCCGCCCACCCAAGGAGAAGCGGATGAGTCTTTCCAAAAGCAAATAAGAGTTCCCTCAAAGAGGCATATGAAGAGGTTGGGGACTTCAATTATGCTGACATCTGTTGGGAGACAAACTGCCCAGCACAGCCATTCCAGAAAGTTCTTCACTTCTCCTCCTCCTCCAAAGTGGAAAAAAAGAGGCTGAGCATTGCCAGATGAGAGGGTGGCAAGGAAAACCTCGCTGGCACCGCTCTTTGCCCAAGAGAAAAGGGAAGGCTGCCATCAGCTGCCCCCAGTCAGGATGAATCTCCGGGCACCCGACGGTCTAGCTAGCTGGAGAGATCTTCCCCCGAGAAGACGTAGCGCAGGGAAAGGTTCCTTTCCACCTCCCTGATATCTGCGTTCCCAACCATGGCAACGTTTAGATGGGTGGACATCAATGCCCAGAATCCTCTAGCAGCATCTGATCTAAGGTAGGCCGGTCCCTTTCTCAGCTTCTCCCATCCGCCACTTCTTTTCATTCTAATCAACCACAGCAGGCCCTTCCATCCAAGGTCCTTGACGGCACTTCTGAAGATAATGCAGGACAGCTGATTCCCTTGTTTCTCCTTCCGCTCTCTGAAAAATGATTGCCAGCAAGGACTTCTGCTGGGCTCCCTACTTCCAGCTGATCTGGATATTGGGATAGTTGAGATACTCCATTACTCCCAGGGTTTCTCAACCACATGGTGGCTGGGGGAAATCTGGGAGTTGAAGTCCACGCATCTTACCCTTGCCAAGGCGGAGAAACAATGGCCTATCATCTTGAGAACTTGACACCACTGATCCTGAAAGTCACCATCCATCCATACTCTCTGCCTGGGTGGGCGGGCTGGTAAGGAAGACTCAGAGATGGGAAGCAACTTACTTCCGCCATGTTTTCTTGCTCCCTGTAGTAAAAAGCAACATTTCCCCATTTCAACCAGTGCAAATGGTACCATGAAGGGCGCCTGCGGTGCGGTGTTTCATTTTCTTGTAGGCAAATGCCCAGTCCAGGTGTGGCAGGAATGCCCCCTACCTGTGGCCACTGGACGCTTCCCCCACAGCCCCACCAACCTGGGCTGAACTCATCTCTCAATTCAGAAAACCCTTTGATGACGATGGCATTAACTGTGTGTGTGTGTGTGTGTGTGTGTAACAGAGAGAGACAGAGAGACATTTCCTGGCATCATCTGTTTATTTATTTAAAACAAATTGGCCACCCAATTGAACCGAGGACCAAGATAATTGAGGGAGGCTTCAGAAAATTAAACAAGACCTGACAAACAGATTACAAAACCCATGGAACAAAAACCAGTAAACGATAATAAAACGATCAATCAAATAATAAAATGTCAGTCCAATCCATCGCAGCCCGGAGGAAGAACCAGGTCTGGGCAGCCTTTCTGAAGCCAGCCCAGATGGGGCTAATCCTGTCATGGGGGGGGGGGGGCAGGGGGAGGTCCTTCCGAAAGAGGGGTTGCCCCCCCCCGAAGGATCTAGCAGCTTTCTGTTGCCCAACAGAGTTGAGTGGATGTCTTTGTGATGCAGGTGACATTCTTTGACTCTTTCCCAGTCTACTTCCGGTTTGTTCCTTTAATTTCTCCAAGGAGAAGGAATATTTCTGATGAAACATGTTTTGCGTGAGGATAACAGAAGAACAGGAGTTGGGAGGGATCCTCGAGGCCAACCTGCTCAAGGATGGTGGACAAAACATGCAGAGGAGACCACGTCCTTCAGTGGAGTCTGGGCCGCTTTGGAGAAACATTTGACTTGTAGAGCTCCCTGCCATCACTGTGGAAATTAAGCAACAGATTTTAAACTTACACCTAGATAAAGACCCCAGTAGTTATCTACCGAATTGCTTTCACTGCTGAGAATCTCTGCAACTCCTTTCTCCACAAAATTGTCTTTTATTTCTGTTCAGGACCCAAGAAACAGCCCCCAAGGAGGGTGAATATGAGCACCCACAAAGCATATTATGGGTGAGCAAGTCCTCTGAATGCTTGCTGAAAGAGGCAAAGCAATTAACTTTAAAGGTTAATGAAAGGTTGCCAAGAGGGAATGTAAGGATTTTTGGATTAATTTACTTCTATCTTTTTCTTTGTTTTTCTAAAAGTGACTCTGGATGTGTTTCCAGCTTTATCAAATAGTATTCTATTTACACAAGTGTTTCTATGCTGCACGTGTGCGACACTTTCGGTCCCTTGTCCGTGGGATACAGCTATGAAGCTAAAGAATCTAGAAGTTTTTGACATCAATGCTGAAGTTTTCACAGATGGGCAAACAGTGACTCTGTTCTTGGCCAGAGAGAAGAGCAAAGGACCATCTTGAGAACTTTTACAAAGAATTATGTGCTCTGGTAATAGTCATAAACATTATAAAATATGTGTGATTGCGGCATGAATTCAGATCATTGAGATTTTATTAAAATAGTCCTAGATATCAATGCATTTATTCTATGCTGAAACAAATAAGAAGCCCTCCTTCTGAAAGAAAGAATTCCATTCATCTTGCAGATCGTAAAGTTAGGAAGGAGAGAAAAAAGTTCTCACCAACAAACAAGAAAGACAAGCCTGTTTCTTCCCCAGAGATCCTCCACCCCCTCCCACAATGGCCGCCCTTGTCCTTAGCAGAAGGATGGCTCTCCACATCACATTCCACTGTGGAGAAGGACATGGGCATGGCGCATCCCGGTGGGGGCTATCCTAGACCCCTGGCTCTGCCCAGCTGGAGGACTCCATTCCTAGAAGGACCCTGCTTGTTCTTGGCCCTGGATAGGGACCGATCCTCTGCATACTACCTCCTCTTGATGGGATTCTCCAGTGATATATGCTCCCTCTTGGCCACTAATGCTCACTGTGCTCTATGCCTCATTTAAAAGATAAAGAGCCGGACAGTGATGCACCAGTCAAATGTTCAGAACTTGGGAGAAAGTCTCCGAAGAAGACAAAGCTGACAAGGTGTCAGCCCTCCAAACTAGCTCAGGTCAGGAAACAGAATCCAGAAGCCATCCTGGAAGTCTACTTTGCGTAGCCTTGAAAGCCTGGCAGCCTTTTCCCTCCCTCCCTCCCTCCCTCCCTCTTAGATCCCCGGGAGTTAAGGCAGAGCTAGTTTGGGTTTCTTTCCAATGTTTTCTTCCTGCCCTGGACTTAAATCGTGTTTTGCTAACTGCAATCACTGTAGTTTCTCCAAGGTCATCTATCTCAGTGGCTGTTTGCAACAGGGAAGGAGAGGGCCACCTCCTGCTTTTAATACCTCTAAACTCCCAATGACCGCAAGGAAGCGCATGCCGAGGTTCTGGAAATGGTTTCTTTTAAATCGCACTTCCTAGGAAATGTAGTCTTATAAGGAAATGTAATCTAGCCAGGGGTCTTCTGTATAATTTCCTCTAGGGTCTTCTAAGTCCTTATGGAAGGTGGGTATTGACTGGCGAGCCTCTTGCCAACTTCACTGAATCCAGGAAGTCCAAGGTTTTAGCCTCCTCTCAAGCTGTGGAAACGTTATCAGGGCTCTGGATATCCCCCCCCCCTCCTCCACTGAGGAAGCATGTCTACAGGGGGCCCTTCTTTGAGAAAAGGCCGGACCACACGGGTGCCATCGTGGCAAGCAGGTCCAATCATCCCTTCAGGAGAATCAGCTCAGAGCCAGGCAATTACCTATATCAGAGATGGGCAACTGAGACCGGTGGACTTTGACTCCCAGAATTCCTGAGCCAGCACAGAATCCTGAGAGTGGAAGTCCAGAGCCCCCCACCCCCCAAGACCTCCTCCTGCCAGCCAGGTACAAGATGGAAGAGAAACTGCCCTCAGGGCATCCCTGCCACCGGTCTCAGGTTAGCTAGCAGAAAGGGGTCAGCCTCCCTCCCAGGCTCTGCTCTGTAGCCACAGCCCTGCAGAGGCAACGGCCTCTTATTGCTGCTCACAAGGAAATGTGGAATATATTCCAGCAACGTGATTTTTATTTCCTGGGAAACGGACAGAGAGGGACTCCGTGTCTGCTCTGTTCCTGGGTGCGTCTCTGCATTGCTGCCAATTTGGCTTCTCCTGGTGTCTCCTTCCTGCCGATATTCAGCTGCCCTTCCTACAAGGCCACCCGCCTTTCCCCAAGTGAGCAACCTCCGTCAGATCTCTGGACCTCTTGTTTCCCAGCCCAGGAAACCCCCAATCACGACCTGGAGGCAGCACTGCCCGTCCTTCGGAAGCCACCGGTCACGGCAGGGCAGCTCCTGCTGTGGGCCAAACACGGTCCAGGAGGGGAAAGAAAATACACACTTTGTGGGTCCGGCAAAGAAGCCGAAAACCTTGCTCCCTTCCCACCCCATGGCAGGGCTCTCTGCATTTATGGGGCCAGCACTGTATCCAGGACGACCCCAGCCCCTGTTAAGAGGCCCTGGGCCAGGCAAAGTTCTCCCCCGTCTCCCATGAGAGCCGTCTTGGCTCCCCTTCCCTCCCCCCCTGTCCCTGGCTCTGCTGCCAGCCCGTCCAGAGGGGGCTGCGGAGGCCCTGAGAAACCAGGCCCCACAGCCACGGCTGAGGAAGTGCGAAGGAGCAGCCACCCCATTGGGAATGCCCTCCCTCGACTGGTGCCTGCCCCCAAAGGCCCAGGGGAGGAGAAGCCGAAGGTGCTGGAGATGGCCATGGACGGTTACGGAGTCTCCTGCTCTCCTTCTCCGTCTCCCTCTTCCCAGACCCGGGGGAGGGACCTTGCTTCCTGGCACTTCTCTGCTCCAATCAGAGCCTGGGGGGTGGGGGGAAGAGATTTCAGAGGATCCGGAGATCCATCATCCTAATTTTTGTTCCTGTCGTTCTGCTATCTCTGCACCTTAGTTCTGGGACTCTGGGATTACCCCATGGCTCGGCTTTCTGATTCACTCCCGGTCTCTGTTTATATTGGGACTGTTTGTGAGACCCCTGGACTGACCCCGGCCATTTACAGACTCGCCAAGGCTTCCTGATTGCAAGCTCTGGCAGAGACATTTGGTCTGGGCAGAAGAGCCTCTCGGCCACCCACCCCTGCTTTAAATCCCCCCCCCACCCCTGACCCTCCAAGGAGCATGTCTGCCAAGGGTGGCACCAGGGCAGCCCAGGGGTTGCTGGGGGCAGAGGGAGCCACGGAGGCCTCTGCATCCGACCTCCCACCCACGGCAGGAATCGTCAGGACCCCCCTCCCCTCCCCCTTGACTGGCCGTTTCTGCTGCATGGAGGGCCAGCAGTGGGAAGCGAGCAAGGGGGGCCCTGGAGGAATTCCTGCCTCCTGAGAGGACGACGGCTGGAGATTTTACACAGCAATATAAGCCCATTCATGCAGAAAGCTAAACAGCTAAACCGCTCGGGACAGAAAAGATTAAGAAGCAAGCAAACAAATGTTTTTCCATTTAAAGATCGGGGAGGACAGAGGGATGAGGGATGGAGGGGCGGATGCAGATAAAGGAGATCAGATAAAAAGAGGAAGTTCTGAAATAAGGAGGCGTAATTTCAGATAGCCCCTGCAGATGGCAGTATCTAGCCAACCTTGGATGATCTAGAACAGAGTTTCCCAACCTTGGCAGCTGGGAGATGGATGGAGAATGGATGGAGAAGGCCGGCTGGGGAATCCTGGCAGCTGAAGTCCACACATCTGCAAATTGCCCAAGGTTGAGGAAACCGATCTAGGAAGACAAGGAGGTCAAGATCTGTGAATCCTTGGATAGGAGACGCCCAGGAAATGCCGGACAAGACTGGGAAAGGGAACCAATGTTCTCAGAGAAAGTGGTGGCCGGATTCTTCTGCACTGACCACCAAGCGAAGCTCTTGGACGTGTCCGTGGAAGCCCCCCGGCCTCAGCCTGGCCCCCAGGGAGGGCTCACTTTTTCATGAACTTTGTCGTTTGGGTGTGAGATTTAAAAGGGACTTTCAGGATGAGGAGGAGGGGGCCCAGTGGGAAATTGCCATCCAGCGTGGCAAAGACAAAAGGATCATTATGTACGAGATATGATGATGCCTGAGTGTGTCAAGGCAAATAAACAAACCCTCTGAGCTGCTTCCAAATGGATCTCCTTTGAAACAAAAAGTACCATTTAATTGGAATTCAGAGGCAACCTGCCAGTTTGGTAGTGACTCTTCCCTTCTTTATAGATTGGATTTCTTGTAATTCATCTGGTGCGTGGGTGGTTTTGTCTGTGAGTGGATAAAGGAGGCCCAGAAAACAACATTCCCCACTGTGCTTATTGCAAAAACCCTCCCTCCTCCTTCGGGCTTCCTACTGGGGTCGTAATAAAGAGGGGCGAGAGACGATGGGTGATATCCATAGGACTAGAATCTTCCATTTAAAACAAAAAGAAGCTGGCGGATGACAGACGTCGGATAATCCCTCTGCATCTGAAGCCCCCCCCCCCCCAATCCTAACCCGAGGGGTTTTGCTCCAGGCTGATAAAAAGAACGCTTTGAAAAAGTTCAGAGGCTCTGATTTCCATACCACCTTTATTATATAAAAAATGGGCCCTATTTCAAGCGGACGCATGAAGAAGAGGGGCCCGGCCCTCCTGCAACCATCATAAAAGGGGCCCTTGATTTTTGTCCTTCTGGGCACAGCTTCAGGTCTTCTCTTTCATCCATGAGCTCCATTTGTGGGGGGGGGGGGCTTCACAGTGCAACCGTTGCAGTTTCAGACCTCTTTCTAAAACGTTTCCCAGGAGGGGGTTTGCCTTTTTCCCGGCCTCTTCTGCTGCGGCCCCATGGATCATTTTCTTAGCCCATAAAATGAGGCAGTTTTGCCCCCGTAGGCCTTTTATTCAGCCTCTCTTATGTTAGCCGTTTTGTTCACCCAGTTTCAAGAGTTCATTCTGGAACCCTCCTGAACCCTTTGGCTTCTACCATCTGGAATAGTTTAGGATTATCTGGAAACTCTGCTCAGTGCACACTCCAAAGTCCAGATGGTTTATGCGCTGGTTGGAAAGGCCCTGGTCCCAGCACTGCTTGCTTCCCTCCGCTGGGAGAATCACCAATCGACAGCCTTCTGCTTTCTCACCAGTCCTTGCTCCATGCAGGAGGCTTTGACCCATTAGATCACACAGGATTGGCCTCCTCCGGGTTCCGTCTACAGCCAATGCCACCTGGCTACTACCCGGGGGAGGGCCTTCTCTGTGGCAGCTCCGGCCCTCTGGAACGAGCTCCCCGCAGGGATTCGGACCCTCACCTCTCTCCAGGCCTTCCGGAAAGCCGTCAAAACCTGGCTTTGCTGGCAGGCCTGGGGTTGATGAGTTCCCCTCCCCTCTCGACTTGTATGGTTGTGTGATTCTTGGTTATTTTAATTACTTGTATTCTGTTCTATGTTCCCCTTTTTCCCCTTTTGAGTTGTTCGCCGCCCTGAGTCTCTCCCGGAGAAGGGCGGCATACAAATAATAAAATTCAATTCAATTCAATTCAATCTGCCAACCCTTTTTGAAACCCCAGGATCAGTGGGTCTTCTCTCCCCTGCTCTGCCCCACCGGTTGGCCGGGGGAGACAGAAATTATCTTTGCTGATTTCTCTTTGGCCAAGCTTAGTCCTCCGCCTGCCTAAGGATTCTTCCCCTGATTAGCCTCCCTTTGCCTGGAACAGAGCAGCCGGCCTGATTTGGGGTTTTGTTCTTTCTGGATCGGCCCTGGTCCTTTTTTAAGCACCGGTGCCACGTTGGCTCCCTCCCTTCCCATCCTCTGGTGCCCAGCCTGGCTTGAGCGGCCAGCTACCTGCCAAGAGGTGAGCAATCTCCCCTTTGTGTTCTTGGACTTTTCCTGAGCAGATGCCATCCAGGCCAAAGGATCCTGTCTCCGAAGACTCCGATTTCCCATAGTTTTTCCAATTCCTTCCCTACAAAAGACAATGCTGGCTGAGGATCCGTCCTGTACCTTCACCAGGGAATGCAAAGAATTAATTCTGTTCCTCTGTAAATCCCAAATCCTCCTTAAGTCAAGTTTGGATTCCTTTGCCATCTAGCCGCTCCTCCAGTTGTAGTTCTGCTTTGGATATAATTTTAACAATTCTTATTGTCACCCCACGTGCCTCTTTTTGACCGTAAATAATCATATCCACAGTACGAAAGACAAAAATACCTGGAGGGGAGACCTGGCAGGGCAGAACAGACGAGAAAGAACTGGAGGGAAAACTCCCAAAGTGCGAAATCCTGCCAAGGGCGTGGAAGGACTCTGGCAAAGAAAGCAAAGATATTGACCACCTCGGGTCCAATCCCAAAACATCTGGAGCCCCCCTTGACCATTACTGGCATTGGCAAATTCACATCTGTCAGTTGCAACAGGAAAGAGGCCTTAAAGGCCACCAAACTGTCCCGGGTCCTTGGCAGGGCTGGATAGGCGGACAAAAAGGCTAAACCCTTTCTAAACCTCTGCCTGGCTGAGCAATAATGGTTCCTCCTCCTCCTCTTCCTCCTCTTCCTCCTCTTCCTCCTCCTCTTTTTTGCTCTCCTTATTGCCACTTTATACCTTTTAAGCAGAGGTCGCCGCCTTTCCTAATCTCCTCAGCAGAAAAAGTTCCCCATCTTCACGTTTCCTCCCTGAATTTTACAGTTTTCTGGGAATTATTGCAAAACCCCATATTTCCCCCCCTGTGAAATGGATGCTGCTGGTGTGGAATAGCACCCTTGGCTGCGGTTTTAACTCGCAGCAGGTAAGATACTGATTGGGCCCATCTGTTTCCTGATGGTCCCCTTGTCCATTCTGGCTGGGTCACCTGTGCGTCTCCATTCCTCACAGAGAGGCCCTGCCAGTCTGGGTTGAATCCTTCCTTCCTTCCTTCCTTCCTTCCTTCCTTCCCTCCCTCCCTCCCTCCCTCCCTCCCTCCCTCCCTCCCTCCCTCCTTCCTTCCTTCCTTCCTTCCTTGGATCAGACAAATCTCCATCTTTTCCCATCAGCTGAAGAACGGGCTCTCCTTGCTCTGATTGGGTGTTTAAAAAAACCCCGGGACTTGCACTTACGGAGTATTTATGAGGCTGTTCCTAGGCAGGAATTCAAATACACGGTAAGGCCTGCCAGGGCAGAAGAGCAAGCTGTTATCTGTTCGTTGGCACATTTGCTTTTCAGAACAGCCCCGGTAGTAAACCCTACATTTCTTTTTTCTTTCTTCTGTGCAGTTAATTGAAGATAAACGTGTAACTGAGAAGGAAAACATTCGAGACTCCCGCTTAATCTCTCCCACCGTGGAGTCTCCAGGTGCCTCCGTGGACTTGCCCTCTGGAACTCGCCTCCTTGTGTCCCAGCTACAGTCTCCGCTCACTGAGCAGGAAGCGGTCATCCACGATGGGCAGGATGTGCATTTGGCTGGATTCCTGTTCCTTCCCGGGAAAACCTGAGCGGGCCTTGTCTGGCGGCTGGGCTCCCCTGTTCCTTAGACCCGCAGCTCTTCTCTTCCCTTCCTTCTGTCCGCATCGTCCTTCAGCGGGATGGCACTTGCGAATGCAGCGCGAACCGGGCCTTCCGAAGCGCTTCAGTGTCATTTCTCACGGCTTAGGAGAAATGCCCGGGATCTTCCCCTCTTCCGTTGCGTTTCGGATCCCTCCGGCAGCCTCTCGCCCTGCTCTGGCAAAGGACGTTGATTCCCTTGACAGGCCTAGAGGGGCAAAATCCAAGACGGGAATAAGCCAGTGTGAAACCTAAGCTTCTGCGCGATGCTTACTCAGCTGGAATTCATTTCCTCTGTGGAAATGTTGAAACGACTCTCCATTTTCCCCCGGCTGCCACTTTCCCCCCATTCCTGAAATAAAATAACTCTAGATCCTTGTTTTCCTTGGAAGTCTTTGCTCCCGGCCTCATGTGCCCAGGTGTTAAGGTCTGATTCTGCTACTCCTACTATTCACGGAGAGACTCGAGCACAGAGGGAGGGAGGGACACATTCCACAGAGCCTCCAAGCGCCAGGGAGGGGCACGAAGGACGGCCATAAGTCCAGTGGGCCTTGGCACCTCCTTCTGGAACCCAAGGCCTCCATTTCACGGGGGACGTGGCTTGCATCTGGGAATGCACCCGGGGGGGACGGGGGAGCCTGTGTGCAGCTGTCACAGAAGGGGCCACTGAAGCCTTTGGGTCCAAGCCCCCCTCCCCCCTTGAGGCATAAATGGTGCAATGGAGCCTGCCTTCCTGTAAGCTTGAACCCATCGTTTCAAGTTCTGCTCTTTGGAAGGAGAGAAAATGGGTCTCGGACTCCTCCTGCAGGAGCCCATTCCAAGTAGTTCAAGAACGCTCTCCTTTCTATTAATATAGCAATCCTGAGCTATTAATACCAATTTAATGAATAAATAAATAATCTGCAGAGGAAACACGTATCACCGTCTTCAAATGTAACTTTCCAGTAAAGCCCTTCATTATCATGCCATTCAGCCACGTTTGACTAGTTTCTAACTGCACGGTGTCTTGATGATAAACTCCGCTCGCGCGCACACGCACCCACACGTATGTATATATGAACGGTTGCAGGATTTGGGTTTGGCCAGTCTAGAGAAAAGAAGGACTGGGGGGGGGGGACATGATTAGCAATGTTCCAGTGCAAAGAAGAGGAAGGTCAGCCTATTCTCCAAAGGCCCTGAAGGAATGGATGGAAAGGAATCAAGGAGAGACGGAACCTGGAAGGAAGGAGAAACTTCCTGAGAGCGAGGAGGAGAATTAAGCAGTGGAAGAGCTTCCCTTCATCCCTGGAGGCTTTTAAGAAGAGACTGCACTGTCACTTGTCTGAAATGGTATAGGATCTCCTGCTTGAGCAGGGGGCTGGACTAGATGACCTCCAAGGTCCCTTCCAGCTCTATTCTGATTCTGTATGCATTATGTATTTTATTTATATATATATATATATATATATATATATATATATATATATATATATATATATATATATATATATATATATATACACACACACACACACACATCTTTCATTTTTCTTCTCTAGCTGCCTAGAGTAACCCTATGGCGAGATAGGCAGCAAGTAAAATTTAAAACTAAACAAATATGTCTACAACGTTCCCATACTATCTACTGCTCAACTTAGCCATGGGGGGGTGGGGGGGAGGAAAGCACAAGGAGGTCTGGAAAATGTGTTCTTGACAAGCCCCTGTTGGCTTCTGGTAAACGCACATTCTTTTCCAAAGTATTTCCAGAACTCTTCCTTTAGAATCCATTCTAGAATCTTCTTAAGTATCACCATCAGAGACGGCCCCTCTGTCCACAGGAACCCAGAGTAAACCCAGCAAGCCTGACCCTCAGCCACTTTCTTCCCTTTCCTCGGATGGGATCCACTGGGTCCTCCTGGGTTTTTCAACTCCTTCGGAGGGAAGGTCCCTGGCTGCGTTTTCGCCCAACCGCCAGCTTCATCTCCTGCGCGTCTTTCTCGGGCTTCACCTGGGGCTTCACCTGGGAAAACTCTGGGCCAAAATAATTCTGATGTTTCACTTCTCTTTGCAGAATGTGAAACGGGGATGGGGGGGGGAGCACAAAAGTCATTAAAATGTAATGAAAAGGAGAGAGAAAAGTACTCCGAATCCTTGCTATAAAGAGCCCGAAGGAACGCCTATCATAATTACTTCTTTATTCCAGACTGTTGCCTTAAACCCTGGGAGTGACCCAGCTCTGAACTGGAGACCAGTAAGTGGCTATCAATCTCAGGGGCCGCTCTACCTATTTGTCTTGGCTGCCCCTCCGCCTCAGCCAAGGGAATGAATTATGGCAACGGGGCCATAAAAACCAGGCAGCCGGTTCTGCAGGGTCTCCTAAAGGTAAGGAACAGCATTCCGACCACCAGCGACTTCCTCCTTCATCTGCCTGGAGCTGTGAACTCATTCAAGGGGGGCAGGTTATATTCCTATCAGGCGGAAGGAGAAATAATCCTGCTCCCGGGCTCTGCTCTCCCCACTTGAAACCCCCCTTTCTTAAATCTTCTGGGAATCTTGCCAAGAAAATTGCAGGGACCGGCCCAGGTAGCCATCAGGTGTACAAAGGCACACAAACCCAGGGATGGCTGATGCCCATTCGGAAAAAGAAGTCAGAGTTCTTCAAGAAAGAATCATGCGCAGCAGCATTATTAGCAATTGGCAAGCATTGATACCACAAAGCAAAGGTGTGAATCCTAAGCCTTCCAATTGACTCCCACACCAAACCATGCTCAGGTGGCTCTCCCACTTTAGGGAGAGTCTCCAGTCCCTCTGGCCACCCCTTCCTCTCTGGGGCTGACAATTCCCATCAGTGGACTGGTGCCCTCCAGGAGACCCTCCCTTGCATGTAGAGTCAGCTGGGAAAGCCCCCTCCAGCCGTTCCAGCTCTTGCCCCCTTTTGGACTCTGCCTGAGTTTGCCCTCTGTCCTTTGGGCCTCCGTCCTGCAGCACTTTAGGACCCACAACCTGGCCAGAAGTTGTGAGGAATCAGCAAAGCCGGCCTGCCTTCAGCCTCCCATTTCCTGGCCTGCTGGCTGGCTGAATCAACACCAAACAGCTGACAAAGGGCCTTTTAGAACCACACTCAAAATATAATAAATACGTTTATTCAATATAATCAATAAGCTCAATATAATGCCAAATAATAATGAACATGGCTGCTTCGCAAACCATCACTGAAGGAAAATCCAATCCCTTATTGATGTATGGCGAATATGATGGGTTTTGCATATGATGGGTTTATTTTCCTCCGAGCTGAGCACAACAGCAGCGTAGCAAAGATAAACAGGCCAAAATGAAGCTTTCTGGCAGATTCATAAGACTCTGATAAAGAGTAATGGGCATATTGGGGAGAATTAGCTTTAAAACATGAACAATAACAGCAGCCGAGTGAGGAAAAATGCGTCAACATCAGGTTGGCAAAAAACCAGCAGCTGTAAATGCATAGAAAGGGACTCAACTCCGCAGAGACCAGAAGATAAGCCTTCTCCATATTTGGTCTTTGGAACAGCTTGGAGATAAAACATCGATTGGGCTTAAAAGAAGTGTAAATATTTATTTCTTGCGCAAGGACAGAAAGTTGCTAGGATTGTGCATCAAAATGCAAAAAAGGGAAAGTTTGCTCCTTTATTATGCAATTACACAGAATCCTCCAGAGAGCCGGAATACGGGAAAGACGGTGTGAAATAAAAACGCACTATTTCAAAATCCATCAAGAAAAGATGAATCTAATGCGTTCAACAGAGGAAGAGGAGGGAGCGAATAAAAGCACAGAGGAGACATTTTGCCTTCAGAGCCTCCTCACAGCTTTTTATAGGCAAAGCTCTCCGATGCCTGTCAGGCGGGGAGCCAGCAGCCCTTCCCACGCAGGGAGGAGGAGGAGGAAGAAGCTCACGGTGGAAATGGAAACAGGGAGCCCGGTCTATCATTCTAATTCAGGGACAATCGATATGAGAACGATGACCAGGCAGCCAGAACGGATCCATTCCTCACGGAAAGGCTCTCAGCTCAGTCCGCTGTCAGGCCTTGCTGGACGATGGGCCGAGGGGCTTAGAGACCCCAACCCATCGCAAAGTGGCCGCCCTTCTCACCAGGCCTCATCGTTGCAGGGAAGGGCAGCAGAGAAGACCAGGCATCTGACCGATGGATTAGGCTTACACGCCGCTTCACAGCCCCCTCTAAGCGGTTCATGTGCCATCAGGCCGCCCTTGGCCACACATGCAGGGATTCTCCGGGGCCACTGGTCCCTTCGGTTCTTCCTAGGGAGCCCCCATCGCTGCTCCCCCAGAGCCCCTCGGCTGGTTCTCCTCTTCCTGGCTTTCCTTTCTCCTTTCCTGGCCTGAGAGCCTCCTCTGGAGAATTCGGGCTTTCCGCACAGGGAGTCCTCGACTTACAACCGCAACTGAGCCTGGAATTACAGTCATAAGTCATTGCAGGTGGAAGCAGAGGAATCACCTGAATCCACCTGGGTTTTTGACCTGTTTTGCAGTAAAGCAAACACCATTTATCATTAAGGAAATCCATTTTCCCCAGTGGCTAGTTTTTGGGTTTTTTGCTAGAAATGGGAAGCAAATGCCAGAAAAATGGCAAAAATAAATAAATTGCAAACAGGAGGCTGCAAACACCTGTAAAGGTGAGCCGATTGCCACCTGCCCAAAATGCCACCAGGTGAGCGGAGGGGGGAGGTTGCCACTACGGTGACTTTGGACATTGGCTGTAAGTAGCTGTGGGTCGTCTCTCCTAACCCCAAAGGGTCATAAGTTGGGAGCTCTCTGCAATGCGTCTGAAGGAGGATCATGTGAGCCCCGTCCTTTGCTCCTGGGGTGTTTGGGGTGCCTTTGTGGGTTCTGTTCTGGGAGGTTTTCTCCCCATAAAATTCAGAAGCATCAACTCCTCCTCCTGACCTGCTTCTTCAAAGTCCACCTGCCTGGAGGGCTACAATAAGCTGAAGGCTTTCCGCAAAGAGGCCGCCTGGAGTCCTTGGAGCAGGATCTTCTCATCTGATCTGCGGCTCTGCCTTTCCCATCACCCACTCCAAAGGAGGGGCTCCTCCTCCTCCTTCCCAGTGGGGGCGGCTGCAGCGTGGAGGGGTCCATCCTTCCTAAATGGGCTCAATCGCAGAGAAGAGTTTTACAGCCCCCGTTAAGCTATTCCGTTTCCTACGTCCATCTTCTGCTCTCCTTACAAAAGATCCTCTTTCTGCTCCTTAACCTTCCCAGTCCTTTGGGCACGGAGGCTGCCTGTCCGCTTCAGAGGGTGAAGCCTTTCCAAAACCTCATTTAGCGGCCGGTTCTAACATGAAGCAGATAAATCGTTTCATGAAAACGACGCTATCGAGCTCTGCACACCAGGACAACCAGACACAGGGACAGTTTCCCCCCCCCCCCCAACGCCATCACTCTGCTCAACAAATGATTCCCTCCCCACCGTCAAAACTCTTCACTGAGGCTGCATTACTCTTACTACGAGTCTTCTCATCGTTCCCATCACCCACCTCCTCCCACTGATGACTGCAGGGGTTTAACTTTGTGGCTTGTATCCCTACGATTTATATGGATATTGATTGCTTCCTGATTGCTTATTTGTACCCGATGACTATCATTGCTCTTCCTTGGGATTCTTGACGAATCACTCTTGTCTTTTTATGTACACTGAAAGCTTAAGCACCAAAGGCAAATGTCTTGTGTGTCCAGCCACACTTGGCCAATGAAGAATTCTATTCTATTCCTTATTCCAGTGTTTCTCAACCTTGGCAACTTGAAGATGTCCGGACTTCAACTCCTAGAATTCCCCAGCCAGCGAATGCTGGCTGGGGAATTCTGGGAGTTGAAGTCCGGACATCTTCAAGTTACCAAGGTTGAAAAACACTGCCTTATTCTACTCTACTCTATTCCGAATTCAATTCTATACTATTCTTTTCTATTCTATTCTTTATTCTTCTCTATTCTGTTCCTATTCTATTTCTAAATCTAATTCTTATTCTACTCTGTTCTACGGCCATGAAAACAGGAGGCCTCCTTTGCTGGCTGCCTCCGTCTGCTGGGAGGGGTCCTTCTGGGTCCCGTCTGGTGTCACCAGCTGAGCCGCAGCCGGAGGTTCCCAGGCCACCAGGCTCTCCCACCCACCTGGCTTCCCCCTCTTCCATCCCGCTCTCCCCCTTCCCTCGTTCGGTGAAGCGAGCGACCCTTTCGTAAGTGGAACAGTTCACGTCTCCATCCTCGGGGACAACAAACAAGTTTCCCTTCTGAGTCTCCCCCCAGAAATACGAGCCCCTGTTTCTCTGCAGTGCGGAGTGATCCCAGATCTGGTCCTGTCCCCAGAGTTATGGAGCAGAAGAAGAGGATCTGGGCAAAGAGGGTGTAAGGCACTAATGAACCTGCCTGGGAGCCAAGGGGGAGGAAAACGAAATGCACGGGGCCAGGAAAGGCAGCACTGAAGAAAGTTAAGAAAACAGAAGAGGTAATTTAACCCCCCCCCCGCCCGCCCACCCCCGCAGCCCCGTTCCTTGATGGCTCCTCGGATGCTGGGCCTTCCCCCTGCAGAGCCCCCCCTGGCCCCCCCGCAGGCCACGCCGCGTAGTCAGTCCAGAGCAAAATTCCCCAATCTTGGCAACTTCCACGTGGGTGGACTTCGGCTCCCAGAATTCCCCAGCCAGCATCTAATTTAATCACCTAACTTAACCGTCTCATTATGGCCGAGGAATTTGGGGAGTCAAAGTCCAGGCGTCTTGAAGCTGCCAAGGTCGAGAAAGGCTGTTGTAGAGGAAGGGGCTTCGCTGGGCTTTCCAGGGAGGGCAGAGACTGGGCAAGGGCTCCCCCGCCTTTCCTTGGCAAGGGGCAACCGCAGCCCCTCCCCGCTCCCGAGCGTTGAAGTGCACCCGTCCTCCGGGGAGCTTCGAGAGGCTGATCGGGGGTTGCGTTACAAAGAGAGCAAGAACACATTAAAGCCCTGAGAAGCAGACGGGTCCCTGAAGCTACATTAAGGATGCAGCATTATTATTATTATTATTATTTTAAAATCTTTGTCGTTACAGTATGAAACACCCTTACAGGGATTCTCTTCCCCTTCCCCTTCCACGCGTACGTCCAGAAACGCCTGAGTAGACAGAAACACCACCTGGCCAAACGACGGCTGGAACCTTGGCATCCGGGCAGGTCCCTGAGATGCAGCCGGTGCCCAGGTTTCCAGAGCCACTCGGAGCCAAGCGTCGCTAACGGCTTCCAAATCCGAAAACAGAAATTCATTTGGCAGCCGTGAAATAAGTGGAATAATAGCTGCCTTTTACAATGGGGTTCCGAGGGCCAGATTTAGCAGGGGATTAATGGTTAGCGAAGGGTACGTTGGCCTCCTGGATTAACGTGCCCAACCTGAGCAGGGTGGTGTCCTTGGAGTTAGCAGGAAAGGCAGCAAGTGGCAGGACAGCAACTCAATCAGGCAGCCTCTTCCAGTCTGATTTAGCCTCCTAGGAAAGTGGGAAAGTCTTGGCTGATCAAAGGTCATCTATTGGTGGCCCTAAAGGAGAGGAAGACTCTCACCTGGACTGCACGAATCAATAAATACAGTGAAAGAAAAAAGTTTGCGATTGTGAAACTAAGAGAGAGGAGACGGACGTAATAGCAACGAGTGACTTTGTAGAGTGGATGAACAGAAGTGAAATGATAGAAAGAGTTAAAATCTACATCAGCAGAATATGAATTGCTGCCATCTTGACAGTTGTGGATAGTAGGAGATTGTGGATTGGTGTCACATGGTATATTCTCTAGGCAGTAATGAGAGAAATAGAAAGATATGAGATAGAGATAGAAGGAGAGGGGGCAGAGAGAGAGAGTGAGAAAGAGAGAGAAAGAGAGACAGAGAGACAGAGAAAGAAAGAAAGGAGGAAGGAAGGAAGGAAGGAAGGAAGGAAGGAAGGAAGGAAGGAAGGAAGGAAGGAAGGAAGGAAGGAAGGAAGGAAGGAAGGAAGATGGGGATACAGCTTTTGCTTTGCCTGGAAAACTGGGTTGGCACATGATGGCATGAAGTACACTCCAAGGGTTTACCACACACGTGCGAAGGGACCCACTTCTTTAGCTCCTCACTGCTTCTTCCCACTGTAACCCAACTAGCCATGGCAGGTTAGTGAGGGGGAATAAGACAGGATGCTTTTATTGGGGGAGTGAGGTTAGCAATGGGACTAGTTAAATTTCAAATGAATTCATTCCTTTTCAATCACACTGTTCTGCTTATGGATGGAGCCCATACGTTACCCACAGATCTATGAGTTCTCCTGTGCTGGGCCTGTATTTCAGTGAACTTTCTGGGTTGATGTTTATGCATCGGAGTGAGATGTGCGTACGCTGCTGCCTCCTCTTTATTTGCGTAAGGCCCGTAATTTCTGACTTTTGCCCGATGAAGCCCCCACCCATCCCCCGTTCCCTGGTCAAGAGTCCCCAGAGGGGGGGGGCATTTCACGTTCCCTCACCTCCGTGTTCCCAATCAGTCCCAGATGCGATTCTGCACATCCCCTCATTGTACAGTTTAGCCTCTTTGGCATTCCAGGGGACTATTATTTCCAGCCTCCTGTGAACAAGAGAGATGTTTACGTTAACTAAAATGATTTTTAATGCTAAGAATGGGCAATTATGGACTGAAAATATGACACAATGTAGTATTTCTTTTATGACATCTAGGAATGGCCTCCATAAAAATAATTCCTTGGAGACGTTCAGATTTAGAGACTCTGGAGCTTACGGCTCTCGCAACGTGAAGAGCCGTGAATTAGGAAGGCGCATTCTGGAGCCCTGAGGTCATTCCGGTCCCATTGTCTCAGCTCTTTTAGCAAACTACCTGATTGCCAGGCCTTTGTTTCCCCACAGGAAGTTTACTCCATCCCTGTCCTTGCTTCGTGGCCTTCACCGTTTATAAAAAGCTCTCCTGCAGAGGCTTATGGTACCATTCCTCAAAGTCAGGACGGCTTCGTAACAATTGCTCCAGTGTTCACAAGAGGGCCCCCCCCCCGTCCCCACCCTCGGTCCCCACTCTGGGGTGTGATCAGCCGCTCGCACGTGGGTTTACCTCAGATCTTTCCCCCACATGGGCTGCCTCAACAGAGGGATGGCGTCAGGATCGGGGGGAGGATAATAGTGGTCTATATGCCACAACTGGTGAGGCCCCATTCGGAACATGGCGTCTAGTTCTGCTCACCACAAAACCAAAAAGATTCTCTGGTGTGACATTAAGGAGTCCACAACCCATGGACTATACTTTCACCTAGAAAACTGAGCACCCTAGTCCAAAAACACCAGAGAATTCCTGGAGGCACTCAGGCAAATCAGCCATCAATGGGCACATAGAAATAAACAGCATCTACACACCATTCAAAAGAGACAATCAAAAAGCCCCGAAGGAAACAAAAACACCGAAAGACCTTTTCAACAGTAATCAATGACCAGAAATTGATACCAAATTTAACACCAGATTAATAATCTAGAAGTAAACAATACCCCAATCAAGAAACTACTATCAAAGACAGAGAAGCTAACAGTAAACAACAGCCTAATCAAGGAACTACCAAGATTACTCCTACTAATACTGACAGGGCAAGCCACTGGTATATAAAATGAGAGCAACACCCACCCACCCTTCTTGCACTGACGACGTTACCTAGTTTGGTAATGAAATGTCTGCAAGAAAACAACCGAGCTCAGAGAGCCCTCCCCCCCCCCCCCCGAGCAACAGATTTTCTCTTCTATGGCTAAGGAATCCAGCCTCAGACGATCGCTATGGAAGCCATTAAGAAGAAGAACCTGGCTAGGCAGAAACTTGGTCCCAGAGGACTCTGACTTCCTTGGACACCGTGGGAAGGAATGGAGTCAAAGGGGGGGTGGAAGTGATGCAGAAGCTTCAGTCGTCTTCTATCCTTATGGATTGCAAACACTTCACCGCAATCTCCTTCTTCTCGGCAAATGGGGGAGCAAATATTGTTCGGAGCAAAGCTGTAATAAAGGAAGTCGGAGACGGCATAGCCCAGCTCCACATCCATCTGCTCCTAACATCTCCAGGCCCGGAGTTGGGAAGATGGTGAAAAGAGCACCTGGGATTGTGGTGGGAAATCTGTGCGTTCGTGGTGTGTGGGCTGCGGTCTGCTCTGGGCGCTGAGAGACGGATTGCATGATCTTCCAATGGGGGGAGAACTGCTGAGCCTGCACAACAGCCTCATCGATAAACATTTGCTCGGATTTGGGGGCTGAGCCGTTGGTTTACAATTTGCTTCTCATCCATGGTTGCCTTCCTGAAAGCAGCTTACAAATATGTCAGAGCTGGCCTGCTGCACAAATAGTTCCCCTTTTTGGCTCTCGGGTTCCAAACATCTCCCGGGAGCATCAATTCGCCTTGTCAGGAGCCTGAACCGATTGGAAGAGGCGCTTGAGTGGTTTCAGGTAACTGTTCGTGGTTTTGTCCCCGGGGGGGGGGGAGGGGGAGGGCACCTTGCTCATTCTTACAGCCGGCTGCTATTCTTAAAGCTGCCTTCAGATCAGGAGGGAGCCAGGAGAGAAGAAAACTGCTCTCCGTATAGTCAAGGCTGCAGAACATCTTCCGGGAGACTGAAACCGTCGTCCCAGGAAGGAGAACTCTGTTCCACCAGCCTAATTCTTGAAGCAAGTTTGCACCTTTGAGGTTCCCTTGCAAAGTTCACCTTTCCCTCCCCACCCAAAGCGCCTTTGACAGTTCAGTCTTACAAGGTGAGATTTAACAGAGTCAAGTGCAGAGCTGTTCTCTTGGGGAAGAAAAGCCCAATTCCCACCTACCCCTGGCCTTGTGTGCGCAGAGCAGGCCCCGCCAGGGGGTCCCATTGATCCCAATGGCTGCCGAGATGATCACTGAAAAGAAGGGATCAGCCCAGAGGGCAGCCCCTGTTCAAGGCCCGGCTTACCCCTTCCAGGAAACCTGCCACGGAGGCTGCTCAGACCTCTTAAAATCACTGAGAGAGACTCAAGGAGAGTAAGAGCTCTCCTGTGAGTAAGCCATACAGTCTTGGCAAGGAAGGCAGCAATTATGAGCGTATCTTCCAGATAAGCAGGGTGGAGAAAGGACTTAAATCTTTCAGCAGATCGGAGCTTGTGTGTTGGATTGTTTCTAAACTCCCTGCTTCAAATCAAATAATGTCTTTGGTCCTCTGTGAACTTGGTTGTCTGCTTGCAGATGTTTCTCTACTCAACCAGGGAGCACCGTCAGTGAGTGTGAGCGGGGGGGCAGGTGGGATTTGCTGCTCCCTGTGTACGTACAACCGCTGGCCCTGCCAGTGTGGCTGGAGGTTTCCTCCTTGGGGCTTCCCTGATTAGGACATTGTTCTCTGCCCGGCTGTTTGTGCCAAAAGGTCAAAGTTATTGGGAAGCAATCAAAGGTTAATTTCAACCCAGTTGGAATTTACCTTTAAAGTCCTTTGTGACTTGGAGCCAAGTTAGTTACGGGAGAGTCTCTCCCCAGTGGCGTCTCCTGCCCTGTTAGATCCAGCAGGAGATTCATGCCTCCTGCCAGGAAGGGGCCCCTGGCAGCCCCCTGGGAGGCCCACCTTCTTCCCAAAGACCAGGCTCAGGCTCCTCCAGAGGTTGTGGCTGCTCCGTCACTGGAGGCTTTTCAGAAGAGACGGGCCTGGCATAGGGCCTCCTGCCTGCGCAGGGGGTTGGACTAGAAGACCTCCAAGGCCCCTTCCAGCTCTGTTATTCTGTTCTGTCCCTATTTCCATGTAATGCAATAGAGATTGGAACACAGCTATTTAATGCTGTAATTTGTGCAGCGTAGAAGGGTAGAATTAGCGTTTGTAATACTGGCTTCCCCTATAAGAAATTGGCAGGAAGCTTTGTAAGTGACCATCATGGGAACACAGAGGACTGGGTGGCGCATGGCAGCGGCACTGAAGTGGCACAATGTTGCCACATTTCAATCCCACGGGCATTATGGGTCCTGAATTCTTTCAGCCCTTTTTAGGTCCTTGGATACAAACATTGTCCCCCTGTGATGCCCCCTTTTGCAATAGCAATAGCAGTAGACTTATTTACCGCTTCATAGGCCTTTCAGGCCTCTCTAAGCGGTTTACAGAGAGTCAGCATATTGCCCCCAACAACAATCCGGGTCCTCATTTTACCCACCTCGGAAGGATGGAAGGCTGAGTCAACCCTGAGCCGGTGAGATTTGAACCGCTGACCTGCTGATCTAGCAGTAGCCTGCAGTGCTGCATTTAACCACTGCGCCACCTTTGCCCAATTGACGGTTACAAACAAACATAGGTGAGAATTTTAATGGTCCATAGTTGTAAGTTGAGGACGGCCGTATACACGTTTCTTCTTCCGCAGGCAAGACCAGGAAGCCGATTCCACGGGAAGACCAGGACTGTCCCTTACCAAGGGGGCCATCAGAGAAGCCCCCGAGAATGACTAGGCTCCCCCTCCCCTCTCGGCCTCCCATCCAGGGAAGCAGGGAAGATTCCGTCCCAGGGGCTTCCGGGCGCTGCCTTCCTTCCCGAGGCTTCAGGCGCCTCCAGTCCTCTTGGCTCAGGCGGCGGCTCTGTGGCCCAGAGGGCTCCAGCCCTGCTTTGGGACCCAGAATGGGATGTCCTCAGCCCCACGGGGGCCCCTCCGTGCCATGAGGCCCTTTGGAGAGAAAACGTGACCCCTGCATAGGATCGCTCCCTTCTGCCACGCAAGGCACCAGGAGTGCTGCTCCCCCTCTTTGGAGAGGGCCCCGTTCGGCTTATGCCGTGGAACATGGTCAGGGCGGCCCTTGGGAACCGCTGGGCTGCTCGGCTCGGAGCGCCTCATCTTCTCCTCTGATCCTTGGTGGGAGGGGGGGAGATGGGGGGGGGGGGCGATCTAGTGTGTCAGTCGGAGCAGCTTCTTTTGGCAGAGCCAAGGTGGCGCAGTGGTTAAATGCAGCACTGCAGGCTACTGCTAGATCAGCAGGTCAGCGGTTCAAATCTCACCGGCTCAGGGTTGACTCAGCCTTCCATCCTTCCGAGGTGGGTAAAATGAGGACCCAGATTGTTGGGGGCAATATGCTGACTCTCTGTAAACCGCTTAGAGAGGGCTGAAAGCCCTATGAAGCGGTATATAAGTCTACTGCTATTGCTATTGCTATTTTGCACAGAGACCGAAAAACAAGCAGGCTGGAAAGAACAGAGTGAGAGAGGTTAGCCTTTGTTTCTCTTTCTTTCTTTCTTTCTTTCTTTCTTTCTCTTTCTTTCTTTCCCTTTTGCCGCAGCTGTTTTGCGTTTGCTTGAGAATGGGCTCCTCCGCTGCAGGGAAGGGGCTTTTCTGTTGCACATGCCAGCGGTGCATGGGAAGAGCATAAATATAAACTCTCTTGAAATGTTTCTGCAACTTTGAAGCTTCTGCTGATGAGCTGCTCAACACTTGGACAAGCCAAGTCTTCCTGCGGATTTGAGAAGTCGGCTTGCCAAATATAGTTATTTATTTAGACAATGATATGCCACATGCTCCAAATCTGTGCTTGTAGGCAACATATAGGTCCCAGGTACATTTTCATTTACATGCCTCCCGCCAAGATTTCTCACAGTTGAAGAAATTTCTTGCCAGATTTGAAGTCTCGGATTTGCTCCGTAGACTTAGAAATCCTCACGGGAACTGCAGCCTCGTAACTGGATCATTTATCTCTGATGCCTCCAACTAAGCTCTACAGAAATTCAATGGGAATAAATCAAATTAAAACTCTCCAGACTGATACTATTTTTGCAGGTCATATAGGCTTTGATATATGGGTGCCAGTTTCTGCTGAAGGATCTTATTTGGGGGGAAAGACTTTTGGCAGAAGCATTTCGGTCTTTTTGTGTGGACACAGAGGGTGGTGGACCTGTTCAATTTCAGCCTCCACAATGACACCAGGAGGCGAATTTTGGAGAAACACAAAGTTCAGAAACAATAAACCAAGAACCTCATTTATATAAGCATCTAAGAGCAACAAAACTTTTATAGCTGATGAAGTGTGGATTTTTCAAGCATGAGTGGACATTGTAAACATCTCATATTCTCATCCTTAAAGTTGTCATTTGTCATTTTACAGAATCCTAGATTGGAGGGCATGAATAGTTAGGCTGTTGTGCTCAAGTCCCTGCTCATTGCAGGAATCCACATTAAAGCATCCGATACAGACGGCTCACTATCCTCTCTTAATGCCTCCAGGGAAGGGAATCTCACCAGCTCCCTTTGTAACTGGGTCTCCTGTGACACACGGGGAGTCCTGGAGATGTGACAGGTCACGTAATCCTAATCCCTAACCCTAACCCACTCCGTTTAAGAAGAGACCGGACGGCCGTTTGTCTGGAATGACAGGGGGTCTCCTGCTTGGACTAGAAGACCTCCAAGGTCCCTTCCAACTTCGTTATTGTGTATTCTATTTAGATATAATTCACTATAACTCAACTGTGAATTAGCCAGATGTTTAATATATTTCATTAGAAAAAGGATGCATGCAATGAACTGCAGATATTTAATTCATTATTACACTGGTGTCCTTTCCTGGATAATTGGTCTTCAGTGCAAATTCTCTGTAATCAACAGTACTTAATTTTTTTTAAATCATTACTGATATTGATTTCAGTCCTGACACCTTCTTGTTTTATAAATTCAAAGCAGTATTATGATTCTCATTCTTGTTCACGGAATATTTAAAACACGGAATGCAAAGTGCTTTAAGCGAAGAGCTTCATTTAGAGGCAGCCTCAACTCACTCACATTACCCAATCGGTTGGATACCAAGAATGCTCAAGGAAAGCCCCCAATCCTCTATTACAAAAATACCGGAGGGTTGAAGCAAACTCAGAAAATCAGTTTCATTTATTGCAAAACAACCACGTTCCCATTCCCAGAAATGGACCGATGGAGTCAAATTTCTGGGTCAAAGATTTGGGGAGGAATAAACGAAGGCTTTATAATTGTGTCCTTTTGCCAGGCTGCCTCAGCCCTTTAAGAGAACCAGGGCGGTCTGGGGCAGGGCGGCCCAACCTTGGCAATTCTCTGGACTTCTGGACTTCAACTCCCAGAGTTCCCCCAGCTAGTCACCCCATTGATTAATTCTTCTCTGGAAATTTCTCCTTAATTCTGGGTTGGATCTCTCTTTGATCGGCTGCCAACTGTTACTTCTTGTTCTGCTCTCAGGCTTGGAGCCCCTCGTCTCTGTGACAGCCCATTTCTCACACACACACACACACACACACACACACACACACGGTTGCACTTTCCAGTTATTTGCAAATTAGAAGGAAGAAAGCAGGGACAAGGGCCAGGCTAAGGCGAAAAGGAAACAGGCAGGCAACCAACAGGTGAGACCTGGCCTCTCTCTTTACCAGCCAGGTGCCCTTTGGAAGGACGGCATGACAAGAGGAAGGTTGTTGCTTCACTGCATGAAAAGGCAGCCTCCATTCACCCTGCCTCCCCCCTCCCCCCCTCTCTCTGTGTCGCAAGAGGCTCAGGTGTATACAGGCTTTGAATAATGGCTGCAGGTTTTCTTCGGCATTAGTGAAAACATGATGTCCCCTTTCTTTTATGGTTTTGGCCCGTTATGCCACCTTCCTCCCCCCCCGCCCCCTCCCCAGGACAGGCAGCCCAAAGGCACATGGAATTTTAGGGTGAAAATGCACCTTCCCTGCTTTTCCAAAGCTTCCGGTGTGGTTGAAAGGGGCAGAAGGGGAAGAGGGATGGAGGGAGATGGAGAGAGATGGAGATTTATGGCTCTCAAGATGAGTTGAGTCGCTGGGGGGTTGTGAAGTTGTTGGTGACATATTCCAGGCCCAAAAGCCATGGGACTCTTCCTCCTTGGCTAGAAAGGGACACGGTTCATTCATCCTGCAGTTGGGAATTAGGAACAGAAGGCAAAACTGCCACTTGGGCCTGTTTCACAGCTACTTTCCTGCCAGGACAAAACTGCTGTTAATAAAGTTTCAGCAACTGGTGCCAGTTAATTGTCTCTCAGGAACTCCTGGCATGCAAAAGTGCCTCCCATTCATTTGCTGCCGTTTGCTGTTTGGTCCCTTCTTGGAAAGAAGGGGATTGGGCCCACATTTGGGCTTCTTGCTCTGCCTGGCCAACATCTATGTGGCAATTCAGCAGGTGGTGCTGTTCCTAGAGAAGAAACAGAAGAAGTGAAGAGACGATAACCAGCCTTCCTCTTTCTTGCCTCTTGTAGAGCAGGATTAGATAAGAAAACTCAAGGGCTGGCTTTGAGGAATTAGATCGGATTTAACTAGAGAAATATTGGGTTTTCTTTAAAATATACGATTCATACTTGACAATTTGAAATTAAGAATATCATGTGAATATTGATTGATTTGAGTATTTATTAGTAGTATTTTAAGATACTTTAAATGTCAAAAATTAATTTAAATTAGAGGTTTGTTGCATTATTATCTCTCTACTGAAATAAGTTGGAGATCAGTTTTGTTACATAATTGTTTGATGTATTTTTATTCGATTTTCACCTCTCCAGTCCCCTTTTTCCTTTTTATGTTAGTTTGTATTTTAATATCTGCTTTTGGAACTTAATAAAGATATTTGTAAAAAATAATAATAATAGAAGCAGCTTCACCTGTGGAATGTTGCGTAATGCGTTTGCCTGTCTCCATTCCGGATGCATTCAGTAGCATAAGAATAAAGCTTATTTCCACTGTTCCAGGCGCTGCTTTTCTGCGTCAGCCTGTAAATGATCCCCTCAACCACCAGTTGCAAAACAGGAGGGCCGCGTCTCTCTTACATGCTTATATAAAAGTGAGAATTCCCCAGCATTTCCTCCAAAGCTTCATTTGGAGCATCCTAAATCTATGAAGTCTATTTGAGAGGCAGAAGACGTAATCCCCCCACGGGTAGCTCTCCCACGCAGAGTCCAAAATATGGACCTGGTATGTAGGCGACACTTTTGTCATAACAAAAGAAACATAAAAATCAGCAACATTTTCAAAGGGATAAAATTCACAAGGAATGTTGTAGAAGAAAACTGCGCCACACGGCCCTTGCTGGATATGCTCAGCAGAAGAGGAAATGGCAGCAAATTAGAAATACAAGCCTATCCAAAAAAAAAACTAAAAAAAAAATAACCCACCCCCACTCACCCAGTGTTGCATTACCAAACCAACAACCTAACTTTCCACAACAGGAGCTGTGCAAGAACATTATTCAGCTGAGGACAAGCGCGCCACAGCAACCCAAAACATCAGAAGAAGAAAGAAGAAACCGACTGGCCTCTGCCGATTACAACGTCCTCCAACAAAACTTCATCTAAGAGTGCTCAACTACTGAAGCCACAACAACACAACCAATACGGGCTACGAAAACAGGACCATGAATCCAAACCTCCTCAGAAATAACCAAGAGGGCATTTACAACCGCACAGAAACAAAATAAAACATCTTAAGGAAACCAGAAGGTCCCAAAACCAGAACTCATCTCCAGCATTCAATGTCAGGCTGTCACAGCCCCAGTGGAGGCCAGGCAGGCAGAAGGCTAGCAGGGCATTTCCATGAACACCACCCAGAAGTCAGGAGACGTGATGGGAAGTCCTTAGTCTCTCTCTTCTCTCTCAACACATGGACAGACTCAACTGCAATTTCAACTGGGAAAATGTGGTCATCCTAGACCATGCTGAATCCAGAAATGCTAAGGCATCTGAAAGCTTGGGATCCAAGCAATCAGCTGTCAACAAACACATAGAAATGAACCACACTTACATACTATTCAAAAGAGACAACAAAAATACCAGGACACATCCCCTCAGGCAGCCCACACCCAAATAAGCAGGGATTACTACCAGACAAACAGGCAGAAGACAATGCCCTCATTAAGACTGGCAGGGCAAGCTACTGTGCACAGGCAGGGTGGAAGCCCCACACTTCTTGGCACTGATGATATTACCTAGTTGGGTAATGAAATATCTACAAGCAAACAGCCAAGCTCAGGGATCACCGTGGGCTCCACTGATTGATTCTGTGCCATCACGTTGATGTCATCTCTTAGCGACCACATAGATAGGTTTTGTCCAGGATGATCTGCCCCCCACCTGCCCTTAGGGGCCATCTCTGTAGATGAAAACTAGGAGGCGAAGAATCCTTTTTTCAACCATGACGCGGCACTCAAAATGTTACAAAGGAGGCGCTTTTGTTTTCCCAACAGCATTTGGTGCTCCCTTCCGATATCTGACCATATAGACATTTAATATTAGCCACTAATTACTTCTTTCAATCAAAAAGAAAATCTGCTTAGGAATCAGCCCTACACGATGGACTAAACCTGGAGAGATTCAGGTTGAAATCACTACTCTTCCAAGCAAATTACTGGGTGATTTTCCAGGAATTGTTGTATTGCAGGTCGATTGACAGGGATGACGTGGAGAGAAATTTTAGGTTTTCCCAGGGATGCTACAAGGAATTGGTTTAATTCTTCTACACTAAAAAGTAAATTGTTTCTGGAAAACTGGTGGGCCTTCTCCAGTATGGTTGGATGGAGAGAGTATGGACAAGAAGCAAAGCAAATGTCATAACTAAACAAACAGACGGATAAAGTTAGAACTTGTTAATGTGGACAATAATTGAAATATTCTAAACCTTTCCCCCCCCCCGTCATTGTCTCTGTTTTGTTTTCCTTTGGAAGGTAATTTTTGAGAATTTAATTTGGCCTAAGTGACATTTAGGGATTTCTCTTAACCCGTCCCCAAGCTTGCAATCAAAACTCTTGTTTAATAGAAATTGTTCGGAATTTTCTTGATGTCCAACAATGGTCATATCCTTTGTTGTTGTAAATTGTTTATTCTGCAACACTGTGAATTGTTTACTTTCTCGAAAATGTTTATTCCGAACTGAAAAAGTCGATTGTAACATTTTCCACCTAGGAAACCAAACTGCATAAATACAGAATGGGCCAGGAGAATAACGGCCTTCGGATTAACACGACTGCCGTAGCGAGAGATTGAATACCTGAACGGGATCCAGGAGGGTGATGTGGTTATAAAAAGACAAAGGCAACGATTCATTCATTCATGGAAATCTAATTTCTGAATCACTGGAGATAATCGCCAACTTTATTCTACATCCCAAATATTCCATCCGGTTCTGGACCCGAAACTTTATGGAGGATTCAGAGAAATTGTGATAGATTTGGAGAAGGGCAAGAAAGATTAGCAGGAAATAAGGAGATAAGTCCTATGAAGAGAAGGTCCTGGGCCCGCTTCATCTCAGGAAAAGAAGAGACGGAGAGGGGAGGTGAAGGTGTGGCAGCCTTCTTCAAACCTCTGGAAGGACGGAAGGAGGCCCATAGAGGATCAAGGCCTGGAATAATCCAAGGGGACATAAAATGGGTTTAAGTTACGAGGAGGCAAATTCCAACTGAACGTCAGGGGGGAATCCAATAAGCAACAATATTCAGAAGCAACAATAACCTGGAGGTGAGGTTGGTCTCTCGTCCGTAGGGTGGATTCAAGCACAACCACCTAATGGGAGCGAGAGCTCAGGTGGGCATTCCGGCCCTGGGCAGGGGGTCTCCGTGGCCTCTCCCACTTCTGAGAGAGCCGGATGGTTTTCCTGAGAGTGAAGGGCAGAGAGTCGTTTTCCTGAAAATCACAGCTGGGAGCTCAGTATGCAGATGCGGAAGCCCAATTTTGAGTGTTGTTTGGTGTTTATGGAGCTGCTTGTGAAACAGTGAGTGCTTCTGCCTCCTCTAAATATTATGACAGGCGGGGGCGGAGGGGGGGGGTCCAGCGGAGTTAGGGGGTTTATTCAAGTGGGAGAGATTACCCGAAGGGCCAATCGATTCAGCTGGAAGAGTTGGGCTCATTCTGTACACACATTCCAAGCCTTTAAAATCTGAGACTTTCAGCCAATGGGTAGAATGTCCTGGAAAAGCAGCATTTATGGACATTGGTCCCTTCGTACAGGGCGGGGCATAACCTTTTCCTAGGGGGTCACAGCAAGATCGACAGCAGTTTACAACTTCCGCGACACCTCATTTTAAAGCCCATAAAAAACTGAATTGAATGAGCTATTAAATGTTAAATTTGCTTTAAGAATGGCTGGAAAATTCGATTCGGAAGAACAAAGGATCATTGATAGAATAAAATGCATTGCCTTTCGAGAGGCACCTCGTTTGAATGCTGTTCGAAGGGCTAATGGTGGTCATACTGACTATTAAATCGTGTCAATAAACTCAGTTTTTGATGGGCTTTCGAATGGTGTATGAATTATTTGTGTTGTTATTACAAGTGTTGCTGTGACCCCCTAGGAAAAGGTTATGCCCCGCCCTGTACATTTCAAGGTTAGGGAAACGACCGACAGTTGGTGCTCCTGCTGTGGAACCAGCGAAGCCAAAACTCATGGGGGAGCCTGTAGGGGAAACAGACGGTGGCCAGAAACACTGAATTATTATTATAGGAGTCCTCCACTTACGACCCCCAACTGAGCCCAACGTTTATGTTGCTAAGCGAGACAATTGTTTCACCCCATTTTACAGCCTCCCTCGGCAAAGTTATTAAGTGAATCTCTGCCGTTGTTAAGTGAATCTGGCTTCCCCGTTGACTTTAGCTGAACAGGAAGGGGTCTACTTTCCTGACTCTATGGGGGAAAGGAGGGGCTAAAATGAGAGAGAGGGAGAGAAGGAGGGAGAAGGAGAGAGAGAGAGGGAGAGATTTTGGGTTTGGGTTACCCGTGAGAAGCATCGTGCCCGTCTGTGCCACAGCACTGTCATGTTCCTCTCTGTGGCCCTTTGCAACGCATGATATCCAGGCACCGTTTTTTCTGATTTTCCCTCACTCTCCCCTGGCTCCTGAATTGGGCTCAAGACTGACTCTGTCCTGACTCTTACTGAAACCCCACAACTGAAGGGAAGCAAGAGGCGCCTCTAACTTTATACCGGCCACTTAAGCAAGTGTGGGAAAAGTCTCCCTCCAGAAGGCCTGTTCACACTGTGATTTCCGCCAATCATTCAACCTTAAGAGTCTGCAGGGATTACTCACCCAAGGGGGGTCCCTTCTGGGGAGAACCAGCACGGAAGAAACATGCACCTACACAGACCTAAATGGCCTGAGTTGTATGAAGCAAATTCTCTTTATTTCTCTTATTATTATTTTAGCTCACTCTAATAAAATGTTCCTTGCAACTAAAAGACCCCCATTCATATTTCACAATATTAGACTTGGCCTTTGTTTAGCAACAGATCTCCCCAGTCCGAAGCACATGGAAATCCCCCAAATCCTTCCTCTCGCCAGCTGTTCGCCAGTCCTTTGGCTGCTTCAGGAGGTGGAGAGATAAAGGCCTCCCGTCTCTGGGAATAAGGAAGGCAGGACTTGCTTCTGGAATGACATTCTGATGCTTGGCCAGCCTCCCCCCCCCCCCTTTTACCCCGAAGGTCCTCTGAAGAAGAGTGCTAAGAATTTCTTGCAAGACGGATTCCGGGGAAGATCAGTCGGCTCTTAGAGACTGATTCAACGATCAACCCGGGTCAGGCAGCTTGATTGGTAAATCCTATCTGGGAGATATCAAAATAAACGAGGCTCATAAGGTTGAAGGATGCACACTAACCGTCTGTAATAAAAGGCTCGTTGCCGTTACACTAATGCTCAGATTATGGGGGATAAATGAGATTAGTGTGAGCTTTTATTATGGGAAGGATAATTATGATTTCATTGCTGACTCCCATAACTGGAATTTAAAGAGCCAATCCATCAAAATGAACAGAAGCAAGAAGGGGGGAGGGGGGGGCTCAGAAAACCACATGTTGAAAATATCCATTCTTGCTCAGAAATGCAAAGGCGCTAACTGAGTTAAAACTAGCGATTAAACAAATTAAGAACAGGGGGCAGTTGGTGTTTAGGCAAAGATGTATTCCAAAACTGTAATGCTGTCAAAACGGCATGGAGTTATAGAGTTGGAGGGCTTAATTTCCCCCGACCTCTCTGGGAGGAGAAAGCCAGCCAAGGAAATTCCTGAGCCTTGCCTTGCTGACAACTCTTTCCTTCAGCCATCCAAGAGGATTGGCTGCTATCTGTGGCCCCATCAAATGCAGAGCGATAAGGGACACCTCATTGCTTCAGATGGGCAGGCTGGCTTTCAAAAACCTTCCCTGTGGGGGGGCCAAGAGAGGCCATAATTTCTCTCTTGCAAAGGGCATGTTTTGCTTTGGGCAAATAAAAAATACATTTACAAAATTTCACAGCGACAGACAAGCAAAACTTCAGCGGGCTTTTTCTGGTCCCCAGTCCTCAGGACGATCGGGGGGGGGGGGGGAATCACTGCTGTTCTCTGCTGTGGATATAAAATGATAATGCAGATTCTATTTTTGTCTTCAGTACAATGTCTTATTTTTCAGGCCCCAAGAATCTGGCAACCTGTGTGGTGTAATAAACAAGGAGAACATTTATAACTGCTGTTACCGCTGCCAGGACCAATTTTCGAAATCAACCAAATGACTGTGGACTCTCTCTTCGGCATTTGGGTAAGAAAAATGTATCATTATTCCTCTTGAGGTCAGAAAAGTCCTCTAATAAGAAACACATTTTGGAACCAACAATTCTGTTATTTTGACAATATAATTTATAACCCCAGAGTATGCGCTACGCGATGCTATACCAGTTCCCATTTGCCAATCTTCCTCCTCCTCAGGCTGGTTGTTAACTTAGGAGTGCTACCTAATACCCTCTATTTTAATTCATTGCAATGTTTCAATTTTGGTGCTTGGTCTACAACTACCCTCCAGTTCTCCCCCATCATCTTTTAGTAAAAGATGTCAAACCAAAATCTATTCTTTCAGTGTCAAAATAGTGCATGTTTTGTAAGCCGCCCGGAGTCCTTCGGGATTGGGCGGCATATAAATATATTTAATAAATAAATAAATAAATAACCAACAAATGCTCCTGTCACATCTAGCCCAGATCCACGCAATAATCACAACACAGATTGGAAGACCTGAAGGATCATGTTGGACAGAGGTCATCACGGAAAAGAACCTACCTATGTGGTCAGTAAGAGTTGACATTGGCTTGATGGCCCACAATCAGTCAATCAATCAGTCAATCAATCATTTGAGAACATTTCCTTGTTGGTTTCTCACTCAGAGTACAGCAGAGGAGCAGGTAATGCTTATCAGAAGAGATCTCTTGCCAAGAAGAGATTGGCCGGGTGTGAACTTAAATCGGTTCAAGAACTGCTCTCAGGGCTCAGGATCCGTTGGTTCAAATGCTGGCTACTCAGTGGTCAGTTTGCACTTGTGGGATAATAACTACAGATCCGAATGTTCCAAATAAATAAGTTGGATTGTACTAAGCAGCATGAGAAATGCATTGCAACTAATGAATTTGTTTTGCTTTATTAAAATAAAAAAGCAATACAAGAAAACAAATATGTCAGATGCATTTCAAATGTTATACAATGTATGGTTTACATTACTGCCTACTACATTGTGTGCATGTGCAACTAATGAAAACAAAAAGGAAAAATAAAAAATGAATTCTTTAGTGAACTTGCTACAACGGCTCAAACATTTTCAGAACAATAATTGCAAAACTTAAGAGCTTCCAAATCCAAACTAAAAATAAGACAAAAAGCTTATTGATACATATTATGACAAAAGTCTCTAGCTAGGAGTGAAATAGGACATCGCCCTTCGACCTTACAAAAATGCTGAGACTATTTTCACATTTGAAGAGAACAGGATGAACAAAGATCATTTTATTTGTTGTCCACCCAAGTAACAACTCTGAAAAAGTTGTTTGCCCTTTGACCGTCCACTTATTCCCAGGATATGGCACTTCTCAGGGAGTGCAAGTAGAAGAAACCAGCCATTTTATTTGATGCTTGCAAGAGGGCTGCAGTCTTTTCAAGACATAAAGTGCTGGGAAACCCCAAATTAATCCAGAGTTGTTACAACAACCCCAAGAAATCCTTGCTACACAAACAGTCCCACTTCTTCCTGCCCTGAGCCTGTTCTGCTCTGGAACCAATTATAGGCCGGGGGGAGAGGTCACCTTTGCCGAATGTATTTTATGGGAAGCCTAGTTATCCTTCAGTTGGGGATATTTTGATTTGGATTCCTACCCTGGATTTGGTGGCCGTAATTGGCCTTTCAAATATAAGATCCTATGAAATCCCGCTTGAACAGAGGAATTATTTGGACATAATTGAAAGCACCAGCTAAAACCCTGGAGCAAATGCAGCTATCAGAATCCTAGCAAGCATTTAATACCAGGAGTGTTTCTAATTTGAAACACCATTTTGTACTCAGAATAGGCCATTTCAATGTGTTTGAAGGGGTTTCATACTTGAAACTGTGTGTTTAGAGTTCAGAACAGAGTTGTTTTGTGTTTGAAACACCCCCCAAAAACATCGAGGCAATGATCAAATCTGAAACAACATGCAAACTCAGAATGGAGTAGTTTCAATTTTGAAATGATTCAGACTCCAAACAGTTGTGCAAATCACTGAAACATAAGGAAGGCAATCATTTCAAATTTGATAAAATGTACAGTAGTGATATATAAAGTAAGGTTATGTTTTAAAAACATAAAGTAGTGTAAATGTCTATTGAGATTCTCAGTCCTCCATCTCATGGAAGGTGCCCCTCAAAAGACAACTGGGTTTTTCTTCCTTTTTCCTTGAAGAGGTTTTGCTTCTCACCCAAGAAGCTTCTTCAATTCTGAAGAACTTCAAGACTGAAGAAGCTTCTTGGATGAGAAAGGGGGGAGGGGAGTCCAGCTGCCCTTTGAAAAGCACTTTGGGGATAACATTGGGTCCTGCTCAAGCCAGGTATATTATACTCTTTTTATATGAAAAAAGTCCATCAGATCAACAGGATCATGTCCACACTTCTTGAAGAAAGAGGAATAAATTGTGGTTGTCAGGAAAAGCCCTCTGATGCCCTTGGAAGTAAACTTAGAAAAAGAAACCCTCAGCTGGTCATGAAGAATTATAGCTACAGTACAGAATAAGACGTATAATCTCCTTACATTATCCCATAAATATTGCAGGCAGAAGATACGGAGTTAACCTTGGAGAGGTTTATTTAGGCCACCAGCCAAATTAAAACATTCCCCAAAATACTCAGCCTAGACTGCGTCAAACCTATAGCAGAGAAGTAAAAAGAAGCCTCTTCAATCTCTTTAAGACAATTACCAGATCAAAAAAATAAATAGCTTAGGCTGCCCATCACCACACTGACTTGCTCTTCAGGAAGGCTTGCGAAGGAGAAGCCTGAGTGGCAGCTGACAACTGTCCTGCTTGCCAATGGGCGAAGGCCCGTTCAAAGGGATGGAATCACCTGTACTAGGAAGCCACGCCCACCATCCTGGCTACCTGGACCCCCCTTTTCCCACAGATGCTGCTTTTCTGGAGTCACTGAGTCACCGAGAAGGATCCCCCGCCAATTCTCCTCTGCATCCAGTTCCTCAACCGGGACTCCTGCCCTTCTTCCATCTGAGGAAATTGTACTTTGGTATTAAAGACGTTGGACTGAAAATAGAACTTAAGTCACACCTCCTAATCATATTGCAATAAATGAAATCTTGCTTTCTTATTTATTTTTGCTTCATTGATCAGTTGATCTACTGATGCTTCCCTTTTCCGATGAACGTCTCGGTGGAAGCCCTTCGCATCTTTCACCCGCCTGGATCCATTCCCAGCCTTTGCTTCCCTGGCTCGTTCCTCCCGTCCTCAGCCGCCTGTGTCCGCCTTTCTCCTTGACCAGGCCCGTCTTTCCACTATGTCGGCTCTCTTGTCTCCGGATCTGCATCAAGCCCATTGTAACTTTGGGCGGTCACTGAGCAGATGGTCGTAACTCAAGGATTACCTGTACCTTTGCTTTCTTTCACCACTGTCATTCTACTCCTCTTTGCAGGCTCTTTATATTTTATGGCTTCTCCACTTCTTCTTCTTCTTCTTTTCCTTTTGCCGTCTCCAGATGTTACGACGTCTGCTACCCAGACCTTTCTCTTTTTTGTCTTTCTTATCCATTGTTTCACTCCAGGTGTTTTGGGATGCTGCTGTTATAATGGAGTGGTGATGTCATGCTCCATACCGTGTGGGGAAAATGCTTGTTTGGTGCGAGAGGCAGAGTTTTTAAAGCACTTTAAACGTGGCAGCCTTTATCTGGAAGCTTAGTTTTAGCTTTCTTGTTTCCTATCCAAAATCCCCGGGCTGAATTTCTGCAGTTTGCTACTGAATCTCAGCCCTGGATTCTCAGAGGCCTCCGGGGTCACGTGCAGCAAAAGAGCGACTCACTTCTCCCCTCTGGGATGAAACTAAAATAAATGAACGAACGAACCCTAAACTTTCCTAAACCATCTGGAAAAATTGGTCGGATGGAACAATGGGGGGTTTGGTTAATGCCTTGTGTGGAGAAACTCCCCCCCCCCCCGGTCTGTTTAGGCTGGTGGAATATCCGAGCGGGCCCTGATTTCTAAAATGATGGTGATGAACTGGGAATCAAACGAAGCTTAGCCTGTGCTACCCTCGCTTCTTTTCATGACATATTGAAGCAATCACTTACTTTATTGTTTCACAAGATCAAAATATGTGAATCTGGCCATATCGCGCCAGATGAAAAATATGGAGCGGGATGATGAGGAGGGGGGAGGATGGGCAGGTTTTTCTTTTGGCCCAGAGTCAGAAATTGTTTTGAGCTGGAGTTTCCCAGGGCAGGAAGGCTGGACGTGCCAATGCCTTACCTCCCATTTGCTACAGAAAGGCAGAAAGCAGGTTTAAAGTTAAGCCACGGGAAGGGAGGGAGGGAGGGAGGGGAGGCGTACCAAGCTTAAATTCAAGGGGCTCTAAGAGATGGGCTGAGGCCCTGGCTGTCAGAATGGTTGGGAGTGAGTGGAGGTCCGGTGGTCTGACCAGGCTAGGAAGCCGGGAAGCCAAAAGCACCAGGAGAGCCGTATTTGAAAGGAAACATTTCACCTCCTGAAGACTTGGGCCCGTTACTGAGGCAGTGATGCCTATCAGAAAGGGTGCACCAAAACTTCTTCCCCTGCGAGGATTTAAAGGAAAATGGTTGCCTTAAGACCAGCAAAGGTCTTACGAATTTTCAGTGTGGTTTTCTTAATTAAGAAATAAAAGACCAAGAGTCTTGCCCGCAAAGTTTGACCCTTCAGTTTGGGGCTGAAACTAGGAGGTCACATATGGCTTGAGGCTGTCCAGCTTTCCTCCAAGCATACAGAAGACCAGCAAAAATAGTCTGCAGACACGCAGTAACTTCTGACCTGCAGGAGATTATCTTAGTCCTTCTGACCTGGACCTCCGGGGATTGTAGCTTGCTTGAATCCTTCATGGGTCGGGATTAGACAGCTATCCCTAATAAAAGAAAAAGAAATTGAACACTGTTAATTCCTTGTTTGGAATGCTGGAGAGCAGAAGGCAGCTGGAAGTGCCAGAGGAGACCTTAAGCTCCTGAGATCTGCGCTGCTCTTTCTTCCAGAAACCCTGGTCTTAGGATGTCTGGGAAAAAAGCAAACAAAACATCTGCGAGGAAGAGAAAAATAATTTGTCTGGCAAATAGGCCATCTCACCCGCGGTGTCCCGTAAGTAGAACGGCCCTTCTCTTAAAGCAGAATTACAAATCCGAAGCAACAGATCAAATTACGCCTTCTACTATCCAAGGGTTCGGTTGGGAAAACATTCCTCGTGTTTGAAATAAGGCTTTATTTTCTTCTGAGTAATTCTATCGGTCCACCTTTTGTTGACCTATTTCAACTTTTATTTAGGATTTTCTTGTGACGGATGGCACAGAATAAGAGAAAATGATTCTGTTTCCATTCATGCCAACAACTAGTTGAGCGGTTCAGAAGACTGAGTTAAAAAGAAGGAAAGACATGAAGAGAGGAGAGAATCTGCCACTGAAACGATAATTGAGACCAAATCCACTTGGGTGCAGTTTGATCCCCCTTTGCGCTCTTAGTTTTTCCCTGGCAATTCAATCCTGATTTCACAAAGAGGATCTGAATGTCACAGCTTGTTCCTCGGTGGAAAGTCCTGACAACATGCGGTTCCTGCCTCCTGAGAGCCCTTTTACCACTGAAATTCCTTCAATGAACTTGAGTTGCACTTCTAGCCAGAAATTTTGCCACAGAATTGTTAAATTCCCAACAGTTTTGCAATTCCTTGTGGTGATCACACACACACACACACACACACACACACACACACACACACACACGGATCCATTGATGGATGTGCACAGAGTGTGCTATTTCTTCCTTAGGTTGAAGAGCCTGAATTTCAGTTGCAAAATATTAATGTATATGTAATTAATGTGTATCTTATTGAAATAGAAAGGCATGCATTTCTGTCAATTATAAAGGTCTTCCAAAATTATCTCCTTCACACATACTCACACTTAAATTGAATTCCTTTGCTGTGTCCTGAGGACCCCTGAGAATCTTTTAGTGTTGAGTCTGTATTCTTATTTTAACCTTGTGCCGAGGATGCTTCCTGTGGTTCCACCCTCCAATTTCATTTTCTTACCTATCTACGGTTCAGGTGAGGCCCTCTTGGGTAAACCTGTATCGGAAAACCTTCGGCCAGATCCGATCCACTTTATCGGACATGGGAAAAGACGAGGTTTCCACTCTACAGCCTGAACCTCAAGTAGGAATTATTTGCTTGCAGCAATTAAGCTACTCAAAACTAAAATGATTAGGGTTTTTTTTCCTTGCTACATAGTGTGTGGGTAAGGATGCTTAGAGAGGATTTTGGACTCCAGGTTCAGGAAGACATGAATTTTTGGTTCCTAAAGAAAATTCCTGGTGCCCACCGCAGGGACATGGCAAGACGGAGGGGGGGGGCTCAAGGGGGCTGGGACGGGGGCCGAGATGACATTCAGAACAGAATTCCTTTTGCTTACAGGATGTTCTGCACCCAATTTTTGGTCTCTGGAAAGGAAAACTCATGATGCTGCAGTAGGCGAAGGGCAGTGGGTCCTCAGAGGAAAGAATTTAAAAGTGGCCAAGCTGTGGTGTCTCCTTCTAATTGTGCCATGGTAGTTTCTAGGCCTGATTACTTGCATTCTATAAAGAAACAGAAGTCAAACCATACGTATAACAATAAAACTGAAAATATGAAAAGCTATAACTCCCACTATTATATGCTAGCTGAAATCTGGACAATCTTAGGGTTTATCCTCCCTGTATAAAAATAATTTCGTGGTCTGGTGAAATAACTTAAAAGGATCAATGTGGTTATACCTCCAAATACTCTTACCCGAAGCAGAAGTAATTTTTCATTTTATAAACTTCCCTTTCCTCATAAACTTACTCAGATTATAGGTCACCCATTTAAAATATCAATACTGGGCAAGGAGATGAGGTGCCACCGTGCACGATCAGGAGAATATTTACCAGACTGCAAAATCAGAAGGATGGAATCTCATCAAAGGAAGTTGGAAAAAAGTTGTTCCAAAACCCATTATTACAGACGCCCAACAACGTGGGAGCTAAGAAAGTAACCCTATATATAACTCCTGCCATTCAATCGGATGGCCAGTGGGACAAGCAGCTCTTCCTGTTTTCATAGGTTTAATAATATCTATTATTTCCTGAAGAGATAACAGTGCAGCAACAGCTCAATTATCTGTAATGTTTGGAAGAAGCGCATTATTTTAAAATTTATTCAGGGTCATAAAGTTGACAGTGTGTGTCATGTATGTGATTTATTAGTTGAGGGTCTGTTACAGACTTCTCCCTGAATCTTAATGACAGTAGAAATAATAATACTTTGTTGATGAGGTTTCATTTAGGAGGCTAATAAAGGATCAGACTTTCCACCTCACATCTAAGATCTGTGTCACACACTAGATTAAGTGTGTGTCTAGTTGATCCCAACTAGACAACCAAGTCTTAAACTGGTCTTTCCAACACTGCACCCATCACCACTGCAACTGAGACTATCCACATTAATACTGGTCCTCCTCCTCCTCCTCCTCCTCCCACCTTTCCCAGCTTTAGAGCTTCTCCAGAGAGCTGGATCTCCACATAATGTGCCCAAAATAGGATTATTTGAGCCTGGTCGTTTGTGCCTCTAATTAGAATTTTGTGTTGCTTTGTTTGATGAGCCATTCGTTTGTCTTCTTGGCTACGCACAACATTCTCCAGTGTCTATCCCAACCCAAAGTTGAAAAGCATCACGACTCTTTCCTGCTTCTGAAAGTCCAACTTTCCCATAAAGAATCGCACAGCCAAGGTGGCGCAGTGGTTAAATGCAGCACTGCAGGCTACTGCTAGATCAGCAGGTCAGCGGTTCAAATCTCACCGGCTCAGGGTTGACTCAGCCTTCCATCCTTCCGAGGTGGGTAAAATGAGGACCCAGATTGTTGGGGGCAATATGCTGACTCTCTGTAAACCGCTTAGAGAGGCCTGAAAGGCCTATGAAGCGGTATATAAGTCTACTGCTATTGCTATTGCTATTGCTGATCTTTGTGACTGTAGTTGCATCACAGCATAGAATAGAAACCCGTCTAATTTTACATGTCTTATCATATTGAGAAGATTGAATCTGGCAGATCCAAAATACTCCTGCTCAGATGTGTTTGCGTTGTAACGAGTACGACAATTAGCAGTACCTAGAACACCAACCTGAACATTTGGATGACCTAGGACAGGTTGAGACCCTGCTTATCTTTGTTCTGACATTATTCTCAGAGTAACAGGAAACAGTTCTGTGTTAAAAGTTGTCCTATTCTCGGGAGAATCACAGAAAAGCGACTTCAAGGCAGATCCGGCCTGTTTGAAAAATAGCATCTCCAGAACTTCTGAAGGGAACGAAATGGGTCATGAAGTGGCCCTGTGTGGCAAGAGAAAAATGTTCTGAAGGATTCTTTGAATTGGACCACAAAGACGGAGGGCAGGAGGGGAAAAGGCCCCTTGCAAAGCACACTTGGACTTTCTCCATCTCGGACCATCCTGAGGGACAGCAACCCGCAGCAGAGTCAGCCTGAGGTTTCTGCCCTGGGGGAAATCCTCGCCAGGCCCTCAAAGTCCCATCAGGACAATAAAAGAAGCCAAAAGATTTCGGACTCAGGAAGCACTGAAACAATGTCAGATTGTTTGCAAGGCCGCTTGGCATTGTGCTGCGGTGCTCGCGGCAGACTGAGTGGAAGCTTCCCAACCGCTTACAAAAGACTTACATCTGGTCCACTCTGGGGAGAGCGAGAATTTTACACCCAGGAGCCAAGCGGGATCACCTTGACGGCTGCCCTGTCTCCTCGCCACTTACTCCTCTCTTTTGCAGGATACAATTATAATTGTGTTTTTAGAGTGACTTCAGTGGCAAAGACTTCTGCAGCAAGAAACTATATTTACACTCGACATTCAACAAATTAATTTCCAAATTAGAAATTTCAGGAAGGCTCCTACTGGGGCTTCCTCCGAAGAGGAAATAAATATGCATGATGCCCTTAGAAGGGAAAAAGGAGGACAATGCCTTCATGTAAAGAACCCCTCCCTCCCTTTTCACATAATGCATAAGAATTTTAACAGAAGGGCCGAGACTCTGAATTATCGCTCTGGGTGTACGAATTATAATGAATGACTCTGCTACTTGCTCCCTATCAGAAAAACAAAACAAAACCACTTCACTTCCTCTCCCTTATTTTAAAATTATAATAAGACTGGCCTAATTTTACCTCAAGGCTGTCCTCAGTCACGTAACCCTTGTAACAATTAGAAATCTTTTCTCAAATTGTTGCCCTTTTCTGTCACCTTTCATTATACATTTAGAGGGGAATCTGGGCTTTATGATCTTTTCTGTATTTCCCATCTGGGCTTCTGAAAACTCAAGATGGAGCCCAGTTTCCACAAACTCTCTTTCCACAAGGACAGAAGAAAATGCCAAGAATGGACATTTTCAGGCCGCCTTTATTCATAACGCCAGACTTTCCCCAGGAGAAAAACCCTGTGAATGAGTGGGGGGGGGGGCTGAGGGAGAGGGGTTGGTCCAAGGCCGCCTAGTTTTCCATGCCTAGAGTGGGACTAGAACTCACCGTCTCCTGGGCTTTGGCCCACAGTCCCCCGGAGGCTTTCATGCCGCTGGAAGGGAAACGTCCTTCTGGGTTCGGCTCCAAGTGGGGGGAAAGAAGGGACTCTGGAGACACGGAGGCCGCTCAGGAAGGGGGTTTAATGGTGGACAGGACCACCAGGTGGCTTGAGCTCCTGGGCAGAAAAGGGGGGTCACCAGATGCTTCCAGATGTTGGGAGAAGAAGAAAGGAGAGAAAAGAGGGGGCTTGCTGGGCTTTTTATACTCTCTGTTCGGCCCCCACCTCTCCGTTTCCTGTTCCCGTGTAAGAAATGTATTCTGATTGGTTGTCAGACTCCCATGGGGCCATGCGGGGGCCACTCTCTAGGCTGTGCTTTGAGTCCAAGTTTGGTTGAGCATCGCTTCTTCCCAGGGGCCCTGCGGGGAGATGGGTAAAGAGCTAATACTACCATGCCTTAATCCAGTGTTTTTCAACCACTAGTGTGCCGTGACATAGTGTAAGGTGTGCCATGGGAAAAACACTTTATATATAGTCAATATAGGCACAGAGTTAAATTTTTGTAACATTTTCTAATGGTGGTGTGCCTCGTGATTTTTTTTCATGAAAAAAGTGTGCCTTTGCACAAAAAAGGTTGAAAAACACTGCCTTAATCCCATCATCCTGGAGCTGAAGGGGGAGGTCTTTGTTATGTAGAATAGACTGGCCCAGGCCTTTTAGTGGCCCATTGACAAAGGTGGGGGGCTATTAAGAGAGAGTCTGTTTCCTGCCTAAAAACACGTTTCTCCATTTCTGATCCAGGGAAATAGAATATTCTGCCTTTTCAATATTTCCCACGATATTTCATTTTTCTAAGAGAGGGATGGGTGCTAACTCCCTACAGTGGCTAAAGTGGGACTAGAACTCACCCCCTCCTGGTTTCTAGACTGCTCCCTTTGCCCCTGGACCAAACATCTTACAAATTGCTCAACTCCACGGGTGGCTCAGGTTGAGGAGCATTGATCTGGTCTCCTTCAGCACCCGGTGCCTGCGTTCCTCGTTCACTCCAGGCCAGCGAGTCTTCCCAATGCAGGAAAGGGGGATGAATTCAGCACCTTGACAGGCACACAAAGCCCCTCCACCGGGTGCTTCCATGTGTCCCTGCCTCCCGCCATGCCCAGAACAAGCGGGGAAAACCCAGGCCACCATTAATCCGGTCAGGAGAGGCAATGGGATAACCTGCCATCTAGTGGCCACATCTGGACTCTCCTGCCCAAATGGGGCGGCCTTTGCCTTCACAAAGGCCGTCGGCCGTTCAGGAGGGCTGTTTTCTTAAGGTATCGTATGACGAGGACTTTGGCCCAGGGTGCCTGAGGAATTTGGAAGACCTCCCGCAGGACTGGCTTTGCTGTCCTATTCCATCCCCTGGGGGTGGGGGGGGAGAGAATCTGGAGCCCCTTCGGAAGGGGAAAGGCTCCTGGCCTAATTCTCCTAGAAAGAAACGTCTATTGTGGAGGCCGGTAAGCTTCACTCGAGTGGCTGCAAAACAGAGAAATGTTTTCCATCAAAAGCTTTTGCAATTAGCTTTTTATTTACTTAAGCAATTGCTGTGCTAACCATGTTGTGTTAAGTTTTAACTGATTTATATGTATTCTAATTATGGTTGCCTGCCATTCTGCCTCACTCGGTGTTATCTGCGATGACCTCAGGTTGAAACAATAAACAGTGTGGCTGATTGACAGGGCAGAGCCGGCTCCAGTCGGGGCACCAGGGAAGAACCATGTCTCTGTGTTGGGGGGGGGGGGACGGGACCCTGTCTGAGTCGGCTGCTGCTGGCAGTTTCCCTGGGAATCTCTTCCTCTTCCTGATTGGGACGGAACAAGGGAAGAGAGAAGCATCTCCCATAAAGCACCACTAGATGGCAGCAAGCAGTTTCGAGGTTCTGCATTTCTCTGCTGCCATCTAATGCAGGGCTGGAGTTTTCCCACCCAAATATTGTATGCTTGAAAGAGTTTTGGGGGAGACAGCCAGGGTGTGGGTGTGTGTGTGCAGCTGTGTGAGTGGGAGGCCAGTGGTTCCTCCCCCTCTTCTACTGATTGAGCAGGAAAGCTGAAGAGTTACAGGGGAGGTCAGAGGAGATCAAGCCAGGCTCCGGACACTCACAGCCATCACTGAGGGGCAGCTGTAAGAGTCTCTTCCCTTTACGCTCCCTCTCGTCCTTAACTAAGCTGGGTGGGGAGGGGTCCCTGCACTCTTTGGGGAGCCCCATCTGTGGAATCTGCCTCCCGGTCCAGCAAATTCTGCTGATGTCCCAGAGCACCCGCAGGTTCTGTTCCTATCAACCCCCAGGCGGAATCCTCTCCTCCTCCCAGCTTTCCTGCCTGACCTGTGGGGTCCTCCTTCCTCCTCGGAAGCTTTGCTCGGCTTCAGCTCCACCTCTGCTGACTTCACCAACGTCTCCCTTAGCAGAGCAGCTTGTGGGTTGCCCTGCCAGGGCCTTTGATTAGGTGCTGCCACCTTCTCGGGAGACCAAAGTGGGAAAAGAAACGGGGCCCTTTCGCCTCCGCTGTCCTTCAGCCATTTCCCCCCGAGAGGCAGATTCTCTTTCCCTCTGGTTTTGAACCCATCTGAAGAACCGGAAGGACTTTTCGGTTCTTTGTAAACTTTATCAACCTTAAATCACCTTCAACTCTACCGTCGTAACCCCATCCCCTTGCTTTCCCTCTTCCTTGTGTCCTGGCCACCTGTCTGTCCATCCTCCTCCATGGCTGCCGTTTTTGGTCCTGCTTTATGACCTTCACGAAGCTCTAAGTGTAGCCATGTCGGCTTCTCCTGCTGACCTCCATTATTTGCCTTACTGTAATTGTTTCCAATTACTTCTCTTAATACCCCCCCCCTCGTCTCTCTTTTATTCTTTTGAAATTATTACTCAGTTTGGACTGTTTCCTCCACTTGTTTCTTCCAAAGAATCCTAATAATTATTGCTATGGGTTTATTAATCTCTGTTTCCTTGAAGTCCAAGTGGCTTTTAGCTGGCACTCTTTTTGATTGAAGCCACATATAAATTTAAGTAGCAAATAGATACATAAAATTCGACTATGTTCAATTTTATTTTCTCTTCGTACGTTGACTGCGCCTTCTGTATTGGTTAAGATCAAGTTAAGAGTAGTTGATCCCTTCGCGTCTTCCTCTCTCCTCTGAAGGATTTCCCATGTCTTGTGGGAAGGGGAGAGATTTTAGCTAGGAATTTGTACTTCCTGAATCTGCATCGATATCTGGGTTAAAGGAAGTGATAAATAACAATATCTGTTTGTGTTTGAATTCTCTTCCATGGATTTTGCTCTCTGTACTTTATCTACTTGTTTATCTAGCAAGAGTTTTCCCAACATTAAGTTTTTTTTAAAACATTAAAGCATTAGAAAAAGGCCAGCAGTGCATCGCAGAGCTCAAATGTTATGAAATGTCAATATTCTCCCATTCTCATGAATGTGCGAGTCTTGCAAATTGGGGGGTGGGGTGGGGTAAAAAAGTACATTGCCAATTGTGATCGGGGGGGATTAAAAAAAATACATTGCCATTTGTGATCAGGGGGGGGGGGACAGAGGTTGGGGGCCTCCTGGGCCCTACTTAGTATTGACCTAAATGTAAATATTTCTGACCAGGCATTTGTTGAATGCCTTCCGGCAGTCTTGGCCCTTCGGCCTCTGACCCAAGTAGAGGACGGGCGGAACTTCGCTGCGTGTCCAGTTCAGAACCAACCATTCTATTTTAAAGAGAAAAGGCAAATTCCTATGTTTTCAGGCCCAAAATTGGGTGAACTGATTCGTGAGACTTTTTGAAGTCTTATGAATTCCAAATCACGTTCCTCCCCCACTCCATGACTTCAGGGAAACATCTTCCGAGGGGCGTCGGAAGACGGGAAACTCAGCGGCAGGACAAGAGAGAGGCTGCAGTGGATCCGGGCTGCAAAGGCCTCCATCGTCTTTTGCAGGAACCTTTGCTCTCTTCGCTCTCTTGGCCTCGTCCGACACCTCCACCGCTACGTCCCCCCCCCCAAGGACATTTCAGTGGGGGAAACCTTTGGTTTCTGCTGACCCAAACTTTGAGCTGGAAATTAGGCCATTGCCAAACTCTTGTGAGTTGCGAGCGGGAGGTCCTCCGTGTATGTCAACAACAATTATGTGGTTGTGATGGAGACACGGGAGACCTTCCACTGGACACCACATTCTCCTTTTCAGAAATGAATATTTCACAATGTTTATTATCCTGTGACCAAACTGGGGCAGGGTGCTGAAATACGTGGCCGGTTCCTCCTCCAGCCGTTTGCATCGGAGGCTCCGGGAGGAAACTGTGAAAATAAGCAAAAACAAATAAATATTTTGAAAGGAAAAGTCTTTGGGTTTTGCCCTTGGAAGACCAACCCAGGGGTCGCAATGGCAGCATTGGTTACAGGGAACTAATTCATTGCAGATGCAATTAGCAGGGCTACAATTTTAAAAATCAATCCGCTGCTCAAGATAAAAGACCTTAAAAGTCTGATACCTGGAATCATTTGCAAAAGTAGCAAAGGCGGGACACACCGAAAATGAAGCATAAACAAGAGAAATAAACTGGGTGTGGAGAGAGCCTGGGGCCGATGGCTCTCCTTTCCTCCGCTTTGGCCACCCAAGGAGGCTGCCTGGAAGAAGGGCGGGGGGGGGGGGCTGCCTGCTTCTCTCACTGCCCAGGAAGCCTCCCGCTTAGGGCCACAGCTGGGACCGGGATTTCCGTTGCTAAGGCTGGCGGTGTTGAGTGAATCACACCCGATGTGGTGACCATTTTTGCCTTGGTTCTTGAGTGAGCCCGGCTTTGCTTATCAGAGGCCAACAGAGGTGGCGCAGTGGTTAAATGCAACACTGCAGGCTACTTCAGCTGACTGCAGTTCTGCAGTTCGGCTGTTCAAATCTCACCGGCTCAGGGTTGACTCAGCCTTCCATCCTTCCGAGGTGGGTGAAATGAGGACCCAGATTGTTGTTGGGGGCGATATGCTGACTCTGTAAACCGCTTAGAGAGGTCTGAAAGCCCTATGAAGCGGTATATAAGTCGAACTGCTATTGCTATAAAAAAAAAAAAACTGCCTCCCAGGACCCTCGGACGCTGCAACCCTTGTAAAGATACCTGAGGTTTGATCCCAGCAGTTGTAAGGGCGAGGAGAGCAACCATCAGTCACTTTGTCCAGGGCCGTTGTAAATTCAAACGGTTGTGGTAAATGGACGGTCATAAGTCAAGGACTACCTGCGTCCTAAGGGGCCATGGCTAATCCAGCAGGGCTCAGAACGGAAGCAGTGCCTGCGGTTGGCTTTGGCAAGAGATCCGCTGGTTTTCTTGCCCTTGAGAAGGCAGCCACAGGGTCTCCAGGCCATGCGGGAGCAGAAGCTGCCATGCGCCGGGTTCCTAGAAAGGGGACTCAGTAGAATTGCTACTCAGTGGAAGGAGAAAAGATTCCCCCCCCCCCCCGCTAGGAAAATGAACTGGAGTTGAATCCAAGAGTTTCCCCCACTGACCAACTACCAGCCAGGCCGGTGTTTCTCAGCCTCAAAACCTTAAGCGGCTTAGTCCTTAAAATTGCCGAGGAAAGATATAATTCCCAGGCTCCTCAGCCAGCGGCCGTGTCCCCCCCTGCAGGAGGAGGGTTCCCGGTCGCCCACTCGGCTTTCATTTGAAGATCTGTCTGGGGGTCTCCAGGAAGCAAACAGAGGTGAATAAGGAGGGTCCATTTAGGGGACGGATAAAAATATCCAAGTGCAGCTGAGCCATTAAAGTCAAGATTTTAATCCCCCACTGAGAATGTGGCTCGGAGCCATCTTTAAAATCTTCAGAGACTAGAAGAACATAGAGGGAAACCGTAGCTGTTCTGAAAATCCCTTCCCCTCATCCACTGGGGAACCTTTCCTGAAACCCCCGGTCTAGGACCCTTTCCATGCCAGGAAACACTGGGAAAAGGGGGAGCACCAGAGTGGTGACGCCTGGACCCCAAATTAAATTTGCCCTGGGCCACGAAGCGAAGGGGATGCAGAGGGGATGCAGAGTTCTTCCGTTGAAGGGAATTCCATTTTGTCTTCACACAGACTCTGCACGTGCTCATGTCCACCGGGTGTCTTCAGAAGGAGCCTGGGCAATCAAGGCTGAGATGGGAGGAGGGCTCATGCCAGCTCTATGATTGGCTGGTGGTAAGAAACTTTATCCTTCCTTTATTCATTTGGGGCTAAAAAACCAGAATCTCCACCTTTGGAATCAGTGGCGGAAGGAGGGCTGCCAACGTCTCAAGAGCCCTCAGCGCATGCAGCGACCTTAAATGCACCCAGAGGTCAGGAGGTCCAAGGATCCCGGGCTTTTCTCCTGCTTGCCCTGGAGTGGATTGGCTTCCTTTGGAGCCACAGTCTTCTTTGCTCAGATCCAGGACAGCCTAAGTTGCAAGGGGAGACAAAGTCACAACGGCCCCTTCGACCCCCATGCCTCCCTCCCTCCTCCTCCACCTCCTCCAGCCCTGCTTGGGACCCCGAGGGCTCCTCCTTTTCTCCTCACCCAAGGAAAAGGCTCCATCGCCATGCACAGAAAAAGATGCAGCCGCCTTCAACGTTGCGGCCTTCTTGGAAGGGCTCTGGGGAGGAAGGGGGCAGATGGAAGGAGGACCAGCCCACCTTGATTTGTTCTCTGCGAAGGCATCTGGGGGGGGGGGGGGTTTACCTCGGCTGCTCCTTCACCCGCCAGCCTTCTCCTGCACAGAGAGCAGGCTAAAGTAAAGCCTGAGTCTGTTTGTTCCCCAGATGTTGCTGCCAGCATTTTGCTGTCCAAACATCTGCAAGCCAAAAGCATCAAAAACAAACAAGCCAGGCCCCTTCGATGGATTCTAGAAGCAACGGGAGGTGTAATTCCTCCCTTTGTCCTTTTTCTTCAGCTGTGCAAACACGAGCAAGAGGGCCGTGCACCTGTGCTACCTGAGGGAGCCCACTTCCTGTGATGAAGCTGATCAGAGACCGGCAGGTAAGGAAGGAGGAGGAGGAGGCCCTCTTGGAGAGGAGCCGGCTGTCACCTGTCCACCAAGACGGTTGTTTCCTCAACATTGCAAAGGGAGCCAAGCAAGAAACAGCTGCTTTGGGTGAGGATCGGATGTAGGGTGGTGGGAGGTGCTAAAGGTGGCGCAGTGGTTAGGGTGCAGTACTGCAGGCTACTTCAGCTGACTGCTATCTGCAGTTCAGCGGTTCAAATCTCACCGGCTCAGGGTTGACTCAGCCTTCCATCCTTCCGAAGTGGGTAAAATGAAGACCCAGACTGTGGGGGCAATGTGCTGACTCTGTAAACCGCTTAGAGAGGGCTGAAAGCCTTAGGAAGAGGTGTATAAGTCTAACTGCTATTGCTATTGCTGAATGACAGGCTAGCAAGTTTGAACCTTTGGACACATTAAGTTCCCTCTCTGCTTTTGAAAGGACGCCTCTCTTTCCCCAGACTCTCAAAGGGAAGAGAGATCTCAGAGGGTTGCTATACCTGGGGTGGGGGGGAGAGGAGGGGGGAGGAGGAATGTCTATTGAGTCCAAACCAGAGTTGGACCTTTAGTAGATTCAGCCATGAAGCTCTCCAAGAAAGGAAAAAATGAATTGCTGTGGTTGGCGGAGAAGCCGGCTACCGAAACCCTGAGGAGTCTGGGGACGAAACACATGAAACGTTGCTGGGGTTGCATCTTCGTCCTGGGAACGAAGGATGTGGGAGAATCCTGGATGGGGAATTTGAGCCGTCTTCCTTCAGGGCCTGCTACTCCACAGCCAGGTGCCCCAGCAGCCAGCAAAAGCCAGCGAAGTCTTCGCCCTTTGAAGAGCCCAGGGAGGTCTTCGTTCTTCGCTCTCTTTTTTTTAAAAGACTGAAATACAGCCCCCTCCCCCCCTCACTGGACTGGCTTAGGCCCAAGGCCGGAAGTGAAGCCGAGAAGGTCCCAGCAGAGACGGAAGGAGAGAAATGGGCCCCCAGGATAGAAAAGGCCTTAAGAAAAGCATTTGAGTGCAGTGACCTTCAGCAACCTGTGAAAGCAGCTGACCCAGGCCGGCCCTCGTGCTTAGGCTGGCCCTGGCCAAGGACTCCCCTCTTCTTCCAAGGACTCGCCTGAGCTCTCGCCCACCATCATTCCAGAGAGAGACAAAGGCAGATGGAGCATCAGGCAGAGGGCAAAGTCCCAGGTTCAGCTGATGGGAAGCAGGTGCTGGAGGAACAGCTCCCCCCCCCCCCCCCAATATCCCTGCCCTGAACTCTCCAGGGTTCTGACAAGCACCAAGACACCAGCGTCTCACTTGGGCTGGCCTTGCTCTTCCCCAGCCGCCTCTTCACAACCGGCCCCCTTGTTGGGTCAGGAGACTGGTTCATTTTGCTTACTTGATTCAATGTTGAGGTTGCCCCAAAGGACTCTCGGGGGCTTTCGGTTCAAAGCAAAGAGCAGGGTCTTTTCAGCTACCAACGGACTCTGGTCTGCAGCTAAGATCCTTCTTTTCCCTTCTTTTGAGGTTTGTTCCCCTAGGATCCCTCCGTCATGATACGTCAAAGACTTATGATCCCCTCTCCCCGATATCCATCCCTCGGTTGCTTATGGATTCTGAGAGGGGATTCATCTGGTCTCGGAGATCGTAGGAAGCTCTTTCTTCTGCCTCTCTTCTCCTCCTCCTCCTCCTCCTCAACGGAGGGCTCCACGCCTGTCTTTTCCTTCCCCCCTTCCCAGGCCCTGGGTGGGATTCATGGGTTTGGCCCTTCTTTCCCTGTTGCCCTGATCAATAATTAAATACACGGCTTATTAAATAAGCGATTTAATCAAATAAAATAAGAAGAAAAATAATTAAAACAATAGTTTAATTAAAAAGGGAAAGGGGAGAAGCAAAACAGCAAAAAACTAAAATAAGAAACGATAAATATGTAATATGTATAATATATGTAGATAAAATGTGCACATAAAAATGTTCGCCTTAGAAACCTCTGAACGGCCAGAATAGGAGTTGAGCAGTTTTGCTGTCCTGGGGCAGAAAGAGGCCAATTGCTGAAGGCTCCACCCTCAGGAACCGTCCAGGCGTCCTGCTTAGCTCGGCTTTTGAAGAACCTCCGGGCCAGCCGAGGGCTGCAGCCCCCTTGGGCTCTCCTTCCACAAGGCCGGGGGGGCTGCGGAGAGCAGAGACCCACATCTGACCAGGCCTTTCCCTGGCGCCATTGGGGGAACCCGGCCCTTCCGCCTCTACAGATCCTTTTCTCCTGCCTGCTGCTCTTAGAGGAGACCCGGCTCCTTTGTATTTAGGGCCCTTTCCTCAAACGCCAACCGTTCAACATGTGTTGCCAAGTGGTGAGTGGATGACCTTAAGGGAGAAGGGAACGAGGTGCTGCCCAAGAAGCAGTCAGACAAGAGGAGGAAGAGCCCCCAAGGGCTTCATGGCCAAAGAAAGAAAAGGGATCAGGCAGTGAAAAGTGGTGGTGGGAAGTTTGTGCTTCGGACTTGCAAGACTGTGTTAATGTATCCTTAAAGCAGATTTAACTCATCTTCTTGTGCTTCCTGCCAGGGTCACACCAGAGGGCTAATATCTATTCAAGGTTCCACTTCAGCTGCACAAATCGGGTAACCACTAGATGGCAGCCAAGGGATTTTAAAAATAACCTTTAAATCTTTGCTGACTCCTAGTGGTCAATGAATAATAAAATTTAAAATGTTCAGTGAGTAATAGGAAGTATTGTGTTGTGGGGGTGGGGGACACAACATAGTGTACAGAACACACTGCATGCCAACTGAAAGAGGGTTTTCACCCAATAGTTGATGTTGGAAAGAACTGGAGTTCTTTTCAACTATTGAAGCTTTTTCCTATCCAATAATATACAAAAGGAACAAACAGTTAGATATGGTGAAATATTGAATGCAGAGGGTGAACTTAAATCTATGCAAGAGTTGAAACAAGAAGGAATAGGAATGAATTGGTTTTCATATGTGCAAATACAATCTAGATATGACAAAGATCGGAAAACGGAAGGTTTCTATGATAAAATGACTGAATTAGACAAAATGTTGACAGGTACTGATGAAAAAGTAATTAAAAATTATATGGACACTTACTAGAGGTTAAGTTAAAGGAAGAACAAGTTAAAGAAACTATGATAGCTTGGGGAGAGGAATTTTGGACTTGGGATTGAACTAGAGAAATGGCAGAAATTGTGGTCTCAAAATTATAAAATGACAATGTCAACAGCTTATAAGGAAAATTTGTATAAGGTGTTTTACAGGTGGCACCTACCCCCAACAAGAATAGCAAGAATGTTCAAGAACAAGTCGGAAAAGTGTTAGAAATGTCATCAGACACCGGGCTCATATTACCATATGTGGTGGACTTGCATAGAAGCTAAAAGATACTGGACTAAAATCCACACGTGGTTGGAGAAAATGATACAAAAACACATAGACTTTAAACCAGAGATTTTTTTATTGGGAATCATATCAGAAACATATAATAAAGATCTGAAATATTTGATTGTAAATGTTTAACGGCAGCTAGAATTGTATTTGCAAAAAAAATTGGGAAAATGAGAAAATACCAACACAGGAGGAAGTTATTCGAAAAATAATGGAATGTGCTGAAATGAGTAAATTGACATTTGAAATTAGAGAACAAGAAGATGAATAATTTTATAAAGTATGGGATTTGTTCCTGGTTAGATAAAAAAACATGGAAATGAAAAAATTTGGAGAAGTCTTTCACATTGTAAGAATAATAGAACGAGATAGGTGATATCATAAAGACATATTATTATTAGATTTATAATGATGCAATGGAATATATATATAGTTGTATTTGTGCTGATAAATAAATAAAGGGCATACCAGGGGTTGTGACACTAAATATATGTATGTATGTATGTATGTATGTATGTATGTATGTATGTATGTATGTATGTATGTAATCTCTAGAATATTTGTTTAAAATGAAGGAGTAACAATTGGAGCTGAACGTATGATCTATAATGATAATAATGTACCTATGAATACCTGATGGACCATCTGTGACCTCATATATCATTGAAAGCGGTGATGCACAAATGCTTGTAACCAAACGACATGCTAGATGTATATGTAATTGATGATGGTTTTATGTTTTATGCCTTGTTTGTCTTTGTCTGTCTAAAAATAGAAAACTTTTATACAAAAAAAACCAAGAACTGGAGTTTTGGTTAAGTGACCCACCAATTATGGGCCTCAGAGCATCACATTAAAACTGTACACATAGCAGCACAACGTACGCCATCCTCAGTGTGGAAGAAGAGCCCATTCTGAGAGCAGCAGGAGTTTTGACAGCTTCAGGATGGGGACTAAACAAGTTCTGCGGATATGATGGAGACCAAGGTTTTTTTTTTTCAAACTTGGCAAATTTAAGCTCCCAGAATTTCTCATCTCCCCTCGGCTTCCATCAACTGTGGGAGATGAAGCTCACATATCCTAAAGTGGCTTATTTGGGAAAAGCCTGGTCTACATCTACAACATCAGTGCAACTCAGGGAAATTGTGGTCCTTAAAAATGCCCTTGAAAAGGAATAGTGGTGAAAAATACACCGTCTTTTAGCAAAAACCGTAACGTTATCCTTTGAAGAAAGGTTTGTCTGTAGAGATCTGACACAGAGACATAAACGACTTCAAGGGCGAGAACACGGAAAACTGAATACAAACTTTATTAAGAAAATTAACAAGTGCTTACATACTTTGCAAAAATATATATTTACAAAAAAAGTTGCATGAAGTAGTTAATACATTTTTCTTTTCACAATGAAAAGTATTTTTCACATTATTTTGGGAAAACCTGTGGGCCTGCTAACTGGACCCTCCGTAGAACGATAGCACGAATCACTGCTTGCCCTGAAAACGATCCAGGTGTCAAAGCCGGATCTGATCTTCCTCCAGGCCGAGAGAGCCGCCTTTCCCTTAGGGAGTCCTCGCCGGGCTGCCTCAAGATGGGGCGGAGATGGGCCCCGGGGCCTCACCTGAGCCCCTCTTTCCCCTCTCTCTCACGCCTCCTTTCTCTCTCTCTGCTAAGCCACAGCAGGGCAGGAAGGCTAACTGGTTTCTGACGGAGGGATTTCGGAACTGCTGCCTGAGCGCAGCCGAGGGGCATCAGCAGGAACCCCTCGTAAGCATCACACGCGGCGGGACGCTCCCGGTGGAATCCGCGTGATTTCTGCCATCCAGCAATCAGCCGGTTTTTCACTTCCTCTAAGAGTCTGCAGAGGCCTCTGGCCTCCTGCAGTTTCCATGCCTTTTTAAAAATAGGGTTACTGAGATACCTTTGGGGGCATCTGGAATTTGAACCCTAACTCTTGTGTGTGTCCCTCGATGGTTTTTGAAAGTTAAATTCATTTTCTCCTTAGTAAAAGCGTATATTAAGAATAGGAAGTATTAATTAGCACTCCCAATATGTAGCATAGCCTCCAAAAGTAACACCTGCCCAGCAAGTTCCTGTTACTAACAGAATCCTCCACGATCCAAAGGAAGGTGGGACTACTCTCAGTTGAACAGCGTTTAGCTTTGCCAAAGGTATTTAGGAACATAGCATAATATGCGGAATACTCTTATTATTATATCCGGAAGCAGGTCATTGTGCGTGGAATGGGTAGGACTAGAAGGTTGTGAGTGTGTATGTGATGCGCGTGTGCCTGCAGTGTTAGATATAATTGAACCCCCAGCAGTCCACAGTGATACACCCCCTCCCAACGTCCCATTATTTAAGTTATTGCTTCTCCACCTTGTCAACTGTAATCTCTTTGGACTTCAACTTCCAGAATTCTCCAGCCAGTCATGTTGGCTAAGGAATTCTGGGAGATGAAGTGCGGTGATCTTAAAGTTGCACGTTGAAGAAGCTCTGATTTAAGTCATTGCTGGGCAATCTGGAGCTGCCTTGATAGCTACTGAAAGCTCATTGCATCTTTTATTTTGAGGGGGGGGGGATGCACAAAACTAAACCATACTAGCAAAACATCTTACGATCCTCCCAATAGTAACCAGCTGATGTGTCTCCTCTTTGGTACACTGAATTTGGAGATGGGGAAATATATCTGAAGAAGCCGATTAAGACTGGCGACCTAGTGCTAATTGGAGTTTATCTTTGGCATTTCAATTTGAACAAGAAAGTAAATATTTTTGCATTCTAGCTGCACTGAAAGGCCACCGGAGTCCTGAGTCTCCACTCTCGTATCCCGGATGGCAATTTGTTGTTGCTATTTGGGTGGTTAAAAGTGGGAGAAAAGATCGGGAGAACCTCTCTGTTGGCTGTGGTGCGGATTGTGTGAGGAGGTGCGGGGTTCCCTTTCTACGGGAAGGGAGGTGGCTGTGAAGGCAGCTCGTTTTCCATTTAATGTAATAAAGTCTGATTTTCAAAAGCTACTTTTTACCACAACTAAAAAAAAAATGTTCTGCTATTTGGTCCAGGAGCAAACTCCACAGGGCTCACTTGTAAAAGTGTTTATAATAATTCATAGTATCCTAGAAATGATTACAATAAAAAATCTTTTAAGCTTGTGAGACATAAAATTTGGTCGCTTACGGCACAGATAGGGTTCCCTGAGAAGAAATAGAAATATCCGCCATGCGCTCCTTCTCCCGATTCTGAATGTGGAGACCGGAAATCCTTCTTTCCATCTCTCTCACTCTCTGAAAATTATCTTTTGGCTGCCTGGAGGCCTCCCTCGCTGCCTGAAACCACTGTAGCAGAAGACAGCGTTGGCCATCACACACACACACACACACACACACACACACACACACCCTTTGAATGATTCTCCCCAAAGTCTCCCCCCTCCCCCCTCCTCTCCCATGCAAACGTATCAAGGGGTCACTGCCCGGATTCTGCACAGCAGAAGAAGAGGATTAATGCTCTGTTCATACAAGTTGCTGCTCTTGAAGTTAGTGACACAAAAATAAAATTAAAAAAAACCAAGCGGTTCCTGCTACATCAGACGATATCGGCAAAGACAAGGCGTTTCTGTGCAAATAAGGAACTCGGGGGGGGGGGAGGGGGGCAAGCGTGGAGCCTCGGGGGGCGCCGAGAACTTCACCGTGGAGCCCTGAGCCCGAGGCTCTCCTCTGCCGAGGACCGGGGGGGGGGTGCTGGTGCCTGGAAGAGGGTGCTGCGTACGGAGCCATTTCCTACGTGGGGGACGGAGGGATCCGGCTCCTACGGAGAAGCATCCCGCAGGCAGGCAGTGCTGCTCCTCGCTTACAGCTTGACTCTCCTGTGGGTAAAGAACAGAGGGGGACTCCATCAAGCCAGCTCTCCACGGGACGAGGTCGGGGCTATCAAAACGAACATGCCAACTCCAGGCCCACCCGGGGCCCCTCGGCAGGAAGCCAGCTTGCCACCCCCATTTACAAAACAGGAAGTCGTTGCTCGCTAAGGTCGATTCCAATAGTGTTCATAGTACAAAATCAGAATTAGGCTTGGGAATATCTTAGGCCCCCTTTAAGTTGTTTTCTGCTGCCTTTCCAAACTGGAGGGCTTCTTTACGGAACCTTCTAGATCTAGCTATGAAGACCCCCTCCGAGCAAACAGGGCCAGTGCACGCCAGGAGGGCAAAGTGATGCATGAAATCAAAGCGAAGAGTCTTTCATGCCTTCCCATCTGGCCAAGCGAAGACCCTCGGCTGATCCTGGCTGGGGCAAAAAACTAAGATAAGCAGCGTTCGACCTCTTGTAGGTGAATGCAGGGTGAATACTGGACTCAAAGTAGCAGCCCAAAAGCTTTCAAAAGGAAGCTGCTTCCGTATCTAGAAAACCATCTGGATGTGTCCTTCAAGTCAGCCCGAAGATGTGCTCAACTCAACAGAAGTTTCTACATTTTGGGAGGTGGTTTCAACTGTGGATGAAACCCGGAAGGAGTTCTAGCCTGACGGGACACCTAATTACAACAGAGAACCAGCACAACAACAGGGGCCTTTCTGGGAAGGTAGCAGAGAACTGAATTCTAACCGTGGCCAAAGTTTTATTTCTACCGCTTGCTAATTTTAAGTTCTGAAGTATCAGACATTTAATACTGAAGTATTAAAATTTTAAGTGGGGAAAGCAAAGCTTTTCCTTTGTTGGGATTGGACTTTGTGGTATCCTGGGTCATTAAAACAGGAGTGCTTGCCTGCCTAACCTCCCCCCCCCCCCACACACACAATGGGAGTCCAATGTTGAAGGCAACAAAGTTCCAGGGAGGGAGAAAGAGGCTCCTGGAGCAAAGAGAAGAAACTGCAGAGAGGAGAGGAGAGTTTCTGCCTGCCTAGCTGCTTCCTGGAAGCCCTCCTATCGACACGGCTCGCCTGGGACCTTCCTCCCACGGAGCAACACAAGGCGGCTGTGCCTTTTGCCTGAGCCTCCCGATTCCTGTGCCAGGGAAAGGCCTGCCGAGCTCAAGTGGAGCCGCTTGGATTCCCTTTTATTGCCAGCGCTGCTTTCTCACTTGACAAGGAGGGTTTGCGGTGCAACGGACACAAAGCTGAAGAATAGCAACAGCACTTAAGACGCACACACCGCTTTGCAGTGCTTTTACAGCCCTCTCTAAGCGGCTTACAGAGTCCGGCTGTTGCCCCCAAGAATCTGGGTCCTCATTTTACCCACTTGGGAAGGATGGATGGACGGCTGAGTCAACCTTGAGCCGGTCAGGATCGAACTGCTGGCTGCGGGCAGAGTCAGCCTGCCATCCTGCATTCCAGCCACTGCGCCAGCAGGGCTCTTCACAATATACAGGATAACAGTAGAGGAACCATGGGAAGCTAATTCAATGGCAGCCAAAGAATCTTAACCTAATACCCCCCCAAAAGCACCACCCCCTCCTCTCCCTCCGTTCAGGGGCAACAAGCATGAATGCGGTTTACTTGGATTTTTAACCCACGACTGCCTGGGAAGAAAGGACGTTGTCCTGAGCAGAAAAGTCCCTTTGACATGAACTAGCCGAAATCTGTTGATCTTGGTGCAATCTCATTCCCCTCTCTGAGACTTGCTAGGCCAGGGGCTTCCTTAACTGGCCTTGTAGATCCCTATTAACGTTATTTTGAAATACGCAGCTGACTTTTTTGCATCTTTCCAGGCATGGCTCCCTTGTGACCTTTATTTTGGAACCCTGGGATATGTCATAATGGAGGCGAAACAGATACGCTGGCCCGCCTGGGCCGTTGGGGGCCCTGTTGAAGTCAGTGCAGCCCCAGAGGCTGCCAACTGGATCACAAGGGCAATTTGGAAGCGGGGGGGGGGGGGGGGGGAGTCAGCAGGTGCAGTGATAGATAACTCTTATCTGGGATTCTAAATCAGTCCTAAAATGTTCAGAAGCCGAGCCAAAGGTTTGAGCAGTTGACCCTTTCCTTCTGCTCTGCCTTACGCCCGCTGTCATTCAGTTGGGCTGTTTTTAGTGGGACTTTTTGGAGCATGAAAAGACTCCGGGGGGGGGGTTAAACACCCACCAGAGTCCTGCTGTCACCCTCTTGGAGTCACAGCTTCACAAAGGGCTCCGGGGAAAAGCGTCAGTCCCAACGTTTTCGGGATTTGCAGAGGTTGATTGGCAGCTCCAACTGAACAGCTACGAGGCCAACTGGGAGTCAGGTGTAGGAAAGGTTGACAATCCCCTGTTGCTCTGAGCGGCAGGACAAAGTGGCTGGGACTGTGGAGCAGGGGAGGTGAAACCATCCTCCCCTCTCAGCCACCGTATTGGGGCACCCGCTGTGTGGAATCGGCCGTAGTCCATGGGTGCCATCTGCATTATTTGGGGTAATAGGGGTACTGCTCTGGGTTGACGGGATTTGGGACGGTGCAAAGGGCGTAGATTAGGAGACTCCCCAGGTCACTTCCAGCCCTCCAGGATCCATGGGACGACAAATTAAAACGGAAACTGGTCAGCCCCAAAACAACCTTTATCCAGTATGCAGCTATTTAATAACACAACTTAAATAGTTTGGTTTAGCACGACCAAGAACTGACTGTGGCGCTTTCAGCTAGTTGTGGGTCGCTGAATCTGTCTTCTTGGTCCCCTGCACCCACAACATGGAGAAGAAGTAAGAAAACAGGCAAAAGAGATTAGTGAGCAGTGAGCTGATATTTTAGCAGGAACCTTCAAGACTTCAAAATAAGTCTTGAACTTCCCAAAACTGCATCCTTGCGACAGCCTGGTTAACACAAGAAGAAAGCTGAGAAGATGAAACCACGGACGACAGCCCATCTAAAAAAGCATAAATTTTATTATTTAAAAAGCATTTTTTAATAAATCCCCATATACAGTAGGGCTTTTATAGTATTAAACTAGCCACTTTTTTGCATGTACAGTGCATAATACATGCAGTACACTGTTAGAGCAAGGGAAAAGTAGATAGGCTGCTACATTAATGTAGATTTAGATATTCGTGTTACATCTGGCCACCTGTGGGCAAGGATGCCTTGAAGCAGCCGAGAGAGTTAAGTGGAGAGAGGGGATCTTACTTGGGGTTGGCTTGAAATGTGGCCTTAAGCAGAGAGGAAAAATAGATCTCCGGGGTGCATGGGGCGGGGGGGGGGGTTCAAAGGCTCAGTTCGGCAAGGACAGCTATGGGGCCAACTCTTTTGAAGTCCAGCGCCTACAAAGACCCTGGTCGTTCCAGTAAAAACATTCATATATAAGGTTGCTGCCAAGAGGCTACCCTCACTGCATCTGGGGTCAACGTCTTCCTTCAACTGCTGGAAATGAAAAGCCTGGATGAAAACATATTTAAGCAGAGACCCTCTGAACAGATCCGGGAGCACAGGGATAAAGAGCTTCCAAAACTGGCTCTGGGGCAACTTCAGAAGAATGGGCAAAAAAGGTCCAGGAAATCTGGTGCGTGACATTCACAAGTCCTCCACTTGTGAGGACTACTGTGGGGTAACCGATGGGCACCTTGTCACCTGGTCCACCTGAGTCTTATCTCTTTTGGCCCCAAAACTGAGAATCTCTCTTGGTGACAGACGTGAAGCAGCCTCCAAAAACTGAGCTGAAGCCAAGGCCTCAGTCTCTGCCCATCACGGTTTCCCCCAGGGGGGTTTTGTGGCGAGGCCTTTAGGATTGCGGCTTACTTTTGAAAGTATTTCTCCAGGTACTCCTGGATCCACTTTAACTTGGAGTCGATGCAGATCTGCTTACTGCTGTTTTTCAGTCTTGCGCTGCCGAAAAATAGGGGAGAGGAAAAAAAGAGAGAATAGAAAATAAACTCGCGTACATAAACCAAACCAGAATTTGCTAGTTCAACTTTTGCGACAGGGACAATAAAGGCATCTGCTCCTTATAACATTACACAATGAAGGAAAGTTTTTTATTATTATGGTGAAATTAAAACCATTAAAAACATTTGTGGCCGTTACCACAAATTGACACAAAGCAGCCCTCTTGAGCGATAGCTGGGCCACCTTCAAACCAAGGTCATGGTGGCCGGAAGTTAAATGCCCCCAAAGCTTTTGAGTTGCCTTCGGGAGGCGCGTGGTAAGTTACACTGTTTTTATTTCCATTTGGCCAATTTGGGAAATTTTGAACCTCTTCCACCCTCTCTATGGAAAAAAAAACTCCTTATACAGAGCGAAGAACAATAGGGCATAGTTTTGTGAGTGACACTTCTGGCTGCTAAGCAGAAAACGCCGGAGAAGGGATCTCAAATGATCATACTTTTTGGAGGTGAACTGAAAGAACAAACTCAACAACATTTTGTACTCTCTGACAGCAACAATATTCAGCAACTCTGCAATGGGAGAAGAGCCTGAGAGTCAACGATTGATAGAGCAATGTAATTGCTTGTCTGAACTCCTTCATTGGTACCAAACCATCTTTAACAGACAAGCACATCTAGATGAGTAGACCAAAAGAGCTTTTCTGAACCCCTAGCCCAGAAAAGGCTATTTTCAATGGAAATTTCAATCTGCTGGTTTCCTCATCACACGAAATACCCTGAAAATAGGTTGTTCCAGCTACAGTGTCTCACCAGTGAAGTGATAAGGGAAGTCCGAAACTGCTTTTTGTGTTAGCCCCACACTCTATAATGAGTGCTTCATTACGCTGCAGGAAAGCCTTTCAGCAGGACACGTAATTAATCTGTCTTGCTTAATCTTTTCTATTTAGCAATCCACGTTCTCAGGCAGAATTCCCTTTATAAACAATATAAGCAGAATACAAATCAATTTCCAAAACCTATCAGTTGAAAATGCAAATATAAAACATTTCATTTTCACATACTTTTCTCTTTCCCAAGAAAGTGTATACTTTTGCTTCATTTCAACCACATTTAATGGTAGAAGAGAAAGAAGTTAATTATAAAGCTTCTCTATAAAATCACCCAAGTTGAAGTACTTATGACCAATTTTAATTTTTCTTCAAATACACAACCATGCTTATAAATAAACTGTGGCTCTGTTTAGCATAAGGGAAGCATGTAAGGTTTCGCCCTCTCTTCCTGTGTGGTTTTAACGTTTATCTTGTTTATATTAGAGGGATGCTTTAAGGGGAAAGGATAATGAGGATAAAGGAGACGGGTTCTTCTGCATTTTGAAGGCCCAGGATGGAAGCAGGATAACAAGGAAGCTCGCGCTTTTGAGCTCTGGTGCTGGAGAAAATTCCTGGTGATGCCACAGGCAGCCACAGAAGTAAACAAAGGGGTTGTTGAACAAATCAGCTGAAAGAGTTCTCGTTTGAGACACGGATGACTCGGCTCAAGCGATCCTACTTTGCTCAACTCTCGTGCTGGGAAGGGTGGAAGGAAAGGAGGCCAGCATCAAAGTCCCCGTGCCCAAATCATGAGCATCCAACCGACCGACCGTGGGGATGATGCTGGGGATGATGCGATGGCCAGGCCACTCACAAGTTGTAAACCTGAACAATCGCTAAACGAGAGGTCGGTAAGCGAGGTCTAGAGAACAAAGGGCATAAAGCCACAAAACCCATCCCGCCTGAAGGACAAATCCAGCCCCGAGAACAACTTTTCTACTTCCCCACCGTCAGAACTGATCCTGCCAGAGCTGAGCCTCGAGGGCCCTCTGGCAGACTGCGGAAGGGCACTGCCCTCATCACCCAGGCACACTGGATGGGCAACTGGTACCCTGAGGTTGGTGGCCCTGCAGATGCCAAGCTGGGCCCAAGAGATTCAAAGCAGCGGTTCCCCACCACCACCGGTGAACTTTGCCTCTTTTGATCCGTGGGAACAAAAACCCCCGAGGACCCTCTTAGTCCGGGGACGGAGGGTCCCCAGGAGATCAGTGTTTGCAACCCCCGAGTGCCAGGATCCTTTCCTTGCCCGCTGCCCTTTGCACTGCGTCAATCACCAAGCCCTCTCCGGTTCCAACCTCCGCGACTTCTCAGGTCCCTGCGGACACCCAAATGGTGCCGCTTTTTAGGCTCCGGCCTCTTCCACACAAACACCGTTATTTTAAAATCCCGAAAACAGGAAACCTGAGGTGAAACCGAGGAGGCCGTGTTCTTTCGGAAAGCTCCCTCAAACATGTTTGCCAATTTTGATCCATTCTGCCATTAAATCTGCCAAACAAAATTTACAATTTCCTCCGTAAAAGAAGAACAAAACCAGAACTTAGCATATTGGAAGAATTAATCTGCTCAGAAAAAAAATGGCTACTCCTGACGGACGTGATCCAGTTCTGTCAAACCGGTAAACAAAAGGAAAGTAATGCCTTATTTCCAATTAAGAGTCGATGGGAGGCAGGGCTCGGATTTCAAAATCACAATTAGAGACTAAATTGAATCGAGGGGCTAATCTGAGGTAGAAAAAGTCATTTTCTGAGTTTTTAACTCAGGGTTTGCTAACTTTAAGGCGCCGGCTGGGGAATTCTGAGAGTCCTAAAGACATCTTAAAGTTGCCAGAGTTGGAAAAGTCTCATGGCCTAAACTAGGGTTTCTCAACCATGGCACCTTTAACATGGGTGGACTTCAACTCCCAGAATTCCCCAGCCAGCTGTAGTAGGCTGGCTGGGGAATTCTGGGAGTTGAAGTCCACCCATCTAAAATTCACCAAAGTTGAGAAACCCCAAGGCTAAACCACCCATAAATTATAACTTGCTGCCGAGGCGTAAAACTCTTCCTCAAACAGATGCAAGTACTTATGGATTTGTTTTTATAGCTGCATCGTTTTTATTTCCCAGAAGACCCAGGATAGTTTACAAAAGGAGAATTATAAATGAAAAATAAAACAAAATCATAATACAGTAAAATAGAAAATAGCAGCAAACACAACTGAATCAGGAACCCACAAGATAAAAGCTAAAAGAAAACAAGGCTTCCTGGAGGCCTCCAAAAATAGAAAGATTTGCCCACTGGGGCCGGCAGAGGCTGCAAGAAAAACGGGGCCACCAGGCACCTTCCAGGCCATGAAATCGGATTCTGAAGGCTCCATTCTAATTTGCTTCCATCAAGTCTGTTCCTTGTTCTTTTTCTTTTTCTTAAAAAAAACCTGTTTCATATAAAACACACCTTGAAGCACAAATGAAGCATTCAGCTGACATTACCAAGGATTAACCTGCAGACTAGCAGAGAAGCATCGTTTACTCTATTTTTACAGTAAATAGAGCAAAAAAGAGCAAAAAGCGAAAGAGAGGAAATATTACAGATGTTAACCACAAACCCTCATCATTATTCACGAGGGAAAAAACGCATGCAAAATAAAATACAAAATTTTCACTGGAACAGCGACAGCAATTGAGCAACATTATTGGCCATTACCAAGACTATAATTTTCCCATGCAGTTCATTTAATCATCTTCTTGAATTAGACCTAAATTTCTAGGCAACACAAAGCATTTATGCCAAGGAGCCACAAGGGGGCAGAAAAACTTCTCCTGTCCCTTTTCTGATAGTTTTTTTCTGTTTACATTCAGGAAGATTTCATTGGAGTTTCATAAAAAGCAGGAGGATTCGGGTCTTTTTTTAAAAAAAAAAGTGGACCGCTGAACTCTCTCCAAATCTCAGTCTCCGCTTCCGCCATTTCAAAGACAAAGACCGTTTTTCTAGACTTAACACCATTCTCTTTTCCAGCTAGATTAAAATCACGTTTCCTAAAAACGCTGCAACCCAAAATAAAAATCATAGCAATAGTAATGTTTTTAAATCATAAACACCACTGAAAATAAACGGAGTGCCCTCAAATTTCACAATAGCTGGAGGGAGGAGGAGAACGTGCTAATCGGATCTAGAATGAAAACTGACCTGCTTTTCCACTCGGACACTAGTTTACATCTTTTATTGCAGACTAATTAAACAGCGTATCTCGAACTCGAGGCAGAGCGAGCGAGCGCCGGCCTTCTGAGGATGGAGCCCCAGTGCTTCCGACCGGCATCCCAGGTGTGCGAAGGAGACACTTACATGACCTGAAGGGGGCATCCAGGGACGGTCAGGATCTTCAGGTGCTTGATCTGGGACTTGGAGACGTGGCTCTCAAAATACCTGCAAGGGCACCGGTACGTCAGGCTGATGGGCTTCCCTGCAGGGCAGAAGAAGAAAGGAGGCGCTCAGGTTCCCTGCCCGACGGGCACAGATAATCCCAGCCCTTCATTCTGGTTGATGGTTTTTAGGAGACAAAAGTGGGGCGAGAACCTGGAACAGGCATTAGCGGGTTTTTTAAAAGGAGCCGGCTAATTGTCCTGGCACTGGCGGCGATTACCCAAGATAAAGGGGGCAGCTGAAAGGCACTTGGCCTCCCCAGTGTTATTCCTGCTAAATAATTTGACCCCGGGGCAGCATGAGAAGGCAGACAAGAAAGAAATCGCAATGCAACACCCCCCTCCCCACATATGCAGAGCCTCCTGGGCAGGGAGGGAGGGCCAGGGGAGGGGAGGGGGGAGGGCTCGCTCCAAGTTTGCAATCACAAATCTTATGGGGGGGCGGCAATTACTGCAAACTGGGCTGCAGGTAGAGAGGTTCAGTCTCACTGCCAATTAGTTTTCGGGGCAGCTGTGAATGTTTGAAGTTTTCACCCCCTTTCTCCCCCCCTCCCTCCCCCCAGCACTGGCAGAGGAATCCTGATGGTCCCAACTTCATCATCAAAGATAGGAGGGATACTCTTACAAGTCGGTTTCTTTGAACAAGGAATCCTTAGGAGCTGCTCCTTCGCTGCTACAAGCGCATTGGAAGCGTCTTCCTCCTGTTGCCTCGTGGCAGAAGCAGCAGATAACCGGTTCCCCCCACGCACCACCCTTATCAGTCAGAAAACCTGGCTGGCTTTAAGGTCAAAGGAAGGAGGAAGGAATTCCTTAGGAGAGCCCAAAGCTACCAGCAGCACAAAGGAGCCCAAGTGAACAGAAAAGTCTTGGCAATAAGGCAACATGCAACAAAAGAGAAACACAGAAGCAACGGAGAGTATCTGGCAGCCCAGGAGGCCAGAGAGATTGCAGCGTTTCCTTATCTACGGGGCAGGCAGCCTGTAGTTGCTACGTAAAAGAAGCTGCTACAATGTGAGAAGCAGCTGCCTGCGACCCACAACGAAAGCCACGGGGGCGTTGGATGGGGAAGCGTGCGGCATCGTGTCATTGCACGAATAACACAACTGGGATTGTTCAGATCAGGTTGTCTTCAAAGCAGGTCACTTCATTATGGGCTGCACTGGATGCCTATGAAGGGATTGCACAAGGGGGTGGGGCTGGAATATGTGTTAAAAGGGGCGCAGTGTGATGATTAGAAAGATACCTTATAAAACGCACAATAGATTTTGTCCGGAAGGGCATTTTCTGAGCTCATTGTTTTTCCAAAAGAGGAGGAATTGGGGGGGGGAGGGGGGAGGAGATCAAACCAGAGACAGAAACATTTAAGCCTTGGCCTTGGTTTCCAAAAACTTTCTGAACATCCTGATAACTCTCCTCTAAACTCTCCCGTGAGCAAGGGGTGTGATGGGGTTTAGTTTAATTTTTATTAAACTAAACTAACAGGCCGATGCGAACAGGGGCGCTGCTGGCCCAAATCAGGAGAAGAGAGCCACCATGCCGTTGTCAATGGCCCTGGGGATGTGGGGTCCGGCTGCAGGGGCCGCTCTTTTGAAGGGAAACAGGGTCCTTCCGTGAAGCAGGTGTGCAAAAGCCCCCCTGGGGGATGCGAGAGCCTGGGAGGGTCTCATTTCCAATGCAAGGGGGGGTCTGTTTTGTGGTGAAACAGGACAAGCAGGACAGGGACCCATTTGTGGTGTAATTCAAACAGGGATTTAAGAGGAAGTATTAGGTCTCCCCAATCAAAAACAAATGTTGCACATCAGCCCCTTGGATTTGCCCCAATGCTGGAGCTTTCCAAGGCCATTTGGAGTTGCGATTCCTCCCCTCCGAGGTATTAAATACGTTTAATACGTTTCCCTCCAGCTTGCAATGCTCTGCAAATTTGATAAGCATCCTTCTGGTTCCATCCAATATCGAGCTGCTTAAAGGGAGCCTGGCAAAGGACCAGCCCCACCTGGTATTCCCTGCTCCCTGGGAACAGATCCTCAAGCAGATGCAACTCCAACACGTTCACATCCATCCATCTCTGACACAAAGACATTATGGGGGGGGGGAGTGTCCGACTCTTTGCTGACAACAAGGTGGGCCAAATTCCTTCTTCCCCGGTGGCTCTACCAAGCTCTGAACGTTAGGAGGAGTTTATGAAGGTGAGCTTGGTGCAACTTACTGGCTCCTAAGTTGGCAATGCTCTGCCCTCAAAAGCTTGGCCAACTCGATTGAGCTGTAGCTCCCGTCTTCCAAAACCCTGGTCACCCCGGCCTCCTCCTTTCGCTTCCTGGGAGCCAACGGGGGGGGGGGAGGCAAAGGGGCTGCTCCTCAGCAAGGACACCGGGAGTCTTGTCACCTGTGGATGCTCAACCGTTACTTACAGCTTGTAGCTGTTGTCCCAACCTACCTTGCAGGGTTATAAGGACAGGAGTAAATGCGCTGCCCTGGGCTGCAAATAGATAATATTTCTTGGTTTGGAGGGTTGAATTTGCTAAATGGGGGTTCTTGCAGCGCTTTGATCGATCTGCAGCTCTCTTTGCCTCCCTTCAATCATGCCAGGAATGGTTTCTCTTCCAAGGAAAAGAAATCCAGGCAATGCAAATGGAAGTGTCCAAACAATTCCGCCTTTCCTCGTTTTTATTTTCCCTCCCCTTCTATACCTTCCCACAGCACCCTCCAAAAATTTCCTTACCTCTTCTGAGCTTTACCTTTTTTTGACTCCAACCTTGCCATCCTGCTACGGGTTTAACCCCTTCTAGTCCTTAGTCCCTGCGTCTATTTCCTTGTGATTAATCTATTTGAATATGTTAATAGCGCAAGGAGTTTTAAAATTTAATAGACAATAACTGAAGATATCCAACCTAACATCTTACATTAAACCTTCATGATTTGGCTAATGCAAGGGACCCACCCTTGGTCTGGGTGTGAAGATCCCTGGGGAATCCCTTGGAGCAGGCATGGAGGGCTGGTTTTACCCAATGCCCTTTCTGGCTCCCCCCCCCCCCCCACAAGGCATGCATACCTCTCTGAGCCACCTGCGCCCCTGGGCTTAAGAGGAGCAGCCCAAGGAATAAAAAGAAGGGGTGCACTGGATTCATCTCCAAACTGAATTATTTTTAAAACCATAGAGAAGCACCGATTGTCCGTCCAGATTGAAAAAAATGTATCCTCTCAGTTTGTTCTCTAATGCAACTTTGAGACATGCAAACAATTTTCAAAACATGGAAGAATTTAGCCTTTCGATACATGAAGTGGGCTGCAGATAGAAAACAATGGGACACCCTGGAGCTTCTCTCAACCTTAGCAACATCAAGACCTGTGGACCTCAACTCTCAGAATTCTGGGGGCAGAAGTCCAGAGATATTAAAAGAAGCGCAGCTCTGGAGTGCCAAACTTTATACAAATCTTTCTTGCACCTTTCCTCAAAAGCACCCCCCCCTTTATAGTTATGCAAAGTCTTTTCCACAAGGACCCAGCCAGATCCTGTCAAGATGAACTCTTCAGAAAAAATTTTGGATTAATTAAGGTAACAAGAAGCAGCCCCGTATTTAGTCCTCTTTTCTTACTGATAGAGTATTATTCAGCTATTTTTCCTAATGCCTAATTTCCTAATGAAAAGAAAAGCTCCTTTGGAAAAAAATATGCCTAGAGAAGCAATGGCTCATCCATTGTTAGGGAAGGTCTAAAATTAAGGATGTAAGCTCATGCAACTTAATCATAATTATAGCCTCCGCTGGGTTGGAAATCCTGTGCAATCAGGATTCCCAATTTTGCAGATTACAAAGTTAATCAGACCTTCACAAGGGGAAAGACAAAGAGGGAAGTGAAGGAGGGGGCAGAGGGGGGGCAAGAGAAAGGTGTGAAATGCTCTATCTGTGTGCGACCTATTAAAGCAGGTCTGTCTATTTGCAGGATTACACAGTTGTGGTATATGCTCTTCTGCACATCCAGAAACACCTTCTTGTGAATCTTACTGAAGCACCGCACAACGCTGGAGTGTGGAGTGTAGCTTTCTTGCTCCATAGCTAGAAGAAGCTGGAGGTGCAGAATAATTCAGGGAACAGGACTAAATGTTATTAGATTCCTCTCTAGAGTAAGAAGTTGTGGTTCTACAAGTCACATTCAGCCAAAAAGGACATTAAAATCGATTCAGTAATGTATGTATGTATGTATGTATGTATGTATGTATGTATGTATGTATGTATGTATGTATGTATTAGCATTAGCATTGTATATTTGTCACATATAACATAACATTGAAAGTGGAATCATTTTTAAAGGTTGTTTTATGATGCAAACCATCTGCAGACCAAAGAATATTTACGCCTCCTTCTTTCAATCTTGTGCTTTTTATCCTAACTTGGTGAGAAGGTGAGGCACAAGCCACCTCCAGCCCAAGTGAGCCCCTCCAGGGGGGAGAGTGCCCTCTTCCCTGCTTCTTCCTCTCTGCAATTAAAAAGTGGGAGCCCAGGAAGGAGCTTTCTCATCTATCTTCTACAAAGGGTGGATCTAAAATCCAGAACTGATTGATCCTCCGCATTAACCTTGAGGAAATCTGATTTGCCCCGTTAAAAACATTTTCTCCTAAAACTCTAAACACGCCCCTCCCCCCCTTTTTGTAGGTCGGAGCTGGCTCTCAAGCTGTGCCCCTACCACATTTCCTGAGGGCACCCATGCAAAGTCCCTGCGGAATAATGTAGACTGAGGAGGAGGGGAGGAGGAGACCGCTGGCAGCTTCAAAATAACTTCATTTTTAAGCTGCCATCCAGAGCAAGAAATGGAAAGGAAACTTGGGTATCTTGTGTGCAGGTGTGAACTGAAATTCCTCCCAAGAGCCTCCTGAGTGAAGCCGTCTCCGTGTTTCAGAAATGAACATGGATCTCAGCTGGAAGGCTGAACCACCTTTGACCGGGACCCCTGGAAGACCCTCCCCTGGAAGCAGGAATCCTCCAGAGTGAGGGGGAAAAAGGAGTAGAAACAGAGCTGAGGGAAAGAAAAGGGGAATAGAAAGCAAGGGGAGGGAGCCTCGCTGAGAAGCCTCCAAGCTGCCCCCTAACAGTCCTGAGACCCAGAAGAAAACTCTCTGGAGGGGAGCGGCAGGCAGAGAGCTCCCACCCTTTCTGAAAGAGGAGCCCGATCTCTCTCTCTCTCACACACACACACACACACACAGACACCCACAGCAGGGACCCCCTGCGCCCCACAGCAGAAGCGCTGGAGGCTTCCAGGGCAAAGATGCCAACTCTTCCCGGGGCCATCGGGGTCTCTGCCTGATGCCAGCAGGCCCACAGACGGGCTCCAAACTTTTATCTTTGCGGGAGAAGGGACCGAAAGCCCCCTCCTCTGCACCCCCAACCCTCTTTCTTCAGGGGATTTGGGGGGGGGGGCTGTGGCGGAGCTTTCTGGGCAGAATAAGGGGAAAGTCGGGAAGCCAGGAGCCCCGCAGAGGCCGAAGCACCGGCAGGCCAAGCGGCTCCCTCCACCCGGTGCCCACCTAGAGGAGGCGGGAGCCCCGCCAGGCACTTTCTGCCCACTTTCCCGGAGAATCCGCGCGCCCCTTTCGCTCCGGCGCTCAGCAGTCCCCGCCGGAGCAACGCGGAGTCCAGCGGCTCACACACACCCCGGGCTCCCCCTGCGGGCTCAGCCGACCCGGCCCGGCTCCAGCGCTTCCCTCGCTCGCTGCCCCTTCGGGGGTCGCCGCAGCGGAAAGGCGCCCAGCGGCTTCTCGGCCCACATCGCGCGGCTCCCTCCCCGCCCGCCTCCCATTCCCCCCGCGGCGCCCAGCCTTTCCACGCGGGCAGCCCCTGCCCGGGGGAGCCCGAGAGCCCCGCCGCCGCCGCCCGCCTCCCTCCAAAGCAGGCGCGGCGCGTGGCGGGGAGGCGGCGGTGGGCGGCGGGAGCGGCGCGGGGGCTCCGGCGGGCACTCACCGCGGGTGCCGTGCAGGGCGGCGAGCAGGAGCAGCAGCAGGAGGGCGAGCGGGCGGCGGTCCATGGCGGAGCTGGGCTGCGTGTGGCCAGGCGAAGGAGAGCCGCTCTGGACGGCCCTCCGCCCGGCCGGCCTCTATAGAGGCTGGGGGCCCGGGGGAGGGGGCTTCGGGGGGCGGGGAAGGAGGCCGGGGCGGCTGCCTCCACCAGGACCCTCCTGCCTCCGAAGGGGCGGGAAGGCAGCCAAGCCCCCCCCCCTCGCCCGCCCCCCGCCCGCCTTCCCCCGACGGCTGAGGAGCCGGCCCGATGCCTCCCCGCTCCCCCCCTTCGGCTTCTGCTGGCGCTGCTGTCCCGGCGGCCGCCTTGAACTTCGGGGGCTCCTTGCCAGCCTCCGCCGCCCCCCCCTCGCAGCGTCCAGGGACGGAGCGGGGGGAGACCCAGCGGGGAGCAGCGCTGCAGCCCCCTCCCCCCCCGTGGCTCCCTGCGCGTCTCCTCTGGGAAGGGAAGGCGGAGCGGATCCCCGGTGGGGGCCGGGGGAGGTCGGGGGTCGCACTCCGACGGCTAAGGAGGCGCAGGGCTGGCTTGGGGCGCCCGGCCTGGGAGGGCGAGCCACGGAGCGGCTGGAGGGAGCCTGGGAGTCGCAGCTGCTGCGCCCGGAGGCTCCCGCTGCCAAAGCCCCGCTCGGCCCTGCGCTGCGTAAAGGGCCGCGGAGGGTCTTCACCCGCCGCCCCCCACCAGCCGCCCTCCGCAGCAGCCCCGGGCTCCGACTCCGGCCAGCCCGGCTTCCTCACGCCCTCCCTCCCTCCGCAAGGCCCCTTTCTGGCACCCGGCAGCCTTTCCCCCCTCAGCTCCTAGGATTCCCCAGCAGCTCTCTGGACGTTGGGGGAATCCTGACCACTTTTCAGAAACCAGCCCAGAATTGCAGCCTTGGGGGGGGGGGCAAAGGTCATGCATGCTACACGGTGGCCCCTTTCATTTGGAGGCCTTTGGTGAGGCTCCATGCGTCCCTGTGGCAAGGAGAGGATTCCGGCTCCCTGTAGAAGACTTTGGACGCAGCCAAAGGGCCCATTAGAAGCCTACGAACCCATCAACCAGAGCCAGTTTGCAGGTAAAGAGGAAGGTTATTCTGTGGAAACCCCTCAGGTCTCCCTGAGGTTGAGGCTGGTATCCACCTGCAGACCTCTGGGCAGCGGAATGGGGGTGCTTGGCCAAGGCCAGCCCCCCCCCCCCCTGAGATGCCCCACTGGCCACCTCTGAAGAGAATCCAAGGACGAAGCTATTTGGGGGGGGGTGAGAAAGACTAAGGCTTCAGGAAGAAACCCCAGAGGGAAAGAGGGGGCTTCTCTCCTGCTTAGCTCTTCTGTGGGAGCCAAAGCTGGCTAGCTACTGGTCTCTAGGGAGGAGATGCAAAAATTGATCTCTTAGGGGAAAAATAGCAGAATTATTCTTATTTTTTGGACTAATTTTATCCACAAATGGGAACCTTCTGTCTTGTTGGGGTACCTGGAACTTCACGGAGGGCTGCAGAAATTGGGCAGAGCCATTGATCTCAAAGAGGGGTGGTTTTCCTATTAAGCCCCCTTGCTGAGATGGACCAGGAGAGTGTTCTGAGCAGATGACAAAGGGGCCTGATTCCAGGCAGAGAAGGAGGAGGAGGAGGAGGAGGCCCTCCGGATGGACTCTCGGCCATGACTTTGCCTAGGAGGGAGCCAGGAGAGAATCTGCACAGACCGCAAAGCACGTCCCTTGGGAGAGAGCAGATGAAGCGAAGCTCCCCCTTCTCCCAGTGGGGAGGGAAGGGCCCCCCCGTCTCCCAGTCATGGAAAGGGAGTCCGTGGAAGTGGCTTCGGTGCAGATGAATCTAATCAGAGTCCAGTCCTGGAAGCCAGGAATTGAAACCAGAGAATCCGAGGAGTCCCAACAATGGGCCTTAAGTGATCCAACTCCAGGCAAGCTGAAGGATTTGGCAGGCCCAGGCTGAGGTGGCTGTAAACAAAAGGGAACCAATTAAAGGGGGGGGGGAGAGAGAGAGAGACGGAGAGTCTTGTTTATATAGGATTTGGGGGTCTTAAGCACAGAATTGGTCTGGGAAATGGTCCACCTATTTGGTAGCCCCCCCCACCCCAGCCCCCCAGAATCACAATGATGGAGATCACACATGAAGCACCTTTGTGCAAGAGTGCCAGAAAATGTGAGTCATCATTGGTTTAACATGGCTGGAAATGTGAGCACCTCTCAGTGGTGAAGAATTTGGGGAAACGTTGGGGGGAAATGGCCATGGAGTCAAAGCACAGCTAACCAGCGCCGAGCTTTCCTTCTCTGGAGCCCAGGAGGAGATGCATTTCTCGGTTGAGGATCATCGCGCAACAAGTGACTAGAGGCGGCAGGGAGGGACCTTTTCCAAGAGGGACCATGGTCTTCCTGGTGGAGGCTGGGCAGGAGAAGGACTTCCAAGGGCCCCCTGTGCTCTCCGCCGAGCAGCCTTGCAGAAGGGGTGAGCGGTGCTCTAAAAGCGGGGATTAAAATTTGGGCAGGAGGAATTCAGAGGGATCAGGTGGAAACGCCCGTCCCATTGTCTGTTTGCACACTCGACTGTTCCACAAACACCTACAGACTTTGCTGCCTTTTGCGTGAAGGTTCAGGAGAGGCCGAGGAAGAGCCACCGGGGCTCCTGCTGAAGGAGAAGAGAAGCTGGTAGAACCTCAAACCTTGCACTGATTTGCTGCCGTTTAGGAAGGGCTGCAGGATGCAGAACTGAATGGAAAGACTTGGGAGCCGAAATGCTCAATGGCTCCATCTTAAATGCCTGCCTCACAACGTGGAATGTCGGAGGGGCTGACAGAATTTGAGCCGGGAGACGGAGGGGCTGTGGTCTTCAAATGAAATGCCTGGCGGGAAGGAGCTTACGCTGGGCAGGATCCATTGGAGGAGCATACATGCGCCTCTCCAGAGGAGAATGCGTTAGGGGAAATGGGGAGGGGGAGAGGGTGTGTGAGACTTCTGTGACCCCCCTGGAGCTCTCATCCGAGCTGTTGCACCCTGCAGTGGTGGAAGGAGTGGGGCTGGAGCAGGGGTTCTCCTCCTAACTCTCTGGGCCAGGTGAGGAGAACCCTTGCTGATCCCCCTTGGAATGAGGCTGTGGGGCCCATCAGCTCCTTTGGGCCTGGCCTTCATGAATGGGATTATGGGCAGGGGTTATTTCGACCTCATAAGACCATATCAATGTCAGCTACAGCTTCCCTTTCCTGTAAGGGGGACGGAAGGGCATCTCTGAATAGCCCCAGATTGCAAAGGCCTGGATGGGGTAGAACCAGCCCAAGGCAGGGAAGAGATTCCACGCGAGGGTTAGAGAAAGGCCTCTCGTTCTCTCCCTTAAGAATCTGGCTTGTGGGCCCTCCTGGGTCCAGACTCCGGGCTGGCACCCTTTGGCCATCAGTGGACACTTAGCGTGGCATCTGCTAGGGGCACTTTGAGGACTGGCGGTTAATTCTGATTTTCCTATGGCCGCGTGGCGGGAAAGAGGCCGCTGGAACCGAAGGAAATCCTCTCTTCATTATTTATTTATTTAATTAATTAAATGTATTGGCCGCCCAGCTCCAGTGGGCTTAGAATATATTACTTTGCTTACTCAGGCCTTTTAACCGTTTAAACTGTTTAAAATTTAATTATTTAAAGTGCATTGTTTTATTGCTTTAATAAAGTTTTAAGGTTGTTTTTACTGTAATGATATTTCTGTGGCTTTAATTGCATTTCTTCAAGCCGTCCTGACCTGTTAAGGAAATGGGCAGCAGGCCAACATTCAAAATAAATAAATGCGTAAGAAATGTGGCTGGAGCGGATATCAAGCCTGAAGAATCTTCCCAGAGAAAAGAGAGGATTTTACCTGCAATTCACAAGTTCAAAGGTTTCTTCAGTAACAAAAATTCTTCTCCCTTTCAGACCGAGCTCAGATAAAGGACGGGGGGCTTGGCTGACGGGCATCAGACAACAGGATTTTTTTTTAAAATGCTGAATTTAAAGCTGAAGAAGCTTCTTGGATGCGAAGCGAAACGCCTTCAAAGAAAAACCAGGAAGTCCAGTTGCCCCTTGAAAAGAAACCACCTTTGGGTTGATTTTACAGGTCTAAAGTCACCTCCTGAGCTCTTGACCTGTGGGTCTTCTGCCTGAATCTCCCCAGACCTTCAGATTTCCTCTAGCTTCTCTTCTCCAGGCAGACGGGCCTCCCGTCCCACTTGAGAAGTTGGGGTCTGCTACGCAGGGCTTCCCCTTGGTTCCCATCGGGGGCTTTGGAGTGGAGCCCGAGTCTCAGAATATGCAGAATTCCACCGTCTCGCTGCAAAGGGGACCCTTCGGGCTTCCTCTTCCCAGGTAGACAGTCCCGAGGCTGATGAGATTGAGGGGCCCTTGGTTGGTGCTCTCTGAGCATGCCTGTTTTCTTGCAGACATTTCATTACCAAACTAGGCAACATCATCAGTGCTTGTTGATGACACTAGCGCTGCTGATGACGTTACCTAGTTTAGAGTAGTGAAACCTCTGCAAGAGAGCAGCCAAGGGCCCCTCATTTCAACCCTGAGCTACAAATATTCTCCTTTGTTGTATATAGAGTCGGTTGGAAGTGGAGCAAAGCTCAGTAAAGCATTGAAATAATAAAAGGCAGGTATTTTAGCTCAGGAGCCCCGTGCAGAAATAAATGGAGGGAAGGGAAGGGAGCGAATGGGGAGAAGAGCTGGGGATTGGACCACTGCATGCGTGGAAGACACTGGAGGCCTCTTGATTGACAGCCCAGCTGAAGACTTCATTTGAAGGGCCTGCTAGTAGAGAGGGGAAATCAAGTCTCCTCCTTCCTCCTCAGCGGGCAGCCTAAGTGGAGATCTCAGCCCTTGAACATCAACTGGGAAAGATTCAGAGCCAGTTCCTGGAATGGCGCAACAGCGCCCCCTACAGCATCTAACTGAAATTGAGTTTCTCCAAAGGGGGAAAAGTGCTCAAATCATCCCAAGTCTCCCCCCGAACTGCAAAAGGGAAAGAGGACTCTGCACCTTTATCTTTTCACCAAAAGTCACAAGGAAAGCAGCCAAGGGAATATTTTTATTTTATTTTCCGGCTCAGGTCAGGACATTTTTTCAAGCCATATATAAACTCAGGCGGAAATCCAAAAGCCGCCTCAAAAAGGAGTTTCTTCAGCCGGTCCTTATTCCTCATCCTCGGCCATTGGAGATGTGGGCACAGGGACCCCCAGAGTGGCAGGGCCAGCACGGCCGCCTGGGGAATTATTGTGGGGTTGACATCCGCACACCTTAAAGTAGCCCAGGTTGAGAAGCCCTGAGCTAGGCTGACAATTCTCTTTCGGTTTAGAATTCCGTGTGTACAGTTGTTGCTTTTTTATATTTTAACGTATAATTCCTTTTTTTTTTCTGGGAAAGAGGCATTTGGCCTTCCCTGGGAATCCCTCCCCTGAACGCCTCCGCGTCAAGTCTGCCTGGTTACACAGCTCTCCGGATCGAGGCAAGCGAGGTGTGCGAAGCTCCCCACCTCCCTCTCTCAAAGCCTCTTCCTGTTTTGCTTTGGGGTGAAGGGAGGTTCAGGGGCTGCCCCTCCTGACAGCTTCTTACGCGGAAGGGGCCCTCCAAGAGGGCCTGGAACGATCCCCCCTTCCAGATAGTAGCACTGAGACAGAATAAGGAGTTTGTCCCCCTTGTAAGAACGGCAGCTGATCATATCCTGGAAGAAAAAGGGGAAGGGAAGACTTGAGTCACTTAGGAATTAGAGAAAAGGATTGGCAAGAGGTTTGTGGAACTGCACCAGGGGAAATCTGAAGGTTTAGTCTTGTTGGAAGGGAAACGTCCTTCTGGGTTCGGCTCCAAGTGGGGGAAAAGACACTGGAGACATGGAGGCTGCTTGGAAAGATGGTTTTAATGGTGGACAGGACCACATGGCTTGAGCCCTGAACAGAAAAGGTGATCCCATGCTTCAGTGTTGGTGGAGAAGAAGAGAAGGAAGGACTGAGATGCTGAAAGTCCCTGGTTTTATGCCCTCTCTGGCCTTTGATCTTGAGCTTGTATTCTGATTGGTTGTCAGACTCCCATGGGGCCATGCAGGGGCAACTCTCTAGGCTGCATTTTGAATCCAGGTTTGGTTGAGTTCTCAGATGCCATGTGGGGAGTTGGGTAAAAGGGCCAATATTATCATGCCTTAATCCCATCCCCCCCAGAGCTGAAGGGGAGAACGCTTTATTATGTAAAGTGGACTAGCTTGGCCTTCTTAATGGCCCATTGACAAAGTGGGGATGAGCAGGAAGCTAAAGGGAGCTATTCTGTCTTTTAAAACATGTTTCTTCCTTTTCACATCCAGAGAAATATTCTGCCTTTTCAATATTTCCTAGGATATTTCATATTTCTGGGAGAGGGCTGGGTGATAACGTCCTACGGTCTGTTAGGAAAAAAGCCGAGAAAGGCAATATATTTAGGTACCTCTCGTCTTGCAGTATTATTGTGTTCGATTCTCTTAGGTTGCAGAAACTCGGCTTCTCTGAACATCCTTGTTAGTGGATTCTGACTCAAAGGTTCCCAGTTCACCATCAGGGGAAAGAGAATCTTCAGCCAAGACCCACCGAGCTGACCCAGCTGGACCTTAGCAGAGGTAGAAGTGAAACCTCCGAGTTCTGTCTCAAGAGAGGGGGGGGGATCATGTCAGAACGTCCCATGCAGTGATCCAAAGGAGGAGATCACGAGAGATTAAAGGATTATTGACGCAGTAGAATAATTTGTGTATGCTAGCAGCCAGTTGTTGCGCAGAGTTTGGTTTGATCTGGTGAAAGTGATTTGCTTCTACCATTAAACCAACAGTGTGCAATTTCTGCTTTTGGTTTGTGCATTTAGAAATGTTTGCTTTCCTCTCTATGTAATGTATATTTTGATAGTCGGACTATAATTTTTGTTGAAACAAAGCTTGTTAAACTTTGGATGGAGGCAGACACGTTGGATATATTAGTCCAAGGCCTGCAGCTGGGGCTTGACTCCGAGACAGATTTAGCTTGGAGTTGACTGCTATGACAGCTGCGTAAAATCCTCCCAGGACACCATAAATTTGGAAAAACCTCCTCAGGATTCCAAGAGAATTTCCCCGTACGGCACTGCTGAGTAGGTGGAATCAAAACGTGAAGGTATCAGCAATTGCCCCTCACAATAACTCGACAGCTTCACCAGTTTCCTTTAAGATACTTTATTGCAGAATCAAGTAACTGCAAAATATGAAGAAATGTTTTAACAAGCCAGGAACCTGATAGGAGTATTTAGATTCAGGCTGTGAGTTTCCTTTTTCCCCCTTTGCAGGCCGTTCCTTGGGCCCTCCAGCTGGTCCGTGTTTAGTGAATGATTCATTCTGATCCAGGGACCTTCGGTTCTCACCTTCCCGGCTCCAACTCTTGCACAGGGAAGGGATAGAAACACTGGAGGGCTTGACCACAAATTTATAAATTGCAGGCCTTTCCAGGAAGCATGAAATAATCATGACGGGGGGTCTTAAATTACCATGCAAATTGCTGGGAGATAAATTCTGCCAACGACACACGGGCTCCCCCAAAAACTCCCCTCTCTCTTTCCTGAGAATGGCTGGAGAAGATGGAGGGCCAAAGGATGGGCATCTGAGGCCACCGAGAAGGGCAGAAAGGAAGGAACCACACAATGCGGGAGTTTCCTGGCACTGAGAATTTGCGGTCAGACTTTGGAAGTCCAAAAACCAAATTTCAGGCCGGGGAGAGTTGAGAGCAGGAGAACTGGGTGAGTAAAAGAAGTCAAGAAACAAATGGAAACTCTTTCACAGAAGGGTGAGATGAAAGACAGCGGAAGAACCAGCCGGGATGAGCAAAAGGCAAAGAACATCCTGAGGCTTTCCATGCAGGAGACGGCTGGGGACTTCAACTGCTGGATCGGGAATTCTGGGAGTTGGAGTCCACAGATCATCAAGGGGCCATAAGTCCCGTCCCCCCCCCCCCATGTAGGAGGTAAACAGAGGAAAGTCTGGGAAAGTGGTGTCAAGGAAGACTTGTGTTTGGAATGAGTTAGGATTCGGCAAGGATGTCACAATCGTCAACAACAACAACAACAACGTCTTTAGAGTTGCTCAAAAATAAAAGGAAGGTGACTCAGAAGACCAGGATAACGGGAGAAGTGTCCGTTTTGAGGGTCAGAAAAAACCTATTTATCGTGGGACCCCGAAGACAGTTCCTGGCGTCTGGCCAAGTTATCCAATGTTTGTATTCCCACAGCTTCCTTAACCAGGTGAGTTAAAGACACAGCAGCTGTGAGCACACATCATACAAAGCTCAGGCTATTACTACTATAAATATATTATTAAAACTCCCGGTTCCGTTTGTCTGTTTGTAATCTTCAATTAGGGAAAATGGTCCATTGTGGGGCAACCATTTATGAACCGAAATACTTGAAATGAACATAAGTTTTAACTTATTTTTAATGCGGTTTTTAAGCTATGTTTTTATTCATGTATTTACATGATTTTATGATGTTGGTGCAAACCTTCCAGAGTCTCATAGGTTGAGATGGTCAGTGCAGACATTTAACAATAAATGATTATCCCAGATTTATTGTAATCAATGTCTGCAGATCTTTCCATTTATTCTAATTTTCCAGATTTAACGGTTGGCCTTCCATTACAATATGAAGTGTCAACATGAATTGAATGTAAAATAAAATCTATTAAACTATTATGAATTTTTATATGCATTCTTTCACATCAGTAAATGATGATTATAATGATCCTGGGATATTAATTTGGTAAAAGCCAAGGCATATGCAGCCAGGCTGTGGGATTTATAGGTTCTAATGCCATAATTGGAATGGAGGGAACTCCGTATTATAAAAGCAATTTAAGGATTCCTAGTATTGTTTCCCTGATTCCATTAATCATCTCCAAGGGTAATTTACTTGGTCAACTCGAACATTTCCATACATTGTGAGACTGTGGGAAGTTTCAAAGGGTCGCTCCACTTTGATGGAGTTTCCAAAAGGCTCTTCTTCTCCTTCTCCTTCTCCCTCTCCCTCTCCTTCTCCTTCTCCTTCTCCTTCTCCTTCTTCTCATGAAGCAGCCACCTAGTCCACATGATCACTAGCAGATGTTCCTCTGGAACAGATCTCGCAATTGAAAAAGACATCATCTTCCTCAGGGTGGAAAAAGTCATTCCAAATACAAGTAAACCTGGGCACCTTTCCCCCCCCCTGTCATTTTTGTGATGGGTGCCAAAAAAGGTAAACAACCCCCAGGCCCTCCTTTCCCTGTCCAGGCAGCCGATGAGCCTAAAAGGAGATTTTAACCCCCACACTTTTACCTTCCCCTCTTCCCCCTTTTCCCCCCGAATTTCTTCTCCCCCAAAACACCCCTGCTCCCTCTCTCATCCTCGGACTTTCTCTCTTTTGCACACACAGACAATTCAGCACACGTCATTCAGAGACACACTCATACACCAAACTCACACAGACACACAAAACAGATTCCTGTTTTCTCACACCCCGCTCATTTTCTTCTTCCCTACACACAAACACATACTCACTCACAGACAGACAGACACACAAACACTGTTTCTCCCACAAAAATCAAAGGCTTCTTTCGTTTTCTTCTTCCTAATCTGGGAGGGATCTTGGTGGTTTTGCTTTGTTTTCTTTCCTTGGCTTTTCCCCAACTTTCTGGAGGATTCAACTATTGAATTGTACTTTATTGGGGAGTAGTTCAGGGTTGAGGTCAGGGTTGTGGGTTTTGGGGGTTTTTTGTGCAATGTGCTGTTTCTATAAGAAGGCCTGTGAAGGTTGTCTGGATCTGATGGCCCCATTTTGTGTTTAATTTCTGTTTACTCGTACAGGGATCTTGGTGGCATTTTCATCTGATATGATACCTCAGGGTTTTGTTGCTGTTGCCCCTAACCTTATTTTTGGACTAGAAGCCATTGTGGCTTATTTCATGGTGGTCGCTAAACATTTGAGGAGCAGCAGCAATATGGAACGATCCAGCAAAGATAACTGACACGGCCAGTAAACAGGATTCAATTCACTCCTCAAGGAAGACTGGAAGGTTGATTATGGTGATATATATATGTCTGCTTTTGGTCCATTGGTAGAATGCCAGCTAGTTCGAGAAGCAGGGAAGTTTCCGTTGACTGACAGTAGCGCCAAGGCCAGGGCTGCCCACGAGGGGTGGTCAAAGGAGGCAAGATGCCAACCTGTGGGATTTCAAGCAGACCATGGCAGCTGCCCTCTCGACCCTTTTCTTAACCAAGATTGAACATGGTTTGATTGGATACTTCTACGTCACAGATGGCGTCAGTTCTATTTATTTCAAAATCTGCTATTCTGTCCACAGAGCTTTAAAATACATTTAATAAAATGATAAGGTATTTTCACAACTATAGGTTGTAAAGTTATTAAAATGATGTATTTAGCTAATAGAGCCCCCGAGGCTTAATGTAAGTTTAGGACAGTAAAACTCCATGTGTAGATTTACAATTAATTGATTTTATTTGTACAAAAAAGCCTGTAGACTATCCCAGCTATAAATGGGGTTGCAGTTTATGGTTATTAAAATTGTACTTGCATTTTTGTGTGAGTTACTCATTGTTTTCGCAATGGGTCTTATGAATAAAACCCAGATAAAAACGGTGAAATCATGGCTTTCAACACTAAGATGTAACAATAGACGATATTTTTTTAATGCTTCCTGCTTTTGAATGTCTCGCTTTCCTTCTAGGCAGCGGATAAGTAAGGCCGAGTATAAAAATAATGCATATGTTGAAATATGGAGAATGCTAACTGATTTCGTTCAGTAGTCAGCATTATTAATTTTAATTGAGCTGGAATGAAAAAGACTGATTTTTAAAAACATTGTTTAGACTGAGCATACTGCAGTATCACAATACGCTGATTCGTCCAAAGATTAGGCAGAGAGAATAGATTCCCCTTGATTGTTTTCTCTTAAAGAATATGTGGACAAGAAGGGGGAAATTTCTCTTTAATATTTGTAAATGATCATGACTTTAGATATTTATTATTTTAATTTTCTTGTTCACCACCAAAGCCACTTGGTCGTGAGATGGGTGGCTCTATAAATTTGATAAGTAAAATAAAGATAATAAAATTTTCCTGCTGCTGCTACCATTCTACTTAACTACAGCTGTGCTGCTTCCAGAATGGAAACTGCCGATTACCTCCACTAGACCGATACAATCGCATCGATTAGGCCTCCTCTGAATTCCATCATCCAGCCAGTGTAGACTGGCAACTACCCGGAGGAGAGTCTTCTCGGTGGCTGCTCCGACCCTCTGGAACGAACTCCCCGTGGAGATTCGGACCCTCACCACCCTCCAGGCCTTCCGCACCGCTTTAAAGATCTGGCAGTCCTGGCTGGCCTGGGGTTAAGATTCTAACCCCATTTGAATTGTGGGACTGTTGTGTTTTCTTTTTTAATATGTTGTATTTTCATGTTGGAACATTGTTTGTCCTTCCCCCCCCCCCCCTTTTGAACTGTGAGCCGCCCTGAGTCCCCCCAGGGAAAAGGGCGGCATACAAATAAAGGGGAAACAAAAACAAAACAAAACAAGAAAACAATTAGGCCTGGACATACGGATGAAAGTGGAACTGAGTTGATTTATCAATTGCAGTCAGGAATAATAATCCCAGCAGTGGCATATAATAGGGATCATTTTTAATTGGGAAAGCAACGGTCTAATTTCAGTTCCTCTGTTTATAAAAGGTGGCATGTGTTGGCTGCAGATAGATTAGAAAATATTGTTAACCAGAAAGGAAACATGGAGGTTGTGGTGCCTGAGGAGCTGTGGCAACGCATTGTGCATAGAATTTAAGAACAAATTATGCTACTAATAGGAAGGAGAAGGAAAGGAAAGCAGCAGCAAGGAAGATGGACTCAGAGTAGAAGCCACGGAAGACATGAAGGGTTAGGGTTAGGTTAAGGACAGATTATCATGGAGGAAACCTATCCATGTAGGCCTGGGGGGGACAATTGATTTCCCCAAGAAGCTACATGAGAAACCGGGACTTTTTTGGGGGGGGGGACACATGTAAACTGGGGGGAAGGGGGAATAGCAGTCGCCTTGAAAATTAAAGCAATGCAGTTTTATTGCGTCCATGGCATACACCTATTTACATTTGATTTATAACTTCTGATTGACCTCATGCATGCCATGCAGGGACAGCCAAAGAACCAGATGTGACCCGAGGGGGGGGGCATAAAATGCCCAAGTCTGATGTAATCATTAAGGGCACATCATTACAGCACATAACAAATGTATCAAAGCCAACACAATCCTATGCTGCATAAACAGAGGGATAGAATCAAGACCACGTGAAACGTTAGTACCACTTTATAAGGCCACTTGGTAAGGCCACACTTGGAATAACTACATCCAGTTTTGGTCGCCATGATGTAAAAAAGAGGTTGAGACTCTAGAAAGAGTGCAGAGAAGAGCAACAAAGAGGATGAGGGGGTTAAAACATATGAAGAACGGTTGCAGGAACTGGATAACTGAGAAGAAGGACCAGGAGTGGCATGATAGCTGTCTTCCAATGCTTGAAGGACTGCACAAGGAAGAGGGGGGGTCACCTTATTTACCAAAGCACCTGAAGGCAAGACAAGAAACAAGGGACGGAAGCGAATCAAGGAGAGAGTCAACATGGAATTAAGGAGAACCTTCCTAACAGTGAGGACAATGGACCAGTGGAACGGTTTGCCTTTTAGAAGTCTACGGGCTTCATCACGGGAGGCTTTTAAGAAGAGATAGTCACGTGTCTCAAATTGTATAAGGTCTCCTGCTTCAGCATGGACTAGAAGACCTCCAAGGTCCTTCCAACCCTGTTATTCTATTACTTGAATAAATCCATATGTACAATATATGTCAAAAATCCAATGCCAAGTAAGGATAAATCTTCATGTCAACTTAGTCACCCTAACGCATAAGTACTGTACATACGACACGTTTCCACTCTGCATCTCCTCCCCAGATTCTTATTTATTAGCTCACAAAACCACTTTTGTGTACAAACACTCATCCCACAACTAACTACTAATACCAGCATCTGCCAGATTAATTTTAAAGTAACTTTCTGGAGAAAGCAGAATTGAAAGCAGAAAAGACATTCTGAAGGAATCAGAAAAGTCAGGAGACACTTAAAGAGCTTCATGTTTAGAATCTGCTTTTAATGAAAATGTAATTCTCCCCTCCCCCCCCCGAAAAAAACCCCCAAAAGAGCGGAGTCTAAATTGAAACTGTGCATTGTTTAAAAACCTGGAGGTAAAAGGAATCGTAAAGTCATAGAAAGTATATACAAGTTGGAAGGAACCTCAGATGTTATTTGATCCAACTCTCTGCTCGGCCCAGGAATCTGCTCAAACTTCCCAAGAGGTTTGTGATTTTGTCTTCCAAAACAGTCTTTCTCAACCTCAGCCACTTTGAGACGAGCGGACCCAAACTCCCAGAATCCCCCTGCTAGTCATGCCGTCTGGGGAATTCTGGGGGTTGAAGTCCACTCACTGCTGCAGAACAAGGAGGATCTGCTTTTCAGTTGCAAGGATTCTACCTGGGGGTTTAAGGCGGCTGTGAGGATAAAGTGGGGAGGGGGAGGCGGTGCAGCAAGAAGCCCCCTGCCAAGAGAAGGCAGGAAATGGGATCCCAGCCCTTTGCGATGCAGAGGTCACCACCCCACCTTCTAGCGGGGTCCCCCGGAGGAGCCTCTGGGAGAGGCGAGTTTTGAAAGCTTGTCATCGGGAGGATTTCACCCCCATCTGCTCCCATCAGCATCCCGGCTGTTTCCCAGATCCCTCAACTTCTTGGCAGCCCTCCTTTCTCCCATTCTCCCCATCCAACTCTCTTCCGCACCCAACATCGCCTCCCCCCCCCCTCTCTCCCCCAGCGGCTGTTTACAGCTCTGTGGTTTCCCGTTGGGGGAACCTGGAGGTCTGGCGAGGGTCTTGTGAAACTGGGGAGCCTCCCAACAGTCCTGCGTGGGGCGTCTGGCAAAGAGGCAGAAGAAACGCACATCCTCCTTCTCCTTATCCGCTCTTGCAGATCTGCCGTCTCCTGACTCTCAACAGCCGCAGAGGCTGTTAGGCCTCCCTGCCACCAGCCCGTTTCCTGAGGGGTGCCTGGGTGGGGGTGGGGGTGGGGGTGGGGCGGTATTTCCCTGCCCTTCTCAGGACCAGGCCCCCTCCTGCAGGAAAGCCCCCCCCCACCCTTGGAGACAGAGGAAGACGGGGGAGGGCTTTCCCCCTTCCCTGGTGGGGCCGTCAGCCACAGCCCCACGGCCCCCACAAGGCTTGCCACCCCCCCCCCCCGAGACGCTTGTGCTGCGAATGGGCTGCACGACATTGATGGGATTGAATCAGCTCCCGTCCATCAGGCCCAAAGCCATTTCCCCCCAAAAGTGCAAAAACAGGGCGCCTCGGGAGCCCCCCCCCCCTTCTCAGGGCTTCCAGGAGCAAAACAGAGTCTTCGCTCACTGCAGGATCCCATCTGGGTCGGTCACCGGGACCAGGGATCTGCTTTTGGACTCATGCCGGAGGCCGTCTGCAGGGAAACTCCCTCTCCCGGTGACCGACCCAGATTGGATTCTGCAACATTATCCCGGAAACACGTATATTCTCCTCCACTCGTCTTTATTTAATCAATTTATCTCCTGCCCTTCCTGGACTCCGGGAGGCTCCCAACAACATAAAGGCAGACCTGAAAACATCACGGATGAAGGTTAAATAAGTTAAAGAGCAGAATACAACTGGGAGCGGGTGGGGTCTTCTTTCGTCCACTAACTACCTTCAGCATGGAATGCCTCTCCTCCGCCCCCCAGGCCAACCTACAGAACCCTTTCGGAAGGGCAGGAGGGCCCAGGTAGAGCTCACCTCGAGGGACACAATGTTAATCTAGAGGACGGGAGCCACAGCAGGAAAGGCCCTGCTCCTCCTGGGCCTTCCTTGGCCGATGGGGTCCTCGGCAGGCCCCTTCCCAGCAGAAAGCGGGGGAGATCCTCCTTGCGCTACAGCAGCGTTTCCCAGCCTCACCCGCTTTCAGATGGGCGGACTTCAACTCCCAGAATTCCCTTGGGGTGAGACGGTTCCTCAAGTAAGTAGGAATGTCCCTTTGATTTACCTAGGAGTCCAGGAATCTGCATCAGAAGGTCATCGTTGTCCTCGCGTTATGGCATGTAGACATCTTGGGGGAAATGTAAATGGACTTTATAAGAGATTTCGTGTTTTCTTTTACACTGGTTTAAGCACATACTGTATATCATGTTTTAATATCTTGTTTAAGTGCCTCTCACTTCTAACAGGGGATTGTAAAACACCAGCAATCCCCAAATTTATCTCACCTTTCTGATCTCCAGCAGTTCTACAGTTGTGGAAATTGCTCTTTGTATGTCCATGGAGCGTGAAAAGGAATGGGTTCCAAAAATATGCCTGCTAAACATTCTCTATTGGGAGCCGTCCAATAAACCATGATAGCATTATGGTCTGTGTTGAATAATGCCCCTTCGTAAGCAATATAAAAATATCTGCTAATCTGGGAAATACAGATATAAATTATCTTCAGGAAAAAAATACTTGGCCGTCGGACCCAAAAAAAGAATATAACAATCTACAGCAATATACAAACAGTGATATAAATAAAAGTTAAATTCCAAGAGCATTAACTTTTTTGCTTTTTGCTTTTTTCCAAGCTTGTCTTTGGGTTGGTTCTCATTAACTTTTCTTAAGCTGCGTGGAATCCAGCTTTGATTTTTACTTTTTAAATGGTTAAGCTGTTTATCTGATCCTTCTGGTGGAGAGAAATATATTCTGGCCCTTGGAGCTATTAGAATTCCAGTATAATGATTAATGGGGGAATAGCTGTGAGCTGCTGTATATTTATTCCCAAGCTTTGTGTTTTTAAGTCACTTGAAGAAGTTTCTTTTAATTTGCAGCCCTAAATCATTGGAAACCCTGAAAGCAAAATGTTAGGGCAGCCTATTCGGATCAGGATCTCACCCTGGACAATTAAAGTCATCCAGAGGAAACGGACTCAGAGCGTAGAGTCAGGGTCCCGTTTGAGGTTGACTGAAGTGGAAGGAGCAGCAGGAAAATTGTTTCCAAGAACTTGGGAGAAAAATGAATGAAGCAGAAAATGCATCGCTTGGAATTCATTTAACCACTTTGCTCGTCTGATTTAGTCAACGACTGTATCCAGGTGTTCCTTGACTTACGGCCACAATGGAGTCCAAACTTTCTGTTGCTAAGCAAGACAGTTGTTAAGTGAGTTTTGCCCTATGTTAAAACCTTTCTTCCCACAGTCGTTAAGTAAATCACGGCAGCTGTTCAGTGAGTAACCCCGTTGTTAAGTGAATCTGGCTTCTCCATTGACTTTGCTTGTCAGAAGGTCACAAAAGGGGATCACGTGACCCTGGGACTCTGCGACTGTCATAACTATGAACCCGTTTGCCAAGCATCCAAATTTTGATCAAGCTGACCACGGGGATGTTGCAATGGTCGTAAGTGTGAAAAACAGCCATAAGTCACTGTAGTTTTCACTGAACGAATGGTCATAGGTCAAGGACTCCCTGTAACGGTTCACCAGATCTGTTGAAGTGTCTACTTGGCCAGCAGGACACTTGCCCCATCGTCCCCTCCGAGCATCGCCTTCATACCATCCGCAGCCTTTGACTGAGGCAGCTTTAAGTGAGCCTCACCTGCGCCAGGCGACAACCAGCACTTCCGCCTTAAACCAAGACTATTCAACATCTGGGAGGCTCTGCCATCCCTTAGGCGGGAGAAGAGGCCACCGCACAGTTGAGGGCAGGAGGATCCTTGTGGGGGCTTATTGACCTTCTCAGAGGACTTGGCTGGCCCAGTTCTGCCCTTCAAGAGCCGAATGAAGAGGAAGAGTTGGGTCCCCTACAGGTTACATAGAACCCCAGGGCTGGAAGGGTCCTTGGGGGTCTCCCAGCCCACTCCCCAGCCCAAGGCAGGAGACCTTCCACCATGCCAGCCAGGTGGCTCTCCACTCTCTTCGTGGAAACCTCCAGCGATGGAGCCACCGCTACTCTGGGAGGGAAGCCCTTCCGCTGGCTCATCGTCCTGACCATCAGCCCAGGGCTGGAGTAGTGAAACAGTGGAAGGATGAGCGGTGGCTTTTGCTTCTCCCCCACCCACCCACCCCCACTCAGCAGCGTGTCAAGCGGACGCAAGGAGAGCAGGACTGGGCTGGCAAAGGAGCCGCCAGAATTGTTTTCTGCTGACTGGAGGTGAGGGAGAGAAGGCGCCTCAACCCAGCTCAGACTCCGGGCAAGGCAGCAGCTGGGGAAAGTCACCTAAGCCGCGTCCGTTGGGGGTGGGGGGGTTTATATCTGACCAGTGAGGGGTAAGCGGGGCCCCCCCACGAGCATGAAGGACGTCAGGACTTCTTATTTCTTCCCCACCACCCCCCCTCCCGTTCTTCAGCTGGGGAAAGAGTTGAAGCAGTCCCTCCTTTCTGGCCCCCTTCCCCACCACCACCAAAATGTGCAGGAAACAACATCTTGGCTCAGCCCAAGGTTACAAGGCAGGGGAGGGGGGGCAGAAAAGTCAAGATGGCAGCCACAAATAAAGCCGTTTTTGCAGACATCTGGACTTTCTGAGCCCGGGGCCGATGTCTTCTGAAGGCCCGCTGGCGTCTCCAGGGAGGGGAAGAAGAGGGAAGTTCTTGGTGAGAACACAAAAATCCTTCCTAAAATCAGCTAGATTAATAACAGCCCAAGTAGATTTAGACACTTGGGAATAATAATTATAAAAGTTAGAATTAGAAATCGGCAATGTAATCATGACCTTCGTCTATGGCCGATCAAAATTCTTTGGGTCATTCTTCCTCATTAGTGGGGAAATTAGCTGTGATTATTCTTCCTTAAAATTGCCAATTTCATGATCTATCATTTGATTTATTTCTATACTTGTACATAATTATAAAAAGTCTAGGATTAAGGGTATCATAATTAAAAGTACATAGAGGTGCCAATGGAGATACCAAAGCTGAAACATTATTTGGATAGTTTTTAATTAAAACAATTAATTCGATCTTACTTAAACCAATTAAAACATTGTTTGGAAAGACACAACTGAATGAACATTAGACTTGGCTGAATGTTTGGGCTACACACCCCTGAGAAGAAGAGGTCCGTTTCCATTATCACAAACCTGTATTTACAACTTACTGTATCTTAGAAGTTTATAAAGGAGGGAGATGAATACTGGCTCCTAATCTTTAACATCTTCCATGCTTTAAATAGCTGGATACTTTGATTAATTAGTGAAAGAATGAATTGGAGATTTGAATATCAATGGGGAAAATCTACCTCTACATTTTACATAAGAATTGGCGCCAGGTTTCAACCTGGCTCAAATGAATCATGAAATAATAGAACTTTTACCTCCCTTTACAGCAAGTCCCTTTTGTATTTTTATTTCTTTTGGTTTTTTTTAATCTATATATGTATCTTGGATTAATGTAGTTACCTGATATTGTTTGTTAAAATAATAAAAGTATATTTTTAAAAAATTACATTTAGTCTCCTGTTAATATTATCAGAATCTTGACAGTGCTGTAAATCTAGCCTGAGTTGAACGAATACCAAGAAAAGTATTATCATTTATAATTATCAAGGTTAAAGGCATGTAATTGGAACCTATAATAAGATCATTATCTGCCTTGAAACAGAGCATAATAGAAGGTCCTACAGAGACCCAATCATTGCGTTTTATTCAGGTTCCCCACCATTTTCCTAATTCAGGCTGAGTCTTGATTCTCAGTAATTCAAGAATCTCTACTTCATCCCTATGCTGGGTTTTTCTGAACTGGTAGCATGTTCAAATTTTGTTTCATAAGATGCAAAATGGTTTAAAGATCTACAAGGCAGCCTATGGCTACTGTTAAAATCTTAGTATCTGCATTTATCAAGGCAACAGGTCTACAACAGGCACTTAAATAAGGATCATCTCATGGCGTGGAAAAAACCCCCTGTAATATACAAGTAACCTTTCTTGATACTAGAAGTTTAAGAGGTTTTTTTTTAAAGCCTAAGTCTACACTTCCAGTAAAATAGGAGACAATAAACTAACATATATTTTATCTCAGTGAAAATTCATTGAAGCTATAAGCCTCCCCAGTTTTATACATTTCATAGGTGGAAGAGTACTTATGACTGCTTGAAAAGAGAGGAAGATAGTCAGTAAATCCTGGAGTAGCAATGAGCATCACAAAATCTGCAAAAATAGATCCATCTCATCCTCCATAGATGAGAAATTGGTGTGATCCCACTTAGAATGCAAATTAGAAGGGATTAGAAACTTGACCAGACAAAATTGCCTTCCATAAAAGAGGGTTGTGAAATTTGAAATACAATGGGCATTCTCCGGATAAATTATTTACAGCCCTAGTTGTATCTCTACCTACTTAAAGTAAGTTTGGTCTTGGACTCTGGGAACCTGCAGAGGTTAAAAATCCAGAATACTGAAATGATAAATTAGTGCAAGGAATCCTGGTTTTTTTTTTTTTTTTTTTTTTTTTTTACTGAGAGCACAAGTGATTTGTTTTCCCCTGGCCAAACAGGTGTTGAACAAACTGATAGCATTATCAAAATCCAGGGGAAGATGGAGAACCAACAGAATATGTTCTATTAGCCACATTTCTTCTGCCTGTAGTTTTGACAGAAGATCGTGAAACCTGGGCACCCAAAAACTGAAGAATCCCCCACATGTGGATGTTCTTAACTGTTACCTTTAATTATTTAAGAATGTTCTGAAAGATCATTGTTGAAACTCATTACAAATTCATTATTAATCATTATCTACCACCTCTATCTATTCTCAACTCTGGCAAGCTATTTTTTTGTAAGGCCACATACCCAGCCTCCCAGATATCTCCACCACCTTTTCCTAAACAATGAGGCACTGGGCTCTCTCGGGCGTGGGAAGATCTTTTGACCCCGCTGGCCATTTTTGGCCACGTGGCCTCAACATCAGGCTTTCTCCAGCTGCAGCACTGCAGGGAAGTCCTTGGCCTCTTCCGCACCCGTGCCCCGTGGAGGAAGCTGCTCCTGCTATAAATGCCACAGGAAGATCTTAATTTAGGTAATTTACAGCTGGGATTGTCCCAAGGGAATATGATCTTCCTGGTTTATATCTCTAGGATGTCCTGGGCATGTTGTCAAAGGCCTCGTAACAAGAGGCGGTTCAAAAGAGGCCCCTTTGATACAGGTGAAGTGAACCAGGTGGTTTGGCCTGCGGCTGAGATCCAGGTAGGTAGCCGTGGCTTTTGTTGAAGCCACAATAAAAGATGCAGCTCTTTGTCTTTACTTGCAGATTCGCCTGGGTGCGAGATATGCTCCTGCCGGTGGGGAGCGGGGAGGGGGGGGGTTGCTACGCTTTGAGGAATTTATCGGCGCTGCTCGGGATGGATCACCTGGGACGGGAGGAAGAGGAGCCACAATAAAGCAGCAAGGTTTGCATTTTTAATGCTTGGAGGGAGATCCTCCTTGCCTGCAAAAAGAGACAGGCCATCATTCACCTGGGAGGGGACGCGCGACAGCAGGGACAGGAGGACGGCTGCCTGATCCGATTTCTCTGTCCTGAAACGGCCGCCGTTATCCAGGCGCTGCTGGAAACATAACGCTCTGCTCTTGTTCCCTGGAGCATTTGCCTGTTGACAACCTGATCCTCTGCATCCCATCAGGAACAAGCCTTCCGTTGCGAGGGCTTCACTTGGGCTGCAGGCGAGCTGGAGGCCTACCTGCCCTTGACCCCGGGGCCCCTTCAGACACACCCAGAGAGAGAGGGAGAGAGAGGGGGGGGAGAGGGAGAGAGATCAGCCTGCCTGCTCCTAAGGCCGGCAGGGCAAGAGAGGGAGGCTTTGGAACCAAGTATAAAAGAACCCGTAACTGGGAGCCGGTTTTCAGATGTGGCTGAAATACGGCTTCCAGATTCCCTCCTGCTGAGCTACGGAGGGCCAGATGTGGAATCCCGTGGAACATCTGGGAAGCCAGACACCGTTCAGATCAGCTCCAGCTGCCAGGGATAGTATCTTCAAGGACGAGCACAGACCCAGCTCCGGCTGGCTGAGGAGAGTCAGAGGCCGACCCACCTGCCTCCTTCCTTCCCCCCGCCCTGCCTCCTTCCTGTCGCAGGAGGACTGGGGGGCTGCCAGGGAAAACAGGCCCTGGCTGTGCGGATGTCCCCCAATTAATGGAAAGCGAATCCTTCCTCCTGTGATGAGGCCAATCTAAGAATAGCAACACCTGAAAACACGGAGTAGCAAAGATGGGGGGGACCCCGGAGGTCTTCTAGTCCAACCCTCTGCTGAAACAGGAGGCCCTACAGCATTTTAGACAAATGGCTCTCCTATCTCTTCTAAAAACAAAACCCCCAGTAATGGAGCAGCCACAACCTCTGGAGGCACTTCGGCCCACTGATTGATTGTTCTCACTATCAGGAACTTCCTCCTCCGTTCCAGGGTGTTTCCCCCCCACTTGATTACTTTCCATCCACTGCTCCTCGTTCTGCCTCCAGGTGTTTGAGAGCAGTGTTTCTCAACCTTGGCGACTTTCAGTCCTGTGGACTTCAACTCCCAGAATTCCCCCAGCCAGCTATGCTGGCTGGGGGATTCTGGGAGTTGAAGTCCACAGGACTGAAAGTCGCCAAGGTTGAGAAACACTGTTTTAGAGAATAGGTCGGCCCCCTCCTCTTTGTGGCAGCCCCTCAGATATTGGCAGACGGCCATCCTGTCCTGTCCTAGCCTTAATTCTAGCCCAGCATTCTATAAACATCGGATTATTATTATTCTTCAGTGACTGGGCTGCCTCTGGGGTTTCTGTCTGAGTAATTTTGACTGGGAACAAGTTAAAAGTTCTGCCATGTTGTCTTTGGGAAGGGGTGGCCTTGACCTGAAACTCTGAAAGTCCCTGGAAAGGAGGTGGGGGTGAAATGGGCCAGCAGCCCAGCGGCCGAGGACTCCAAGCGGCCTGTTTGTCTCTGAGCTTCCTCGGAACAATGAGCCCCACGCTGAGATTTCCATCAATGCCAAAATCCAAGGAAAAGTCGTGGATTTTGCAATTCGCATGCAGACCAAGGGCCACTGCTGCCCTCTAGTGCCCAACTCTAGTGCTGTTTCTTTTAGTCCAATCTTACTGGACATTGCAAGAACTATGAAGGGATATCCTTGCCTCGCATCTGTGTTACCTCCGAAGGTCAGCACAGCTTTTGAGGGCTAGCAAAGCAGGAGAACTTAGAGGACCCAGGGCAAAAGGCTCCCAGCTTTTCTTGGAAGCCTCCAGCAATGAAGCACCCCCAGCTCCAGGAGGAAGGCTGAGCCATTGCTCCCCCTCTGCGAAAATTCCTCCAGGGTTCCAGGTTGGATCCCTCTTTTTCCACCTGTTTCTCCCTCTCCTGCCCTCTTTGATGCTTTGGAGAATGAATGAATGAGCCTCCCTCCTCCCCTTTCCTGGAAAGCAAGGGAGAGTCGCCCTCTGGGTGCAGATATAAGTCCCAGCTCAGTCGTACAAAGGAAGGAGGCGGGCAATGCCCTGGAGAGCATGGGATTCCAGGAGGAACTCTCCCGCGGAAGCCCCCTCCCTCCCTCCCACAGCAGCCTCCAGCCAGGCCTTCCCAAGGGGTCGTGTGGACTGAGAGTGGCGAGAGATTCCGACTATCCGGACACAAGAGGGGAGGTGGTCCTGCTAGATAATCCCCAAATTATTCGCTTAGCCTGCCGGACCCTTCTAGGAAGTTCCAGACTTCTTTGCGCAAGGACTTTCTCCCTCAGAGGAGCAGCCACTGCCCTGGACACGAGGCCGAGCCACGGGAAAGGCTGAGCAGAGGACACGGGAGGAAGAGGAGGAGGAGGAGGAGGGACGTCCGGCAGGTGACCCTGAATTACCGGAGCTCCTGATTTTGGAGGACAGTCGATGGATCATTCATTTCTCCTCCTCTTTCCTGGAAGTTCCCAAGCAAACTCAGAGAAAGGAGAATTCTCTACTCTTATTTTATCCTAGAAAGCCACACTGATGGATAACATTTGAGGCAGCAAAGATATAGGATGGGAATTGCTTTCTAGAAATGTCCCCCTGCCACCTTCCTTGTCCAAGCAGAATCCTCCTGGGCCGTGTTACCCGTTGCTCCGGCTGCCCAGTTTCTCTCTCTCCCGTGGCTGTCAGAGACGGTACCTGCATGGCTACCATGGAATAGAGAAACACCACGGAAGAAGAACCTCCTTTTGGGAGTGAAGGGGACGCAGGGCGAAGGCAGCGGCCAGCTGGGATCCTTGGCTGTTGGCCGTTGCAGAGGCCTCTCGGCCTCAAGAGAAAGGAGAGCTGCTCCTTCTTCTTCAGCCACCTGGGGCGTCACTCCTGGGCAGAAAGGATGAGGGCCGTTTCTGACGTGCTTTCCTTGGCCAAGCCCTCCGGCCCTCCTCGGAGGGGAAGCACCATCTCCTCTGCCTCCTCCTCCTCCTCCTCCTCGGTGTCAAGGGGCTTCTGCACAGACACAACGCCTGAGGAAGCCAGGAAGGCCATTATCGGCCTTTGGCAAGCGTGGAAGAAGCTCCTCAGAGAGCCAGCGGGGGGACAGAGTCTCCGGCGGGAAGAGGTTGTTTGTCTGCTCCCGTCCTCGGCCATTTCATCGATGGCTCCATCGCCGCCAGGGTCCCCGCTCTGTCCTGGGGGCCCATTTCCTGGGTTTTCTTTGCGTCGTTTGCTCAGCAGGAAATAGGCCAGACTGGTGAGGATCAGCAAGGTCCCTGGAAAAGGAGGGAGGGGAGGGAGGGGATCTTCCTTAGGATAAAATACACAGCAAAATAAGGGAGGAGACCCATCGCCCCTTCTAGCAGCTCAAACGACTTGCTTCTCCAGACAATCGTTCTGATCTTGGATTCCCTCCAACAATGTTCACATATTCCCCTTTTTAAATCAAGACTTCCTGGTGTTTAATCAGCTAATTCCTTCCATCTGTTTGCAGGACACGTGGGGAGAAAGCCACGGTCAGGGTTTCTCCGCCGTGGCAGTCAGAAGACGCCTGGACTTCAACTGCCAAGAATCCATCTCTGGGCCTGGCTCAAGCCCCTCTGGCCACCTAGGCCATCTGGGCTTCCTCCCTGTGCGCCAAGGCCCTTCCCTCCACCCCCCCTGATGAGGCTGAATTTGGGCGCCTTCCTTTGAATCCCCTCCCCCCAATTGCAGCAGCCCTTCCTGGTTTCCGCCCTTCCTTCCCCACTTACCTGGGAGCACCACCTGCCAGATGTGGACGGGGCTGAGGAAGCAGGCGACGGAGAGCAGGGCGTAAGCCAGGAACTTCTGGAAAGCTCCTTGGCGTTTGGCTCGGAGCCAGCAGGCGTCCATCGTGGATCCCCTCTGGGGGCTGCCAAGAGGGAGAGGGGCTGAAGCTGGGAAGGGTCCCCCCCATCCCGCTATCCTCCCTCAGCAAAAAAATATTGTGCATTATCAGGGGAGGGCATCTCCCTTCTCCTCCTTCCCCCCACTCATTCTTTCCTTAGCCTTTTCTCCACTGTCCTAATCACCCCCCACATGCCGCCCTGAATTTCTCGAAAGATGAATGGCTGAAACAGCCCCTGTCCTTGCACTGAAGTGCCTCCAGTGCCTAAGACTGACCCGTCTGGTCCGACACTGAATGACCCTTTGCCTCCCCCCCCCCCACCAGGCCCTGCACCTGGTTGGAAGGACAGGAAGGAAACTCACCTGAAGCAGGAGGTGAAAAGGAGGCTGGCCAAGAACGCCACTTCCCAGAGAAAAACGGCCATCCCTGAAATACTAAAGCATGGAGACCCCTTAAGGGAGGCGTCCTGGGGGCGAGCGAAAGCCCCCTCCCACAACAGCCTCGGCTTCTGCAGAAACACCGGCCCTCCTGCTGGCCGCTTTGGGCTCTGCCAAGGCAAAGCAGGCCAGATGGCAGGACAGGAGGCTCCGGGCTCCCCGTCTCCGCTCACCTCCTAGGGGGGAAAGTTCACATCAAGGGTCAGGAATTAAGCACGGGTAGTCCTCAACCTACGGCCATAATGGAATCTGCACGAACAGGACAGTCATTAAGTGGGTGCCCCTACTTCAGCTTCACAACCTTGAGTGGTTGTAAGTTCAAAGGGCTGCTGAGTTCTTTAAAGAGAGAAGCAACATGGAACTACGGAGGAATTTCACGGCAGGGGGGACCATCAGCCAGCGGAAGAAGAAGAAGCTTCCCTCCAGAGGCCTCAGGAGCTCCATCCCTGGAGATTTCCAAGAAGAGTTGGGGCAGCCACTTGTCCGGCATGGCATAGGATCTCCTGCTTGAGCAGGGGGTGGGACTAGAAGACCTCCAAGGTCCCTTCCAACCTTATTATTCTATGCTCTGCCTATGGTCACTAAGTGAGGACTATCTGTTGCCTTTATCCACAGAGGGGAAGAGGATCATGAAGCTTTCTTCCTGTCCCTGTGTTGCACAACATGAACCTTTGCTCCTCCTCCTCCTCCTCCTCCTCCTGAGGACAGATCTAAAGGAGACAGAGAGAGAGAGATGGGGGGGAGAGAGAGGGGTCTTCCCTTCTTCCCATTAATCGAAGGCTGCTTTTACAGTCTGGATAACATCACAACACAAACTTTTCAAATATGCTTTCACGTTAAATCCACAAATGGATTCCCACAGCCATTTTTGAGATGGGGGTCTAATGTAGCACCATTAATATAGCTAATGGGGAGGGGGAGTTAATGCATTGTGTCCAAGATGTATAAGTTCCACATTTAATCAATCTTGGAAGTCACGGTGGACCCCTCTCCTGCCCCCCTCCGGTGATTTGGCCACCCCCCACCCCTCACCCTTTAGTCTTTCAGGAGACCCTCAAGGCCTGGATTATTACAAAGCCCCCCCCCCAGGGTAGGGTAGGGTAGGGTGCATGGAATGGGGGCATTTGAGTTTGCCGTGGGACATCCTGAGGGGAAGATTACAAAAAGTTTCCTTTTGTTTGATTGTTTTATGTTTATGTTTTACAGTTATGGTTTTACTGCCCTTGTGAGCCGCCTGGAGTTGTTTAAAGTGGGTAGCCACACAAACCTTTTAAATAAATAAACCAGAGCTAGACTTGTTTAGTGACAAGGCTGCTTCCGAGGTTTTTTCTTTTGGGGGTGGTGGGGGAGCCATGGCAAAGTCAGCCATTCCTTTTCCACAGATCACAGAACGTGGGAACCGAAAAGGGCCTCCTTGGCTCTGGGAGTGGAGCAGCATATAAGCTTCACCAATAGAATGAAAATAAAATACTTTTGGTCCAATCTGTGGACATTCCAGGATTAAAAGAGCTGGCTGAAATGGACGTTATTTACATAATCTTATGAAAAATGACATTTCATGTAAATCAATACAGGTTTCTTAAGTAACGTGAGATTTCAGCTCACAATGAGGTTAATGCAACATAATTTTTATTTTGCTTGTCTCGTTTTATTTTAATTACTACATTTTGGGCTCGAACCCACAAGAATATTAACTTAATATGAGTTCATTTGAGATGCATATGTTCCACTTGGCTACACCTCCAATGTTTTCAAACTTTCAAGACGTCAAATACTTTTCATGCCTGGAGGAACGATCAGTAACATTTAGTTAGCATCGGGAGGATAAATCTGTATCACATTCACAGCAAGGGATATTTTCCTCGTCAATATTTACATCAGAGCTTTTGCTTTGCACAACACCAAGGGGGCATCGGGAGGTGGCTTTGTTAGTGATCTCATTTTTTTCTTTGCATCTTTTAGTTTTGATGTTTAGTTATATTAGTTTTACTTTTCTCTTTTGATAGTACTTTTAAAGAGACAAAGAATGTGGAACGATCATGGCTGAAAGCTTTAGAACAAAACTCTCTGTTCTTATGTAGCAATCGGCTTATATTTGATTAAAAATAAGAAAGCACGGAGCAGTTGGAAAGATCCTGGGGGGGGAGAGGTGTTTCCAGAAGGAGGGGGAGACACAGCCAGTCCAGCCTAGTGGTTAAAGGGCTGGCCTCAAAACCAGGCGAATGTGAGTTGTAGTTCTGCCGCTTCATCCCGTTGTGAGGTTGGTGAGCTGTCTAACAAGGAAGGGATGATGGCGAAAGAAGGCAGGAAGGAGGGGAAAAAAACCTCATGTGTTAGAAACACAGTTGGCTTTTGAAGAAAAGAAAGAGACCCAGAAGTCTCGGGTGAGAGGAAATGGCAGCCTTCCTCTTGTGAGATAAAAACCCAATTATCAAGTCCTCTCATATCATTTCCTTCACTCTTGCTGGGCCCCAAATGATTTGCAGAACTTGTGTAAAATCCTTGCAAGTAAGTTCTGCTCCCTTGGCTGTGTAAAGAACCTTGGGAGATGATATTATTATTATTATTATTATTCACGGACATAAAACGTGAAGAAGGCCCTGGATGCTGTCAAGGGAAGCCAGATAGATTCATGGTGTGAAGCCCACCAATGCCCATCGCAGGAGCTGCGTGGAACCTCTGCCTTCAGAAGCTCCCCATTCCTTTCCAGAAGGCCAGGAGGAGATGATGGGCCTCCTTCTCACCTTCTGGCCTTTTGATGGAGGCTCTGCTGTTAACAAGCATCCAGAAGATAAACCCTGAGCTAATTCAGGAGGGACCCTTTTATTCTCCATGCCCTTTTGGTTTTCACTGGATCATAATTTGGAAAGGCAAAGGGCACAGTTGGGCCACTCTTCCCAGGAGATGCAGCCAAGCCAAGAGATGGAGGGGGCCGCAGCCCCCCCCCCCCGATCCGGCAGCCATACTCACAGGAGATAAAGGGCCAGGCTCTGGAACTGCCCCTGCAGAAGCGTCTCGATGCCCACACCGAGGAGCACTGGAAGGCAAAAGAGAGACAGCCGGTGGGAGCAGCCTGGGAAAGGAGTCACCTTAGCCATGGAGTCATCCATGCTTCCGTGGAGAACGAGGGGAGCCACCTGTGGCATGGCACCATGGGGCAAATAACACACATCGCACAACCCGGATTGCTTTTGCGGTATGTCGCAGCACACATATAGAACGTCACTGCACCTCACACCAAACTTTGCACATCACATTTCAGCTGCAGCCATATTAGCCTTTAAACTCCCCGGAGAAGCATTTCCAGAGAAAGGAACGCTCCTGTGATGTCACATTGTCCCCCAGATAATTGTGGCTGCTTCAGAGACTGCAGCGTTCTTGGCAAGGTTTTTCCGAGGGGGTTTGCCATTGCCTCTTCCCCAGGGCTGAGAGAAAGTGACTGGCCCAAGGTCACCAGCAAATGCCACAGTCCTTAAGCGAATCCATTGCCCGGAAGGGATGTGTTTTATAACCACATAAGCACAGGAGGCTGCAAACAGCTGTAAATGCAGGCTGGCTGCTGAACAGCCGAAATCCTTCCCTTCCCCCCTCCCCTTCCCTTCTTTCCTGAATGCTTATGCCTCTTTCTAACCTCAGCCCCAAAAGTCCCTTTGGGAAGCCCCAGGGAAGAGAAGGGGGCAATTCCACCCCGTCCTGCCAATCCCGACTTCCCAAGATTGCCTGGGTGTCTGGTGGAATCCTTCCCAGTTTGCAGAGGGACCTCCTGACGGGTCAGGGTGAAATCAGCTCATTTCAATTACTGAGCAAGTCCAGGAAGGATCAAGTTTAACAACAAACCTCATTATGCAGCCACATTCTTCTTCACTCAACACCTGCAAAAATGTCATGAATTAAGCCGCCAGATCTGGGAGTGACGTCCTTGGCCTTCCAGCCGCATTCCTTTTTGCACTCTTGGTGCTCACGGTTCATGGACCTTCCCATAAAAAGGCTGCCATGGAGGGTGCACAAATCACTAACTTACAAGGAGAGAAATGGCTGAGGTCCCTCCCTGCCATTCTCCCCAGATCCCTCAGCCAGATGTTCTCAACTACCCCCCTCTCCTTTGCTCTCTTTCCTGAGCAGATGGGCACATTTCCAAGCAAGGCCTTCGAGGTAAGCCACAGGTCACCTCTCCTGTCTGAAAAGGCCTCTGGAGCCGGTGTGGAACCCAGAGGCTATTATGGAAATAAAGTGCAACTTAGCTCTGTAAAGGCAGGTTCCATTTATCATTGTTTCAAAGAATAGGAGGGGAGGGGAGGGAATATAGAAGAGAACAGAATAGAATAAAATAATAGAATAGAATAGGAATAGAACAGAACAGAATAGAATATAGCAATAGCAATAGCAATAGCAGTAGACTTATATACCGCTTCATAGGCCTTTCAGGCCTCTCTAAGCGGTTTACAGAGAGTCAGCATATTGCCCCCAACAATCTGGGTCCTCATTTTACCCACCTCGGAAGGATGGAAGGCTGAGTCAACCCTGAGCCGGTGAGATTTGAACCGCTGACCTGCTGATCTAGCAGTAGCCTGCAGTGCTGCTTTTAACCACTGTGCCACCTTGTAGAACAGAATAGAATAGGAATAGAACAGAATAGAATAGGAATAGAACAGAAGAATAGAATAGAATAGAATAGAATAGAATAATAAAACAGAATGGAATAGAATAGAATAGAACAGAACAGAAGAATAGAATAGGAATAGGAATAGGAATAGGAATAGGAATAGGAATAGGAATAGAACAGAACAGAACAGAACAGAAGAATAGAACAGAATAGTATAGAACAGAATAGAATACAGTAGAACAGAACAGAAGAATAGAATAGAATAGAATAGAATAGAATAGGAATAGGAATAGAACAGAACAGAACAGAGTAGAGTAGAACAGAACAGGACAGAACAGAATAGGGTAGGTTATATTTCCTTCACTTTCTTTCTAGTAATTCTTTGGGTCTAAAGATATGGTTCTGTACAGTTTTACATTCAGTGACATTTCTTTTCTTTTCATTAATGATGGGTATTTCCCCCTCTCCATTTCTGAGGATGAAAGGGCAGAAGAATTTAATTAATTAACTTAGGAAATCCCATAGAGCCGTGATTCCCCAGAAGGTTCCTGGTGAATAAAGTGGGCCTCAGACAGGACAGGGAGCGGCCATCAACCTTCTCTCCCAAGACATCCGTTCCAGCTACTGTAGATGACCGTTTATGATGCTTTATTTCGCTCTGTCACCTTGTTTGCCATGGGTTAAGCCATGTTTAAAGATGCTCACTTAATACATGGCAACCCCGCAGCGCCATAACTCCCGCTCCAAGCAACACAATCTGCCGTATTGGGGGCACTGAGTTTTTACCTCCATCGGCCAGAGAGGCTGCCTGTCAATTCTCTCTTCCAGGATGACGAGGGAGGCACTTTCGACTCTCCTGCTTCCCATTTTTTATCCCCTTCCAAATTTGATCCAAATTTCTTAAGGACAACTTAAGCACAAAAACCTCAAGAGGGCAAAGTTAATTGCTGCTCTTTTGTCCCTTCCCCAGAGGCCCCAGAGAAAGGCTGGCCAGTTGCACGAGGAGGAGGAGGAGGAAGCTGCCCCCAGCCCCACTTCTCACCTGCTCCGGTCGAGAGGCCCAGCAGCCGGCAAAGATATTCCAGCACATCCCAAAGCAGCAGGGTTCGCTTCATGCTAGGGAGGCCCTTGGAGGTCCCGGGGTGACCCCTCCGTTTGGGGAACCCCAGGAGCAGCAGCTGGCGTTGGGCTGAGCCTCCTCTTTCAAGCAACTAAAACCACATGGATCCCGAAGATCCCCAACCCAGAAAACACCCTCGAACCTCCTGGGACCGGCTGGAACCGCACCTGGGGTGGGGGGCCCTGCCGACCTCTTCATGCTGCCATTTACTCCGCTTTATTCCAGAGGGCAATTAATAATTACCGAGCAGAACAAACGCACCCATTAATGCCTAAGGCTCTTTGGGTGGCATTGCAGTGCAGGGCAAATCTACCCAGCGTGCCAGCGCCTGGTGGCTGTGGAGCCCAGAGCCAGGCAGATTAATTGCTATGGGAGGAAATCAGAGGCTTAAGCTTTCTCCCCCTCGGGCCCAATACGTGGCTATGGGGCTGGAAAAGCTCCTGTGTTTTTAGCAGGCCACCCGCTCCCCTAATTAATTCTCCTCCTCGGTTTCCAGGCTGGGTCTCTCTTTAATGATCTCCCGTCCCTTATTTCTCCTCCTCCCTCCGGTGCTTTGGAAAACAGGCCGTCCCCGTCTTCTTGCAGCAGCCCCTCAAATGTCAGAGCGCTGCTTTCCTGTCACCCCATCCTTCTCTTCCTTTGGCTGGACGGGCCGAGTTCTGAACCGGAAGGGGGGCTGTTCTGCCTGGGTGACCAATGGCAACTGTTGTTGCACAGGTTACCAGATGGCAATTCGGTCAATGCCGACTGGCGACTACCCGGAGGAGAGCCTTCTCTGTGGCTGCTCCGACCCTCTGGAAGATTCGTACCCTCACCACCCTCCAGGCCTTCCGCAAAGCCCTTAAAACCTGGCTGTCCCGACAGGCCTGGGGTTAAAGATATTGACCCCACCCGAATTGTATGAATGTTGTGCTTTTAACGATGTATTGTTTTATGTGTTTAACATGGTTTGTCCTCCCTCCCCCTGAACTGTGAGCCGCCCTGAGTCCCCCCAGGGAAAAGGGCGGCATACAAATAAAATATCTATCTATCTAATTCCAGCTGCTGCTTGTGGTTTGAAAGACTTAACACAGCTCAGGAGTTGCGTATCCTGGAGACCCCTGGAAGGCAGGGAATACCTACCTCTCCAGTGGGTCCGGGAAGGGACTCCCTTCAGGGTCCAGCTCCAAAGGGGGGGGTCCTCCTCCCCAGCCACCTAAGACAGGATTTCTCCACCTTTGGCCCACGCCTTCCCAGCCTGCCCAACTGCCCCCAAGTCAGACTAGGGTAAACCTCTGTTGAGGTTTAGCAAACGCCTGAGGTCCTTCCAGAAGAGCCCCTGGTGTGATTGGAGCCTCTCCCGCCCTCAGCTAACAGGATTTGCATTGATTTTGGATCTGCACTTCTTTGGCAAGCTGTGATGAGAGAGAATGTTGTGGTTGCGTTTTGCCGGATTTACTGTTTTAATCCTTTCCCCGGTAAACCGGGCGCGAGCGTCTCTTAGAACCGATCGCATTGGCATTTAGGGCTGCAATCCTAAATAAATAAGGATAATTTGATATCCATGAAGTCGCTCAAAGTCAAGCTTGACTTGAAGGAAGCTTTACTTTTGCCCAACACGAAAGCAGTGTTTCTCAACCTTGGTGACTTTAAGTCCTGTGGACTTCAACTCCCAGAATCCCCCAGCCAGCGTAGCTACGCTGGCTGGGGGATTCTGGGAGTTGAAGTCCACAGGACTTAAAGTCACCAAGGTTGAGAAACACTGCACTAAGGGTCTTCTTCTAGCTTCCTTCCTTCAGTCTGTGCACTGGTGTAGATAACTAGGAGGTGGAGTTTACGTGCACCTCCCTGGGTTTTGTTTTTGTTATTAGACCCCTTGAAAGTCCATCTTTCTTCTAAAGCTCACAAGCCTTTATCTGCCCCTCTCACCCGGGCAGGACTCAGCTCCAGGCCCTCCTCATTCGGCTTGCCAAGCTCCAGCCAAGCAGCTTTTCAAGATGGGCCGCCGTCCTTCAGAGGCATGTCGGCCATTATTCCTCATGGAGAATTTGCAACCTCTGCTCTCAAACGCTCTTTCTGCAGCCATAAATATCTTAGCCAGGCTTTGCCAGGTTATATTGTTAGCTGATTCCCACATGCTTCACCCGTATTTTATGCCCTTCCCCTGTTTCCTTCTCCCTTTTTCAAAACCTCTCTCCCCAGACTATAATGCCTCCTCCTAATAGATTTATTATTCTTTGAGATAACCCAGGATTATTTTTACTGCAAAGACAAACACTGGCGACTCCCTGGGAAATTATTTATGGCCGGCATTTAAAGGAATACCGTCTCTCCCTCTGCCACCTCTCTCCTCCTCGCCCCCTTTCCTTCCCCCCCAACGCCCCAATAACTGCGTGTCTGTAAAATGCTCCTTTGCACCTCGGATGAACCAGAGCAGTGTTTCTCAACCTTGGCGACTTTAAGTCCTGTGGACTTCAACTCCCAGAATCCCAGATAACTTGATATCCATGAAGTCGCTCAAAGTCAAGCTTGACTTGAAGGAAGCTTTACTTTTGCCAAACACTAAAGCAGTGTTTCTCAACCTTGGTGACTTTAAGTCCTATGGACTTCAACTCCCAGAATCCCCCAGCCAGCTATGCTGGCTGGGGGATTCTGGATGTTGAAGTCCGCAGGACTTAAAGTCGCCAAGGTTGAGAAACACTGAACCAGAGTATCGGCTACCAAAGTTTAAGTGCCAGCAAAATCGGGCCATGTTTAAGATGCCGCCGCATTTTTTTTATTTGTGCCTCTTGGAAAGCAGGAGGACGTTAACTTCGTGCTTTGCAGGCTGGGGTTGGAAGTCCAGAAGGCAGAACCATTAACCAGGCAAGGCCCAAGGTCAGGAAAAGAGGCTGGCAACGAACAAGACCAAAGTCAAAGACTGCAAAGAGAGTCCAGAGGGGAGCAGCGTCGAAGGGCATCTGGGCCCCAGGACAGAGTCCAGGGAACCGGCGCACCCGGCCTGCGTTGCCCCGGGCAGCCTGGACTCCGGCCAGTCCCTTGGCGCCAGAGACTCCTTACTTATCAGCTGCAGTTATTCACTTAAGAACTGTGGCCAGAAAGGGGGTATAATGGGCTTAGTGACCAAAGTTACAATGGCATTGAAAAAAGTGACTGATGACCATTTTTCACACTTAGCGACCATTTTCACACTTAGCGACCGTTGCAGCATCCTCATGGTCACGCGATCAAAATTTTGATGCTTGGCAACAGATATTTATGATGGTTTCAGTGTCCTGGGGTCATATAATCACCTTTTGACAAAGTCAAATGGGGAAACCAGATTCACTTATGTTACTAACTTATCAGCTGCATTTATTCACTTAAGAACTGTGGCCAGAAAGGTGGTATAGTGGGCTTAGTGACCAAAGTTACAATGGCATTGAAAAAAGTGACTGATGACCATTTTTCACACTTAGCGACCATTTTCACACAGCAGCATTCTCATGGTCACGTGATCAAAATTTTGATGTTTGGCAACAGTTACAATTTATATTTGTAAATTGTAGCTATGTTGAAATAAAAAAAAATATTACAATACTATTTTTGCATTGTATGAAAATTGTTGTTGCTCCGTATAAATTTTTTTAATTAAGACCCCCCCCCCCCCCCCAGTCAAAGGTCTCCCTCTTTACTGAAAATCCGGCCTCCTTCTCCTAAGAGCAGCCCAGGAAAACTGCCTGGCGGCGGGGCCTGCTTTTCTCCCTTGCAAAACCCACCCGGAGACGCGGCAGAAAACCGGCTCTTTTTATCATTTAGATTTTATTTCATTTCCCAAGAGGAGGGGCAGGGGGAGCGGGGAGCCTCGAGCCCATTTCTCTCCCGTCTCTCGGGCGGGGAACCCGCGGGGCCTCGGTGCGAACTTTGCCCGGAGCCACCGGGCGGCTGGAGCGCCTCCCCTCGGCTCTTCTGGCCGCCTCCCGCTCCGCCTCCCTCTGCGCGGCGCCCGAGCGGAGCCGGGACTCGCCCTCGGCCGGCCGTGCAGCGGCAGCAGGGAGGCTCTCCGGGGCGGCTGCATGGCGGGGGCCGGGGGCGCGGCGGGCGGGCCGCGGGTGGTGGTGGTGGGCGCGGGGCTGGCGGGGCTGGCGGCGGCGCAGCGGCTCCTCCTCGGGGGCTCCGGCCGCTTCGCCCACCTGCGCCTGCTGGAAGCCTCGGGGCGCGCCGGGGGACGCATCCGCAGCGCCCGCTTCGGTGAGCGGGGACGGAGGGAGGGACGGAGGGAGGGAGAGGCGCGTGGCTGGCTCCGCTCCGGCGGGGCTTCCTGCCGAGGCGGCTCCGCTCCAGGAGGAAGGCGGCCCCGGCAGAGGCGCCTCCCAAGAGCCGGATCCCTCGGCTGCCCAGCAGGGCTCCCAAGGGGGGGGGGGCGGAGGGGGGGGGTCTTGCTTGCAGGGTCTCAACCAAGGGGGGAGGGGGAGGAGGGGGGCCAAGCCCTGCTAAGGACCCTCATGGCATCCCCTCCCCTGGGTGGGAGAAGAGCCAGCCAGCTCCTCTGCAGGCCTCCTGGGGGGGAGCTGGGATGAAAGAGGGGCTACTTCTCTCTCCCCCCCCCAGGAAAGGGCGTGGTGGAGGTGGGGGCGCAGTGGATCCACGGCCCCTCCAAGGAGAACCCCGTCTTCCAGCTGGCATCCGAGGCCGGCTTGCTGGATGAAGAGGCTCTGTTGGAAGAGAACCAGCAGGTGGAAGTCTATGGGCATCCGCCAGGGCCCTTCGCCTGGTTCTCCAGCCGGGGCCGGGAGCTGGACTCCCAGCTGGTGGACTCCATGGGCAGCTTCTTCTGGGGCCTTCTGGAAGAAGCACGGGCCTTCACGCACCTGGATCAACCGCCGGTGCCCAGCGTGGGGGAGTTCCTGAAAACGGCCATCGCCCGGAAGCTGCAGGAATCCCCGGAGGAGGAGGAAGAGACCAGGCGGCTCAAGCTGGCCGCCCTCTACTCTTACTTCAACATGGAGTGTTGTGTGAATGCCACCAACAGCCTGGACGAGTTGGCTCTGGGGCCCTTCGGGGAGTACACCATGCTTCCTGGCCTGGACTGCACCTTTCCCAAGTGAGTCCCCCCCCCCACTCCCACCCCCAGCCCTGCTTTTCAAAAGAATTCAGGGACTTCCTGTTCTCATTTCAACCCCAACTTCTTCCTGGCTGTCCTGGAGGCTCCATTGCTCAGACGTAGCTTTGGACCTTCCCAGCCAAGAGACGTGTGACTTTCTGTTAAAGTAGAGGCACTTCAGCCATTCCTTTACCTGCCTCGGGCCTTCTGTAACCTCTGGGTGGAATTTTAGGCTTTATTCCCCTGCCCTGTTCTGATGTTTCTCCTCCTTTCTTATAGAGGGCATCTTCTGAGCCTCCAATGTGATAAGAACAGATGGGCTCCGGGGTCCATTTCAGGCTGCTCACTTTTGGGTGTGTTCCTCCTAGCGGTTTCCAAGGCCTCACAGACCACATCATGGCGTCTCTACCCGAAGGCATTGTGCTGTTTGACAAGCCGGTGAAGACCATCCATTGGGGGAGGTCTGACTTGGAGGAGGGCTCGCCAGGCCGGCTCTTTGGCGTGCAGGTGGAATGTGAAGACGGGGAGAAGATCTTGGCCGACCACGTCATCATCACGGTGCCTTTAGGTAAATCTCCGTGGCTCCCTCTCCACCTGGGCTTCTGGCTGGTTTGGGTCCACCTTTTCCCACCCTACGACACAACAGGTTGACTTTTGTTACCTGGCCAATGTTGCCTGGTTAGCAAGCAATCAGCTGGAGAAGGCCACGGCAGAAGCCCCTGAAGGGGAAACACTTGGGACCCTCTTACTTTAGCTCTCGAATTGTAGGATTGTAGACTTGTAGGTTTTTACAGTTTTTTTTGTGTGTATCTTGCCTCAAAATGTCAGGGACGGATGCCATCCATATTAAAACTGAGAGTCAGTGGCCCACATGAAATGGAATTGGTGCAAAGTTAGTCCCTGACATGTAAATTTTATTTAAAAAGAAAATTTAAAAAGAGCGGAGGTGGCGCAGTGGTTAAATGCAGCACTGCAGGCTACTTCAGCTGACTGCAGTTCAGCGGTTCTAACCTCACCCGCTCAGGGTTGACTCAGCCTTCCATCCTTCCGAGGTGGGTGAAATGAGGACCCGGATTGTTGTTGGGGGCGATATGCTGACTCTGTAAACCGCTTAGAGAGGGCTGAAAGCCCTATGAAGCGGTATATAAGTCTAACTATTGCTATTGCTTTAAAAAATTCAGAGTTTATTTAATGTCCCTTTGTTGCTTTATTTTTTTTTTAAATGTGCCTAAGTCGTTTGCTTATAAAAAAGCATGTTCAGTGTATAACGCTGGAACATCTCTGTAGGAACAATAATTGTAAATGTATTTGTTGAATTTATTTTTAAATGGCTGCATGTATGCTTCTGTTTGGGGGGCCTCGGGCTCTAAGCTGCTGATCTCTTAAAGTTTCCTCTGTGAAATCAGGCAGAAAAGAAGTTAATGTTGAAGCAGAAGCCGCCATCATCCCTGGAAATGGAACTTTGTATTCCATTTCATCAAATGAGCTCTTCATTCCCTCTCTTTTCTATTTTGTTTTTAGATTAGAAGACAGAGAAAAAGAAGGCAGGCGAATCAAAACACTTATTTTTCCGCACAAAATAGTGTTTAAGTCACTCTTATTTTTGATATCCAAAGTATTTCTCTGGCCTTCATAATCAATGGATCCTAAAACGCTATCAGGGAAACATTAGATCAGTGTTTCTCAACCTTGGCAACTTGAAGATGTCCGGACTTCAACTCCCAGAATTCCCCAGTGAATGCGAATGCTGGCTGGGGAATTCTGGGAGTTGAAGTCCGGACATCTTCAAGTTGCCAAGGTTGAGAAACACTGCATTAGATCAACACATTTCCTGGACTTCAGCTCCTGTGTTGTTCTTGAATGTTTGCTCAATAAATTCCAACGCGCCCTAAAAAGTTGGCTTTTCCAGCAAGCCGGCCTGGCCTGAATAGAATAAAATACAGGATTAATTTGGTTGTTAATTTTAATTTTAAAATTTTTTATTGTAAATATCAATTGGGGTTTTTTTGGATACTTTATTTAATGTCCCTTTTAATTTTTGTGATATGTGTTTTCTTTTATGTTGTACGCCGCCCCGAGTCCTTGGGAGGAGGGCGGCATATAAACCCACTAAACCTAAATTTATTCAATAAGGTTTGGAGGCATTTTCCTGGTTTGTTCTAATCTGTGCTCTTGTCATTTCCCTCTTGGTAGGTTTCCTCAAAGGATGCCAGGAGTCCTTCTTTTGCCCTCCTCTCCCATCCCAGAAGCGGGAAGCAATACGACGTTTGGGTTTTGGGACTTCCAATAAAATTATTTTGGAATTTGACCAACCATTCTGGAAGCCGGACACTGAAATAGTTGAGGTGCTGTGGGAAAACGAGTCGCCTCTGGAGGAGCGCCCAGCTGATTTGAGAAAGACCTGGTTCCAGAAGATCGCTGGCTACGTAGTTCTCCAGCCACCTGAGAGGTGAGGGGAGGGGGGGGTTGAAATGGGCTTCTTGGGGAGGGAAACTCTCGGAGGAGCAAAGGTCGGATCATGCCTTGAAGCTCAGAGCAGAGGGAGCGGCTGGGCTGAAGCAGGAAGAGCAAACAAGTTACAGTACTCCGTAACCCATAATGACGCTTGCAAGCTTTGTAGAGTTGCTTTTCACCTACTGATGCTGTGTTATTTTTACTATAGATCTTACAACTTGGAGGAGGAATTTAATTTATTATTTATTTATTCTGAAATTTATTTGTCGCCCGCCAGTCAGGTGAAACTAAAGGACCTTCTTGGATGAGAAGTGAAATGTTTCCCCCCCCAAAAAACCAACCCAAAAATCCAGTTTCTTTTTGGAAAAAGCACCTTTGGGACTTGCTTTGCATTGTTTTTCCTCCTGCCTTTGAATTTACAGGCACGGCCATGTCCTTTGCGGCTTCATCCCTGGGAGAGAATCTGAGTTTATGGAAACCCTGTCAGATTCCGAAGTTCTTACAACTTTGGCTCAAATATTTCGTAAAGCAACAGGTATGTGGTCTTTCTGGGCAAGTGACGGATGATGTGTAACCATGCCTTAGCACTACTGTTATTGTCTATTAAATGATACGCCAACCATTTCCCGGTTCGAGGCAGCTCTTGGGGGCAGATAGCTCAGGATTCTGCTAGGAAGGTGGGCCTAAACTTTCTACCCAGTTTGGGAGGGAGGGAGGATTGGAGGACGTCCCACTCGTCCTGCCTTCCCTGAAGACCGCAATTTCCTAGTGGACTCTGTGGGATCAAATTGGCAGAAAAGGTGAAGGTGTAATTCAAATGAATTCCAGAGTAGAAATTGAAAAGATAATTTGCTCTGTTCGTTTTGGTCAGGAAATCCACAACTGGCTCCTCCGAAGAATATACTGAGATCCCGATGGCACAGTGAGCCTTACACCAAGGGATCCTACAGTTACATAGCTGTGGGAAGCTCTGGGGATGACATTGATCGACTTGCTCAGCCTCTCCCCGAGGACCCCTCCGGCTCCGAGGTAACCAAGGTGGGTCTGGAGCCCTGGGCTGAAAATGTTACACTGGAACATGAAAAGGGTTTTGATGGATAGAGAATTGGTTAAGCTTTATGCCACCTTTGTTTAAATAACTCTGGTATGGTGGACATACCCAATACTGCTCCCTCCTCCTCCTCCTTTCCCCACGACATCCCTGTGAGGTGGGTTGCGCTGAGAAAGAATGACTTTCGCACAGCCTTGAAGATCTGGCTCGCCCGTCAGGCCTGGGGATAAGGATAGTTACCCCTCCCGAATGATGAATGTATGTTGCCTACCATTTTATTATATGTCTCTATTTTGTTGTTTGTATCCCCCCCTTCCCAGTTTTATGTGAGCCGCCCTGAGTCCCCTCAGGGAAAAGGGCGGCCTACAAATTCTAATAAAACTAAAACTAAAAACTACAAACTACTGCCTCTAAGTCACCCATCTGGCTTTGATGCTTCAGGTGGGACTAGAACTCCCAGTCCCTTGGTTCCTAGTGAGCTGGTTCTCTGCTTGAGTTTGACAAGCCAGTGTTGATTGGCTGATTATTCTTGTCAGTGTCAGGGCCGAGCATATCGTTCAACAGTGACCCACAAACACTTCTCCATAAATAGAAATGGAATTATTAAATGATAAATGAAATTGAGGAACCAACCTCAGAAGCACCAGGAAAACATTCAGAGAGCAAAGAAAAGGCTTTGGACTTGGGTCTGTGCCCTGAAGCAGATTTCTGCCTGCCTTCCAGTGCAATACTTTGATTGATTGATAGATAGCTGGAACTGTTCTACCTTTGGACCTGGCTGGGCTGGCCCAGGAATAACTTCGCCCTTCCTCCTCCTTCCTCCCAGGTCCTGCCGCAGCTCCTCTTTGCTGGGGAGGCCACCCACCGCTCCTTCTTCTCCACCACCCACGGGGCCTTGCTGTCCGGCTGGAGAGAAGCGAACCGGCTCCTCCACCTCTACGACTCGCTCCTGGAGGCTCCGTGTGGGAGGCTGGAAGCCGGCAAGTGACACAGCTGTGCCTTTTTCTGCGCTACTTTCCTCACCAAAGATCAAGAAACGGTTGGGAATTCCTTTAATTCGCCCAATAAAGTTCCAGGAATCCTTGCACCAGAGTTAATTACTGGCAGTATTTTTGCCCAAAGATACGACAACACTAATATCCCCAACGGTGTTCATTATCCCATTTAAATAACCTTTTGCTTATGTCGCTGTTTCTACCTCATCTGTTCCCAAAATGCTCCTGAAGCCACCAACCGCCATGGAAAATGAGCCTTTAATTGCATTGGCTAAATTTATATTAAGCCACAAATAAGGAAACCATATCTTGGCTTACCTAGTCACTGATACAAGCATTTTAAGCCATTTTGGGAATTATCTGGCTTTGACTTATTACATGAAAGAACCTAGTCTGTATGTAAACCTAGTTTATAGCTTGGTCTGCTATACCAAAGTGATGATGTGATATGGATTTGCACCCTGCACGAACCCACCTGTCAAACGTACTTTTTATAATGTCCCCGCGTTATCTGCTGCCGAGGCCCATCCTTTCAGAGAGCAAGGAAGCCTCTCCGTCAGTTGTCTTCTCACACTGTGCTGAGCAATGCGTGTGTGTCTGTGTTGCTTAACTCTATGAATCCAGTAATTTTAACTACAATCTGTTTGAAACATCTTCATGGGTTATTAAGCTGATTTGTTTGAGAGAAACTCTATTTAACTTTAGGCGGACTTATTCACCAATACAAACCGGGGGTTATTAAAAGCAGGTGTTCCATTCTATATTGCCGTATAGCAGGGGTGTCGAACTGGATTTCTTCGCGGGCCGGATCAGCACTGTGGTTCTCCGGGGGAGGGGAGGAGCCAGGACAAATGCCTCCTGCAGCTCTCTGCCAGCCAAAAACGGGCCCCACGGAGGCCTCCTGTGGCCGCCGCACAAACAGTTTTCGGCCTCCCTGGCCTCCAGCAACACTCTGCGAGGCCACACAACCCATTTTGCCTGGCAGAGTGCTGGTGGACAATGGCCCGTTTTAGACGGCAGAGACAGGAACAAAAAGCCTCTCCCTGCATTTACATGGGACACTTATCCACTGCCAAATAGCTTCCTCAAACCAATTTTCTGATTTCATGTCGCCTCCTGAACATTAAACTAACCACATTGGTGTTTACTAGAATGCAGTGTGGCTGCCTCTCTACGCTCCTTCCCCTCTCAACTTCTGCTCACTTCATGGAAGGATCCTTGTACTCTTCTTCGCAACAGGATGGGCCCAATGGTTGACCGCTGCCTTGCGAGATGCTTTTAGGGGCTCTTCTTCTCCTGGTATTGAAATTCCCTTCTGCTCTCCCATCCAAGTATTAAGTAGGCCTTCTTGACGTGTTCTTACAACCTCTGTGTAGACACACAGGCTGCCTTGGTCAAGAAGAGACACTCAGGGTATTGTCCGCAGAGCTCCATTCTTCTTTCTCATTCAGTGTAATCTCTTCTAGCAAAGTTGATTGAAAGAAAAGGTGGCCAAATGCTATAAAACATTAATATCTGAAATATGCTTTCATTGCTTTCCCCAAAACGGTCACGTGATTTGTATTCTATAAACCAAACCCTTTGTTAGAAATTCTGGTTTTCAGAAACTCAGTGGAAAAACCATTTGTGGTGTAAGGGAGTAAGATTGTGACGCACGTTCATTAATCACTTTTTAAATATTTTATGACACCGTCATTGCTGAGTTAATCTTACAACAGTGATGATAAAGTCATTGTCCACTCAGACTTACAAATATGCAGGGAGAAAAATCTTTTTATGCAAGGCTCAAATTCTTCAGAGTGTCCTGAATAAAGCTTAGAGCATATTTATGGAGTATATTCTTCTCATGGAGAGAAAACTGAGAATCCTCTGGCTGTTATTCTCCTATCGGTCCTTTTGCAGGGCAAAAAGTCTTGGTCTACAACTCCAGCGTTGGAGGAGATGTGCCTTAAATATTTGCCCTGTCACTTTCTTATATTTCCCAGCCTAACCATAGCTGTATTCATAAGACACGCTAAGTCGCATTTTTGTTTGTTTTGTGCAAAATCAGCTCGGAGTTTATAGCCCACAATGTGTGAATCCAGGAAGTTGGGTTCTCTATTACTCAGCTAAGCTAAGCAGGCTTAAGTGCAGAGTGAAATAGAGTCAGAATTAAAAGCAGCAGAAAGAATCTCCACCTGGCGATTTCAGGAAGCGCTGAATGATCACAGCCCCTTACAATTCAAAAGAAGAAAACCAGGTTGGATACAGTGCCAACACCATCCACTGTCAGAAGGTGGCTGGGAATTAGGGAATTATGCTTAAGTCAACCCAAGCAAATTGTACAGCCTATGGTGTGTAAAGCCAGTCACGCTCCCCGTGGTTTAATAACAGCTGCACACCTGGAGCCTGTTGGGAGACGAGTCTTGGAGCCTCAAGGGGGATGCCGGCCCCTTCCGGTCCAAGAGCAGCTAATACCAGTTGGTGCAGCAGATGAGGAACCGGGCGTCCTCCAGCGGGGCCAGGAGCCAGGCTTGGCAGTAGCTCCTGGAGCAACCGGCCTCCTTGGGAGGCACCGGAGGCAGCTGCCCAGGGCTGCAGTCGGCATCTTTCTGGATGGGCTGCTCCTCCAGGTGGGCCTTGGTGGGATCCAGCTCAGCCGCTGCCAAGGGGTCTCCGTGGTGGTCGAAGGAGCTCATTGTGAGGGGCTGGGAGGAGGGAGAGAGAGAGGACGACTAAGGGCAGAAGCCCCACCTGGACTCCACGGGGGGTTTTCAAGCCCGGGGAAGGGGGCTTTGCCCCACCTTTGAAAGAGGAGACAGAGACGATGTAGGTAGGCGGAAGGAAGGAAAGACAGAGAACTATAGTGCAGTGTTTCTCAACCTTGGCAACTTGAAGATGTCCGGACTTCAACTCCCAGAATTCCCCAGCCAGCATTCGCTGGCTGGGGGATTCTGGGAGTTGAAGTCCAGACATCTTCAAGTTCCCAAGGTTGAGAAACACTGCTATAGTGGATGGATGGATGGAGATAGATAATGGTAGATGATAATGATGGATAGACAGACGGGATAGACAGACAAGTCAAGGGGGAATCTCTCTGCCCGGGGGGGGGGGCTGGGCCGAGGGGGTCCCCCAAGGTCATCCAGCCGTTTCCCTGCTGCTGACCCAGCCTGTTCGAGGCCTGCTTGGCGAGGCTCCCGGGGGGTCTCGGGAGGGCAGGTTGGGGGGGGGCTCAGCCGCCCTCTCCGCCAAGGTGGGAGAGCGGCCTCACCTGCTGGTCCTCCTCCCCGGAGGGCTCCTTCCCGGCGCCTTCGGCCTCCAGCGCTGCCCAGCGCCCGCAGCCGCTTCCGCCTCCTCCCACGGGCGACTGAGCGTCACAAGCGCCCCTTCCGGTGGGAGGGGCTCCGCAGACGTCATCCGGGGGCGCCCGCGGGGGCCTCGCTGTCGTCACCCGAGCGCGCCGCCTGAGCCGCAGCGGCCTGAGGGGGCCCCGGGAGGCGCAGGATGCGGCTGGCGGCGCTGCTGAGGGCAGCGGCGGGAGGCGGCGGCTGGCGGGAGCGCTTCGACTGCGGCGGCCGCGACGTGGCGCGATGGTTCCCCGGGCACATGGCTCGAGGCACGGGGCTGGGCGGGCGGCGGGCGGGGAGCCTCCGTTGGGGGGGGGTAGGCGGCGGTTGTAACGGCGGCTCTTTCCTCCCGCAGGGCTGAAGGACATGAGGAGGAGCCTGCGCGCCGTGGACGGCCTGCTGGAGGTGCACGACGCCCGCATATCCTTCGCTCAGGAGAGGCTGGGGAAGGGGGGGAGCCTCCTTGGCCTAGCGCCCTCTGCCCGAGCCTCCGCCTCCTCCTCGGGTGCCCCAGAGAACGGAGCAGGGGCCCCGGAGTGGAGCCGGCCCTGATAGCAATAGCAATAGCAGTTAGACTTATATACGGCTTCATAGGGCTTTCAGCCCTCTCTAAGCGGTTTACAGAGTCAGCATATCGCCCCCAACAACAATCCGGGTCCTCATTTTACTCACCTCGGAAGGATGGAAGGCTGAGTCAACCCTGAGCCGGTGAGATTAGAACCGCCGAACTGCCGAATTAGCAGTCAGCTGAAGTAGCCTGCAGTGCTGCACCCTAACCACTGTGCCACCTCGGCTCTGATATGCCGGCACAAGGCAGCCCTTTATCTGGCCTGGTCCAAGGGCTCCTGGCTTTGGGGCTGGACTAGAGGACCTCCCGGGCCCCTTCCAGCCCTAGGATCCCAAGGCTGCCTCTGCAGGCCACACGGGAGCCCGGAAGTCTCTGCTCGCAGACCCTCTAGGGGCCTCCTGTGCCTGGAAGGGGGCAGAGGGGGCTCCCTCTCCTCCCCCATTGCTCTGCCTGCAAGGGAGACTGGCAGCATATGCTCTGGATTGCCCTGCCTCTCAGCTGCAGAACAGCCACCAAAGGGGCAGCCCTGCGATGGGAGCCGAGCTTCTCCACCGGCATCACTTCCCTCTGCCTCTCCCAGATACCCTGCAGTGTCCACATGGGATAAAACCTCCCTCCACTCCCAGGGTGACCGTGAGGCAGAAGCCAGGTCAGGAAAAGAGGTTCCTGGTAAACCATAGGTAGCCTGCCTTAATTGCTGGGAAAGGAGACACTGCGTATGGGCTCCCAGTCCAGCCTTTTGCTTTTAGAGACACTGGTTGCTCCTTTTCACGGTTTCCACAGCTTTTTATGTTGGTGAGGCAGGATTTACCTTTGTAAGATCCAGGCTGATTTTCTTGAAAGAAACTCTGTTCTTCAGTAGGATTGCAGGCCTTGCTTTCTTCCATTGACTCCCATTTCCACCACCTCCTTTGGAACAGACTAATTAAGGTGGCCAGCCAATAATTTCCTCTGACCTCCTTCCTAAGTTTTGAATTTGAGGATGATAGAAGTCGGGCTCCCAGGCTGCCTTCCCCTCCCAGTCTTCATGGTGCAGGTAGTAAATCTGTGCTCCCCGTTGTGCATCTGGATTCTGGGTCTTTGCTTCCTTAGCACATGCACATTCCACTTTCCGGCCGGAATCCTGCCTTGAATGAGGTCCTGGGGATCCGTCCACATTTGCTGGTGTTGAATAAAATGGATTTGGCAGATCTGACCCACAAGTCGGTGAGTGGGGAGTCTTGGCGGTTTTTCCTCTTTCCTAGATTGTAGCCTGAACCAGAGTTTGGGAAATAAGGGTCCAATTAAGGTTATGTAGGATGGGAAATAGTCCTTTTAGTTTGGATTGCTTGTTAGAATGTTGGTCCTGTCAAACAATTCATGCTAACTTTACAGCAGGGAATTTGAACTCCCGCTCTTGTTATTTGTGTCTGATTTCAGATCCGCCTTTCCCTGTTTGACAACACTTGGCTTCTTCATCTTGTCTTGTTGATTACTTTATTGATTAATCAGCCTCTTGCCTTACTAATACGTTTAGTTAGCCTGGGTGGCTATGAAGGATCTAAATTATAACAACAGTACTAATACTTCCTACGAATCTCTGATCTGCTTTTAGAGAATTCTGGAACTTTTGGAACAGCAAGGTTTGCAGCACGTTGTCTTCACCGATTGCTTAACAGATGAAAATGTCAAGAAGGTAAAATTATATGAGCCTGGACGACAACGAGAGTTCCTTATTCTAGAACCAATCTTCCTCTTCACTGAAGGATAAAGCAAAGCGGTTGGTGCAAAGGAGTCGTGGAGTTGGCAGCCCTTGATGTTTCTTGAATGAAGGAATAATTGAGCTCTGATCAGTTTTATCTTGCAGTAGAGCTGTGGGGGAGGGGGAAAGAGAGAGAGAGACCTTAGTTCCCCCCACCTGAGGACAAAAAAGAGCCGCAGTTCCACTGAATCCGTCGTGTCTTTTCTTGCAGCTTGTTCCCATTCTCACAGGACTTATCAAAAACAGCCAGCGCTATCAGAGGGCGGAGGTGAGTTAAACGGGGCATTTTGGAGAACAAAAACATTGCTGTGCTTTTCCTGCGTGTTCAAACAGCCACTTGGTTCAGAACAACCAGGACCGTCCTGTTCTTTTCTCTGGCAAAGTTCCTGAGGGGTGGAACGGATTCATTTTTAGTGAGCTTGATTGGGCACGCCATTAGATCTGCCCCCTGTACGTACGTGTGTGTGTGTTTGTGCACCTTCACATCGGTCTTGGTGACCACCCTTGTTGTAGAAAAAACAGGACACGCAAGCCAGCTCTTCAGGGAAGGAATAGTTTATTCGCGCAGGTTCATAGCAGCGCCAGCAACGACGGGACCAACACTCCCCGCCCCCCGACGCAATCTCCTTTCATTCTCCGTCTGCCTCGTTCGGGCAGTTGGGGGGCCCTCTCTCGCACGCCACTAAACCACCCGCTCGCCCGCATTCAAACCATCCCGCCCCCTCCTGTCTTTCGGCATGGGCTCTCTGGAGGGGGAGGGAGGCTCTTCCCTCCCCTCCTGCGGCTGGGAAACAGACATTTTTACAGCGGTGCAGAAACAGTCCCGGGCCGTCAGTTCCGGCTCTCCCTTCCCCAAGCAGGTCCCGTTGCTGCTTGAGCCACTTTGCTGAATCCGGTGCGGCGGCGGGACTCTTGCCATCGCTGAGAGCTTCGCTGGCAGCGGCTTCTTGCCTTCGGAGAGCTTTGGAAAGCCTCGGAGAGCAGCTTCTGAAGAAGCCCAGGCGACTGAGAAGAATTTCCCGCCATTACGAAAGTCTCCGAGGCTGCAATAATTGTACGGGGTGTTTGCGCGCAGCTGTGTTTTCCACGGAGTGGAGCCGTGGCGACGTTCTTTTTGGCCAGCGATGACTCCGGAGCCCATCCGCGGGGGATTTCGAGGAACGCAAGGGGGAATCTAAAGTTTAGAGTTCCGATGGTCTTAGCGACCCCTGTGAAAAAGTTGTTCGACCCCAAAAGGGGTCGCAACCCCCAGGTTGAGGACCGCTGCTTTAAAGGATGAGCCGCTTTGGCTTCCGACTTTTCCAGCCCCTGGGAATATCTCTTTTTGAAATGCAGCTTTCGTTAAGAGCAGATGTTCATGCCCAGCAGATGTTCAGAGCAAAGGCTCCAGGACATACGGAGTGGGCCTTTGTAGGTTGCCCCTTTCCAGCCGTACAAACACCTCAACAGAGAGAAGAAATGTTTCCGAGGGGTTGGCCCAGGTCCAGGTTTCAGCCGCCATTGGCCTGAAATGAATGGGACTCTGGATATCGAGAAGGTTGTTTCCATATATGTCACTTTCTAGAAATCTTCCAAAATCTTTTATTTCTTCATTGCACCAAGTGTTACTTTTCAAGGTTACTTTCAACTCTTTCTGATTGGTTCCAGAACGTGGATAACAACATCATGGTGATCGGAGTGCCGAATGTGGGCAAATCCTCAGTCATCAATTCACTGAGAAAGCTGCACCTCGGGAAAGGTATTTCCTGTTGCTTCTGGCCAAGCAAACCGATACGTTCGAATTGAGCATTCAGTAGAATCGGTACGCAAGGAGGAAAGTCGTGAGCATATTTATAATCCTGAAAACACGGCGGTCCGGTTCAAATTTGCAGAATGTTTCACATTAGTGATCAATTCTTTCGAAATTTAGAAATCTAAAAACCCAGCTAAGTAAGTTCTTGGATGCCAAGGAAAGAGTTGTTGGAGAGAGAGAGTTTTTCAGAAATCTGTCCAGCAATGGTGGGAACTGGGTTGAGACAGTTAAACGTGGGGATGGGAGATCCCTGCTTGGTTGCCAGAAAAGGACCGGTGAGCCAAGGAGGAGCCAAGATCTCCTTTTGATTACGGTTGATTATTGGCCTGAAACAAGAGGGACAATTAGTTCCTCAGACAACATGATAAGTTAAGCGCTGCCGTCTTCAATTGCACATCATTGGCTTTTTCTTTTCTTCCTTTCCCTGCGACAAAGGAAAAGCCGCGCCAGTTGGTGGGGCGCCAGGTATAACCAGAGCGGTTCTGACCAAGATCCAGGTAATCTAAGAGTTTATTCAAAATGTTGGTTCTTCAGTAGAGAAGACCTGAAGGCAGGTCTAGGGAGGGGGTGCCTGAGGGAGCTGATCATTTTCAGCAGAGCTCAGCAGATGCTCCCGCCTTCTCCTCCTCCCTTTTGACTGACTGATAATAGGGTTGGTCTTCTTAACTGAGCGGCTTCCTCTGTCACTCCCGTTAGGGAGGACTGCTTGGAGGGATAACGGGGATTAATAACGTGGCACAGTCCAACCCCTGTCGGCTTAGAGGTCCACGTAATTCTAAGATTAAAATGAGGTGTATTTCAGGCTTTTGTGGAAATAAAAGAACGGCAACCAAATCTAGTAACCAATTGTTGCATTATAACAGTTTTTAAAACAATATGTCTCAAACAATTGTGCCTTATCTCCCGAGAGCCACTAGCGGTTAAAGAATCTAGATGATGCTGGGACTTTAGTCCTGTTTTAGGCATAAAAGTTGGTTGAGCAACCTTCCTTTTGTTAGTCATGGTGGGTAATTCTAAAGAAAATGGAAAACAAGTTGATGTCTTCAATCAGCTCTTCCGCATGTCGGAAACCGTCACGTCCTATAATTCTCTGCGGCAGTTTTTGAGGGTACAAAATTGAATCCGATACCTTCCTGTTCCAGGTGTCTGAAAAGCCCCTCATGTACTTGCTGGATACTCCTGGGGTGCTGTCCCCCCAAATTGAGTCCGTTGAGACAGGGCTGAAGCTGGCACTTTGTGGTGAGAGGACTCTGAGTTGTCTTACAATGTGGGATAGGTGGCTGTACACCGATGGGGCTCCTCGTTTTGGAGGTGACTAATAGACCAGTACAAGACCTCACCTCCACCCCGTCTTCTCATTGGGTTCTTTTAGCCATTTCAGCCATCGGTGTTAAGGTTTCAGCTTTTAATGCCTGATGGTTTAAGGTTTGAGTCCTATAATTGTTTCCTTCTTTATTCAGAGTAGGATAAACCACCCAGGGTTCCGTGGTGGAGGGTTGGGTAGCAGCCACGTTTAATAAATAAATGAGATTAAGGACTTGGACCAGAATCGAGACAACTAGATTCAAGTCCCTCCTTCCCACTCCCCTTCCCCCTTGCCCAGATTGTAGCAAGGATCAAACAAAGGAAGACACACACACACACACACACACACACACAGAGGGAAGCTGCCTTGAGCCCTTGAAGAAAAGGCAGGCCGGGCAACTGAACATGAGAATGGGAGCGATGGGGTTGGTGGGCGAGGGAGCCTTCAGGTCCTGCTGGATGAGCACAGGAGGGCCCTGCAGCCGGTCTGCTTTGCCAAGGAAGGAGGCCAGCCAGCAACCGCTTTGCCCAGCAGTTTTGACTCGGGCTTCTCCTTCCCTGCAGCTCTTCATCTGCCCCTTTGTGCAGCCTGTCACTTCCTTGGGTGACACCTGCCGTCTCCACAGCCTTGAGAGTCTTAATTCCCGCACCGTTTGTCTCATGTCTGTGGAGTCCAGGTGTGTTGCATCCTCTCCAAATTGGCATCCGCCTTTAAGCCTGACTCCCCGGCTCTGCTGCTGCTTTGCGTTTGGGGCTGCAGCCGTCGTGCCACTGCCTGCCCTACTTTTCCAGCAGGGCTACCTGTACATTTCCCTGCCCTCCTTCCTTTACTCAGGAGCAATTCTGGATCACCTGGTGGGAGTGGAGGTCATTGCTGACTACCTTCTGTATGTGCTGAACCAGCAGCAGCAGTTCAGGTGAGAGGGGCCCCGGAGCTGCTGCTGTGAGGGCCCAGGGGGACCCTCCACAAGCCTCAGGCCTCTTTCTTCCCCCCTCCCCCACTCCTATTCCGCAGCTACGTGGAGCGTTATGGGCTGAGTGGCCCCTGTGATGAGGTGGAGAGCGTCCTCAAAAGCATAGCACGGCACCTGGGCAAGGTGCAGAAGGTCCGGGTCCTGACGGGCACAGGTGAGTCCTCCTCCTCTGGTCACCTGGGGGGTGGGGGGGCTTCTGAGCAGAGAGGGCAGATTCCAGGAGTGGGTGATGGCAGAGCCCACGGATGGATGCTTAATGGAGGGTCCAGCTTTAGCAGAGCAGGTTCTTCTGACCCTACCAGTCTGGAGGGGTTTGGGGTCTCCCCTTTTGGGGAGGAAAGACACCCCCCCCCCCGGGCTGAGCCCTGAGGCTTCTGCTCCTGTCGGCAGGGAATGTGAACGTCTCCATCCCGAATTACAACGCAGCAGCCTGTGACTTCATCTATGCCTTCCGCAAGGGGCTTCTGGGGAAGGTGATGCTGGATCAAGCGGGCAAGGGCCTCGCCTGACCTGGCCCTTTTCCTCTGGGAAGCCCCCGGGGCCTGCCAGGAGGAAGGAGCCGCACTGCCTTTGAGGAGCCCTTTGCTTTCTTCAGAAGCTCAGCTGGGTTGGGCCTTGCAACGTCCAAGGGGCCATCACAGCCGGGCCTTTTGGGGGGGCGAGAGGTGATGCAAACTCCCTTGGAAGAGTCTCCCCTTGGACCTCTTCTACGACTCATCCTGGATCATTTGGTGTCTGTTGTCTTGCCTGGGCGAAGCAATAGCTGGAGAGATCTATTGTTTGCCTCCCATTTGATTGCATTGCTTTGTGACCTGTTCAAAACACACAAGGCCAGGTTCACAAATGCTGCCATCCTACAATGAAATTAACACCCTGTTGCAAGTTAAACTACTGCTACCCCATGTTTTGTAACAGAGCTGCATCCCATAGTTTGGCTTCCCTTTTTGGATATTACGAATAAACAATTTTAAGATTGCTTTTCCATTGGCATTGCACCAACTTCCCTCCTGCCAAGGAAGAAAGAAAGAAAACATGAGGGATGCAGAAGACACAAAGGATAAAAGCAAGAATGAGATGAAGATGTGAACTGACTTATGAAGGAGAGAAACACCAAGAACTAAGGAGACATTTCCTGAGAGAACAATCAACCAGTGGAACAGAAGTCGTAAAGGCTCCAACACTGGAGGTTTCTAAGAAGAGAATGGACAGGTCTGAAATGGTCGAGGGTCTCCTGCTTGAGCAGGGGGCTGGACTAGAGGACCTCCAAAGTCCCTTCCAACTCTGTTATTCTATCCTGTTTTCCAAATTGCAGCCATTTTTATCTCTGATAAAGTCTCATTTGTATCAAGCCAGCTTTTTGATTGCCTTGTAATCAACAGTGAAATATTGTAAAAGTTGTGTGAAACAGATGGTGACTTTCCTGTCCACTCTTCAAAGTGTACAAATAAAAGAAGCGGTTCCTGAAGTCCCATCCCAAGGTCCCCCCTCAGAGACGGAGTCCCAGTTCAGACAGGCTGATTTTTCTCTGCCAAGAACATCGCAGATTGTTCCGGATGATCTCCTGTCCTGGCTCCTCTCGGCTGCAGAAGGCAGGCCTCTTCCGAGGAACGTGCGGGAGCCCCAAAAAAGCAAGGCCCCCGGGCTCCCTCCACTGCAGCAGTAAAGATCAAAGGGTTTCCCCCCCCCCCCAAAAAAAGGCAACAGGCCTTCCTTGGTATTTTTTCTTTGAGGGCGTTTCGCTTCTCATCCAAGAAGCGTCTTCAGTTCTGAACCCAAGAAGCTCCTTGGATGAGAAGCGAAACGCCTCCAAGAAAAGAAAAAAGCCAAGGAAATCCCATTGCCTTTTGGGGGAAAAGCCCCTTTGGGACCCCCGTGACCTGCCTGACTGAGAATCTCCACCAGGCATCCAAGGGCCGTGGTGGAAGGAGGGTCCCTGGCTGAGGATGCGGATCGTGAAGAGGATTTGGGCTTCCTCCCTGACCAGAAGCGGAATACAAGTCCACAGGGCAGAAGGGCTGCCCCCCCCCCCATCCCAGTGCCAAGCCCCTTCTGTAACTGCAGCCGCCAGTAGTCCAGAGTTCCCACTAGGGCACAGCATCCGGGGCCCTCATGTCCTCCCTTCATCCTTGGAAGCAAAACCTGTGCCTTGTTTCCCCCCAGAGCCTCACAGTCCCAAATACCCCACGTACACCGGGCGATTGTAAGGGCTTTTATTAAAGGAGCTGATCACCAGCAGGTAAAGGGGTTATCAGGGACCCTTCCCAGTTCTTTTTGCACCCAGACATGGGCATGAAACGGATGAAAACGTTTTTTTCTTAAAACATGTTGGAGGTGATAAATTAATCGGATAAACGAGGGCAAAGGTCCATTTGGAGCAGCATTGCGTGTAACACAGGATCCGTTCGGCTGCATCGGGGACAGTTCATAGCCAGGGGGAGCCGCCGTGTCTTCTCTCTCTCTCCGCTGGCCTTGAAGAGATGCGTCTCTTGTACGTAATGCGAATTCATGGCCATCAGGTCTAATAGCTCCACAAATTTGTCTAATCCATTTTATAATCTTCTCAAGAGCCGTCATAATATCTGAGGGCAGCAAATGTCGTATTAACCGCACAAAGCTGTTTTATTGGGCCTGTATCTCCCGAGAGAATTTCTGGGGGAAAACTGGCAAGTTTTCAAAACCCTGGTGGTTGAACGGAAACGGCTGACCCAATTAGCTGTTTCCCCAGAATGAATTTTTAGTGGCCTTTGAGGGCAGAAATCTCCCAGCCAAAAGGCGAAAAAGACATTTTCTGTATCCCCACCACCCCCCGCAGCTGTTGCAAGGGCCTTTGAGAAGATTTTCCCCAGGAAATAAAATCACATTCAGAACAACAACAACAACGGCGGCCTGTGCAGCTCCGCGCCCAGCCCAGCCTGCCCTGGACCCTGGCCACCTCCTGCCTACTTGGAGAACCCGGCTGCCTCTGAGGGATCCAGCTGTTTGCACCAGTGTGGCAGCTGCCCCCTTGAGCCAGTTCAGGACCCAAAGCAAGAAGGCTGCTTGCGTGCGGCAGGCTGGGTTCCCCTCCCTTTGGGCCAAGAGAAGAGCCACCGGCCAAACTCTCCCGGGTCAACGGGATTGAATGATAAAGTGGTTTCCTTCCCATAGCAGCCTTGAACATGGCAGAGCTGATAATGTTGGGCTTTTCTTAGTGGCTCAAGGCAGCCATTGTCCCCTCACTTGAGCCTCACAGCCACCGCCTGGCCTATAACTCGGCCTCCAGAGAAATGAGGAGCCAAAGATTGTCCATGGCAGGGCCTGACTGGTGTCGGGCTCTTCCATGTCCAGCACCTTCTCCACGCTGACCTCCGAGCTCCCGCCTGGGTGGATCTCGTGCGGAATGACCCCAAAGTTAAAAGCTCCTTTGTTGGACAAGGCACCGGAGGGAGGAATCCTTCCCTCTGTACAAAAGTAGCAGTAAATCGTTGGCAGGGGGTCTTTACGTCTCCATCGTCACAAAAGAGCTGCAGAAAGGATTTGGCAGACGGATGAGGGCCCACGTGGAGGAGGCACCTGCAGCCCATCTCAGGATGTCCACCAGCAGACACACTTCCTTCATCAACCCTCCCCCCCCCTCTGGATTGGCCTTAGGATGGCAGTTTCGAGAAACAACTAAAAACGGGGGGAACCAGCCGGGGGGGGGCAGGAGTGGCTTGTCATGGATTTTGGCACCATTGAGTAAGTGGTGGCAGGGACGGTCCCCGTCCCCCCCAATCCCTTGTGGGGGGGCTGAGGGTCAGAGGGCCCAAGGCACCAGGGCCGCCCACCAGAGGGAGGCGGAGGCGTACAGGAGGGGCCAGGGACCGGGGTGGGCGGGGCTTCCTGCAGTGTTGTTGCTCAGCTGCATCTCTCCGTACTGGGGGCCGTCGGGGCCCCCCATTCTCATCCCGGCTGCCGCAGCTGCTGCCGCGGCTCCTCCTGCAGCAGCCGCCGCCGCCACACGCAGGGATGTCCCGGAGGAGCGGTAACGGGGGGCAGACTTGGACCTCCGGGAGGTGCCCCGAGCGCTGCCCCGGGCTGACCCACGCGCTCCACCCCGGCCCCCTTTGCAGACCACGGCCTCCATGAAAATGGCCAGCAGGAAGAGGAGCGTCCAACAGAGGGCGGGGCTGCACTTGACCCTCATGGTCTCCAGGGAGGGGCCCCGATCTGCAAAATGAAGAGGAAAGAGGGGTCAGCCCCCGTTGCCCGGATTCCTCCGCTGGTAGAGTTAACCCTAGGAAGCCCAGCGTTCCTCTGGGTAGACCTGGCATGAAGCCTGGGGATGGTGGTTGCTTGGAGACTGGCCTCTTCTGCTCTGCCTCCAGAAACCATCTAGGCCAGTGTTTTTCAATCTTTTTTGTGCAAAGGCACACTTTTTTCATGAAAAAAATCACGAGGCACACCACCATTAGAAAATGTTAAAAAAAATTAACTCTGTGCCTATATTGACTATATATAAAGTAATTTTCCCACGGCACACCTTACACTATGTCACGGCACACTAGTGTGCCACAGCACAGTGGTTGAAAAACACTGATCTAGGCTACAGCTATGCAGTTTCCCATCAGCCAAGGATGGACGGAATCGGACTGGGAAGGGGCCCCTGAGGCCTTCTAGCCCACCCACCCCCTGCTCAAGCAGAGGTCCTTGGTCCATCCCAGACCAATGGTCACCCAAAAGCTTCTTCCAAGGCTCCAGGAGCAGCCATATCTTCTCCAGGCAACCCCTTCCCCTGGTTCCTTCTTCCCACTGCCAGGAAATTCCTTCCCCCTAAGCGGCTTCTCTCCTTGGGGAGTCCCCCCCACCCCGTTGCTTCTTGTCCTGCCTTGGGGGGGGGGCTTTGTAGAATAAGTGGACCCCTCCTCTCCTTTGAGCAGCCCCTCAGATACTGGGAGGCTGCTATCCTCTCCTCCTCTCCATTCAAGACTGGCCTGACCCAACTCCAACCACCGTCCTGGGCTGGGTACGTTTTAGCCCCCCAAATCCTCTGTGCTGCTGCTCTTCCCCTCCCGGGATTCCTGCCTCTCTTCTTCGCCTCTCCTGGGGAGCAGAAGTGGAGGCAGAATCTCTTCCCACCGGCCCTGCCTGCCAACCTACCTGGCTGCCCTCGGACTGCAGGGAGCTTTGCCTGCCTGCTGAGCTCTAACACGGGATGGGGGTCTTTCTATGCAACCTAAACATGGAGGCTTCCTCGTGTAGGGCTTGCCGTGAAGGGGGAGCCCATCTCCGGGCAGCCGATTGCAAAGAATGGACGCAGCAGGCAGAGACCCCCGACTCCTTTTACAAGGCTCCGCCCCCAACGCCAATTTCGCCCCAGGGGCTGATTGATCCTAGGGATGCCCCCCCCGCCCCCCGAGAACCAGGGCTGGGGGGGGGGGTCTTCGGGAGAGTCTCCCCCTTCGCTTTCCCTGAAGCAGCTGCGGCTCCCAAATCAGCCCCCGACTGGTTGCCCCTTCCCCCCCCCACCCCGGGCTCTGCTACCCGGAGGGCGGCTGCGGAGAGGGACCCCACGCCCCGCGCCCGGAACCGGCATTTCCTTCCATCGCCCGCAGGGGGGACAGACGACCCCCCTCCTCCCTCCCTCCCTCGCGATGGCTCCCCCCTCCCTGAGCCGCGCTGGGGGGGGGGGGCGAGGATGTCTACCCGACGGCTCCGGCGCTCGCTCTCGGTTGCTCCGGGCTTTGCCTGCCGCTGCTCCGCGCTCGCTCGCTCGCTCGCCCGCCCGGGGCTCCAGCAGCCGCTCCGACAGCCGCGCAGCCCTCCTGCGCGGCTCCGGCTCTTCGTCACTGCGCGCCTCCCCCGCGCCGAAGCCCCCGCCCCTCGCGCCCAGATGCAGCCCCCGCCCCTGCGCGCCCCTCGCCCGCAGCCCCTCCTGCGCCCGCCCGGTGGGTGACGGGGGCAAGGACGCAGCCCCGGCTGGCAGCGCCCCCCTCCACGCCGCCCCTGCAAGGATGCGGGTCTCCCGAGAGGTGGAGGCGGGTCTTGGCCGCCACCCTCCCCGGTTTGAGGGGGGCACATCGGAAGCTTGGGGGGGGGAGACCAGGAAACCCTGGGAAATGAAGACCCCCCCCCTTCATCCTTGGAAAGGCTGCCGGGTGGGGGGGGAATCGGGGCAGCTCTCAAAAACTCTGGGGCCAGGAAGGTCCTTCTCCCCGTGGGGGGGCTTAGGGGAAAGCGGGGACTTTCTTTCCATGGCAAGTCATTTGTCAGCCTTGTGAAATGTGTCTTCACTTCGTGTGTTTATGTCTTGGGAATCTCGGAAGCCTTGAAGGAGCCCAGCATGTAAAAAAAGCCCCCCTCCAAAACAAATGCATGAAAAGCCCACCCCGAAGGGCCAAAGGAACGCAACCCCTTTTGTCGGCACCCCAACATTCCCAGAAAACCTCCATCCTGGGCTGGAGGGGAGGAGGAGCAGTGGCTCTTCAGGGGGAGGGGGCTGCAAAGGGGGGGGGAGCAGTGACTGCCCTGTTCCAGAGTCCCCCCCCCCACGGCATTCTCAGGTGGAGTTGAGGGGGCCCTGCAGAGGATAGAAAAACAAGGTTGCAATGGAGGCTAATGGAGGCTACCGTTGAGCAACCGAAGGCAGATCTCGGTATCATTGCGGCCACCATCCTGAGCGGACCGGGTGAAGGTGGGAGGGGTGGTCCCCCAAAGGGAGCCCTGCGGGGCCTTTCAAAGGGGATCATCTCAGCACCTGGAAGACATTCAGAGGCAGCCAGTGCAATGGTGGGAGCCCTCCTGGGAAGGAGGCAGGCAGGGAACACATCTGGGCTTGGGTCAGCTGCAGCCCCACCAGAAGCACAGCTGGAAGGAAAAGAGCCACATGTCCTTCCCCCCTTTGGTCCTCCCACCCCCTCGCCCCAGACCTGCTCACCTGGGTCCCAATTCCTTTATGAGCCACACCTTATGCAGGAAGTCAATCAAAACGAATGGCTGCACTTAAGGACAGCACCAGGTCTATTCGGCAACCAGACGGTCTCCCAGAGCGGCCACTTAAAGATGAGCCGGCAGTGGGTGGCAGCAGCCAAAAAAGTTAATGCAGTCCTTGGTTGCATAAACAGGTGAAGGGTTAATGCCACTTTATAAGGCCTTGGTAATAAGGCCACACTTGGAAAACTGCACCCAGTTTTGGTGGCCACGATGTAGAAAAGATGTGGAGACTCTGGAAAGAGAGCAGAGAAGAGCAACCAGGATGATGAGGGGACTGGAGGCTAAAACATATTGCAGGAATTGGGGATGTCTAGTTTAGTGAAAAGAAGGGCAAGGACAGGCAGGATAGCAGTCTTCCAATTTTTTAAATTAATTTTTTTTCATTTTCATAACACATAACCACATGTATACTGTTACATCAACATAATTTCATATTATTAAGTATTAACATCAATTTGTCTTTCCATCAACTCCCAAAAAACAATTATTGGCTCCTCTGCTCTCCATACACCACATTACCCTGTCCATCACTCTCTTCTCCCTCTCTCCTCTTCCTCCCTACCTCCTTTCTGCCCTCTGCCATTCTTCCCTACTTCCCCTTCCTCTCTTCCAATATCTCAGGGGCTGCCACTAAGAAGAGGGAGTCAAACTATTCTCCAAAGCACCTGAGGGTAGAACAAGAAGCAATGGATGGAAACTAATCAAGGAGAGAAACAACTTAGAACTGAGGAGAAATTTCCTGACAGTTAGAACAATTAATCAGAGGAACAGAAGTTGCCTCCAGAAGTTGTGAATGCTCCAACACTGGAGGTTTTCAAGAAGAGACTGGACAGTCACTTATCTGAAATGATATAGACCAGTGGTTCCCAAACTTGGCAACTTTAAGACTTGTGGACTTCAACTCCCAGAAGAGCAGAGCTGGCTGGAGAATTCTCCAGCCAGCTCTGCTCTTCTGGGAGTTGAAGTCCACAAGTCTTAAAGTTGCCAAGTTTGGGAACCACTGATATAGAGCCTCCTGCTTGAGCATTGGGGTTGGACTAGAAGACCTCCAAGATCCCTTCCAACTCTATTCTGTATAAGTGGTGGGTAGAACATGCAGAGGAGGGACATGGAGTTTGTTTCAGCCTCAACTCTGCTTTGATTGACAGCTGGCTTTTCAAGAGTTACCAGGCAAGCAGTGAAAGGCAGCTCTAGCAGCCGCCGCTTGGCCTGGGGGCAGGGCCAGGTCTGGACAGAGACAGCAAGGGGTCTTAGCCTCCTGTCCAGTGGTGGGTTGATCCTCTGGCCACCATTTGGCCTCTAATCCTCCTTTGGGGAAGAGGCAGAGGGGGCTTCCGTCCCTCCCTTCTGGCAAAATAAAAACAGGGAGGGAGGGAGGGAGGTGCGTGTGTGTGTGTGTGTGTGTAAGTTATTAGAGAATTTATATGGCTGCCCACGCAAGTTCAGGGACTTCAGGCGGCACACAAAAACAATGCACTCCCTGGCCTTCCCCCAAGTAGCAATGAAGTGCGAGGGTCCCTTTTGGGCTTTGAGCCTTCCACATGCAAGCGGCCCCCCCTGAAAGGAAAGCGGGCGGGGGGGGGGAGGACCCGGAGCTGCCCCACTGAAAGGGGGAAAGCGAAGCGACTCGAGTGGCGGATGCCAGAGGCCGCCAGGTGGCGCTCTTCCACCGCCATTCATCCGCCGAGGCTCTTCCCGAGGGCGGCCGGGGGGATTCAGGGGCCGAATTCGGTTGGATTCGTTCGGGCTGGAGAGCGGCTCCTGGGGGGCAAAAGGCGGGGGGCGCACAGGGGCCTCTGGCTCTGGCCGCGTCCCGGGCCCTCCGGGTGGGCAGAGGCTGCTCTGGGGGTCGGCCAGCCAGGAAACTCGCCCGGCCTTAAGTGCTGAAGCCCCCGCCGGAGAGGAGAGGCTTCCAGTCGGTCTCGGAGCGGCCCCTCCAGCCCCCGCGGCCGCCCAGACAGGCGGGAGGGAGGGAGAAGCCCCCCCCCAAGGGCTCCGCTCTTTCCCGCTTCTTTGCGGGGCGCTGCAGACTCCCCGGGGGGAGGGGAGGGGGAAGAGCCGCCGGGGCCCCCAGAGGCCATCTGGACGGGCCCGGGAGCTGCGCGCAGGGGAGGGTCTCTCCTGGGGCCCCGTCTCCTCCTCCTCCTCCGCCGCCGCCGCCTCTTCCTTCCTGCTCTGCGGCCGGGGAGGCTGCGGGCGAGCGCCGTCCCCGGAAGAGGAGGAGCGGCGGGGGCAGCGGCGGGGCCTGGGCCGGGGCGGGCATGGAGCGGCTGCCGGCGGGCGCGGCGGTGGCGCTGCGGGGCGGCTGCCCGGGGGACCCCAGCTGCGGCCCCTGGGAGATGCAAGGGCGGCTGGGCGCCGGGGGCTTCGGCAACGTCTCCCTCTACCAGCACCGGGTGGGTGGGGGCCGCGGGGAGGGGGGGCGGCTGGGGGGGGGGTGTCCCGGGGCCGCCCTAACGCCCCCTCCCCGCTTCCCCTCCGCAGGAGTCCGGCGCCCGCCTGGCGGTGAAGGCCTGCCGGCTGGAGCTGAGCGCCCGACACCAGGAGCGCTGGCGCCACGAGCTGCAGATCCTGCGCAGGTGGGCGGCGGCCCCGGGGCTCCCCTCGCCTGGGGGTCCCTCGGGGGCCCCGGTGGCTTCCCGGGATCTGGACGGGGATCCTCCGGGGGGAGGCAGGGGCCCTGTTTCCCCCCTGGGGGCAGGGGGGGCTGATCCGGATGTTGGTCTGCATGGCCTCTAGGGGTCCCACTTCGGTAAAGGGGGGGACACACCCGGCGCACCTCCCTCCTCCTCCCCCCCAGCAAGCACCCCGAGGGGGGGCTGAGAGAGGGGTGGGGCAAGTGGCCAAACGCCCCCCACCCAAGCAGGCCCTGTGACTAAGGCAGGACTAGAACTCTCCACCTCCCGCTTTGCCCACTGGCCCAGGCTGCCCTCCCTGCGGCCCTTCTCAGCCAGTCCTCTGGGCGGCTGGGGAGGGAAAGGCCCCCCTGCAGCCCCTCTCCTTCCTCTCTGCCCCTCAGCTTGGACCATCCGAACGTGGTGAAGGCCCTGGAGCTGCCGGAGGAGCTGGATTTCCCCGTGAACGACGTGCCCCTTCTGGCCATGGAGTATTGCTCCAGGGGGGACCTCAGGAAGGTAGGGGCCGCTCGGAGCGCCCGGAGGTGGGGCTGGGCTGCTGGAGCCCCCTGGGGGTCCCTTCCTCCCTCCCTCCCGCTCTGTGGCTGCCTGGAGGAGCCCCTGCCGGACGCCTGGTCCTGTCCCAGAGGCAGCCGGAGCCCCGTTTCCACCCGAGGACCTTGAGGTGAAATCCCCAGCAATTGGTCCCTGGGGAAGGGAGCTCCAACTCTTCCCCAATTCTCTCGGGGGTCTCTAAGCCAGAAGCAGAGAGAGACTCTGCTGCGCTGCTACCCTTCTGGGGGCTTCTGGGGCTTAAGGCCATCGCTCCTTTCATGCCACTTGCCAACTTTGGGACCCAGAAGTTGAGCCACAGAGCGAAACTCCGATGGCCCCGGGAGTCTCCCGCTCTTCAATGCTTCAGCCTGTGGTTGTGGTTCATTATTTGGAAGCCGACACTTATTTTGTTGGCCCAAATATGTTCTCCGACACAGCGCTTGCTACAGTCAGATGTTTTGCCCTTTGAGATACATATCTACGTGCTGTATTAACCTCCGTGTGTAATTGCTACCGTTACTCTTCCAGCTGCTGAATGCCCCCGAGAACTGCTGTGGTCTTAAGGAAAGCCAAATCCTTTCGGTGCTGAGTGACATCGGTAGGCCAGCTGTTCTTTTCCTTGATAAAGAGATTTAAAAGTGTTTTCTTCCCCTGTCTTCTTATTGTGCCTCGAAGTTCATTCAAGCAGCCAATTCAGGCTCTGAATGCGTATGGATGATTAATGGCATTGATTCAGATCATAGAAGGGGCATCTTGGGACAGAGGCGTCTTCTGGATTTACCACTCTTGTCAAAATGACGAAGGCCGAATCAGAAAGTGCCTCTTAGTTTTTTTTCTAAACGTGTGCATTTCCCCCCCCATAATTTCCAGGGTCTGGCATCCAGTATTTGCACGAAAACAGAATCATTCACAGAGATCTTAAGCCGGAAAATATTGTCCTCCAGGATGAAGCCGGGAAGGTCAGTGAAACTCCGAGTTTAGAAGGCTGCGCTCGGTTTCCCATCCATTGTTCCAAGAAATGTGCCACGGAAAGGGGGCTCCCTGCCCACTCCCCACATCGGATGGGCGGGCTTTGCCAGGAGAGGCCCCTGATCTTCCCCACCTGCTCTTTTGAAGCACAGGGTGCCCCGGACTTTGGGCCCATCGCCAGGAGGCGGAGAGTTCTAGTCCCACCTTAGGCACTAAAGGGGGGGCTGGGTGACTTTGGGCAGCCCCTCCCTCTCTCTCAGCCCACCTCACAAGGGGGTCGTTGTGGGGGAAACAGGTGGAGGAAGAAATATTAGGTACCTTCACGGCCTTTAATTATACAGTCAATAAAGGTGGGATATAAAGAAGCGTCCCCAGGTGGTGGTCTATAGCAGTGTTTCTCAACCTTGGCAACTTGAAGATGTCCGGACTTCAACTCCCAGAATTCCCCAGCCAGCATTCGCTGGCTGGGGAATTCTGGGAGTTGAAGTCCGGACATCTTCAAGTTGCTAAGGTTGAGAAACACTGGTCTATAGAGCTTGGTTCTCCAGCATCTGAAAAGAGAGTTCGGATGTCCTCCCTTCCTTCCTTCCTTCCTTCCTTCCTTCCTTCCTTCCTTCCTTCCTTCCTTCCTTCCTTCCTTCCCACCCCATTTCCCTGCCCCTCTCATCCATTTCAGAGGCTAGGAGGAAATGGAGGGAACCCCCCCCCCCCTGTCAGTTCCAAAAAGAGGGAAAACATGACTTGGGATGGGATTTCATTGCCAGATAATCTACAAGATCATAGACCTGGGATACGCCAAGGATCTGGATCAAGGGAGCTTATGCACCTCTTTCGTGGGGACCCTGCAGTACCTGGTAAGGCCTGAACCCCCATGGCGGTGGGCCCTGGTCCTAACTCTGGAGGGAGGGAGGGGGGGGAGCCCTGAAGGTGGATTTTTACCCCGATTTCTGCTCTTTTGTTTAAGGCCCCTGAACTCTTTGATAACAACTCTTACACCATGACGGTGGACTTCTGGAGCCTCGGGACGGTCGTCTTCGAGTGCATCACGGGGTTCAGGCCCTTCCTGCACAACCAGCAGCCCTTCAGCTGGTAGGACCCTCTGGCTCGGGGGGCAACGGGGTGCGCCTCACCTTCGCCAAAGAGCCGGCTGTGTGTCTCCGCGTACAGAGGGACACCAAGGCAGCCCCGCTCTCTCTCTCTCAAGGCCCCTGGAGGGAAGGAGGCTCCGTTCCCTCACAAAACGTCCTTTCTCCATCAGCTGGAGCTCCAGGAAGAGCCGTTTTAGGGGAATCTCGTGCCAAGATACGTGGCACACGGTGAGCCCTGCTCACTGGGGAGGAATTCCTCTGAGTTCACCATGGAGCTCCAGTCCCAATTGGGCCACTGGGAGAGGCACATGGGAAAATACCAATAAGACGGCCACAATTGCACAACGGATGCCCCGGCCTTGTTGAGGTCGATCATCTCTGCTTTTTTGTGGGTGATGGTGATGCCTTCAAGTCCATCTTGGCTGCTGGTGACCGCGTTGACCAGTCCCTGCAATTTGGCATTAGGGAGTTGGACCCAAGATGATTCTGAATTTTATTTCTGGCTTCTGGAATATTCCCTACCCTGTTCGATTGTGTGTCATTTGCCAACCTGATATATTGTTCCTCACCCATGCCATGAATGACGTTAAAAATAACACTGGTCGTCTCTGTCCACTGGACACCTCCTTCCAAAAGCTTCCATGAGCTTTTTTCCCCTTGGGAGCAGACGCACCTGCTAGATAGACGAATCTTCTAGCCCACATTTAAATGCACGATTGTTCTGAAGAGCCTTTGTGGACACACCCACAGGGGGAGGCCGAGCATCCCTCTTTTGGGGAGGGGGAAGGAATCACAAGCATTTTGATAGGTCCCAAAGGGTCTCCTGAAGGTCACCCATCCTGCTATGGGCGTCATGGATCCCAAGAGACCAACTGGATTTTTTTTGTTCTCTTTTCCTGCAGGCATGAGAAGATCAAGAAGAAAGACCCCAAGTGCATTTTTGCCTGGGAAGAGATGACGGGGGAAGTTAGATTTAGTGCTTATTTGCCAACTCCAAACAGCTTGTGCAGGTAACCCTCATTCTATCGTTTCTCCTTCATTGGTAGAATTCCTTCCTGCACTAAACCTTCCTTCCTTCCTTCCTTCCTTCCTTCCTTCCTTCCTTCCTTCCTTCCTTCCTTATGTGACCCAAGGGAAGCACCTCCCTCACCTGGGGGAAGAACCAAGTCCTCGTCTCCTTTACATCTTGCCTCTACAACAGGTTGGGGGGGGGGGCTGTTCTGGTTTCAAAGGGGGGAGCCTCATTCCAGAAGTTTGAGCAGCAGAGGAAATGACTTTGACGTTGTTTAATCAAAGCATCCCGGGGCACACACTGGTCCTGCTGGATCAAGTTCAGAAGGCAGAGGATACGAGAGACTGGTGGTCCTTCAAGCAACCAGGCCACAGAGTGGGGCAGGAGGGTGGCAGCCGGTCTGGTGGGCTTACCTTTTCCTTTTGTTTTGTGGCTTAGTACGATTGTGGACAGGATGGAGCACTGGCTTCAGATGATGCTGACCTGGGACCCCCAGCAGAGGGGAGGCGGAATAGACCCAACCACCAACGGCTACAGGTGCTTTCAAGTGATGGAACAGTTGTTGAGCCTGAAGGTAAGTGGGCAGATTATACATTTCGATTAAAAAGATTGATTACAATTACAATAAATAAGCTTTCATTTACTTTGAGTCTTAAAATGCTCAAACTTTGTAACATCAAGACAAAATATCCAGCCTTGCTCATAGGGAATAAATTAGAACCATTTTCCCAGTGCATTTTCATTTTTTGAATTACAGTAAGATGATTGGAAACTGGGGCAGCAAACTCTAGTTGTTACCCCCCCCCCCAAAAAGAACTTTGATTGTAGGTTTTTTTCCCCTCCCAGTTTTATTTTGAGCATCTAAAGCCTGTCTCTCCTAAATGCACCCGGGTTTTGTTTTTTTTTGGAGGGGGGGTGTGTTGCTGGTGAAAAAAGCTTCAAAAACAAACTTTTTCAAAGTATTGAGTTCTTCGCTGTTTCTTTACGGCGTTTTCTTTTCAGATTGTCCACATCTTAAATATGACGTCCGCCAAAATCCTGTCGTATTCTCTGCACCCAGAAGAAAGTCTTCATTCCCTGCAAGTCCGGATTGAATCCGACACCGGAATCAGCTCGGGAAACCAGGAGCTGCTCCTGGAGATGGGGAGCTGTTTAGACCCCCGGAAACCAGCCTCCCAGTGTGTCATTGATGGCGTAGTAAGATTCCTTCTCAAATTCTGACCAACGAGGCCTCTTTATTTGCACATCTTTGATAATGATCGTTCGTAGCAGTCAGGCAGAACATAAGAATTTACTTAAGCTTTCGCTTAATTGCGTTTGAACTTTGCCCCTGTATCCCCTCCCTTCTGTCCTGTGTCATAATTCATATTCTCCAACTAGGCTGTAGACATGAGACGGACGAAGGCATGCATGGAATTTCCCCTTCCATGCCAGCCTGATAATAGTCATGGCAACACTTTAGAAGTTGACATCTAGTCAACAAACGAACCCCACCCACCACCCAGGCTGTTACAACACAAAACAACAACGGACACACAGCCAGCACCAATCAGCACCAATCTACCAATCATGATACAACCACACAACCAATCAATCCACTTACTAAAACAAAGCCAGCACTACACACACACACATACCACACACACACCAAGATTTATAGAAAGACGGCAGCTCCGACCACACTTTTAAGCCGAAAATATGTGTGTGTGTGTGTGTGTGCATGCATATATATGTTGTAACAAATAGAACATTATATATATAATCTATATGTGTGTGTATGAATTTATTCATTTCTTCTGGCATATTATTATTGAATTATTGGTACCTTCTGAAGGTTTGCAAGGAAATGTTTTGATTTCGTAATTTCTCTTCTTTACCAGAAAGGCTGGGATAGCTACATGGTATATTTATTTGATAAGAGCAAAACTACCTATGAAGGCCCTTTTGCTTCTAGGACACTTTCTGACTGCGTAAATTATATTGGTAAGTTTGTCTCAGTTTAGTAATAATTATTAGTTATTCTAAGATTTGGCTACAGCGTATTTAGGAAAAACATTCTGCAATCACCTTTGAGTCCTTATCAAAATATCAAAGTATAAAAAATACTAGCACTAAATCAGTCAGAAGAAGCTTCCTCCTGCCCCATTCCTCATTTTCTTTGACTTTGTAAATAATTGTGTGCAAATTGTAAATATTGAATTCAAAATGGCAAAAATATGTCATGTTCAACTCGGCGATAAGCAGGGATTGTGTCAGCTTTGGTTCCATCACGAATATTCTTAAATTCAGTGCCTCCCTCCCTCCTTCCTTTCCCTTTTTGTAACTTGCAGTTTTTACTAATGAGGATGGGCGTTTTTTCCCCTCTCAGTGAAGGACAGCAAAATCCAGCTGCCCGTTTTCCAGCTTCGGAAGATCTGGGCTGAAGCCGTCCACTACGTCATCGGCCTGAAGGAAGACTACAGCCGCCTCTTCCAGGGCCAGAGAGCTGCCATGTAAGTCCCGGGGCCCCCCGGGGAAGGAGCGCAGCAAAGGCGCGAAGGGCTCGGACGAAGCAGGCCTGCGGGGCCCGATTAGCAGCCCTTCCGCACCTTCCTGTGGCCCCCAGTGGTAGGTAGGGGCGTCCATTGGGGAGTCCCAAATAGCATTGTAGCAATAAGACTTATATACCGCTTCACAGTGCTTTACCGCCCCCTCTAAGAGATTTACAAAGTCGTCATATTGCCCGCGACAATCTGGGTCCTCATTTTACCAACCTCGGAAGGATGGAAGGCTGTGTCCACCTTGAGCCCCATCAGGATCGAACTCCAAGCTGTGGGCAAAGTTAGCCTACAATACTGCATTCTGATCACTGCACCCCCAGGGCTCCCAGCATTAGCAGTAGCCCTTAGACTTATATACCGCTTCACAGTGCTTTACAGCCCTCTCTAAGCGGTTTACAGAGTCAGCCTCTCACCCCCAACAATCTGGGTCCTTATTTGACCCAACTTGGAAGGACGGAAGGCTGAATCCAACTTGATGGGTCAGGATCGAACTTCCTGGCTGTGGGCAGAGTTTAACCCTCAATGCTGAGGGTTAACCCTAAGAGCCGAGGTGGCACAGTGGTTAAATGCAGTACTGCAGGCCACTTCAGCTGACTGCAGTTCGGCGGTTCAAATCTCACCGGCTCAAGGTTGACTCAGCCTTCCATCCTTCCGAGGTGGGTAAAATGAGGACCCGGATTGTTGTTGGGGGCAATATGCTGACTCTGTAAACCGCTTAGAGAGGGCTGGAAGCCCTATGAAGCGGTATATAAGTCTAACTGCTATTGCTAATGCTGCACCCTAACCATGCGCCACCAGAGCTATCTATCCACGGACGTTTATGTGTAGTTATGAGGGGAGATTAATGCAAACTTCTCCTTGTCACAATCTCTAGGCTGAGCCTTCTGAGGTACAACCACAATTTAACCAGCAGGAAAAACAACATGATCTCCACATCACAGCAGCTGAAGGCCAAGCTGAATTTCTTCCAGCAAAGTATCCGCCTGGACTTGGAACGATACAGTGACCAAATGACCTATGGAATCTGTAAGCCTTTGGGCCAGGGACGGCCCCAACATGTTGATTAACCTTTTTTTTGGGGGGGGGGCACCCGCTGAAGGTCATTCCTGTCCCACCCACCCCCAACTTCTCTGGGGGCCTGGCATGCATGTGATCGGGATCCAATCAAAACGTATAACTGAAACTGTTTATCAGCCAGTTCATCTCCTTAACACAGTGTTTCTCAACCTTAGCAACTTGAAGATGTCCGGACTTCAACTCCCAGAATCCCCCAGCCAGCGAATGCTGGCTGGGGAATTCTGGGAGTTGAAGTCCGGACATCTTCAAGTTGCCAAGGTTGAGAAACACTGCCTTAACATCTGCATCCTTTAGGTTTCCTCAATACAGAACCCCAAATTCTTCTTTCCTACCTCTTTCTTTTCTGAAATGTACAAAATATGTTAAATTTCCAAAATTCATCAGTATAACTACTTCTGTTTTGGAGCCTTGTTTTTTTTCAAACCAAGCGTTGCTTATTTTCAGAGAATATGGTGAATTAACCCCAGTCTCTTTCTTTAAGCCTCAGAGAAAATGTTAAAAGCTTGGAAAGATATGGAAGAAAAAGCCTCACTGTGTGAAAAGGTACGGCTCGAAACCAGAGTTTATTGTTCCTCTGGCTTTTACTCTTCTTGTCCCCATCATCCTTATTAAGAGCTTTTAATTCTGAGATAGCATCTTATCTGGGTATAGAAAAAAATAGGAAATCAATCAAAAGTAATGAAAAAAATAAAGGCAGGAAAGTGATGAAAAACTTTCCATTATCCAAAGAGCAATGCTTCTAAGCCACATTTATTGTTACTGTCACCAAATGTTTATTTTTAATTCTGAGACAGCACCTCACATACAGGGAAAGAATCAGGAGCTAATAACAACTAAGCTCCCCTTTCTTCTTCTGCGTTTCATTACCACTAATATTGAGACGATCCTCAGATAAAGCCGTCTAATTTAGAGTGTGCTCAGCCATTGCCACCCCGGATGGGGAGGAAAACCCCACCACCATCCCCTCCCTGGTCAAAACGATGTGTAGGAGGAAGGCTCTGTCTGTAACTGAGTCCGTGAGGAAGACGTTCGGTTTCTCCAAGGCCTCTTAAATTGAGAACATTCAGATCTTTTCCATGTTTACTGTTTATTATTCAGAAAACAGGCCATTTAGCCCTACCTGCCACTTGGGGTGGATGTTTCTCTACCTTAGCAATAATTAAAACCTGTGGACTTCGACTCCCAGAGTTTCCCAGGCAGGAATTCCCCAAGAAGGAATTCTGGGAGTTGAAGTCCATACCTCTTGAAGTTGCCAAGGCTGAGAAAGGCATCTCCAGCAAATACCCATCCAGCTCCAATTAGAAACCCCCGAGTGAAGGAGAGCCCGTGCGGCAAATCCTTTCATTCTGTCCGATGGGAAGAGGCATCCAGCTAGGTGACTATTCAGTGCAAAAGAAATAATCAGACCTTCAGCCTGTCAGAGAGGGGATTTCATTTCTCCTTTGCAGGTGGCGGATATCGGCTCCCTGGATGAGCAGATCATGGCGCTGCATACCGAAATTGTGGAGCTGCAGAGAAGCCTCCACGTGCGACGTCAAAACGATGTAATGGAAAATCTGTAAGAAAACAAACTTTTCTCATTACGCCACTGGCTTAGCAGGAGGAGGCCTTATCATTGTTAATTAAGCTCTGCTCAGCACTGTTCATAGCACCTAGTTAATAAACCTTGAATATGCCCCAAAATAGCAATAGCAGTTCGACTTATATACCGCTTCATGGGGCTTTCAGCCCTCTCTGAGCGGTTTACAGAGTCAGCATATTTGCCCCCAACAACAATCCGGGTCCTCATTTTACCCACCTCAGAAGGATGGAAGGCTGAGTCAACCCTGAGCCGGTGAGATTTGAACAGTTGAACTGCAGATAGCAGTCAGCTGAAGTGGCCTACAGTGCTGCATTTAACCACTGCGCCACCTCGGCTCATGCTAGAAGTAAATGTACCGACCAACAGGCAGCTGGAGACCGAAGACGTTTATCTGGTTGATTTGGCCACTCGGAATCTCCTCTGACCAGGGTCCCCCATAAATATTGCCCCCATAATCCCCTGCCTCCCATGCGGGGCAGTTCCATGTTGCCAGTCTTCTCTGCTTGACTCTTGGGAGGGAGAGGCTGAGACCCAGGGGCAGAAAGGCTGAGGTTATCTGATGGACGGCCGAGAGACCACGAGGGATAGGAGATGGAAAGCTGAAAGGCAGAAAGGGCTCCCTTCTTAATCAACTTGGGACCAGTTGCTTTCCGATTGTTGGAGGTGACACAGACCTCCCGGTGGGGGGGGGATGAAACATGACTGGGTTCCAACAGCCATGCCCCCCCCACCCACTCAGGTGACTCTGCCCTTTGCAGTGTTTCACTTGCTAAGACCGTGTTTTTAGAACAGTTTTGCCAAAACTGGCATTTATTTCTGATTTCCAGCAAAATTGGCCCGCACAGCCGTCACTTAACCGCCACTGCAAAATAGGTGATAAAATCAGGTCAGTCACACGGGTGATCCAGTTTACAACCGTCACAAGATATGACCGAAAGGGCCTCATTCCATTACAGTTGTCTCTCAAGGATTACCTCTGTTTAAAAAAGGATCCAGTGTTTATAGTTTTAACAGAATTCTTGAATTAAAGGGGGAAGTCTCTGCCCGCTGATTCCTTTTCTGATGAGTTGCGGTGTTGAAATCCACATTGGTGCTATTAAATGGCCCACTCATTTGTATCTTTTATCTTACATTTTTAAATGCTTTTTATCTTGCCTGTAAGCCGCCCAGAGTCCCAAGGGAGTGGGCGGCATACAAATTTTATTAAATTGAAATTGAAATTGGCCTGAGGGGAAAGCCGAAAGTTTGGCTGAGTTGAGCGTACTAAACATTTACAAACCAAACATTGCCCAGCCTTGAGAGGATCACTTTTATAGTTTTGTTGCTGCTTCTCCTAATTGCACATTTGTTCCTGGATGGAACGACAAAGATTTCTTCCCTTTGAGAGCTAGCAGATCAAATATTCCACCGTTTTATTGAGGGTAAACACGTTTAAGCTCCCACTCTTACTAACAGAAGCCATTTGTTATACCTGCATTCGGCCTTTGTTGAGCCCCAGAGGGGAAGCGGGGAGGGAGGGAATCACGTTGACAGTTGCCCCGTCTCTCCACAGGGAGCAGAGAGCCATTGAACTCTACAAGCAACTGAAATCCAGGCCTCCAGGTAGGTACGTCCCCCATCCTTCTCCCAGGGAAGAGGCAGGAGGAGGCCCGGGAAAGAGACGGGCCTGTAAGCAGAAACTTTGTAAAGGAGCCTGAACAGATGGACTCAGAGGCTTGGGAACACACAAGATTTGCTCTGCCTCATAAAAACAATTCTTTTCATGAGTTGAATCCTCTGCCTCTTTTTCAGGGTGCAGCTCTCTTTAAAGCAGTGTTTCTCAACCTTGTCAACTTGAAGATGTCCGGACTTCAACTCCCAGAATTCCCCAGCCAGCAAATGCTGGCTGGGGAATTCTGGGAGTTGAAGTCCGGACATCTTCAAGTTGACAAGGTTGAGAAACACTGCTTTAACAGTTTCCTAAGTTTGTACGGTCGTTTCTAGCTATTCGAGGGTAAAAATTTAGAATAGACAGGCTGTTCCTTCGGGAATGTTATTGATTCCTATCTAGTCAAACACCCCCGTTACCCCCTTAAGTGGAGCCTCTGGAGCCCTTTGGGTTGAGGACGTATTAAGAGGTATAATATTGGAAGTCTTGTTCGAGGATGACAACATTTTTCAGCCCTGTTTACTAGGATTTCCGATCCATCCAAACAGTTAAAAATATATTATTCTCATGATTAATGCTAGTGTAAAGTCTTCGGCTTTTCTTCTGAGGTAGAATCTGGTTGCCAAATGCTTTCTGTCTGTGGAGGAAGTTTACCCTCTGGAGAGATCTGTCTTTCAGACCACGTCTACAGCGACAGCACAGAGATGGTCAAGATCATTGTCCAGACGGTCCAGAGCCAAGACTGGGTCCTCAAGGAGCTCTTCAGGCACCTCAGGTAATCGGGCAGGCACACCTGTGACCCAGCCCTGCTCTCCTTCCCCAGCCCTGCCCAGCGCCCAGGTAGCGGGATGACCAGGACCCAAGGGGCATCGCTTGGACTTTGACTGGCTTCATCCCTTTGTTCTTCATTTATAAAAATACTCAAAATGTGGAACTAATCCTTTCCAGTGTAGTTCTGGTCGATCCAAGCTTGTTCATAGATTCAAAATAGGCTTCCTTAGATTGATCTGCTGCCTCTTGCAAAAGAAAGAAACCCCTTTGGAAAAGCCTGGCTCTGAAGCCCCCAGTGGTCAGCCCGGGGGCCAAAATGGGCTCCAGAGGATACGGGATGTCCAGGGTTGCAAGGCAACCGCAACAGGTCCTCCCGGAGAAACTGGTTAAAAAACATTTCATCATTGGCAGATTTTCCATTTGATTGCCAAAACAGAGAATTCGTTTGTTAAAAAAACATTGCTGGAAATGAGCCGAGGTGGCGCAGTGGTTAAATGCAGTACTGCAGGCCACTTCAGCTGACTGTTATCTGCAGTTCAGCGGTTCTAATCTCACTGGCTCAAGGTTGACTCAGCCTTCCATCCTTCCGAGGTGGGTAAAATGAGGACCCAGATTGTGGGGGCGATATGCTAACTCTGTAAACCGCTTAGAGAGGGCTGGAAGCCCTATGAAGTGGTATATAAATCTAACTGCTATTGATAGACGGAATTTGCATATAGGCGTGCAATTTCATTCCATTTATAGTGTGTTAACGCTTTGTTACTATTTTTAGCTTAATTTTAATAATGAATTTAGTTTCTTAATGTGGTTTGTTTATTTATTACTAGTTAATGATATTTTAGAAAGCGATTGCGTGCATGACATTTAAATTCCTGCTTTACTTAGCTGACTTATTTATCTGTCTTTTATTCTTTTTTTCATGCGTTCCCTTGTGTTGGTTCGCCATGCGTTTTCTTTAAAATGTTCGCTAAAGGGGGGGAAAGCGGGAGAGGCCGTGAAGCAGGGGCCACTCTAGTCGCGAAGCCCCCAAACACCTTTTTTTACAGGTGGACTTCAAGAGGGGGGCAATAATTGTTACTGTCGTTGGGAGGGAAGCCGAGTCTGAGAGAGTCTTTTATTGTTGAAAAGATGGCTAAGCACTGAGCCCAAAGGATTTGCGTGAAAATGTTGGAAAAAGAAGGGGGATTGAAGGAAGATTCCCTAGAGAAATTACTCTTGTCTGCTCCTTGGCTGTTATGAGGTCACGGAATCCCTAAAAGTATTCCTGAATTTGCCCTCGATTCTCTCTGGATCACCTAGTCCAGGGGTGTCAAACTCTTATTTCATTCATCAGGGTTGTCTTTCCCCTTCGGGGCAGGGGGTCGGGGGGGGCATGGCCAGCTTGACGTCACTCATCGGGGCTCTGTTTTCAGCCACGCTGGCCTCCTGCAGCCCTCTGCCAGCGAAAGTGGAGCCCAGGCAGGCCACGCCCAGCCTCCTCGTGCTCCGTTTTCACTGGCGGAGGCACTGCGGGCCAGTCCTTTGCTCTTTCCAGGGTGGGTCTGCAGATCTAAGCACCCCGTGGGCTGGATCCAGGCCGCGGGCCTTGACTTTGACACCGCTGGCCTAGTACCACCGCAGAGGGAAAGGATTGTTGCCTGCCCTGTTCTAACCATCCCTCTCCTTTTTGAATCACAGCAAATTGCTGGGCTGCAAACAGAAGATCATCGACTTGCTTCCCAGCATCGACGTGGCTCTGAACAGCATCAAGGAGGCCGACAATTCAGTCATGCAAATGCAGGGCAAACGGCAGAGAGAAATCTGGCACCTGCTGAAAATTGCTTGTGTAAGGATATGGCTCAGCCAGGCCGCCTCGATGAATATCCAATACAACCCATCATCCTTACATTATAAATAAGTGTTGCATTCGTCTGTTTGGCGACATTGCTAACATATAAGCAGATTTTGGTTCAAATACCAGCCTGGGTTAAGCAGAGAGAGAGAGAAATTCTCTTACAAATATTCGGCCATTTTTCTCCCCAGAATCCAGGGGTTCATTGTACACCATCTGGAAAAGCTGAGGACAGATTTGGACAACAGAAGGCAAGGCAGGGGGGGCCGCTCTTAAGGCCCCATTTGATACCCCTAGATCAGGCAGGGCAAAAAGGTTTGAGCAGAAAACCACACATCTGAAAATGTGGGTGTCCCTGACTGATGATATTCAGATGTCAACCTGCCCCACCCTTGTTACTGGTCACCTCAACATCATCATCATTATCTGTTAAATATCAACTGTGGGTGGGTTACACTGTCCTGTCTCCCCTCATTTCCCCCAGCTGTTTAAGGCTTGAGAGCCTCAACATATCGGCCATCCTCTCGGCCGCGTTCATAAGACAGAGATGACCCAGCAATTCTTAATGCCAGTCAGTTCATTCAACCTTCGAATGCCAGCAGTTCAACAGCTGAGTGCAGCTTTTAAGGTTTTTCTCATTTGCGGGTATCCCGAAGAAGGAAATGGGGGGCACCATCGATGCTCCTGATGGGGGGAAAGTGACTTAACGCTCTTGAGTGCTGCTGTCCAGAGTTTTATATATGCCAAACAATTCCAGAGTTTGGTCACTTGGACCAGTTTTTTCTGCTGGCACAACAAACGATGTTCCTCTCGACCCATTCGCAGCAGCCTCCTCCCGTCAGAGTCACTGGGAATAAACGCAGGAGGCAGGGAACTCCGCCAAAGGCCTCCGTGTCTCTTCCTAACACCTCCTATTTTTCCTTTTCCTTGTAGACCCAGAGTTCGGCTCGATCGGCCGGCTCCGCCGTGGATGGTCCCGTCCCGTCTTCTGTGCCTGCCTGGCTCTGCCAAACTGCACCGGCCCACGTGCTGCAGCCGCTGCCTTTCGTGGAAGCCTCTAGAAACGCGTAAGAGATGGGGGAGGGGGCTCTTCCTCCCTGCTAGAAACCCCCCTCAAGGCTGGCAGTTGACCCTCCTGTCAGGAAATGCAGCACTTTGTTTAACGAAGATGGCTCAATTAGTAGAATAAGGGACATCTGCCGTACAGGACATGACCTTGAAGTTTAAAGGAAGAAAGAAGAGAATGCTTGAAAATAGGTCATCATTTAAGACCATAATTGTGGGCTTAATTGTGGTTGTAAGTCGGGCGCTAATTGCAATTCATATCGCAAAATTTCATCCTCCAAAAAGAAAATACATGGCATTAGGATTGCTGAAGAGAAGGAAGCTCTCCGGATTTTGATTCGTGTATTTAAATAGTTTCCTATTTTTTTTGTCTGGAGTAGCTGGAATAGAGAACAGCCATCTTTGTTCTTTTCTTGACAGGTTGAATTTTGCACATTTGTTGGAAGAAAATCTAAGCTATCTTGACAGTTTTAGCGCCGTTATACACGAAGCGAGGCATGACCAGAATAGCAGCATGATGGTGAGTTGAAGCTTCCCTTCGGCATACTTTTAATAAATAATTCATTTATTAAGAAGAAAAGACAGCTTGGAAAGTGGGTCATTCACTAAATTCAGCAAGAGAAACTCCTCTACTTTAGAAGAAAATGAAGATATCCAAGCAACAACTTTGCATAAGCATTTTGGTAAGGAAGACATTTGAGGCTTCCTTCCTCTTTTATGAGTGAGTTTCCTTAAAGGAATTTTGAGGGACTCTGAAGGAATTTTGCAGCTCGGTGGGTGATCAGTCTCATCCTGTGAGTGAAAGAGAATAATAAAAGTGAATTTTCCAATATCCAGTCCTTTTAATAAGGCCAGCAGTGGGGAAAGCACAATTCTCTTTATTTGGTATTTTAAATGCCCTCTTCTGTGCAAGAGAACTGTACAACAGTAAGGAAAACACAGAGATTGTTCCTCAATTTTACCAGTTTGAATTTCCGTCTGTTTTATATCGATTACTGCATAACAACACTGTGAGTGCTTCAGATTATTCCCTTGTTTTCTTTTGCAGAGTCTGGACTGGAGTTGGCTGGGTTAGAGAGTCCGTGTTGCACAGCCGCATTTGCAAAAATGGGCCTTTTAACTTAAAATACATCTTTCCTTTGAATTAAAGAAGGACCAGATCGCAGAGTTTGCATCTTCATCCAGTTTGTGGAGGTTTTGGGAAAGAGGCCCTGCTTTACCCTCTTAAAGCATCCCAGATAGAATATCTCCCATCACAGGATCTGTCATGCACTGTAATTAAATAACCCCCAAAAGATCACGTTGGCCTAAGACAGAAATCGTGAAAGGTGCAAAATAAATTATCGGTTATATACTGTATTAATAGAAGAGAATATATGTAGCTCAGGATTGAACTGCGAAATCTTTTAACGCTCTCGGGGTTTGTTTTCTTAACAAACGTTTCGTTACTCGGGGAATGTCATCAATGACGCACTTATGATGGTACCTATCTGGGCAAACCCCACCGTCTTCTAGCACTGATGGTGTTACCTAGTTTGGTAATGAAACGTCTCCAAGCAAATGACCAAACTCTTGAGAGCTCCGTGACTCCATAGAGCAGTGTTTCTCAACCTTGGCAACTTGAAGATGTCTGGACTTCAACTCCCAGAATTCCCCCAGCCAGCATTCGCTGGCTGGGGGATTCTGGGAGTTGAAGTCCGGACATCTTCAAGTTGCCAAGGTTGAGAAACACTGCCATAGAGTTTACTACACGCCTTGTTAACTCTTCTCTTTTCTATCATCCTTGCGGAAACTTATTCATAGTATATTTCTAATGAACAAAATTGGGAGTATTTTTCTAATACATAAAGATTTTTTTTCCTTTTCACTTTGAAAATATCTGACCCTTGCCCTCCCACCTGAAAACAACAGCTTAGAAATGTCACAAATAATCTCAACAAGGAAGAAATCAGTTTTGAGTCTTTTTATGTTTTTGTTAGAAAATTAGAATAATGTATTAGAATGAGTTTCAAACCATCTGTGAATAAAAGGTTTCATAAATGGTTCTCTTTAAGATTTATTGAGAGTAATTTTGCAAAACTCTGCCCTGTTGACTTTATGGGAAGGGAGAATGTCCGGCACTCATCCCACCAAATATTGCCCTGAGGTTCATGCCGGTCAACGGAGGCTGAACCAGAAGCGGTAATTAAAGGGCCAGGCTAGAAACTGAGAGATGGTGAGTTCTAGTCCCGCCTTGGGCACCAACCGAGCCGAGGTGGCTCAGTGGTTAAATGCAGCACTGCAGGCTACTTCAGCTGACTGCAGTTCAGCAGTTCGGCGGTTCAAATCTCACCGGCTCAGGGTTGACTCAGCCTTCCATCCTTCCGAGGTGGGTGAAATGTGGACCCGGATTGTTGTTGGGGGCAATATGCTGACTCTGTAAACCGCTTAGAGAGGGCTATAAAAACACTATGGAGTGGTATATAAATCTAAGTGCTATTGCCCTTCCTTCCTTCCTTCCTTCCTTCCTTCCTTCCTCCCTCCCTCCCTCCCTCCCTCCCTTCTTTCCTCCTTCCCTCAGCCTTCCATCCTTCCGAGGTGGGTGAAATGAGGACCCGGATTGTTGTTGGGGGCGATATGCTGACTCTGTAAACCGCTTAGAGAGGGCTGAAAGCCCTAGGAAGCGGTATAGAAGTCTAACTGCTATTGCTAACCAAGCCAGCTGGGTGACCTTGAGAGCCAGTCACTGTCTCTCAGCCCTAGGAAGGAGACCGTGGCAACCCACTTCTGGGAAACCTGGCCAAGAAAACTGCAGGAGCTTCTCCGCGCAGGCTCCAAAAACAGAATCTGAAAAAAAAAAAGGGGGGGGGAGGCTGAGTGACAAGGAAGGAATTCAAGCAGTGTTACAAATACTGTGAACTACATTTAAGGAGCTTATGGGATGCTTGTAATATGATTTTTCTCTCCGTCCTTTGTGGCAGGCTGGGGGGAAGGGCCAGTGAAGGGCTGCTGGAAAAGCCCCATCGGGTGTCAGCCCTGCGAGGTAGGCCAGCCAAGCAGCACGCCCAGAAGGACCGGCTCTGGCTTTAAGGTTACATTGACAGAGTATTTTGAAAGTACATTCCTCCCCCTCCGTGCCCCCCCCACCGCCCTAAAAACCCCAACCAACCACAAACCCAGAAACCAGGCAGGGAAGCTCTCTGGGAAGCCTGTAAATGGCATTTGGGGGGCCTCGGATGCTGCAACGATTGTCAATACGTACCAGTTCCCAAGCGCCCCAAATTTTGATCCTGGGGACCCTGCAGCAGTCGTAAGTCACCTTTTTTTCCACTTTGAACAGTCGTTAAATGAATGGCCGTAAGTCGAGGATGACCTGTGGCTCCTCTTAGTTCAAATGTGTTGTGCAATCTAAGTGCGTTACGTAGAGAGAAAGGACGGGATGGATGGAGGGAAGGTTTAATGGTTTCTACAGGAAGCTAACTGAATAGTTTCCGTACTACTAAAATAGGAGACTGGCTTCTCTCTCTTTTGTTACTGCTGCTACTTCCTGCTGTGTCTTCGGAGCATCCTTCCGTACGCCTTCGACACAAGACGCAGGTCTGCAGCTTCCTTCGAGGGCTCGGCGTCCAGCTTCTTCAATGCCGTCTTCACGTTGCTCAAGATTTTGCTGATCTTCCCCAGCACGGAAGGCCTCACCAGGTGATCCCGGGTTCCGTGTTGCTGAAGGACCCAAAGGGCACCTGCCTCCTTCAGCTGCCAAAAGACAAAAAGACGGGTTGAGAAGGAGCTGAAGCATTGGGGGCCGGGGGGGGGCACGAATTGTATCGTTACAGCATCATTAATCCTGAATGTTAACACCAATCCTTCTTTCTTCATTATCAATACATATGCCGCCTTTCCAGCCTCAGAGCTGCCTGCTAACCGACTGGTTTTATCTTTTTTGCAACTCGGTTTTTCACACTGACCAAACGGAAGTCTTCCTTTTCAAAATAATTTGGAGTCCACTGAGAGCTAAGAATCTGCTGCTGTGACATTTCCAAGAGCCAGGTGAATTTTTAATAGTGGAATACAAAAAAACCTCAACATACATACGCAAAATTCAACAGTGGTTATAAAGTAAGGAAAGAAAAGCTAAATGTGATTGTAGTGATTAAAAGTGGAGTGAGAAGAAGAAAAACAAAGACCCAGAAAATAACAAAATAAATTATTTTCATCCCAGAATTTTTTTAAAAAGTTTATGCTATAGACCAGTGTTTCTCAACCTTGGTAACTTGAAGATGTCCGGACTTCAACTCCCAGAATTCCCCAGCCAGCGAATGCTGGCTGGGGAATTCTGGGAGTTGAAGTCCGGACATCTTCAAGTTGCCAAGGTTGAGAAACACTGCTATAGACAATATTCCATAAATGAAATGAGGCCTTTTCCAATACCACCTTATGAAAGGCAGCCTTGTGAAGCATCCAGAAATATTTCCATTTTGAATATGCAGTAAAGATCATTTTTCTCAGCCTCCTTCATTGGAGGGTGTGGCTCCCTTGTCATATTATTTATTTATTATTTTATTCATTAAAAGTATAGAGCCACCCAACTTCTCCCGAGCACCGTACGTTAAACCCCATTAAAAGAAGCCCCCCCCTCCCCCCAAGCAGCAACCACACAATCAAATCAGCCTCTTGAATGGTACTATTCCCACTTGGGTCCCATTGACAAAACCATATTTTCAGGGCCTTCTGGAGAAGCAGCAGGGTGGGGGCCAACTGTACTTCATGGGGAATGGCGTTCCATAAAGAAGGGGCCACCACCCAAAAGGCCATCATTCATTCATGGTGTAACTCTGAGCAGCTTACAGTTGCATATGCAGTTATTAAAACATAAAAGGAATTAAAAGGGATATTAAAACCAAGGACACATGGGGAGGGGAAGGGGAGAATCTTATTCTCCAATCCCCTCCATTGTGCCCTTCCCCCACTGGAGCCCATCTTGAGACCTTCATGAAAAGATAGGAGGGTTGGGGCCAGCCTCTCCTTGGGGGGTGGGGGAGATGTTCCAAAGGACAGGGACCAGAGCAGAGAAGGCCCTCCTGGACGCCACCAGCCGGCAAACTCGGGCGGAGGGGACCCGCAGCTGGCCGCCTCTGCTGGCCGGAGTGGGATGGGCCAGTGGGGCGAGACGGTCCCTCAAGTAGCCTGGGCCCCCACCATGAAGGGCTTGGCATGGGGTGACGGAGACCTTGAATTGCACCGGGAAGCAGACGGGTAGCTTTTCATGGTCCTCCCAGAGGACGATCCCTTACCCGCCCTGCCTCCTGGTCCTTGGGAGCTGGGTGGGTGTAGTAGGAGGTAGGTTACCCCGCTTACCCCTTGCAAGAGGGGAGCCCCTGGCCCTTCCTGTGCAGGCAGCCTAGATCTCCACCCATAAGCAACAATCAAGAGAAACGGCCCCCCAAAGTCAGCCCCACTTACTTTCAGCCGCGCCCCAACGTTGAGGTGGAGACAGTCGTGAACCTTTGCAAATGTGAGGAAAATCTGATCTTGGGCTTTAATTTTAACCTGGATATAAACATTGAGTTGAAGGCAGATGGGCTGGAAAGGGGGGGCGTGAACGTGGCCCTCGGGGCCCCACCAGTTCCAGAACTTCTGCCGTTGGCCTTGCTTGCCAAAGAGGGAGCCGTTGCAGACGTCCAGGTGCAGCCTGAGGCAAGAAAAAAGGAAATTAAGCAGGACTGAAGGGGTGCTTGGGATCTCTAGTGCGGAAAAGAGGAAGAAATGAATAGAATAATCTTGCACTGACGGCCTCCGTTGTTTTTATGTTTTAGGACATATGCCGCTCCCTGGAACTTGTTGAGATGGGGGGCTACAGAAATCAAATAATGAAATGAATCAAGCTGGCGTGAGGCCAGTCACTCCCTCTCTCTGGCCCAGGAACAGCCAGCCGTTCCTAAACCAAAACCTTGCCCGGAAACTGCAGGGAGTTTATTACTTACATCTGCCATAAAAAGCTTTGCAGACCTTTGAAATGGTTGCAAGTAAATGCTGCATTATTTTGCTGAAAACATGACATCTGTGTGCTCCACGTTAGGAAGATTTTTTAAAAAATATATACTTTTGGCTCTCAAAGCTTTGCTCCTTTTCACCGGCAATATGTGCAAATGTAGTCATAACCACCCATATTCTTTGTGATCACAATCCAAACCATCTGAATTCTGATTTATACAGGCAGCCCCTTTTCTTTAGTAACCATCCCAAGTTGCAAAGAAGTTATAAGGGTGGTGATAAGTTGGGAATAGCAATAGCAGTAGCCATAGCAGTTAGACTTATATACCGCTTCATAGGGCTTTCAGCCCACTCTAAGCGGTTTACAGAGTCAGCATATCGCCCCCAACAACAATCCGGGTCCTCATTTCACCCACCTTGGAAGGATGGAAGGCTGAGTCAACCTTTGAGCCGGTGGGATTTGAACCGCTGAACTGCTGATCTAGCAGTAGCCTGCAGTGCTGCATTTAACCACTGCGCCACCTCGGCTCTATAACCCCCCGAATCTTCCAGAACGCCTCAGGATACGGAATAACCGGAGCCTGGTCAGCAGGACGCATGCAAAGCCAGTAAGCACATTGTGGGTTTCCCTTCAGCCTTCTCCTTGTCCCGTTGGATGCTGCTTAAAGCTCCTCCCTTCCTCTCCTCACCTGAGCTTCTCTTTCTGCTGGTCATGTGCTGCGTGGCCCTGGTTGGTGAAGAAGGCCAGAAGCTCCTGGTACCTGCTGTCTCCTAGGATGCTGTAGGTGAACTGGGTCTCCCTCAGGTAAGTAATGAGGATGGCAAGGCGGCCTGACGGGTAATTGAGAAGGAGCTAAGGAAGGAGGTGGGGTTTTTGTGGGGGGGGGGGAGGGGGCAGGTATATTGCAATATTATGGACTCAGCAGCAGAGTCTTCATTTAGCTGATTTTTATTTATTTTTATCGACAGAACTATTCCTGGATGGGCTGAAGCTTTATGGAAGAGCCCGTATGGACATTGACTGGAGAAAGCCCTCAAAAGAGTCTCATCCTGGCTTTCTTTCCACCGAGCCAAGAGTTCATCATACCCACACCTGGAGGGCATGAGGAATTGCCCCACCCAGCAAGGCTCACCACCAGGCCCCCCCTATGGCGCTGGTGTCCCCCGGAGAAAGGACTTTTGAGCCGAGAGACCTCTCCAAACCACCCCTCCATCCTTTCTCAGCGACTTTTAAGACGGGTGAACTTCAGCTCCCAGAATTCCTTGGCTGGGAATTCCACCAGTCTTAAAGCCGCCGAGATTGGACCCCCCCCCCTGCCCTAAATGACATTTATTGGTGGATATTAGACTTGGCCCGTTCCATCCGGAAACAGAAGGAAGAAGATCCTTCCATCATGATAGTATCTTTTCACCGGCTCAGAAGGGTGGCAGAGCTGAGGAAGAAAGCAGAAAAAAAACAGGAAAGGCAAAGGAGGTCTTCTGAAACATGGCACACGCGTGTGATCGCATGACGTCCCTGCACAGCCACTGAAATGAAAAGGGGATTTTATATCTCTCTCTCTCTCTCCAACTTCTTTGGTCTCAGATATGACAGTTTTGGGTTTCTGAACTACCAGAGCCTTGGCCATCCGTAGAAGTTGAATAAATAAATAACACAAGGAAGTTAGACTTCAAGAAATGGATATTTAGGATGAAAATAAAGCATCCGTTTAAGAGATAAGATACGGGGAGACAGAGGTTCCCTGGAATTAATCATAGCTGCCTCCTAACTAGTAGGAATCAATTACATGAAAACAAGAGATTAACACCTGGATGCAAAAATCCAGATGACCACTAGAGAGTGGCAGAGTTATTTTTCCCAGTGGCCGCCTGAGTGATTGACACCCAGAACTGGAAGTGGCAGACTAGAGGACAGGACTTCTGCCTCTTCCACTGGTGGCCACAGAAAAGAGATTTCTGCCATGGGGGTTTTCCTTTTTTCTTTCTGCAGAAGCCTTTTGGAGACCCACATCGGCCAAGGAGTCTTATCCACCCGCCTGGATTAGGAAGACCAGCCTGAGAGAGCCCAGCTGCCAGAAAGGAGCCTGGTGTCCATCCCCACTCAGTCACCGGAGCTCCCCGAGGGACTTGGTCCCTTCCTCTCTCCCGGGGCCTTTGGGGTGGAGGGGGAAGCTCTCCCAAGGCTCCTGGGGGCTCCTGGGCCAAGAGGCTGGGCAGAAATCCACCAAGTGCGTGGACAGACTTCAAGCAGCTGTGTGTGTGTGTGCGTGCCAGAGGAAGCCCACAGCACTTTAGGTTTCTGTTGAGCCAAAGAAAGGGGGAGGAGGGGGTTCCCTCCCCTTTCCCAATGAGCCTGAGCTCCCTCTGCCTTTAACGAGAGCCCCCCTACCTTCAATTGCTCCGCTCTGAATTCCAAGTCAACCTCCAGGAGCTCTTTGGGTTCTGGAAGCCGTTTCTTTAGGACGGGGGCTTTCGGTTGGGGTGGGTGCTCTGACAATTCGAAATGGATTGTGGTGCCTGAAACACGTTGAAGAGCAGATGGAAGCGTTGAGAAGGTCCCAGGGGATTTCCAGGGGGTTCGTCTCCCTTTGCCAAAGGGGCTTCCTCCTCCTCCTGGCGCCTCTGGAGAGGCAGAGGAGGGAGGCCTTATTTGGGGGTGGGGGGGAGGCAGGGGGCTCCGGAGGGTTATACTCACATGGGCCAAAGTGGATGTATTGCATAAATATCTCTCTGTATCGCTCGATGCCTCGCTCTTCTAACCTAGGAGGAAAATGGTTGGAAATAAGCCACCAGGAGGCAGGCATTTATGCCCTAAAAGCAGCAGAAGGAAACGGGCATCGGGGCAGCCAAGCACAGAAATCCATCCCATCCGCCAACAAGGCAGGTCAGAGAAAGAAAGCAGGCGGCACCCGGTTCTCCTACTGGGCCAAAGAAACAGAGAGGGTCTCTGGGGCCCTTCCCCGTCTTCCTTTATCCGAAGGTCTTTTCATTCAGTGGGAACAGGGTCCTTGGCAAGCATCAGGCTCCCCCAACTGGGCTGCAGTAATCTGGACGTCTCCTGCCTTCCACACATTTGCAGCCCGGAGCGAATAACGTGGCCCGTTTATTTAGATAGTTCCTCCTGACCCTGTTTCTGTTCTGACCCGGCCAGACTTAAATGTGGCCACAACCAGGGCTTCATTTTGGAACTGGGTCTGCCTGACTAAGTCACACTAAGATGTGGGAAAACATTTTGCAGGGCAGGTTGGAAAGGAAGCAATAGCAATAGCAGTTAGACTTATATACCGCTTCATGGGGTTTTCAGCCCTCTCTAAGCGGTTTACAGAGTCAGCATATCGCCCCCAACAACAATCCGGGTCCTCATTTTACCCACCTCGGAAGGATGGAAGGCTGAGTCAACCCTGAGCCGGTGAGATTTGAACAGCCGAACTGCAGAACTAGCAGTCAGCTGAAGTAGCCTGCAGTACTGCACTCTACCCACTGCGCCACCTGGGCTCAGCCTTCGGTGTGGGCCACAGGAGGGTGGCAGCAGGGAGCTAAGAGTTTCAGAGAGGCGGCTGGGAGGCCGTGGCTTACTCTTCTATTAGCATCCTTTTCGTCCTGCTCTCCATCTTTGTAAGGGACACTCGGCCATGAGGACGGATGTCGATCTCGCTGCCTCGCCTCTCCATCAGCTCCTGTACCACATACTGGAAAACCTCTTTGTAGGTCCTGCAACACAGAAACTACAAAGGAGCCCAGGGTTCAGAGAAGGGAGGGGGGGGCGCCTCGACCCCTGCTTAGCTCTGCCTTCTGCCTTTCGGGGGGTCATGATCTCCCGGAGCGAATATGCTGGTTTCGTGTCCTAACGTGGCTCATGGGAGCCTCCTGGTTTTTCAACTGGGAGACCATGGATTCGCCCAAGGGCTGTAAGAGAGGGGCCTCCTCAGCCCGGTCAACGCGAGCCCTCGGCCTCTGCACTGCGGCTGAGAGCCGGGTCCTCCAGAACTGGTTTCCTGGACGCTTTCTGCACTGTTGCTGATGGTTCCCCTGGAGGGGGATTTCCCTGGAGGTCTTACGCTTCATGGTCTCCTCAGCCATCCCTGATCAAGAATCCCAGCGGAGCTGCTAATAGGCACTTACTTTATATACTTTTATCTATGTACAGCATACACAGGTTGATCTATTGCCTTCATCCCATGGGCAGTATAGGCAATATGCAGGTCATCCTCACCTTTTAACGACTCCATAATCCCTTGCAGGGTGGAGTCTGGGCAACTGAATGGAGCTAGCACAGTGTTTTCATGGCCAGATGCCCTTCCCTGTCGCCAGTGCAGAGTTTTTGTTCAGCAGATAAATTCTCAGCGTCTAGGCAATGTACAGACGCCACGTGTGATAAAAAGGAGCAAAGGCAACACTGAGGACCAGCAGTTTTAGCTCTGCTCCCTTTCTAGAGCTAACAAACAGCTCTGTCCGCTTCCTCCTTCTTTATTCTTCCACTTAGTGAAAGAAATGGTAGCACACAACTATCAGCAAATGCTTTAAAATTTCAAATTTGAGGAATAATTACAGAGGGTAAAGGTTGTTAGCAATAGCAATAGCAGTTAGACTTGTATACCGTTTCATAGGGCTTTCAGCCCTCTCTAAGCAGTTTACAGAGTCAGCATATCGCCCCCAACAATCAGATAGATGATAGATAGATGATAGATAGATAGATAGATAGATAGATAGATAGATAGATAGATAGATAGATAGACAGACAGACAGACAGAGATATAGAGATAGATAGATAGATAGATAGATAGATGATAGATAGATAGATAGATAGCAATAGCAGTTAGACTTATATAGCGCTTCCTAGGGCTTTCAGCCCTCTCTAAGCGGTTTACAGAGTCAGCATATCGCCCCCAACAACAATCCGGGTCCTCATTTCACCCACTTCGGAAGGATGGAAGGCTGAGTCAACCCTGAGCCGGTGAGATTTGAACCGCCGAACTGCAGAACTAGCAGTCAGCTGAAGTGGCCTGCAGTGCTGCATTTAACCACTGCGCCACCTCGGCTCTTCTTCATGTTAATCAGTTTTAATTGTGGGTGATGTGATTTCCCCCCTGTCTAATGTGGCACAGGCTTCTTATATATAAAGTTTTTAGGAAGGTGTCATTTTTAATGGTTAATTTTTTTTAAAAAGTCCATTATTTTGCATTGTCATCCCTCCTCAATTGAAAACATGATGTCTAGTATCCTAGGCGTTCCTGCTTGCCCGGGTCCTGATGAGGCGTGGCAGTATAAAAACGTAGTTAATACACATTTGAAATTTAAATGCCTCAAGTGTTTAGGATTATGTACGCCCAGAATTTTTTAAATCTTGCCTAACATTAATTATGGTAATAGGAGTCGTATTACAGACAGATATGCAAATACGAATTTCCACTCGAGGAATAAAAATTGCACAATCCTTCTCTTGGATGAAGTACAGGCAGGGCTGTACAAGTTACAATCGTCATGGAGCCTCTCCCTCACGGTCGTAACTTTGGATGGCTAGAAAACGAGTCAGTCGTGCGATTGACCTGATTTTATGACCTTTTTTGCAGCAGTCATTAAGTGGATCAATAAACTGCGAATGGGCGTGGTTTTACCAAAAACTAGAAATAAATGCTAATTTTCAACTAGAGGAGGCTGCAAATGGCTCGGACGTGGCCGGGTTGCTGAGTGCCCAAAGGGGGGACTTTCAGGGCCTTGAATCTGAATGGTAAGTTGCCCCACCCCCAGGCAGCTCCATCAGAACTTAGACTGGTCACTAAGCCAGTGTTTCTCAACCTTGGCCACTTGAAGATGTCTGGACTTCAACTCCCAGAATTCCCCAGCCAGCGAATGCTGGCTGGGGAATTCTGGGAGTTGAAGTCCAGACATCTTCAAGTGGCCAAGGTTGAGAAACACTGCACTAAGCCATCGGCTGTAAGTCAAGGACCAGCTGTGTCTCTCCACCTGTCGCCCAGCGGTGAACAGGGGTTTTGAAAGCCAATGCGCGCGATTTTGTCTCCTCCAAAAATAATGATCCTACAGAGAAGCTCCTGATGCCATCAGCAATGGGTATTTTGAGAGTTTCCTATGGTATCAGCTTCCCTCCAAAGTTTTATCAGGGAAAACCCGGTTCTCCGTGCAACGGGTTCATTAGGAGATCAGGGCCGCCAGAGAGAGAGAGAGAGATTCCGAAAGAAAGACCTACTTGCTCCATCTCCTCCGGCTTCTCCGCCAGCTCCTCCGGGGTCGGCAAAGGCTTCAGGAAGGAGTTGCAAAACTCACAGCGGCCCATCAGGCACAGATCGGTAACCGGATGGTCCTCAAAGACACAAAGGCGTTAATCTTTTCCCCTCAGATTGAATCAACGGTGAGGAAGTTTCCCAGGTGAGCTTCCTCTACCCAGCCCATCTCATTCAGCAGGAACCTGACATTGGCAGCTGGGTGGGAAAGCGGTGGGAGTTGTGGCTGAGTCAGAGTACATTGAAGGGGAGACCTTGGAGGAAACGCCCAGCAACCGTTAGCAAAATAGGAAGATATCCCTGGAAATCAGGAGGCGGTGAGGAAGAAAGTGAAGGTTGCCCCTCCCTGACTGTCTTTGGTGCAATGGGAGAGAAGGGACACAGGCCGCTCAAGGCAGGGAGGGAGGGAGGGAGGGAGGGAGGGAAGGAGGGAGGGAGGGAGGGGAGGGGGGTTCACAAGAAATGCTGCACCTACACTTTTATCCAACGGGACCGAGACCTTGCCGTAACTGAAGGCAGGCGGAGGAAGGAGCCGGTGGGTCGATGCTTATTGGAACTGGGAAAGGGATCTGCCTGAGACTTGGCTCCCAAAGTTTGGCGGGCTTCAGGCTCCCGGTGGCACCCTCCTCTCCCCTCCTTTGACACGGCTGCCCCCAGAGGGCCCATGGAGAGGAGGAGGAGGAGGAGGAGGAGGGGGATGCTGCTACTTCCAGATGAAGGCCAACGGGAGTGCAGGGCTTTGCCTCCATCGAATTAAAGTGTGGTAGAAAAGCTGCACGGCCAGGCCCACTTTTGAAGGGGGGGCAAGGAACCACCACGGCTGCAGACTCCTTCCCTGGCAGATGAGGCAAGCCAAAAGGGGGTGTCATCTGCTCAAGCCCCCTCAGAGAGACTGCTAGGCATTGCCTGCCCACAGTCAGCGGGTCCTTGCAGAAGAGCTGAAGAATTAAGAACCTCTCAGTTGCGCCCAGAGACATCCTGCTCCTCTTCTCTACGGAACCCCCCCCCCACTTTATTGGCGTCATTACTAGAACTTTTATTACTCTGTTGCTTTGCATGGACTCCGAGAGCTTCTGCCCTGGACACAAATCCCTTGCATGCCTTGTCACGCTTGGGCAAATAAACAATATTCTTATTCTATTCCATCCTATCCCACCCCGTCACGTCACATCCTTCTGTTCTGTTCTGTTCTGTTCTGTTCTGTTCTGTTCTACTCTACTCTACTCTACTCTACTCTACTCTACTCTACTCTACTCTACTCTATACTCTACTCATGTGGGATGCTCTCTTCTATTCCTAAATAATCGATTCCCCCCTTGTCCCTTTGATTCTGGGACACTGTTTATTAGCCTTCAGTGAGACTCCTTTAACCTCTTATTTTGCCCATTTACTAGCCATATAAATTCTCTTAAATAAAATAAAATAAAATAACAAATCATTTTCTGGGGCTTGGTTGGTATGCCATTTCTGAATTATTTGGAATCTTGACTTAAAATGTTGGATTTTCTTTTTATCTCTTTGGATAATTTTGCAGAAGGAAACCCACACGTCCCCTTTCCATGCAAAAAGCTTTGAATTGGCTTGGTGTGTTGTGTTATTTTTAGCTGCAATAAATATCCCGAGTTTGCCTCAAAAGCTGGATAATCCTGTTTCTTGGGAAGAAACGAGAAATCTGAAATCTCACCTCATTTAGGATAAAAGACTTCATCTCCTCCTCCTCCTCAGAAGTGCTTGCTTGAGGTTGACAATGCAATGGATGAAAGGGATTTCGTTAGGGGAAAAGCGGGGGGGGGGGAGAGAAAAAAGTTAGTCCCCATAGAAGAGAACCCCCCCACTCCCCAGCACTGATGAAGTTACCTAGTTGAGATATGAAACGTTTGCAAGCAAACGTCCAAGCTCAGATAGCAGCAAAGACTCCAAAATTAATCTTTTTTTCCACAAAAGAACAAATCGGGCGAAACAAGACATAGGAATTACCTAGGAAACGTTCTGAATAAACGAGACTCACACTTACATAACTATTTCTGAATAGAAAACCAAGCTCCCTAACTGTGGAAAAAGACCCACAAAAACAATGAGAAATAATGACCAATGTAGGTATCTGAACACTTAGCCCTGGGAAAAATATAACTTAGAGAAACCCATAAAAGTAGATCAACCTCTTCTTCGGCTCTGGACGGATGATCTAATTCAGTGTTTCTCAACCTTGGCCACTTGAAGATGTCCGGACTTCAACTCCCAGAATTCCCCAGCCAGCGAATGCTGGCTGGGGAATTCTGGGAGTTGAAGTCCGGACATCTTCAAGTGGCCAAGGTTGAGAAACACTGATCTAATTCATAGGCAGAGGTGTTTTCACCTCTATCATGCACACATTCCTAGACTAGCCATTACAGATGTTGTTGCCTATGCTTTGGTTTTCCACCGTGGCCATTTTAAGACTCCCAAGGCTGGCTGGGGAATTCTGGGAGTTGAAGTCCACCCCTCTTAAAAGGGCCACGGTGCAAAAACACCACTCTAGCATATGCTGTGCAAAGCTTGGATGGGGTGCTTTCTGCTGGTACTCTGGAAGGTCGGGCTGTCAGGCCTGCAGCCATTCTTCCTTTTGGACCTCTGGCCTGCCCCACTTTCTATTATTCTGCTATGCATTTTCTATGGTGGGGAAATGGGATTGTATGGAGTTAGATGATATGCAGCCATAACAATATTCTTTCTAGAAAGCCAAGGTCATCCTTTGTCTTTGCACCTCTGCCCCTGAGGTTGGACCATGGGATGGGCTTGTGGGTGTGGGGGAGGGAAGATCTTGAACGTTCAACTGTGGGGGTGGGGGGAAACCGGGAAGCTTTCAGATTCGGGTTTTCCCAGATGTGCCAACGTGGCTCTCTTAATCAACGGGAACTTTGAGCAATCCTTTGCCTCGGACTCTGGTTTCCTTTTGGATTCTATTTGGAAAGCGGACACAGGCCTTGGATAAGCTGCCAGAGGAGCAGAGAAAGGCTCCTTCTCTCCTGCAAGCAATAGCAATAGCAATAACAATAGCAGTTAGACTTATATACCGCTTCATAGGGCTTTCAGCCCTCTCTAAGCGGTTTACAGAGAGTCAGCATATCGCCCCCAACAACAATCCGGGTCCTCATTTCACCCACCTCGGAAGGATGGAAGGCTGAGTCAACCTTGAGCCGGTGAGATTTGAACTGCTGAACTGCAGATAACAGTCAGCTGAAGTGGCCTGCAGTGCTGCACCCTAACCACTGCACCACCTTGGCCCTTCGGTCGTCTCCTTCCTGCTGTCTTGTCTTGAAAAGCCAGGGATGAGTTCACTGATTTTTAGGTCATAACTTAAGTCTTAATTTACAGGTACAGGGAAAAAAGCCTGCAAACATTTGCAGAGACAAACAATTGAGGAGCCTTTGCCGTTTCCTTTCTCTGCCGAACACCTGAGGATTTCAGAGGAACTTTAAAACAGGTAGTCCTCAACTTACGACTGTTCATTTAGGGACTGTTCAAAGTTACGACGACACTGAAAGAAGTGACTTATGACCTCAGGGTCACACGATCCAAGTGGGCAACTGACTTGTATTTATGACGGCTGCAGTGTCCTGGGATTACGTGGTCCCCTTTTGCCACTTTCTAACCAGCGTAGTTGAGGGGGAAGACAGGCTCACTTAACAGCCGTGTTACTAACTGAACAAGGGCCGTGATTTGCTTAACGTCTGTGGCAAGGAAGGCCGTAAAATGCGGCAAAACTCGCTTAACAACTGCCTCACTTACAAAGAGGTCCTTTGGGCTCAATTGTGGCCGTGGGTCGAGGGCTACTTGTAGAAGAGAGCGTACCAGTCTCCAGCTCGGTCTCAGATGTCCCTTCCTCTTCTGCAGGATGCAATGTTTCTGCTGAATAACAACAACAACAACAACAGAACACAACTGTCGTCCTGAAGAGATATCAGCCTTCAAGAGACCCCACCTAGGGCCCTGCGTGGGAGGGGGCTGGAGAAGCAAGACCAGGGACGTCTTCAGGGTGGAAAGCGGACCTACAAGGCAGAGGGATTACCAAGGAGTGCAAGGAGGTTGGTTCAACAAAGGCCTCGGGGATCCCTTCCCCTGCGTGGGCTCCTTCTCTCCTCCCTTCTCCCTGCCTCCTCCCGTGATGCTCACGGATGACCAGGGGATGAGGAAGTGACTGCCTCTTCCGTCCAGAGGGGGAATTCTCAAGAAAAGAACTTTGCTGTAGCTTTCAAAATGTAGCAGAAGCTACTTCATCTTTCACCCATTTGAACTGGTTCCCTTTAGGGTGAGACATGGGGCAGGTGGCCAAACCAGATATTTTTCCAATTCACCATGGATAGACAGAGTTTAAACAGATGCTGGCCGCATTTGCTGACAATGGCTGACTTACTTCCCTCCCTCCCCCCCTCCCCAATTGGTTATTTTAGTATTAAAATCTGTTATATCTGTTAACATTTCTAAATCATTCCTAAATCCTAATATTTCTGGAATATTAAGGAAGTAGCACCATTTTTGAAACTTACTACCTTCCGTAGTCTCACTTTTCCTTTTTCCATCTGTGCTCCTCTGCTCCTTCGTCTCTATTTCTAAATGAGAGACATTAAGACAAGAACCAATGATTTATCCAGAGAATCGCCTTCTCTGAATTGCTTTTCCTAACTGCAAGGAGAGAGAGGAAAGGGCTCGGCCAACTCATCTTCAAAAAAGGGGGAAAAATAGAAACTACAGACCTATCAGCCTGACCTCAATACCAGGAAAGATTCTGGAAAAGATAATCAAGCAACGAATTAGCGAACACCTAGAAGCAAACAAAGTAATAGCCAAAAGCCAACATGGGTTTGTCAAAAACAGATCATGGCAGACTAATCTTATTGCATTCTTTGACAAAGGGACAAAATTAGTGGACCAGAGGAATGCCATCAATATAGTTTACTTGGACTTCAGTAAGGCATTTGATAAGGTAGACCATAACCTACTACTAGATAAAGTAGAAGAATGTGGGTTGGACAGCATCACCAAAGGATGGATTCGTAACTGGCTGACCAACCACACTCAATGTGTAGTCCTCAATGGAACTGAATCTACATGGAGGGAAGTATGCAGTGGGGGACCCCAAGGCTCTGTTTTAGGCCCAGGACTCTTCAACATCTTCATCAATGATTTGGATGAGGGAATAAATGGGGAACTCATCAAATTTGCAGATGACACCCAGCTGGCAGGAATAGCCAACACTCCAGAAGACTTAAGGCTTAAGATACAGAAGGATCTTGACAAACTTGAACATTGAGCACTATCTAATAAAATGAAATTCAATGGTGAAAAGAGTCAGGTTCTACATTTAGGCAAAAAAACCGAAATGCACAGGGACAGTATAGGTGGTACCTTGCTCAACAGGAGTAACTGTGAAAGGGATCTTGGAGTCCTAGTGGACAATCATTTAAATAGGAGCCAGCCGTGTGCAGCAGGTGCCAAAAAAGCCAACACAGTTCTAGGCTGCATAAACAGAGGGATAGAATCAAGATCACATGAAGTGTTAATGCCACTTTATAAGGCCTTGGTAATAAGGCCTCACTTGGAATACGGCATTCAGTTTTGGTTGCCACGATGTAGAAAAGATGTGGAGACTCTAGAAAGAGTGCAGAGAAGAGCAACAAAGATGATTAGGGGACTGGAGACTAAAACATATGAAGAACGGTTGCAGGAACTGGGTATATCTGGTTTAATGAAAAGAAGGACTAGGGGAGACATGATAGCAGTCTTCCAATATCTCAGGGGTTGCCACAAAGAAGAGGGAGTCAAACTACTCTCCAAGGCACATGAGGGTAGAAGAAGCAGCAATGGGTGGAAACTAATCAAGGAGAGAAGCAACTTAGAACGGAGGAGAAATTTCCTGACAGTGAGAACAATTAACCAGTGGAACAACTTTCCTCCAAAAGTTGTGAATGCTCCAACACTGGAGGTTTTTAAGAAGAGATTGGACAACCATTTGTCTGAAATGGTATAGGGTTTCCTGCCTAGGCAAGGGGTTGGACTAGAAGACCTCCAAGGTCCCATCCAACTCTGCCCTTATATTGTATTGACCCGCTGTTTCCTTGCCCCCAGCAGCCCCCTCCTTGGAAGCCCAGCCTCTCAGCCCAGCTTCCTCCAGAACCTACCCAGCACGCTGGAGTCTTCAGAGCTGACCGAGTAGCTCCATTCCGTCTGAGTCTCCAAATCAGCAACTTCCCGTTTTCTGCAAGGAGGAAAAACAAATTCTGGAAGAAATTTCCTCTCAGGAAGCATCTCACAAATGCTCGGCTCTTATCAGAGGGACTATTTGCTTAACTGCTGTAATAATTTATACTCACGTGAAATTATGATAAAGAAGTGTACATAACTATTAAGTAACAGATTTCACCAAAATACATTTTTACAAATCGATGAATCAACTAAAGTGTACATTCTTGGAAGCAAGGCCATTGAAAACAGCTGAAAATATATTTTGTATTCATTAATTCATTCTCTATATAATGAATCTGTCAAATCAGAGTGTGTTCCTTTAATTATGTTGGTAACAATGCCAAAATAAATTGCTCTATTACTACGTAACGTCCTATCCCATGACATTAGTTACACCCTGTATAACTTCTGAATCTTCCAAATATCAAAAATGGAAAAAGAAATAGGAAAGAGAACAATTGAATACAATTCCGCCTCTCTCTTGGTTGTAAGGATAAAAAAAAATATCAAATGAATGCTCTCCTTCACTTGCTTACATCCTTGCATTGGTGAATTGGAGCCACTAGATGGCAGCATACACTAGATAGTTCAGTGTTTCTTTGCTGCCATCTACTGAGTGTCTGAATTTTTGCAGATCTGGTTGCCCTATTTAACGAATTGTTTTTTAGATAGACCTAGTGGAATCCCTGCTATTGGGAAGGATGTGTGTGAAATAGGGAGAAATGCCCCTTACGTGGGTGACTGAGTTTCAGGAACTGGAGCTGAGATAGGTCTTGTCTGGAAATCTACACGGAGGGAGGAAAAAAAGCTTTTTAAAATCATAATAAAAGTGGGAAAGTTGCTTTCATCAGCTCTACAAGGTACAGTACAGGATTAGCTACTAATTTTTAACTAAATCCTCAAATACATTAAAGTTGTCACATTTGATGTTTGTTTATGTGGAAAGTTATCCCCCAGCCCTATCTCAGAAAAATGAAATATCCTAGGAAATATTGAAATGGCAGAATATTATATTTCCCTGGATGTGAAAAGGAAGAAACATGTTTTATAAAGAAAGAATAGCTCCCTGCAGCTTCCTGCCCCCAACCACTTTGTCAATGGGCCTTTAAGAAGGCCAAGCCAGTCCCTTTACATAATAAAGAGTTCTCCCCTTCAGCTCCAGGGAATGGAATTAAGGCATGATAATATTGGCCCTTTACCCAGCTCCCCATATGGCATCTGAGAACTCAACCAAACCTGGATTCAAAACGCAGCCTAGAGAGTTGCCCCTGCATGGGCCCATGGGAGTCTGACAACCAATCAGAATACAAGCTCAAGAGCCGAGGTGGCGCAGTGGTTAGAGTGCAGTACTGCAGCCACTTCAGCTGACTGTTAGCTGCAGTTCGGCGGTTCAAATCTCACCAGCTCAGGGTTGACTCAGCCTTCCATCCTTCCGAGGTGGGTGAAATGAGGACCCAGACTGTGGGGCAATATGCTGACTCTGTAAACTGCTTAGAGAGGGCTGAAAGCCCTATGAAGCGGTATATAAGTCTAACTGCTATTGCTATTGCTATTGCTATTGCTATTTTCTGTTCTCTTTTTCCCCACTTGGAGCCAAGAAGGACATTTCTTCCAACTTTTAATTTATTGGTTAGCTGGGATTTTTCGTAATGAGAATTTAAGTCAACTTACTTAATGCATTCCAGAATATTTCATGTCAGGGATTAGGACTTACATTGTGTCTGTGCAAGACATTTGACCTGTGTCCTTATCAAGGGGACGAGGATAGGGGCCTTGCAAGCTGCAGACCTGAGACACGTATCTCCCAATTGTTTTGTTGAACATTTTTTCAGTCTGCAGGAGAATTTTTTTGGGGGGACAGATGGATTTCAGGCCCTATTGAGGAAAACGCCATACCCCATTACCACTTCCTTGACTTAGACCAATCCATCTCCAGATGCTTTAAACTTTTAAAATAATATTTAGGGTTAGGGTTAGGATATACAGGTTGAACAGTTTATGGAAGAAGCTCACGGAATGCACTTCCAGGTATATATAAAGAAAATAATCTACAACTACCTTTTCCTAAAGTTTGATTAGCGTTTTCTGGGTAACTGTCACGAAGAACTCTTGATTCCTCTTCATTTGACGCTGCCTGCTCCCTGCTCCCCTCCGCCTGGCTGCCACTCTCGTTCAAAAAGCGATTGCTTTCTGCAATATATGTTTCTATCGACCACTGAGCCAGATCCGATCTAGCCACGGGGTTCTCCTCCTGAAGCTTTCTGACATTTTCCACGGTGAGGAGAGAGCTGGAAAGCTTGCTGCTCTCTGGCCTGGGTGTGGGATCTGGGGAGGCTTCTGAAGGCAACTGGCTTTTGCCTCCAGTTTTTGTGGGGTTTGGGGTCTTCGACATTTTTCCAGGGCATGAAACAAGACTGTTTTCTGAAAGGAAAAAGCATTGCTATATTATTTCTTCAATGAAGATAAATGCGCCTTTCTAAGAAATCACGCAATATTTGATTCAATATTATTATATTTGTTTAGTGCTATTTTTGAACTCGGACTTGTCCTTGAGCACCAAAGATTCCAGAGGATGTTACAAAATGCATCCGGCTGATCTTCAGCAAGTTTTATATTCTCTTTCTGGAACTCTGGGTTAAACGTCTTCGCATCACAGGCTTCAGAGCTGAAACAGGGTGCATAGAACTCCATCAAAATTGGCTTTTTCCCAGATTGTAGTACCAATAAAAGAATTCTGTTATGGGTTATTAGATCTCCTGTGTTTGCTGGAGGACACAACCAAGGCCTGAGTTTTAAAGCTGGTCAGCATATTCTTTATTATTAACCTTCCCCAAAGGGAACAAGAATGGAAGGGAAACGAAGAAACTTAGGGTTTCAGCCCCAGTGTGATTATGCTGTCCAAACTGGATAGTAAAACAACAGAATTGGAGGTCGGAATCCATACCGCAGAGGTGGCTGGAAAATTCTGGGAGTTCAAGTCCACAAGTCTTAAAGTTGCCAAGTTTGGGGACCTCACAGGGTGGGATTACCCTAACCCCCTTTCATAATTCCCTGAGGTCGTTTAAGGAGAAATAGCAATTGTTTTAAGGACAAAACAGAGATACCAACTTATTTTAATAAGGCAATCTCTGAGTTTTTAGTACAGTACTGAGTGGGCTTTTCTCTCAACTCAGTCCAGTAAATCATTTGGATGGGTGGCTTAGTGGTTTAGCAATAGCTCTGTCCAAACACAACAGAAAGATTTAGAAGGTAACATGCAAAACAGCCAAGATTACATCTCCCCCTACCCACCAGGTTAAACTTGACATAGTATCTAATATTTAGAGGTACCCCTCTCTGTAGTAACTACGATGCCAGTGAGGAAACTTCCAGGCATAGAAAGATTTCTTATGAACCCTCAGAGTGAAGCATCTAGGTTGACGGAAGATTCCCTGAATTGACCAACCATTGAGGACTGGAGCTTCCACAGAGAAGAAGACGGAGAGAAAGCAACCTCCATTTTGTATCTCAAAAATGGAGCACGGTTTTTAAAGGTAGGAAAGCATCAAATGGTATCCTGCTAGATCACAGTTCTATCAACTTTCTTCTAGCTATGGAGAGAATATGAAGCAAAGATCAGAAAGTCATTCAAATTCAGATTCAATCCATTGATTGGATTAAATTGGATGCATTTGATTGAACGATTCGGCTATTGGTGATGCATGGCTTTTACCTGCTACTCTGCTGGCACTAAGGAGAATGGCATAAAGTTGCCATCACTATGAATTTTGCAGACGTCTCTCTTCCAAAGGATGGTTCACCACTCATTCAGCATCCTTCTTAAAATATACTGCTGGATCCTTTGTGACGGTCCACGAGAAGGTAATGAATCTCTTTTGCACCCTGCCTTCCTAGCAACTGGTATCCAGGTCTAATATTCAGAAAGTTCCATACAGCCATTATGACTAATAGTTACAGGTCAACTTATCCTCCATGACACCATCTAATCTTGTCCCGTGGTCACATCTTATACCATCAGGATTCCATAAATGAATAAGGTAGGGCAATTACAGATACCTATCAATCACCCATTGGGCATCATGAAAAGAAGGGTTAAATGGGATGGTGGTGAATGAATACTCTAATAAGATACTGGTAAAGGGAGAATTTAGTGGGAATACACTTGGGAGTTTTTTTGCCTCTGGAAAATTCTGGATGGACTGGCTCGATAATGCTTTTTTTTCTGTTTGCTGTTAATTAATATTTTTCAAATGTAAAAAACATTTAATCATATGTAAATGTGTTGGAATTTCTTAACGGTGCTAGTATTTGGATTAATATCAAATGACAATCCCTTTTGCAGCATTGAATGCTAAAATGGTTCAACTATTAGCCTTGAGATTCATTTGGCCCCGTTTAAAAAAAAAACAGAAATAAGTAAACAAACTCTATTGGCCTTGAAACTCATTTCTTTCCTGTTTGTCTTTAAATAAATGCTGTTTGCATTGGGGCTCATTCAAACAAACATTAGTTTAATTTGGGAAAACAAAATGCAACTTGTTTCCTATTTTTAATAAATAAATGAATGTGTTACTAGTCTTCAAACTTGAAATTATTTTTTCTTTAAAAAAAAGAGATTTGCAAATGCATTAAAATGTTGTTACTGTCAGCTTGAGACCCAATATTGTTTCCTCTCTGCTTTTGCTAAATAAATGCCATTCGCCCTGAGAGCCCCAAAGGGGCTTTTATTTTGAACACAGCTGGGATTTCTGATTTTTCTTTAAGAAACATGAGAAAATCCAGTTGCCTTTGAAATAAAAGCCCCTTTGGGACAACCATGCCGTCTGGGTGAAGGAGAGCCTCCATAGACATTAGTCCAGTGTTTCTCAACGTTGGCAACTTGAAGATGTCCGGACTTCAACTCCCAGAATTCCCCAGCCAGCATTCGCTGGCTGGGGAATTCTGGGAGTTGAAGTCCAGATATCTTCAAGTTGCCAACGTTGAGAAACACTGCATTAGTCTCATTCTTCCTTTTGATTTTGAGGCACCCCCTCCTCCAAATAGCGACTGAAGGGAAGAGCCATGTCGGGGTACTCTGGGGACACCGCAGGCATTTCGGGGTGCGGGAAAATGACCCTCCTTTGCAGGGAATGCAAATAACTGCAGAGCGGCCTTGAAACCGTCGTCCACAGGTCACTCTAACGTTCGTAAGTCTAGGGTCGCGCTCGCCACCCCGCCGGAAGTGGCTCCGCTCTCGCCGGATGTTTGCCTGTCTCGGCTTCCGTAGGCCGCCGCGGTTCTCCTTCCGCCTTGTCGGCGCTGCTGGCCGGACGGGGTCGAGAATGGCGGCGGAGCGGCTGAGCTGGTGGGAGCGCCCCGAGCGGCCCTTGGCGCCTCTCAGCGAGCGGCAGCGGGACTCGGTGCTGGAATTGCGCGGGGCCTCGCCGGGGCTGCCCCTCCCGCCCGAGGTAGGCCGGTCCGTCCCCCCGTCCCATAAGCGGCGGCGGCGGCAGCAGATCCCGCCTGGTTCCCCTCGGCGCTTCTCCGGGGTGAAATGTTGCCTCGGCTTCCGCTTCGCCTAGATCCCGCGGGAGGGCGTAGAAGTGCTAGGCAGGAGGAAAGGAGGCCACGCGGAAGCCCCTGGAAGGAGGGGGCTGTTGGCAGCGAAGCCCTGGGGTGCCAGTGGGAGGAGTTGGGGAAGGGGCCCTTTTAGGGTGCCCCCCCCCGGCTCCCCTCGCCCCTTTTGCAAACCGGAGCTTGGTTGTTTTCCTGCAGACTTCTCATTACCCAGCTAGGTAACACCATCAAATAATGAGCTCATCCAATGTCAGCATCTCTCTCACTTCTGCCGTGTCCTGCGGGGAAATTCTCTGGAGAAAGCAATTGTGTTTGGAGGAATTAGCGGTAAAAGGAAACCAGGCCTCCAAAAAGGACGGCTGGACACCCTCAAAGCTGACCCCAGCCAGAGCATAAAAGAACTCAAAAGAAGCAGCGCAAGATCAGAAGATGAATCGCCAAGAGTCGGACACAACTGAATGGATAACATCGTCTTCATCACCACCATCATCATCATCGTTCTAGAGGGGAGTGGGGTTTGCTCTAGCAAAGCATCTCAGCCCTGATGAGGCCCCCTAGTTGGGTCAAGAAATGTCTGCAAGAAAACCACCAGGCTCAGAGAGCCCCCAGGACGTCTCATTTCAACCCTGAGCTACAAAGATTCTCCTTTATTGGGTTGTAAATCTGATTTGTTGTATTGTTTACACAATATGATTAGATATTATTTTTTAGCATGACCTGCAATTAGAATGTTAATTGCAGTTTAATATTACAGTTTGGCTCTTGGACCTTGTGATTCTTATTGCCACTCAAGGATTGTGGTGTGTTTATCAGGGTCTGATTCTCCCTTGGTATGTGTGTATATTGTATGCATACGTATAGTATTTAAAGACTTCGCTTCAATATTTTATCACTTAGCAACCAGACATGAATTACTTGTACAATACTGTCAATGCCAGGAAGCTTATGGGCTTCGCAGGATGGGAACTGAATTTTTTCTTTCTTTTAACAGCTACCCATAGAAGATTTAAATAGCCTTGTCCAGCCATCGTTAACAGTCACACTGACAGCCACAGTGCCAGAGTCTACAGAGAACATTCTTTTGAAAGGATTCTCTTCTTTTGGAATGGAAAATGAAAGAATTGAAACGGCGCAGCAGGTAAAAAAGAAACAAAGAGCCAGCAAGAGCTCTCTGATTCTGGCATACAACCCCCCCCCACCCCCCACCCCACCCCGACTTGAATAGTTGTGCAGAGATTCAGTTGCAAAGGAAAATATGACTTAGATCACACAGGAAGAATTTGTGTCTTTCTTTGACTGGCCAGAACCAGGAAAAGGTGCCTTTGATTCAAGGAGGTTTGGATGCTGCAGCAACAAGCAAATTATCTTTCCCTTTTTAGATTAATATCCCCTGCACAGCTCTATTTACTAATTTGGCCATTAGCTTTCCACTTCCAGTTGGGACTGAAATAAGCTGTTCTTGGATAGCTGGTGCATTTGTCTCTTTTCTGCGGTTGGGTCATTTTGAGGAGTCAGGCGATCTGCTTTGCCCCCAGAACTCCAGAGTAGGCATTCAAGTCACGTTGATGGAGTAAATTTCATGCCCTTTGGCTTGGGGGAAAATGGGAGGAAAAAATGAATGATGGGATTTGTGAGGGAAGGATTGACAAGTTTTATGCAAGTAGCAGTAATAATAACAGTAATAGTAGCTGAGAGCCAGTTTGGTGAAGCGATTAAGGCACCTGGCTACAAACTGGGAGATTCTGAGTTCCAGTCCTGCTTTGGCCATAAAGCCAGCTAGTGGTCTTGGGTTAAGTCACTGCCCGTCAACCTCTGGAAGGAGGCAACGCCAAACTGCTTGTGGGAAACCTTGCCAAGAAAAATGCAGACCTTATCCAAGAAGAGGATACAATTGAGTGGGAGGGAAACTATGCAGCTCCCTTCCGATTTTGATTGACATTTGATAAATCCTTTCCTAAAACATTTCTTCAACATTTTTAGGAGAATAGCAAACAATAAAGAGAACAAAATTGTCTGCTTCTTCTGAGTTAAGGGTGGTTTTTAAGAGCTTTGTTCTTTCATTGGTCTAGTTCTTCTCGTGGTTTGATCAACTTCATACACAGATGGATCAAGATGAGGAGACCAAATACCAGTATGTATGTGTGTGTGTGTTTCTTCCCTTAATTGTAATGTGAATATGTGCAGTATCCATCAATTATGACTAAAGCAGCTGATAAAAGCTTTAATTCCTCCAATATCTTGAACACTTAGCATCGTTTCTTCCTTTGTTTCATGTATTCAACAAGATATTTGGAATCTTAAAGTCGTTTTGTATATTCTGTTCTTTCTCCGGTTTACATAGAGCTATTTTCTCTTGATTTTCCAATGAACTTGTTTCTCTTTTTTATCATCTCCCTCGCCATGTGTCCTAGTTTCCTAAATGAAGCATGGTAAACAAAGAATTACCATACGTTATACTGCCCGCAGTCGTTATACAACAGGCAGTCCAAAATTTCTGCATTGTTGTATCAATTCTCCCATGGCTACTACAAACACTTAAAGGCACTGTGGTTTGTGTGTTTCTCCAAGGCTGGCCAGGGCAGCTTATTCTGGATTCGAAGAGCAGTGTGATGCCATACTGAATGATGTGAATTGTGCTCTCCAGCACCTTAAGTCACTGCAGGAACAATACCTCTTTGTCTCAACCAAAACAGGAACCCTGCACGAAGCCTGCGAGCAGCTGCTAAAAGAGCAGGTAACATCAGGGTTGAACGGCAGAAGATAAGGTTAGACTTCTCTTGTCCCAAGGCCACAAATGAAGGAATTGGCGTTTCGGAGGAGTCTAGCGTCACATTCCTTAGACCGGGTATTTTTAATAAACTGTTACAGAGATAAATCATCTACCACCCTGAACAAATGCCTCACAAGTAAGAAGAATTGTTAGGACAGTTGCCTTATCTTTTTAACCTGTATCTTTTATACATCATTTAGATTTAGATATAGTTATATACAAATTAGGCAGCGAACATGCCTAATATCCCTGCCTCCTCTTTTCCCCACAATAACAACCGTGCGAGGGGGATTGGTCTGAGTGGGAGGGACTGGCCCAAAGACATCCATGCTTTCACGCCGAAGGGAAGCCTGGGCCTCTCCATCTCCTGGTTTCTAGGCCAGCCCTGGGATGCTGGCACCGGACTGGGTCTCATTCTAGTGCAACTCGCTACCTGGATCTTAATTAGGAATTAAGAAATAATTGAATCCCTTAGTCCATTACAATAGTGTTATTCTCTTCTGCGTAACACTGTCATACCAAGTTTGTATCCAAGTGAAATGTTAGGAACTATACTGAAATGTTAATATAAATTTAATAATCTATGAATCTCTTCTTTTTAGGAGGTGGTTCCACATTGTATGTGATATCATGCTTTTAATTACCTGCTAGTAAATATTTCATTTCTTTTTAAATAGTCGGAGCTCGTGGACCTGGCAGAAAATGTCCATCAGAAACTGTCCTATTTCATTGAACTGGAAAATATTAATACAGTAGGTGCAGCTGCTTAGCCTCTTTTATCATTTCTTTAAAAACAAAAACCCAGCCTCTGCCTTTGAAGTTCTTTCTAAAAGTGTATAAGGAAGATTATTAACTATTTAATAATTAGTGGTTTACAGTTGAAATCTAGTAAACAGAAACACACACAGAACTCATTAAAACTTTGCTTCAAGTATACGTGGGTTAGATTTTGCTCTTTGGAGTGTTTTAATTCCCTCTTTTAAGACAATGAAAGAGGAAAAGCCTAAGAGGCATTAAAATGGAAATGTTAAGACAATGGAGGGTGGAAGGGGGAGCATGTGCCAGTTGTCTCATTGAAGGAGCAGCCCTTCAGGGCCCCCCTGGTGCTGAACGAGGCTCCGGTAGTTGCAGCAGCCTTTGCAGGGTCCCTGGGGTCGGCATTGGGGCACTTGGCGGATGGCCCAGAGTTACAGCGGCCTTCGGGGCCTTCAGGGCGTCTGACAGGTCAGTGGGGGAAACCGGCGGGAAACGGCAAATGGCAATCCATCAGCTGGGACGCCACTACCACGTAGGACTCGTGTGAGGACGGCGACTCGGACTGCCACCACTGCCGCCGTAAGTCGCAGCCAAGCGATGCTGCGTTTTAGGGCAGTGGGAATTTCACCTACACCCCCAGATTCCTCCAGAGTCCCTCTGTTTCAATCACAGCATCTTTGTCTTCCCCTCCTAGAGCAGGGGTCTCCAACCTTGGCAACTTTAAGGCCGGAGGACTTCAACTCCCAGAATTCCCCAGCCAGCTGAGACCCCTGTCCCCCTAGAGATACCGGCTGGCATTCTTTCCAAGCCCCCTGAAGGGCTGTGGATTGTGCTTCCTAATTCTTTTTATGTTGACGAGAGGTGGGAAAGTGTGATTAAAAATGGTCATTCTAAAGAGAATACTGAATGTATTTAAAAATGGTACTAGATAATGAGACAATGTTAAAAAGTTTTATTTTTTAAACGCTAGAAAGCATGTTGCGTAATAATGGTATTAAATCAAGATTTCTTTGGTTGTGCATTTTCATTGACGTCTTTGTTTTGCCTCCAATAAGAAACTGAATTCACCTACACTGTCTGTCAGTAGTGAAAGTTTCATCCCGATGCTGAACAAGCTGGATGACTGCATAGCCTACGTTTCCTCCCATGTAAGTATTGCTCCTGTCCTTCACGCTCCTTTAGAGGACGGAACTGGCGGCTTCAGGGCGCTCGCTCCATCTTTTTCAATTTTTGTTTATTTTTGCTCTGACTTTGTGCGGAGAGTCACCTAGAGAGTGAGATGGGCACTGTATAAATTTGATTTAAAAATATTTAATTAATTTCTGTCTGGAGGATAGCGCAATATAATGTGTTCTTTACGGGCCAAAGAATATGTTCTTTTACTTTTTTTCAGTGGTTAAGTCAGGGGGTATCTAACTGTGGCAACTTTAAGACCCGTCTACTTCAACTCCTAGAATGCCCCATCCGTCCATCCATCCCCATGCAGGCTGGGGAATTCTGGGAGTTGAAGTACACGGGTCTTAAAGTTGCCACGGTTAGATACCCCCTGACTTGTCTAGGACGAATATGGCGTTTTTGCTTGCTTTTAATTTGGTGCAGAGGGAACTTTGACTGCCTAGAACATTTCTGTACATTCAGTTTGAAGCATGCAATCCATCATTCCCTTGTTCATCATTTAACTTTTTTATTTGTCACTCTTATTTAACACCCTTTCCTCTTTTTCCAGCCAAATTTTAGGGACTACTCTGTATATTTGGCAAAGTGCAACCAGTGTCTTTCTAAAGCGGTGCATCTTATGAAAACATACACGGTGAACACCCTGCAGGGCCTCACAAATCAGTTGATGAAAAGGGTAGGCTCACAACTCCTGTACATTCATCTTTAACAACTCACGTTAAATTCCTCTTCAAAGAGAATTGTCTGCAGAAATGTCCTCAACAACGTCTTCTTGCTGATGTAAGGATGGGCAGCTTTTTTGGCCAAATAGTGCATTTTCTGTGGGATGAAATAAATACCCCCCCCCCCCCCCCCGTTGGTGTTCTCTGTTCAACCAGGACCCCTTTCCATTCACATTCGGGGCAAAGAGAGAGCAACAGCACTTAGATTTATTTACCGCTTCACAGTGTTTGACAGCCCTCTCTAAGCGGTTGATAGAATCCGCCTGTTGCCTTCAATCATCCGGGTAGAAAATTGGATTCAGAAAAGCCCAAAATAGATGAAACACTTTTTCACAGAATTGTGTATCCCTAGTTTGATCCTGGCCGGCTTAAGGTCGACTCGGCCTTCCGTCCCGAGGGCGAAAAAATGAGGACCCAGATTGTTGGGGGCAAGAGGCTGAGACTGAACTGCTCGGGGGGGGGGAAAGCGGCATAGGAGCATTAAGGGCTGTTGCTAGGGAAGCCTCGCATCTATAGCCGGGTTTTGCCTTCAGCCGTTCACTGCGCGTTGCTGCTTTGCTGTGCTAATAGTTTGTGTTTCCAGGTATTGATTCTTCAGCAGAGGCTTCTGTCCTAGAACTAGGGAAGGCTTTCGGTTTCTCCTCAGCACGTGCTTGGGGTCCCCTTCAGAGCCCGTCCCTGGGGGCTCCTGAGGAGCATGGCTCCCTCCCTTCAGGGGAGGCTTCTCAGGGACTGGAGAGCATTATCAGTCTCCATTTGGCATCTCAAGGTTGGGCTTCGAAGGAGCAAGAGGGGCCTTAGGCAGCCGCCTCACATTTTGGGAAGAAGCTGTAGGCCTTCAGGTGGGTTGCTGGGGAATTGCTCGTGAGCTGCCTGGGGTCTCCCCGGAGTAATAGGAGCTCGTTCCTGACCCCTCCTGCCCCCCCCCCCAAATAATAATTGCCCTCCAGAGTAATTTTCTACAATTGAAAGATTCAGGCTGAAGAATATATATCTTACACAGGAAAATATATTTATAATAGATGATAGATAGATAGATAGATAGATAGATAGATAGATAGATAGATAGATAGATAGATAGATAGATAGATAGATAGATATTTGTTTTCGTAGATTTTCACGGGTGTAGATATGCTGTTCTTGTTGTATTTGGGTCTTTCCCTGTATATAATATATATATCTTCTCCCTGTCTTACATGGCTTTGTGGAAATGTTCTCCCCCCCCCTTTCCCCCTATTGTGCAATAATGCAGCCAACTTTCTGTTTCTTTTAGGATCCTTTGATGGCTCCAAATTCAGACAACGCCTTTACTTTGTTCTATCTGAAGTTCAGAGCTGCTGCACCCAAAGTCAGGGTAAGTCGAATAGCAATAGCAATAGCAGTAGACTTATATACCGCTTCATAGGGCTTCCAGCCCTCTCTAAGCGGTTTACAGAGTCAGCATATCACCCCCAACAATAATCCGGGTCCTCATTTTACCCACCTCGGAAGGATGGAAGGCTGAGTCAACCTTGAGCCGGTGAGATTAGAACCGCTGAACTGCTGATCTAGCAGTAGCCTGCAGTGCTGCATTTAACCACTGCGCCACCTTGGCTCTTCCAGTGGAGTCGAACAGTGGAGGGTCACTGTCAGAAGGAACACAACATTGTTATGGAAGGCTATTTACTTTAAACTCAAAGAAAACTTACTGGCCTCGACGCCTCCTGGGATACACTCAAGGTGGACAAATGTCCACCGCTCTACATGGGGCTGCCCTTGAAGAGTGTTCGAAGACTGCAGCTGGTGCAGAACGCAGCCACGCGAGCGATCGTGGGTGCACCTAGGTACACCCATGTCACACCTATTCTCCACAAGCTGCACTGGCTACCCATTAGTCTCCGGATCCGCTTCAAGGTCCTGGTCGTTACCTATAAAGCCCTTCATGGCATCGGACCTGGGTACCTGAGAGACCGCCTCCTGCTGATTACCTCCCATAGACTGATTAGATCTCACAGGTTAGGTCTCCTCCGGATTCCATCCGCCAGCCAATGTCTGCTGGCGACCCCCCGGGGGAGAGCCTTCTCTGTCGCAGCTCCGGCCCTCTGGAACGATCTCCCCGTGGAGATCCGGACACTTACTACCCTCCCAGCCTTCCGCAAAGCCGTTAAGTCCCGGCTGCTCCAGCAGGCCAGGGGGCCTGTGAAACATCCAGCCCCTTGGAAATTGTGACTGTTGTATATTTTAATATGTTGTTTTGTGTATTATCCCCCTCCCTTGTTTTATTGTAAGCCGCCCGGAGTCCTTCGGGAGTGGGCGGCATACAAATCAATAAAAACTAAAACTATTCAGTCCTGACATCCAGGTTCTGAAGCTGGGTCTCTGGGTGCTAAAATGCTTCTGTTGTAAAGTGCTCATTAGAAAACTGCCATGTAACGGAAGTGAAAGCGAGCTCTGCCAGTTGCCCCAGCAGGGAGTTTGTTTTGCATGTTCGTAGTTGACATCCAATCCGTCCTTCCCACATATTCTTGAATCAAACCTGTGTTGTATTAGCTTCCCTTCGCTGTCTCTCCGTCTCTGGAATTAGCTGCTTTACCTGATCTTATGTGGATTTTCGATTTTGGATTTTATATTCTTTCATTCCCGGGTCACGAAATTATACCTAACCCTTCACCTATGAAAACACTGGCAGGTTTGAATTAATAGGATTGCCGAGAAAAACCATTTACTCTAGAAAGACAAAAAGCTGAGATTTTTCACATGGGAAATTCCTAGCTATTTCTTCAGAAAAGAGCCTCTCTCGGAGCGCAGAGAGGATTCTGGATAACTGAATGGGATCGAAAGAAAACAGTTCACTTGAGGGGTCATTTACCTTTTTTTTTCCTCCTTGTTTCCCTAGACACTTTTTGAACAAATCGAGCAGCGATCTGAGAAAATGCCAGAGTACGTAGACCTATTAGCATCTTATATTGAAATAAATGCAAAATACCGTTGGGTGGCTTGAGGCCTGAGAAGGTGCCGTCTGATCCTCGTTCTCTCCTTGAGCACAGCAGGCCTGGTTGGGGAGACCCACCTCTGGCCCCAGGGAGGCGGCCCCTGGTTCTCCTTGGGCCGAGAGGGCCTCCTTTGGCTCCACCAGTTCAAATCACTACTCTACGGCCCTGCAAGCAACTGACGTAAGATGAGGACAAATAACTATATGGTGAATTTTTAAGTCAATGACAAGCATGCAAGAGGCCCCCTTGAGAGGAAGTTTGGGAATCAGCCTGCTTCTGTGCCCTCGGAATCCTCCGTGAATATCCCCTGTAATATCCCCTTCTCTTCTCTCTCTTAGTTTCTGATCTCTGTTCACATTTCTGTGGTTTTGTTTTTGAACCGTATGGAGTACTAGGGATCCTTTTAAGCCCAGGATAATTTCAATCCGTTGTAATTCCCACCTCCTGTCCTGGAAGCCATAGAAAGAGCATGAGACACCCCAAAGATGCTTCTTAAAGGTTGCTGGATTTTGCCTAAGCAGCACTGGGCCACTTCCTTTTCTTTTTAAAAATACTTTTTATTAAACATTCATTGCTAGAAGCCAGCGCAGACTGCAATCAGAAGAAAAAAGAATAGGAAAGAAGAAATACAAAGTGCAAAAAGGAAAAGAGAAAAAGAAAAGGAAGAGAAAGGAAGAGAAGTGTGTGTGGGGGGGAAGGAATAGAGAAGCGACTCTTAATCTTCCTTGCAACAAGTAGAGGCAGATTAATGGTTCCTGATCCCCTATGAGATTACATGCTCTCCCTCCCCTCCCATCCATTTTCCAATCCAAAACTCTCATTTCTGTCCTAACGTTGGCAAAAAATCCATAAAGGCTTCTAGAATGTTATAAAACTATTCCATATTTTAGCTATGATCAACAAAGCCAACTTTACATTCCTTTCTTTTGCTTCTAACAATGGAATGGAATGGCTTCGGTCACATCTTGCTGGTTTGCTACATAATTCTAGTCATGTGAATGACTGCAGGCCCCAAAATGCCATTCACTTTTTACTGCTCATTCTTACCAGAGAAGAGGCATATAAAATGTAAGGAGTTTACTACCTCTAAAATTTATTTTCTCTCTGAAATGTATTATTTCTCTCCCCCCCCCCCCTCTTTGTCTAGATACCGGCAACTATTAAATGAAATCCACCACTGTTACCTTAATCAGAGAGAACACTTGTTGGGGCCTAGTATTACTAGCACTGTCACAGAATTAACTAACCGAAACAACAGAGATCATTGTGCTCTGGTAAAATCATATTTTCTTTACTGTTTTATCTCTCTCTGTTTACGTTTTCATTTTAAATGAAATGTTGGCTCCTTTTGAATTTAGTAGAAAAATACTTTGTTCATATAAATAGGTGGGTTTTTTTAGCTTTCAGTGAAATGTATTTTTTCTCTCTCAGTTTTATCACGCAGCAAGCCAATTTTTTCTCAACAATTCCAAAAGAGATCAAAATTGCCTGGGGAGCTTTGATTTTATTTGGCCAATTTGCATATAGGCAGGCACCTTTTTAATTTGCTGTGGTTTGAAAGATCCTAGAGAGAGATAGAATTATTGAACTAATGTTGGTTAAAACCTGAGTGGCGTGTGTTGAGTAACTGCGTTTCCCAATTTGAGTTGCAATAGTGATTTATATCTTGACTGAAACTCCAAGCGACGTTTTTTTTCTCCAAAGCGTTGGGGGACAATCCAGTCCATACATTTTAAGGCTTGGAGAGTAGAAACAGGGAAGTCAGGGCTGAGCCAGCAATGTGACTTTAGCCCTGCCCTGATAACTCAGGGATCTGCAGTGAACTATTCCTCCCTGCCAAGTCAGGAATTAGGGGAAGCGGTTCAGGGGCCATAACCAATATGTCTCAACCTAACCGTGCATCTATTTATGACTGACTTCAGGTGCGAAGTGGCTGTGCCTTCATGGTCCATGTTTGCCAAGATGAACATCAGCTCTTTGACGAGTTCTTCACAAAACCAACACCCAAATTGGAGTAGGTGACGCTTGCAATATGTTCTTTTATCGTACAAAATCCTACCAGCAGCACGGGGAGAAATGACCTATTTTATTCATCCCCTTTTAGCTGGATACCTTGGGTTTCATTTCTGGGTGGAACGGGCTGGCCATTGATGGACACTTTTGATCTTTTGGTGTGTTTGTTCTTCTCTTTTCCAGTGAGCTGTTGGAAAAGCTGTGCGTGTCTTTATATGACGTCTTCAGGCCACTCATCATCCACGTCATTCATTTGGAAACTTTGTCTGAGCTCTGTGGGATCCTTAAAAATGAAATGTTAGAAGACCACGTGCAAAACAATGGTAAGTGCAACAAATAAGAATCAAACAATCAAAATAAGAGCATACATTTTAAACATGACTGGATAGTGTGTACACAGATAGTCCTTGACTTGTGGCTGATCACGTAGCAACTTTTCACAGTTACAATAGAAAACACACACACACAAACACACACCCAAACTCCTTACAACCCAGTTTCAAAATTAAACCCCTGCAGTTATTCACCCTGCCATAACTGGCTGCAAGGACGTCGTATCACCCTCACACAAGCGCCACCAATCTTGTAGTAACTAACATTATTAGGTAAATGCATACAAATAAAATTGTTCTGGTTTTATTCCTGTAAGTCTGTCCATTCTCTGCAAAGGCAGTTCTGCAGTTATTCCCCAATTGGGAAATGAAACAGAATGCCAAGTAAAGAACGTTTACAATAAGAGATCATCCCTAACTTGAGTTCAGGAAACCTTTAGGGCAATACCGTTTTCATCTGGATGGAATCAGTGCAGTGTTTCTCAGCCTTGGCAACTTGGAGGGCCTGTGGACTTCAACTCCCAGAATTCCCCAGCCAGCATGAATTCCATGGCTGGCTGGAGAATTCTGGGTCCTCAAGTTGCCAAGGCCGAGAAAGACCCAGCCTAGTGTGTTTTTGATGATAACTAGGAGGAAGTTGAAGAAAAGTGAGAACTTTTAATTTCCCCCCCCCCAGTGAAACACCTGGGCGCTTTTGCTGCTGGAGTGAAGCAGATGTTGGAGGATGTTCAAGAGCGTCTGGTTTACAGGACGCACATCTACATTCAGACGGATATTATGGGCTATAAGCCTGCCCCCGGGGACCTGGCCTATCCTGCCAAGTTGGAGATGATGGAGGTAAGGTGGGGGGGGGGGGGTTGGCAGAGGAAGAGAAGGTGCCATATCGACAAAAGGATGCTGAGCCTGGTGAAGGCAGGTGGTACCTTCGTGCTTTCAAACTGGCATGATAAAAGAGGCCTCAAACATTGCCATGCTGTTCCTGGGCTTGGGGCATCGGACTAGGTTGAGAAGCTCAAGAGGAAATGGCACAAAAGTTGTGTCCATGTTGACAGCTAAACCCATGTAAGCATAGAGACGGCCCTCGGCTTAGAATTGACCCTGCGGTTTCAGTCGTAGGTTGTTAAGCAAAATGCCCAGCCTGGATTGATGGCTTTCTTGTACGCCAATATTGATGGAAATTGAATTTGAATTTGAATTTATTGCACTTATATGCCGCCCTTTTCCCCGAAGGGGACTCAGGGCGGCTCACAATCCAAGTCAAGGGGGGGGGGTACAAATAAGGAATAAAAAAGACGAACAGAACAATACACAATTTAAAAGCACACAACAACCATACCATTCGAGAAGGGGGGCAAAAACTCTTTAGCCCCAGGCCTGTCGGAACAGCCAGGTTTTAAGGGCTTTGCGGAAGGCCTGGTGGGTGGTGAGGGTTCGAATCTCCACGGGTAGCTCGTTCCAGAGGGTCGGAGCAGCCACAGAGAAGGCTCTCCTCCAGGTGGTCGCCAGTCAGCATTGGCCGGCGGATGGAATTCGAAGGAGGCCTAATCTGTGGGATCTAATCGGTCTATTGGAGGTGATTGGCAGCAGGCGGTCTCTCAAGTACCCAGGTCCAATACCACAAAGGGCTTTATAAGTAAACAACGGTGATATTCTCTAAATAAGATTCAGTATAATTTAGTCACACCAGACGTTATTTTTGCTGAAAGATCTTTTAACTCCAGAGAGTCGCTCCGTACTGAGTGAGATCCAGCCTGGAGGACAGAGAGAAAGAGCTGGGTTAAGATCATTAGAATAAGGAATAAAACAAGCAAACGTCTTTTATCGGCTCCTTCACAAAATTGGGTTTTTTCCTGGCAGCAAATTGCCCAGAGCTTAAAAGAGGAAGAGAGGAAGTGGCCTGCAGAGGCTTCCTTGCCGGCTGCAAAGCAGGACGATCCAGACAGCTGCAGCGAGGTAAAACTTGGTACGTATGTGCCGTTCTGCAAAGTTGCGTCCTTGAAAAAGGTCTGCTGCTAATAATTGCGTTTGGACCCCCGATTCTCCGTGTCTAGAAAGCCCAGGAGGGAAACACACACAAACCGCTTCATTGGCTGTAGGGACCAGTCTCAAGTTTTGCTTTGAAGGATTGGAGCAGTTGTTGCTTTCGGCTGCTGTTTTCTGGGCCTCGTTTGGCTTAAAGCCAGTGTTTCTCAACCTTGGCGACTTTAAGTCCTGTGGACTTCAACTCCCAGAATCCCCCAGCCAGCTGTGCTGGCTGGGGGGTTCTGGGAGTTGAAGTCCACAGGACTTAAAGTCGCCAAGGTTGAGAAACACTGGCTTAAAGCATAACGGCCGATTCTTGCCTTGCCTCGAAAGAGCCTCAAGGTGCTTCAGTGCCTCAAAGGCATTGAAGATGGCCTTGCGGGAAGAGGGGAAAAAGGACAGGCGTAGATGTCATCCTAGGGGGCGGAACGGAGATGATCCCTAGCTATCTAAGCCCTAAATTCTGGAGCTTGGCACCTGGAGGTCGGCCGGCTGGGGGACTCCGCGAGTTGAAATCCACACAGGCTTGAGGAGCCCTGATCTAAGCCATCCCACCTCCTGCATTTGCAGATACGCTGGAGCCTTGCAGTCCTAGAGCCCATCACTCCGTGTCCCCTGCGGATCTCCACGGGATGTGGTACCCTACCGTCAGGAGGACCCTGGTCTGCCTCTCCAAGCTCTACAGGTGCATTGATGTAAGCAGTTAACACTTTTTATTTATTATTATTATTATTATATGCGGAGGGACGTAAATCTTTTATTAAGGTGCCCTGTTGTTTCAGATGTATTGCCGGGTAAATAAATGGCACTTGACCAGGTAAAGTGAGGCTGCAGCCGTATCACCTGGGTCCCTTCTGAAAGGCTGCCTTTCTGCCCTTCTGCAGGGAACCGTCTTCCAAGGGTTGTCTCAGGAGGCTCTGTCGGCCTGCGTTCAGTCCTTGTTGGTGGCTGCAGATTCCATTGCTAAAAGCAAGGTCAGGTATAAGCACTCCTCAGAAGCGGGGGGGGGGGGATTGGCAGCTGGATTCAAGTGGGGGGGGGCAGAAGGGTTTGCAGGTTGCCTCCCGTCCCTCTGAGGGTGTCCTCAAAGCTGCTCCTGGTTTCTCTTTTATCAGTTCCAGGTCAGTGCTCTGTGTCCGCCTGCCTTCACATCTGATGTTGTTGTTGTAATTTAGACTCAAATCGACGGACAGCTTTTTCTAATAAAGCACCTGCTGATCCTCCGTGAGCAAATTGCCCCCTTCCACACTGAATTCACCATTAAGGAAATTTCGCTGGATCTGAAGAGGACCAGAGGTATTGGATTGGGTTGAAGGGCTTCAAGGTGCCCCAAATGCAGCAGGGATGAGAAACCCTTCGGCCAAAGTTCTCCCTCCTGACCGACCGTTCAGCCCTCCTGGGAAACCAGGCAGGAAGCAGGACGGGATCAGCTAAATTCACTTTTATTATAAGGCTGCGTTGACAGAATCTTGCAAGGCTGAAAGTACAGGCTTCCTGCCCTCCGTTGTCCATAGTGCGTGTGTTTGGCCAGAAATCGGAATGGGTAGATAGTGAATTGTACACTATGCTTTGAGTACAAAATGCATTTGAGTGAAAACTTACCCATAGGCTGATTGTCTCTGGAGGTTCTCAGTCATCCAGGCCATGATTGTCCCAAAGGTGCTTTAATGCCGTTCCAAGGTGGCTCCACAAACATCCTGCAGAAAGCACAGCTCCACAACACGGATCCTTTCAGAAGTTCCAAGGAGGCTCCACACCCATTTGCCCCACTCAGGGGACCCCAAGGACACGGGGAACCCTCCAAGCGGCCTCAACGACCTTCTCAAAGGATGCAAAGGACCAGCTGTCTGCAAGGAGTATCAATCCTTCCCTTCCCCACCATCCAGTCAGAGCTGAAGAAACTTCTTGGATGAGAAGCGAAACGTCTTGAAAGAAGAAACAAGAAAGTCCAGTTGCCTCCTGAAAAAAGCACCTTTGGGATTGTCAACAGGCTGGAGATCACTAAAAGATCAAAATTTCATACTGCAATGCGTAGAAAGCCTATGCACGATTTCTATGTGACCTTCAAAATTGACATGAGAATTCTTAGAAGTTCCATTCAATTTGAACTCATAAAATAAATATTCATAAATATTCCTTAAAACGGTCCTCTCTCCTCAGATGCTGCCTTTAAAATCCTGAACCCCATGACGGTCCCCCACTTCTTCAGACTAAATAGCCACAATGCCATCATCCAGTTCTTACTGGAGGTAAAAGAATGCTTCTTCCAAATGTCAGCCTGCCTGGGGAAATCACTTCGGGGGCCTGGCCGGCTCTCAAGGCCCCTCTGCATCCCCCTTGCAGGGCACGCCGGAGATAAGGGAGCATTATATTGACTCGAAGAAGGACGTGGACCGGCACCTGAAGCTGGCTTGTGAGCAGTTCATTCAACAGCAGACGAAGCAGCTCGTTGAGCCCCTGCAGGAATTTCTGTCAAAGGTATTGAAGCCGGTTTGGCCTTTTTAGATCTGAAATTTTGCTCTTTTCATTTTGCTTCCTGAGAGAATCTCTCTGTGAATGGGCAGATTCACTGCTGGATGCCCAGTTAAAGCTCTCTGGGGCTTACGAAAGGTTTTGAGCCGACTGAAAGGCTCTCTATGGGATGCTACATACCCACTGAATGCCTATTTCCTCCTCCTCCTCCTCTTCTCCGTCCTTCAGGTTTCAGCCTTGACTGCAGTGGCTTCTCAGAGGGGTCCCAAGTACAATCTCTCGCAGCAGCCTTGGGCACAACCAGGTAGCTTTTTCCAGCTGTGGAAAACTCTGTGCTCTGCCAGGAGCTTTGTTGATTTCGAAGGCTTTTCAAATAAAGTCAGTGGCAGGTTTTATTCCGTAGCTGCAATCCAGGGGGTTGGGTTGCTCTCCAATTAGCTGTAATCTGTTTTTGATTTAATTATGTAAATCATTTAGCATTAATAGAAGAATTGGATTTTGTATTTTAAAGTGGAGCCTGTCCTTAAGAGGGATTGTCTGTTTTGAGAAGAACTTCTGTAGCCTGAGAGCCTTTCTGTCTTTTTTATTTACAGTGAAGATAAATGACTTGGTGTCATCAACCTACAGGAGAATAAAAACAAAGCTGCCATCAACCTTACAGAGCATGTCGCTTTATTTGTCCAACAAGGACACCGAGTTCATCCTCTTCAAGCCCGTGAGGGTAGGTCTTTGGGAGCATCAGACGTCACTTGTGCAAAACACGTTCGTCTTGAGAGCCAACATGCGCGGAATTCCTGCTTTGCATTGTCCTGCTCGCCATCCTTATTCTGCTATAATTGTTACTTCTCAGCCTGGGCAATTTTCAGACAGCCTGGCTGGGGGATTCTGGGAGTTGAAATCCACCAATGTGAAAATTGCCAAGGTTGGGAAACACTGGTGTCTGCCGTCTCTCTCCTGCTTCCTCCTTTTTCTCTCCGTAGATCTCAAGAGTCCAAATTGGCCCTTGGATCCCTGGGCCTGCATGTGTGTACGAGAGAATTGAATGGTGTGACTTAAGTGCTTGCAAGATTGTGCGGAGGACTGTCGCACAACCTTGGAACTCAGTATTTCTGCACATGTTGCTTTTAAGATAATGAAGTCACAAGTGTTTTTTTTTCTTTTCCATTAAGAACAATATCCAGCAAGTGTTTCAAAAGCTGCACGCCGTCTTAAAAGAAGAATTTAGTAATGAAGATCTCCAGATTATAGCTTGTCCATCAATGGAACAGGTTATCTAAGAGTTTATTTTCTTGTCTTTTTTTTTTAAAAAAAGTTTTTAAATAGTTTTTTAAAAACTATTTGTCCTTTATTTTGGGAGTAAAATTTCAGGTACAAAAACTTATGGGGAGAACGTAGAAAGGATGGACGGGGGACAGGGGTGGTGTGAATTCCTGAAGAAGTGGCAAAGGGGCCTTCTAAATCTTCCAGAAAGTTATTTGTACTTCTAAAAAAAAACCATCTTTGTCTTTCAGGTCAACCTCCTTTTGTCAGTAACGAAGTAGTCACCTGGTAGCCAAACCGCACAGCGCTGCTTCACGCCATCCAGAGTGGAACCACCTGGCTGCCCTTCGGATGGCTTTTGCCTCTGTGCATCCAACCTCTCATCCCTCCAAGGAGGTGAAGAGCCACTGAGGCTGTTCTGCAAATTCAGAAGCATTCCTGAAGGTTCATAAAAGGCGCCTCTCTCTCTCCCTGGCAGCAGCTGCCCTGAGAGTAATATTGCCAGTAATGAGCACTATCACATAGTCCAGTGTTTTTCAACCTTGGCAACTTGAAGATGTCCGGACTTCAACTCCCAGAATTCCCCAGCCAGCGAATGCTGGCTGGGGAATTCTGGGAGTTGAAGTCCGGACATCTTCAAGTTGCCAAGGTTGAAAAACACTGACATAGTCCATACATGTCAACAAACCATCAGACTTCGTAGGGTGTAAAAGTGGTCATGGTGAATTTACAGAAGATGCCACATCATCAGATGATTGTAAACGTAATCTACTTTGAGACATCGGTGGGTTTTTTCCGCTCCAAAATCTTTATAGTGACGAACACTAACATTGTTCTGTTTTTATTCCTTGCAAATAGATTGCCTTGCCTTAAAAGTATGTCTACAGGTTATGCAGAAAATACAGTGCAGTGGTGATAAATTCCTGTTTAATAGGTTATGACTGAACTAAAAATTAGTATGTGGAAAGATTTGGAGAATGGAGAATGTCATTGTGAAGTGTAAAGCTGCAAGATCTAGTGCAAAAATAGAAGCAAACTCTCCTTATTTTTTCCCCATAATTAAATCTTTACTTGAATTAGAGCAGTGTGTTTGTTACTGTGATGTTACAGAAAGACATGCCTTTTGTATCAATTGATTCTTGTGCGTTTCTGCCGGGCATGGAGAAGTGAAGTTTGCATTTTACATCTAGTATATATTGTATTATAAATAAGATTTTAAAAAATTATATTGTCCAGGGAACTCAGATAATTTTTAAATGAGGTGTGTTTATATATCTTTCTGTTTAAAATATTGGTATTTAAATATTAAAAGTTTTGCAGACTCCAGACCTTGTTCTGAATTGCTCTGTTTAATAGTGGACTCATCCTGTTTTTAAAATCTTATATTCCAATTCTTTGCAGAGATAAATAAATTTTAAAGAAATGGAAATCAATGTTGTTTGTAAGCATTAGAAAATAGTCCCATCAGATTTTATTCTAATCCACAAATTGGTATCCCAGTTAAGTGAAAATCACATGTAAAATAATCAGCTGTGAATTTTGACTACAGAGATTTTCAATAGAACAGAATGTGAATAAGTATATTGTATCTTAAAGAAGTTGGAAGTGGGTAATTTAAATACTTTACTTTCTAAAACAGAGTATCTTCTATTACAAGCATTAACATTACTTTCCAAATCACAGAATAAATGTAACCTGTACAGATAGTTAGCTAAATAAACAATGTATATAATTTTTTTAATCTTTCCGCGTGATCTTGTTCTCATTTTTTTTAAAAAGGTTTTCTTTGTTATTCTGGAAGGGTTTTGTTTTATCCAATAATCTTCAGTAAACTTAACCTTGTTAAAGTCTTTAAGATCTTAATTGCAACTGCAGAAATATTCTCCCTGGAGTAGCTGCCTCCCTTAAAACGTCTCTTCAGGCCCTTTTGAAAAACACCGGCTGTAGGCTTAACTGGTGTAAAGAAAAAAAAACCTTCAAATTCTGTATTGAAAAAAAATACATGGTTATTTTATGTGCACCTAGTTAAAGTGATTAAAAACAAGACACGGAAGAGATACAAAAGGTTGCCAGAATATCTCAGAAATGTTGCCTTTTAAAGAGGTTTAGGTGGTAAATATACCATATTTTTCGGAGTATAAAACGCACCCTTTTTTCCTCAAAAAAGAGGCTGAAAATCAGGGTGCATCTTATACATTGAATACAGCATTTTTGCCTCTCAAAGCCCCGCCCCCTTCACCAAAATGGCCATGCATCCCCTTATGGAGGCTTTCAGAGAACTGGGGGCTGGGGAGGGCAGAAACGAGCAAAAATGGGCCGTTTTTTGCCCCCCCCCCCAGCTCCCAGCAGCACTCTAAGCCTCCATAAGGCTATGCATGCAATTTTTTTGGGGGAAAAAAACGGGCCTGTTTTTTGCGAAAACAAGCCATTTTTTGTTCATTTTTGCCCCCCCCTCCCAGGAGCCCACTGCTAGCCCCCCCCCAAGCCTATTCATGCCTTTAAAAAAAAAAACACAGGCCCGTTTTTGCAAAAAACGGGCTCTTTTTGGGAGGTTTGCAGAGTGCAATTTTTTTTTCTTTTGGAAAGCTCTTTAAATTGATCGATAAGAATTAGATTGATCAAGTGCTGTGCCAGCAGGAACAAAGTCTTAGGTGCTGCAGATTGTCAGTGATTTCTTTGTCCAGCACATGGATAAATACACCTGGAAACATCTCCCTACCTACCCTCTCTCTCCCCCTCCCTCCCTACTGTATTTCTCTCTATTTCTCTCTCTCTCTATCCCTTTATCTACCTACCTAACTACTCTCTCTCCTTACCTACCTACTGTATTTCTCTCCATTTCTTTCCCCCTCTATCCCTCTATCTTATCAACCTTTTTTTAAAAAAATTGCCTCTTCAAAACCTTGGTGCGTCTTATACTCCGAAAAATTCAGTAGTTGAGCCCTTCAAGAAGAGGATAAATTCAGATAAGTCTGCAGCCAAGATCTGTTTTTTTAAAATGTATGCATGTATGTTTGATGCTTTGTTGGCTCCTGGCAACTGTGTGGATTCATTCTCACCCTGAAGTTTCCTTGGCAAAATGTTTGTGTGTGTGTGTGTGTGTATACTTCACCAGTGTCTCGCTGTTGAGAGACCGAGCTAACCTGCTTGTCAGCTGCACACTCAAAAATGTGACCCTAGTACCCATCTGCACAGCTGAACTAAAATTCAACTCACGTCATAAATTAATAAGTTTGAATAACGCCCTGATCTAATCGGAGGCAGTTTTAAATAAAGTCTACAATCCTCCTTAAGGAAATAAAGGCAAAATCAGACAGCAAGAGGCCAAGATGTTTTCCCCTTATCTTGAGAATACTTGGGATAGCAAGAACTCTCGTAAGCAATGAAGCAACCTCTTTGCATCCTCAAACCTCCTTCTTAGAAAAAAGCCCTTCCCCAAAACCAGTTTGCAAACCACCTGGATTGGCTGGGATTAGAGGGCCGTTCCTAACCACCAGAAAGGAGCCATCAAAGGTCAGCCTGGAAAAAAAACCGCAATCCGGCCATTGTGTCCAACACTCCGGGCGGGATGTCTGCGGTTCAAAGCTCAGCCTCTGCCAACAGCAGCCAATTTACTTAGCATTTAAGGCTCTCGATTGCTATGGAAACCCTGTCGAAAACTCCTGAAATTGACCTGGATACGCAAGGGGGAAAGTGGAAGCTGCCCAACTCAGTTTAAAAATAAAATGGGGGAGGGGGAGTCTCCAGAACGTTGGCATCCCCCCCCCCCCGACCTTGCAAGGCCAGCCATTAAGGGACCCCGTTCTCTGAAAGGCATCTAGAGCTGCAGAAATATGTTAGAACAAACCAAAGCATCTTCTCTAGAAAGTAATGATACGTGTGAAGGATCCAGAAGCTTCAGCAACTCCCCCAAATGTGACATACAGGTAGTAGTCCTCGTTTAGCAACACAATGGGGACTGGCAACATGGTCATTGAATGAAGCCGTTGCAAAGACTCTAGTCTTTAAGTGAATTGTGTATCCAACCAGAGGCCGATAAAGTCTCTGGGATGAACCCAGCTCCTGCGTAGGAAGTCCACCCTGGGCCGGAGGGCCCTTTCCGAGTCCATCAGAAAGCCCTGTGTCTTCACGCAGAGCCAGATAATGAGACTGTCCAGATTATGCCACCCTGAGCCCGTCCTGATTAAAACCTCCCACCCCGGAGCCGAAATCTCCCAACACAATGAGCTTAGGACAACGCAACAGCCCTGCTGAGACCTTAATACCCAAGGACAATTGGGATTTCAGAACTTGTAATGGAGACCCATTAGGGCGACTGAAATGTAATAAATGAAGGATGCCGAAGGGGACATTGTGGGTTCCCAGGGTCCAGAAGGAGCAAATGGGGAAGAGGAGGAAGACAACCAGAAAAAGCTACAGGCAGTTCTCTTCATTAAAGACATGTTCCATTCACGTTGAAACATGTAAAACGAATGACCTTGGGAAGTTTCCAAGCAGGGTCTTCCTAGGAAACTCCCAGTCGTCCTAGGGATAAACTTTGTCAGAGGTTACAGGAAGACACAGGGGGGATCCGATCTCCTTGGCTCAGTGCTTTTCACCAAGCGAACCGAATAATGGAAAAGGGTCCAAGGGCCAGGTCACCAAGGACGCATGCAGACAGCCAAGGACTGTAGATCTGGTGACGGGAAATGGAAACTCAAAATGAATTGAGGACAGGAAGCAAAGGATGCCAAGGACGCCACAGGGGGCCTCCAGAAGGAAGAGAGCGAAGTAGACCAACCGCTCGACAGAGAAGGCGATCGTGCTAAGGGCTCTCAAGGCAGAGGCGAAAGCACTTCTAAAGCCTTGCTCTGGTTCCATCTTCTCTAGGAAGCCACCATGCATTCCCCCAGGGGACGGCAAAAAGCAGGACGAAGGCAGGGCTGGAATGAAGAGCGAGGCCGAGCGGAAGAGGCTCGGGGAATCTCTCTCCAAATTAAGTGAGTTGCCTCTTAGGATCCCAAAGGATCCTGCTGCTCTGCTTCGGCCGACCTCATGCTTAGTCACTGAGAATCCTGCAGAACTGGAGAAAGTGCCAAGGGACAGAAGGTGAACGGGGTGGGGGAGGGTGGGGTGGGGTGGCATGTTTGCAAAAAGAAAAAAAAAAGGAAAGGAAGATCCTTCAAATTAACACACAAATCAGTATTAAAATCTGTAACTTGGAAGATTCTGGAGCAGATCATAAAAGCAGTCGATCTGGTGCAATACGGTCCCTAGATATTACCGTGTTTTCCCCAAAATAAGACAGGGTCTTATTTTCTTATGACCCCCCCCTGAAATAAGAGCTTGGCCTTATTTTCGGGGAGGTCTTATTATTTTTGAGGTGCAGGAGGAGGTGGGGAGCGTGGTCACCTCATGGCTGCTGCTGTGTGGCAATATTTTGGGGGAGGGCTTATTTTCGGGGAAAGAGGATATGGCTCTGTCAAGGACACATCGATCTTTCATCATTTGGAGTGATTTCCAAAGGATTTGAGGAAATTATCCTGTGCTGATTAAAGAGATGAAAGATCCTCCTCGTTTCTTTATCCTTGTTTCTGGCTAAAGAAAAGACGGGTCTCAAGTGCCCGAAGGGCCCCTTCTCCTGGGTGGCTGAAGGAGGCAGCAATTGGAGGGAAGGAGGGCTGTTTCAGGAGGGGGAAGACTGAGACTCGGAATAACTAACTCCACCTTAGTTGTGCCAGGTAGAAGTTGGTCTGGAGACGGTTTCCGTGATTCTGTTCCATCGCCCTACTACCCGCCCAGAACTTTCCAGAAATGCAGCTGGTTCTGGTCTTCTGAGCTCGTCAGCCGAGCTGGGGACGGAAACGGGCTGGAAGAAAGCAGCAAGGACTCTGCTGGCTTTGTTCCAATTGTGTATCCAATTCTCAAGACCCCTCCACAGAATCTCCATTCCGGGCAGAGATTAAAAACCTTCCTGCTCAAGGCCACTTTATGGACGCACCTGTCCCGCAATGCAAAGCCATCCTTCAGCCTACCTGCCTTTCCCTGCAATGGTCTTTGCAAGGTTGGCAAAAGCCCAGGGCGGTTTATTCATGACGGCAATTCACGGCATCTGACAGTTGCAAGGCGTGAAGGTGCAGTTGGGCTGGCAAAGCACGGGGGGAATTGCGCAAGGGAAGGCTTGGACCTCCTCCTCCTCCTCCTCTTCCTTACCAAGAGGAGGGAGGATCTTGGAACTATTGCAATAGTAGCAGCAACCCCCTCTTGCCTTTTCAGGGCTGCAAAGCGTCAGAAGGGACCATTCGGCTCCTTCTGCAGAACTCAGCTGCGGATAATGCCGGGGGGGGGGATGTGTTTGTCCCAATAAAGGTTGAATTGCTGCACGGGGATTAAGGTTCAGGCTGTCCCGCTTTTTGGAAACGCAGCTGCGGGGGGTCGGTGGCAGCAAAGTCTTCGAGTCCCGGGAGGAGTTAGTTAGGGAAGAAAGAGCTTCCCCGCCGCCCGTAACGCGCGTTCACACGACCCGCAAGGTTTCTCCCAGGCTTCGTGACGTCATCCGGGCCACCGCGGCCGCCGTCCAGGGTTCATTTGCATAGCCCCGCCCGGCGCCCAATCCCGCGAGGCGCCCTGCTTTGCATGCGCGGTCCGGGCCAGTCAGCGAGCGAGGGGCCGGGCCACCACGTGCTGTTGCTAAGCTTCGGCTTCGGGGTTGTTGCTATAGCGGCCGGCCTATCAGCGCCCGCGACGCCCGGGCCGTCCACGCGCGAGTCCGCCTCCGAGGGCGGGCTCGGCGTCCGCGTGCCGGCCGCGATTGGCTGCGCGGCGGCTCCGCCTGGGGCGACTGGCGGGCGCGGCTGCCCGTCGAGCGAGCGGCCTGCCAACCGGGGCAGGCGGGAGGCGCCCGTGGCCCGAGCCCTGGCAGGCGGCGGCGGCGGCGATGGAGTGGAACTCGCTGCTGATGCTGCTGGAGGCCGCCGAGTACCTGGAGCGGCGGGAGCGCGGTGCGCCTGGGGGGCCGCGGAGGGCGGGGGGTCCCGGGAGGGGGGGCTCCGGGGGGGCTCCGGGCCTGTCTGACGCGGCGCTTTCTCCCCGCAGAGGCCGAGCACGGCTACGCCTCCGCCCTGCCCTTCGAGCGGGCCTGCGCCCGGAGGAGGAGCGCCGCCAGGAAGGGCCCCGGCAGCCGGTGAGTGGCCCCTCCGCCGCCCTCCCCTCCCTCCGCCGGGATCCCTCGGAGCCTCCGGAGCCTCAGCCACGTCGCCCGGGGCCCTCGGGGGAGGCAGGCAGGCAGGCAGGGAGCCGGCAGGCCCCGGACTCCAACTCCCAGGGGGCCCCGGGGGCAGCGGGGGGGGGCACGGGGGTCCCAGCGGGGCTTCTCCTCCTCCTCCCTCCGGAGGGCCCGCTGAGCGGCGCCTGCGTGGCTGAAGCGGAGAGGGCGCTGCTGCCGCTGACCCCCCGCCCCGCCTGCCTCTGCTCCGGCCGGGAAAGGGAGGAAGCCGGAGGGCGAGAGGAGGGCTTTGCCTGGGGCCTCCCTCCCCCTCCCCCGCAACAGCCTCCCCTCCTCCGGCTGCTGGGGGTGGGGGTCGTGGTCCTTGGAGGGAGGGAGGGGAGGGGGGCTGGGGCAGGGACAGAGCCCAGAGCAGGAGAGCCTTGGAGGGGTCCCAGAGGCTCCCATGCAGGAGGCCGAGCGGGGGAGAGACGGGGAAGGGGCCCAAGGGAAGCTGCTGCTGCTGCTGTAAGGCCCACGGAAGAAGAAGAAGGAGGAGGAAGAGGAAGAAGAAGGAGGAGGAGGAAGAAGAAGGAGGAGGAGGAGGAAGGAAGGAAGGAGGAGGAGGAGGAGGAGGAGGAGGGAGAAGGAGAAGGAAGAAGAAGAAGAAGAAGAAGAAGAAGAAGAAGAAGAAGAAGAAGAAGAAGAAGAAGAAGAAGGAAGAAGAAGAAGAAGAAGAAGAAGAAAGAAAGAAAGAAGGACAGAGAGGAAGAGGAAGGAGGAGGAGAGAGAGAGAGAAAAAGAAAAGAAAGAAAGAAAGAAAGAAAAAGAAGAAAAAGGAGAGAGAGAAAGAGAAAAAAAAGAAAAAAAAAGCAGCAGCAGCAACCACCTCTGGAGGAAAGTCTACGTTTGCAGGCCTGGGGAGGCTCCGGGCAGCCCAGAGGCAGGAAGCAGAGCAGCCCCCGAGGGGGAAGAAGCCCCTTCAGAAGGGACCTGTGGGAGCCGGTGCTGGGCCAGCTCAGGACAACTTCAGGGGGGGGGGGGGCTCCCTGCCTCTCGGTTGGGGACCCTCCTGTGGTCGGATGGTGGCCCAATCCAGTTGGTCCGGGGCGGCCTGCTCCAGTCCCCTCTTCCTTGCTATGACTGCCCTGCCTTGAATGTAGGCCTGCCCCAGAGTAGATCTTGGGGGGGGGGGATGAGGGGGCAGGGACCCCTGACTCAGTTCTCCCCCTTCTTCTCAGGTCCCCCTTCTGGAAGTAGCCATGGGTTGCTTAACCTGACGGAATAAAAGAGAAAGCGTGTGAAAACCAGGTATGGTGGAGGGCAGTGTTTCTCAACCTTGGCCACTTGAAGATGTCCGGACTTCAACTCCCAGAATTCCCCAGCCAGCGAATGCTGGCTGGGGAATTCTGGGAGTTGAAGTCCAGACGTCTTCAAGTTGCCAAGGTTGAGAAACACTGGTGTAGGGTGTGAAGCCAGAGTTTCATCTACAGCTGTCCTGCGGGTTCTGTGGAGGATAGTTGCCCTTTCCTCCCTGGGATGCCTAGTGGGCAGCGTGCAGTATCCCACAACACATGCGGCTATGGCAATCCCCTGGGCACATCGCTAGCCTCGCGTATCAGGTACAATCATAACCTAAGAAATAATCAGCATTTTTCTTCCTTTTTGGTGATGCGATTAAGCCCCCAGCCTTCAGCGTGCAATGGCATTTTTGCCTTCGGCTCCATCCGTTATTTGGTGCTGGCCTATGAAATCATGGCTATTCCCTGCCGAGTTGCGCATCGGCTGTGCTCTACCAGGGTTGAACGTATGTGGTATTTTTGCAGTGCTGTAATACTGCTGGCCCAGTGGTAATTACTTTTTTATTCCTGGGAATATTTTTTCTCCCGTAGATTCCCAAAGGTAAGGATGAGGTAACGTCAGTTTATTCCGGAGGGCCCATGGGATGGCTTCCTTCCCCGGGATAGGGCAGGAGCCTCCTATAAGATTTGCTGTTTGTTGAAGATGCTTCTACATTTAGCTTAAGTTCTTTAGTCTGCAGGAGGAAAAACATACCTATTAAGGCCATTGTTTTCTGCCGTGGCCCAAGTTCATTTAACCTTCAGTTAGTCCTGGGACTGAGTTTTTGATTAGGTCTCAACAATCACATTTCAGTTTGAGATGTTACAGAAATGTCATCTGATTCAGGGTTGATCTCAAAACTGTGTTAAACCTGAGGAAAACAAAGAAATGGTGGTCTTTGTATACCGAGAGGTGCCTAACTTCTTTAAAAATAGTCCCTATTGGGAACTTTTAAAACAAATGTTTCTTTTTTGAGTTAATACATAATATTCTAAAATATCATATTTTCTGTTTTTAATAGATCCTCACATAATGAATTAGAAAAACATAGGTAAGTAATAAACAGAATTGATAGAGGTATTAATATACAGAAAGGGAGATTCAAATGTGGCATTGATAATTACTCATTTGCATATTGATAGAATAAATGAAGCTTTTTAATTATTGAAAATCATTAAGTTAAATTTATGCAAACTACTCATTTGCATATTTATCCATACCATTTTTATTAGGGGTAATTTTATGCGTACATATTTTATCAGTTTGCAGCAAATTTGGAAGCTTTTAGGAATTCATTTTAAAGCAGTTATATTAAAAAACTGAGTGATTTATATTTTGATTCCAAATGAAATTATGTTTAATTAATTTTAATTTTAAGAAATTGTAACCGCTTATGGACATTTCTTATGGAAATGGGATTAAATGAATGTAAGTAATTTTAAAAGAATTAAGTGAGAAGAGAAAATTGACAGCAGGAAGTTAAGAGAAGGATTTGGTGGTCTGCTAAGTTTAGCGGTGGTTCGGCCCCTTGAAAGAATGGAAGAAGGTCGGAGGGATGGAAAAGCGAGACGGGCCGAAGGAATACTCTTTACAAATGAATATGGCATTTATTTTGGGGGGGGGGGCTTTTCGGGGCTGCTTTGCAAAAGGCTTTTTGATGCCTCTGCACCTGAACGTGTGGAGGCAGCCTGGACTAGATGTGTTCCGCGCAGCCTTGTGAATCTGGAGGAAGATCTGTGCCTTTTCTGCACAAAGCCTCCCTTGAAGAACCTCATCCACAACAAGGGTTCCACATGAGGCTCTTCTTCGGTTGCTCATTATTAATGTGTTTCTTGCCATCGTTTGCTGATCGCATCAGATAAATATAGTTTTCACATAGATAAAAAAGATCAGTAAAAAACTGGAATTTAGCCTTAGCTGCTGCTGAAGACTTGGAGAATTCATTAAAAAAGAAATGCTCCTTTTGGCAAAAATAATAAGCTGAACAAGATGTTGTAGATTCAGCTCTAGAGCCACGCAACAAAAAGGCGCTACTTTTAATGAACGTATGCTAAACTGTATTAAAATTCAGCAGTGCTGGTGATCAAGTACTGAGGAGGCGAGGGCCAACAGCAGAACCAGCCATCAACACACCCCAATCAACCTCTAAAAAGTCACACACGCACAACCGGGCGCCACATATAAATACCACACACAAAATAGCCCAAAGCCCACGCTCAGTTCCCTGAGGATGGGCTCCAGCACGAGTCCCAAAAGCGACTAAACCCCTGGTGCTACTGACTGACCCAAATTGGGTCCTGTATTAAAATTATATATATGTATGTATGTATGTACATATACACATACACACACACACATATGTATATATATATAACTTTGTCATTTCCCTTGTTTGGGAACATTTGTAGTGCTTATCAGCTGCCCTGCATCATTTGGCAAGTGGGTGGCCTTGTAAGTTTATTAAATAAAATGACTAAAGAAGATACTGTGGAATGTCAGTTTTCACAGGCTGAGAGCGTAGATTAAACTCTGCTTTCCAAACACCCCTTTCTTGGCTCCGTTTGCAAGTAGTGACTGCTTTTTGCCCACACAATGAGACATTTCAGAGGCCTCTTTTTCTCCTTGGAAGATGCTCGAGGGGAAAGGATGAAGCAATCCTTTCCTTTAGGCAGATCAGCAGTTACAAGTTTCATCACTTACTCTTCATTAGAAGGCCCAATTAACTGAGGAAGCTATTGAGAAATATGCATATTACAAACTTGAAAGAATTATTCTAATGTTGTTTCCGGTCCCACATTTAAAAATTGGTCTTTGGGGATTGCCTGTTGAAGCAGACCACAGGCCCAGTCTGCCTGCTGCCCAAGGTCTAAATCTCCACCTTGTAAAGGTTGAAGGGAAGAGAAGGCCCGCCCCCAACTCCCCCACCCTTCAGTCAGGACTGCATCCCTGGGAATTGCATTCCAGGGCGGGGGGGGGGGGCTCTGGAACAGGTGGGGGGTGAATTGTAACATGGGCTTGCAACTTTGAATGCAGCAACTGCAGCAGCAGCAGGAGCATTTCCCAGGGATGCATGGTGGACGCTCAGTCATGGCAAAATAGACAGGAGACTTTGGACGGGAACCAAGTCTGAAGCCCTGCGCTGCCTGCCTCCCGGCCCTCGGCCTTGAACTGGGAGGAAACCCCAGAGGGAAGATAAAGGAGGCCCCCACCTCTTCCAAACAGTCAAAACAATCGGGTTCCACCCTCACTTCATCCCCCTCAGGGACAGACTCTTCTCTTAGTGACCGCTGGGCCTGCATGACCATTCAACCAATCAGACCAGTCGCTCCCCTGAACACCCAAGGACTTTGCCACCTGGGAAGTTTTATATCCCTTCACCACAAAACTCCAGGATCTATACTGGTGGACGTAAAAGTCAAGTTTCGGAATCTTTCTACTGACACTTTTTGAATAACACAAATATTTGTACTGGGAAAACCATTCATTTCGCTTTAACCAAGTTCAAAGGGCAGAGGCAGACTTAGATGGAAGGAATGGCTTTTTTGGTTTTCCCAATCTCTTGGTTTCACGTGCGAATCTACCCAGGCAGGCAGGAAGGAAGGGTTTAGTGGTCGCAAGCAGAGTCAGTGGGAGATTTGAGGGAGCCCAAGTAAAACCTTTTAGGAGAGAGCGAGGAAGAGTTTCTGTATCCAACCAAAAGGTTTTTTTTTTTAGCCAACCCTTGGTTTCCATGCACCATCTTTTATTACAAGGGAGCAAATAAACAGTAATAACGCTGGGGGGGGGGGAATGCTTTTGGATTCCTGCGTTATTTTGTGTTGATCTAAATGGCAAATTCTTTCTCCTTCCTCCAAATGGGCCTGGGTGTTGGTGAATGAACATGGCAAAGACGGCTCAGTGTGCCAAAAAAGAAAAAAAAAGCATAGCTCAGTGAAAATACCGGTTGTCAGTGAGGAAAGAAAATTCCCATTCGGAAGAGCCTGAATGAATTAATGAATTAATACAAAGTTTATGATAGAACATTCTGCATATTTCAGTCCACTGTGACACACCTCAGCTGTCCTTTGTAGATCTTGGAAAGCTGTGGAACGGCGCAGCCGAAACTGCCACAAGGCCAAAGGTTTCTTCCATGGGAGATGGAATAGAACGCTTGGTTTGGAGGAAAGGCTGGGGATCGCATTGTTTTTCATTTTCCCTGCCTCAAAGAGAATATTGCTAAGGGTTAGAAAAAGGAGGCTCAGGAAAAGGAGGAACTTTGTGTATCAGTAATTAAAATAATTGAATGATTATTGAATAATTGAACTTGACATTGCTGGGCCACCATTTAGCTTTAAGAGCATGTTGGAAGAAAGAAACAGCAGATCCCTCCCAAGAAAGCTTCAGGGATCCCATCCCCAGGAATCGTGCTTGGCCCAGGGCGTCTTCCATTGTTGACTTTGCCTTCAATGTGGACAAACCATATCCTGATAACACACTGTAGTCGTGCATTTTGTGTGGATTGATACACCGTGTTGTGTGGCTCCTATTCTGCGCTTACGATTTTGCTGTATTTGGTGAATTGGACAGGTAGAGTTTGTTTACACGTTACCTGAAACGTCCGAGGGGATCTCTTGTAGGCAATAGCTGTGAGGCATGAATGCTAGTGAAATACGTTTTATTTATTTGCAATTAAGATTGTGTCAAAAGCAGGGCAGATTTTGAATGCTAATGAGACCAAAGCCAATCTCTCGTTTTTGTTCATTTCAGGCGGGCGAAGCTGAGGCTCTATTTAGAGGAGTTAAAGCAGCTGGTTCCTTTAGGCGCCGAGAGCACCCGGCACACCACCCTCAGCCTCCTGAAAAGGGCCAAGACGCACATTAAGGTAAACCAGAATGACGCTTCCTTCCTTTTAGCCTTGGCCCAAATCCTTGCTAAAGTTCTGCTTTCTAGCCTTCGAGAGGGACCCGGTCAGCCCTCAGAGCACCTCAAATCACGATGAAATAGGAGGCGGCTTTATTTATGACCTCTACGTGTCCTTTTTGTCTTCAGGGTAAACGCTGAATAGGGCCTTACAGTAGTATATAAAACCAAAAGTAAATTGCAACCTTGATTCCTGGTCTCCTTCATTTCTCGTGATTATTTCAGACTTTGACTCAACTTATATTCCCCCCCCCCGCTTCAAAGAACGTCACTGAAATAACTCAGAAATGGCACGACCTCATTTAGGAATAGTGTCCTGAAGTTATTTGACTTCCCAGTTCCCCAAAATCCTCTGGAGGCTTTATGCTACAACTCTCCATCCCCTTAAGACACAGACCACAGATGCGGTCACAGAAGCCGATGCCTTTGCTGTTCGGCCCCAAGCAAACCATGCAAGAGAACTTTCTGGAGCATCCTGTGCTTGACCGCGTACGGGCTCCCTATCGTAGTCTGCGCCCACAACGGGCAATATATAAAAGGTGAAGAATTCACATTTTAAAATATATACGTTTTGGATTTCCACAGGCACAAGCACGCATTTAAGCAGCGAGATTTCTAGATCAGTGTTTCTCAACCTTGGCAACTTTAAGTCCTGTGGACTTCAACTCCCAGCTCTGCTGGCTGGGGGATTCTGGGAGTTGAAGTCCACAGGACTTAAAGTTGCCAAGGTTGAGAAACACTGATCTAGATAATGGCTTTGATATCTTAAGAAAGAAAAGCAAACACTCTCCTTTTTATTTTATCTTGTTTTTTTGCTTAACATGTCATCCAGATCGTGGTGGCTTATTTCAAATGGTTCTAAAAACCGTTGATTTGCAGCTAGAGGTGAACTCAGCCGGTGATTTACTCGCCCTTGTTTGAATGGCATGTCGGAAGACCTTAAGGCAGAACATCTGCAGGAGGGCCTGATCCTCCCATGGAGGAGAATTGGCAGGAAGAGTCGGGGGCTCCCAGTTAGGTTGACCTTAGAAGGGATGGAGGTGAGGCCAGAGGTGCCACCGGAAGAGAGAGGCGGTTAAGGGCAGCTCCATTTCCTCCCGTTCTTCTCCAGTGCAAATGGGTTTAGGTGGATTTCCGTGATGAAAAATCCACGTCCATTTTAACTAATAGAAAAAGGGTTGCTCCGATTTACAGTCTCAACTGACGCGCAACAGGTTGTTTGTAACACCCGCTTTGTACTCAGTTAAATGCTTTCCCTCTTGGAGAACCATCAAGTCATTTGTTTTTTATGCCGCGATGTTTTTCTTTCTGTGGCTCCGTATCATTTGAGTCCTTCTGTTGTACAGGCTGTTATAGTATCCTACAGCTTCATGTCTGCATGGACCCGATCAAGTATATAAAGAGAGCCTTTTGGGGGGAACAAGGTTAATTTTGAGGGAGCAAAAGTACGCAGGGCCTCCCCCTTCTTCTTCCCATCTCTCCCCCCCCCCCTCAATCCTGATCAGGGCTGCTGGGAAAAGTCTTCAGCTCCCACCCATTGCAAGGAAGGTTGTAGCATGTGACTAACGGGGGGACGGTCCCCTTCAGGATCCCTCCTCTGCAGTCCAGGGGCTAATCAGACACGAGCAGGAGATTATCTCCCTTGCTAAGCAGGTGGTTTCCTTACTTTGGCTCCATAGAAGTTGGAAGAACAGGACCGGAAAGCTCTGAACATCAAGGAACAATTGCAGCGAGAACATCGGTACCTGAAGCGCAGGTTGGAGCAGCTCTCCGTGCAGGGCCTGGAGCGAGTCCGCACGGACAGCCTCGGATCAACGATATCGACCGATTCGGAGCAAGGTAGGCGGTTCGAGTTCTGAAGTGGTCCCCACCCTTGAAATTGCACAGGCAGGGACAGAGCGGGCAGTAGCGAGGTTTAAGGCCACTCAAAGCTATCCAACTTCCTTTTGAGAAAGAAAATTTCATTAACAATTTGTGATGGGCTGGAAAACAATTTAATAAGCAGTTGGAGAGAAAAGTGGTTGCTGCAGAGAAGAATGAAGCGTTAACGTCAGAGGTACAAAAGCTTCAGGATTCAGCCTTTTTCTCTTTTTGCAAAACAAATTACAGCTCAGGCTGTAAACACCATCTTGTTCCAATCCAATCTGAAATAATCCGGCCACAATTAGAACGTTAATGTTGGACGATATCCCAGGACCTACTGAGGTGATTGTTGCATTGTTACTATTATTCCTCAGAATGAATACTGGACTTTATGCTTAGCTATTAAAAGCAATAATTTAGTTTGAGAATTTGAAGTTACCTTTTAAATGTATTTATTGCAAGTGGACGCCTTTTTGTACAAACCTGTGAGAAATGGTGTAGGGTCTCCTGCTTGGGCAGGGGGTTGGACTAGATGACCTACAAGGTCCAGTCCAACTCTGTTAATCTGCAACATATTCTGTACTTCCAAGAATTCCCCAGCCGGCCATTGCAGCCTGGGAAATTCTGGGGGTTGAAGTTTTAGAGTTGCTGCCACACAGCTTGTCCTAATCTGTATATTGGTGGAATGAACAGATTCTACCAAAAATGCCCTCACTGTTGCAGACTTCCCAGCAGAATAGATTCAAGATACACGTGGCCCATAAGCACCCTCCAGATTCCCACCTTCTGCATTAATTTGAACATTCGAAGCAAGTAATGCATTTTTTTAAAGCAAAATATAGGAAGGACTGAAAGATAAACTAGAATTGGCCACATTTTCAGTCCCCTTGCTAAAACACAAGAGTGTTCACAAACCACCGGGGTGGGGTGGGGGTTTCTGTGAGTCAGAGATGCTCTTTCTCACCCAGTGGTGACATTTTCCTCTCGGTGGATTAGCCCAATCAAATCTAAGACCAACTGGTGCCTGAATGAATGAATGCCTTTTGGGGTTTTTCTCCTAGTACAGTTGGAGACTTGGATATTTCAATTACACTGGTATGTGATGTGCCCCCAATCTCATTATTTTCTTATTGACCTATCTGAAACGGCATAGGGTGCCCTGCTTGAGCAGGGGGTGGACTAGACGACCTCCAAGATCCCTTCCAGCTCTGTTCTGATTGGTTTGGGATTTTTTTAACTGCAACTCCTCATTGGTTGCGGATTTTTAAGGTCGCAAAAGGTGTTAATTGCAGGTTGATCAGGAAGAATTAAGAAGTCCCTTACAAGGACATCAGAGGTAGTCCCAACCAATTGCACATCCCTCCCAATGCCCAGGGTATTTCTCCTGGACGTTTTGTGGGGGGTCAGATCAGGAGCTGCAGCAGCCTTGTGTCCCACGCGGTGTCTTTTTTCTCCTAGAAGTCCTGGAAGGAGTTAGTGGTAGCTGGGTCGAATCAAAGTGTAATGGAAACAAAAGAGAAATAAATAGGAGTCTTGATAAAATAACTTTGAGATCCTTTATTTTAGTTTATGGTCACTCTGCATTAATAGCCTTCGGTGGCTCCAATATGCAAAATGGCTGGACAGAATAGACTAGAATAAACAATAAAAATTCCAATAAATAATATTTATATCAGAACTACAATATTTTTAAAAACCATTCATTCATTCCACATTTTTGAACTGCCCCCGGCTAATAGCTGATGGTGCATGATCGCATTGTTCCGTAATTCTTTTAGTTCATTTGGTAACTCTGAAATCAGTGGAGTGTATCTAAGAGGTTGCTTGCAACTGTCAAAAACGTACAATTGGAAGGGGCCAGGAGAATAATTCTGGAAGACTTTCAAGCTTTCACATCAGTTGCATCTCCTTGTAGAGGTTTTGCAGAAAGTATTGGCAGAATGCTGGCCTCTGCCACCCCTCCTCCTCCTCCTCCTCCTCCTCCTCCTCCTGGAAGTCCCCTCCACGTCCTTGTTTCTCCTTAGGACCCCCACAGAGGGAAGTGGGGGGGGAGGAGTGGCATTGGATAAGGCTGAGGAGATTCAGCTCTGAGACGAGCTCTTAAGCACATGCAGTCCTCGGCTTACAGCAGTTCACTTAGTGACCATTCAGAGTTATAATGGCACCGAAAAAAGGGACTTACAACTGTTTTTCACACTTACGACCTTCCCCGCATCCCCATCATGGCCACGGGATCAAAACCCAGAGCCTTGGCCACAGGTTCACATCTACGACTGTTGCTGTGTCCCAAAGTCCCCCTTTGCCACCTTCTGACAGAGGCAACGGGGATTCACTTAACAACCAGATTGCTAACATCAACTGCAGTGATTCACTTAACAAATCAGGCAAGAAAGGTTGTAAACCGGGGCGAAATTCACCTCCCCGTCCTGCTTGCTGCCTATTTATAAAGCGTTGACTCCTCTCTTCTCCTCCCACACAGAGGTGGACATTGAGGGGCTGGAATTCACCCCGGCTGAAATGGACAGCAGCGGAAGCGCCAGCGAGGCAGAAGACAGCTTGCAAGGCAGCTCGAGCGACAGCGGCTACGCCCGGCCCCACAGACGCAGCCACGCCCGGCTCCTGTAGTCTCTGCTGCTCGGGTCTCCTCCCGGAAGCCTTCCCTCCTCCTCCGCGGCCCTCGACCTGCCACCCTTCCGAAAGCGGCCCTGGGGAAGAGGCCTCCAACCCCCCCTCCCGGGGGGGGGGGGGCTCCCCAGGCTACGGATAATACCGCAGTAGAAATCATGGGTTTGGGATTTTCCCCTGCAGATTAGATAACGTTTTGGGTGAAAGTTCCTTCCCGTGCCCACTCCTCAAGCCCCTACTCATTTGGGGGGGGCTTGGTTGAAGTTTAGAAGTTCCGCTTTTGAATAAATGACTTGGACCCATTGAGATAAATCGTTCTAGATGTTAAAATCCGAAGGGACACGGCAGGGAGCTAACAAATTGGTATAAGGCATAAGAATGTGGCTTGGCCAACGACCGGGTACCAGGCTTCCCTCCCGGCAGACCTTGGCGGATGCAACTGATTCAGAACTGCAAAAAATCCCCTTTTCTCGTGTGCCTCCTGCCTCCTTCGCAGCTTCCTTGGATTCTTTGAAAAGGAAAAGGTGAAGCTTCTAAAGTTTGATTGCCATTTTCTAAAAAAGATAGTTTGCAAAGGCTGCTTCTGCTGCGGTGGCTCCTCTGGGCCGTTTGGAGACAGGGAGGATGTGGCGTTGATTGGCTAAAAAGTGTCCGTGGGGGTTCTTTAAAAGGAGGAGGAGGAGGAGGGAAGCTGTTAATCAGGCAGTGACCCCCCCAGCTTCCCCTGTTTTGTAGCAGCTCATCCCAGCTACTCTAGCAGCACCCTCCCTCCCTCCCTCCCGGCGGCTTCTTCGGTAGGCCAGACGGCCAGGCAGGATGGGCTTCTGATACCCAGAGACCGCCAGGGCCTCCCCTCCCCCCCACCCGGAGGCTTTTACCAATAGGGTCTCCGGGATTCGTTCTAGCACCACCAGCCGCCCGTCCTGCTTCTCCAGCTTTTCACGCCCAGAGTCCTCCCCCCCCCCCCTGTCTTAGAACCGTTCAGGACTCTGCCCTCCTCCTCCTCCTCCTCCTCCTGCGCTCAGGGAAATCCCGAGACATTTCAGTGCAAGAAAGGAGTCAGGTAGGCCAAGTAGGGGGCGCACCTTTGGCGGGGGCTCAGGTGTGACAGCCATTGTTGCGTTTGATCAAGGATCCCCCCCCCCCCTCCGGGAGGGACTGTCTCAGTTTGTCTCCTCTTGCAGGCAGGAACTGTGAAAGAAGCTTCTGGATCAGGAAAGGCTTAGTTGGAGCTCTTGGCTTCTTGGACTGGATTGCAGGTAGTCCTCAACTTACAACTGCTGCCATGTGACCAATCTGATTTTACAACACTTTTTGTGACGGCCGCCATGGTCGTTAAACGTAGTTGTTAAATGAATCAGTGCTTTGCTCTGGGCACAGTTTCCACAAGACAAAATAGAAGCAAAGTGCTACTTTTTTGACAAAGCTGTCCTAAAACGGGTCACGTGGCCACGGGAGGCTGCCGATGGACACAAGTGCCCTGGAGTTGCCCAGCACTCAAAATCCGGCCATGTGACTGTGGGGGGGGGGAAGGGAGGGGGGGCACCCTTGGAGATTAAAGTCTGGGCCTCAAGTGGCCTCAAGGCAGATCCATCATTGAGACCGAACGGTTGCTAAGCGACCAGTTCAATATTTCAGTATTTTTATTGGCGGGTTTTGAATCTCGGCATCTCCCCAGGTGGGATAATTCAGGCAGCCCCGTTTGCCCAGCCCTGTCTTGTTTCTCTCTGGAGGTGCCAATAAACGGAAAGGAAAGTTTAGCTTTACATTTCAGTATTGATAACTGTGACTTCTAGGCTCTCCTGGCAGTTTCCAAAATTAACAAAATACTCTCTTAAGATTGCCTCCTTCATTTAGCACTCGTCCAAGCTTTTTAGAATGTAGTTGCTCCACTTGTAGCAATATCGCAGAGTTGTGATTGAAAACAGTTTAAGCTTAGTGAAGTAATTAGTCTGGCTTGCTGATAATTAAAACTGGACCAATCTTTGCATTTTTAAAAAGAAAAAGTGATAAAAAGCTATATACTCTTACAGCCACCTGGTTTATTTCCTATAGGTATATTTCCTATAAAATAGTCTTTATTGTATTTTCCTAATTCTTCTGAACTACTTAAGTAGAGAAAGGAGATACTGAACCCAACCGGAGTCTCAGGGACTCTTCATGTTTATCATATTGTGCCTTGTGAACTTTCCTTTCCTTCCTTCCTTCCTTCCTTCCTTCCTTCCTTCCTTCCTTCCTTCCTTCCTTCCTTCCTTCCTTCCTTCCTTCCTTCCTTCCTTCCTTCCCTGTCAGAATTCTTGATGGTGTCATTTTGCCTCAGACGAAATATTGCGCTTACTTTACCTTTCCACAAATGGGAAAAGGACGCACCCACCTATTCCCATAACCCCCCCCCCTTCCTTAGTGAGATATGTAATACTTGTGCCTCTTTGAGAAGTGGGCTGCAAGAAACTCCCCGTGCTTTGCTCCAGAAATTGCTATCCTTCAACACACGCGTGTTCAGCCCTAGCGGTTGAAATGAGGGGGTCCCCTTCAGAGGCACCCAGGGACACCCCCCTCCTCCCCCAGGGGAGCCCGGCTGGGGCGCTGGACTCTGGCGCAGAGCTTGCTCTTTAACCGGGGCAGCGGGATGCAGGATCAAATCAGTGCCTTTGGCTACTCAAACCCAAAACTACAATTATGTGCTTTTCAGCATTGAAGATTTTTAATCTTAAAGTATATCCTGCTGGGATGGACGAACTTCTCATTTTGTTGGTCTCTCTTTGTTCAGTTATACTTCCTTTCCCTTTGGTGCTACAAATCAGAAAATTAGGAATTCAGTTCTGGCAGCTCGTGACTCTTGAGGACCTCGGATTTCTCCTCAAGAATAAGGTGGATGAAATGACCTTTTGTCGCCTTCCCTCCTTTGTCCATGAGGAGAGCCGTAAGGTTGTTTCCCACAGCTGCATTTCAGATTAGTAAAATCTGTTACTTTGCTATTATTTAGCACTCCTCGTATGCTAAACGCTTTGTATGTTTCTGACGTCCCCGCGGGGAAGGGGATACAGCAATATAAGGATTGTGTGTGGCTGATAACAGCAGCATTAATGACTAATTCCTTTTGATTATTTTGGTTCCAATTTCCAAATCAGTGCTTTTTTCTTCTAGAGGCTTCAATAACCGTTTAACGGGGAAAATCGCTAGTAACGTTAGTTTCCTCTTAGAATATAATGAATTTACTCATGGCTTTTAGAACCTTTGTTTCATGAAAAGCAATTCTTGCACAGAACTTTCCTACCGGAAAAAATATATATATATGGGGAGAATGGAAAAGAGACTTTGTGAAAAACATCGTTGACTTTCTGCCCTTCTGATGTTTTTAAAAACATGTGTACAGTTTAATGAACTCTTCCATGCTGAGTATCAGTGGCTTTGTAGATCTTTTATATTTTCAATAAAGGTTATTCAATATTCTGAGCTGAAAAGTCCTGGCCGTTTCTTCTTTCCACTCGGCCACTCCTGCCAGTGGCTGCTGTTTGAACCCCACGCCGGTTTTAAGGTTAATGCATCCCACCCACCACCCACCCCCGAGCAGGCACTGGCTTAGATTCTGCACGCGAGGGGGGGTTGGGGGTTGGTCTGGCGGACAGTTTACACTCAAGCCCGTTGCATGGATTAAGAATTGTCTGCTGGATCATTTAATTAAGGAAGATGCTGAGTGTTTAAATCAATCTTACTTTAAAAGACGCCAAAGAAATTTGATACCAAGGCAAGAGCCAAAAGCATCTGGCGGAGGAGCTTAAGATACAAAGAGCACCCCGCCAGATCTTTCCTCCATCTGCACTTCGTTTTGGGCGGTTGAGAACTGGCAGTGGAAGACACTGGTTGATTGCCCTGATCGGGTGATCCCCCTCCCCCCCCTGAGCACAGGAAGACAGGAGTTCTCAGGGCAAAGCCCCCCCCGGGTGATTGGTGGGGGGGGGGTGTCCAGGGAGGTTCCTGAGCGCTTGCAGTTTCCCCGAAGGGCCCGGTGGATGGTTGGGTCCGGTTACTCTCCCCAGCGAGAGGTTGGCTGAGCCATGGATCACATTGCTCCTACGTGGCCTCTCCCTCTGTGCCCATCCTCAGGTGGGCTTTCAGGAGGTGGGAGGGCCAGAAGAGAGAGGCCGCTGAGCCCCATTGGAGGGGGAACCAGAGGGAGCCTGACCGCTACCCATTTTAGCAGTTGCCTGGTGGCCTTAAGGGCAGTGAAACCTCTTTCTCCACCCTCCTTGTATCTGCTGATGGTGGCCTGATCAGAGTGACCCGCTCCCTACAGGGCAGGGAGGGCACCCGGGAGTAGAGTTTGATTAACAATGAACAATTGTGTTAAAATGTGTTCAAATTTTATTTGAAGAATCAACCAGTGGAACACCTTCCCTTCAGAAGCCCCCATCTCTGGAGGCTTTTCAGAGGAGATTGGAGGGTCATTTGTCCAGAATGGCTCTAGGATCTCCTGCCTGAGCAGGGGGTTGGACTAGGAGACCTCCAGGGTCCCTTCCAGCTCTATTCTGATGGATTGTTTGATTGGCTCCGGTCTAGAGTCCGAGTGGGCAGGGGGCGGTCGAGGTGTGTCCAGAAGGCGACCCCCAGGGAAAGGAACAGGCTTCCGGGTCGGCTCAGTCACCCCTTCATTGGGTCTCTAGGCCGCTAGCAAAGGCTACTTAATTAATTTCTATTAGGAAATTTTAATCAAAAGATAAAGAACTAAGGTAAAAATATTTAATAGGAGGGGAAAGAAGAAAAAGCCAGAGGTGGATGTGTGTCACATCTCAAAACACAAAAAAACTCGGAGCAATGTGTAAATTCATACAGCGCAGGAGGTGCCTTTGGAGAATAATTTGAACCCCGACGCCTAGAATAGCATTTTCTCACAAGTTGACATTGCGAGGTGGGAATGAAATCTTCACAGCCACACTTGTTAAAGCAATGCCATGTGTAACGGTTCCTTAAATAAAGCTGAACATAATCGTAAATAATAAGAGAATGAATGCAGGGAATTAAAATTTGAGAAGCAGATAAACTGCAGTGTTTCTCAACCTTGGCCACTTGAAGATGTCGGGACTTCAACTCCCAGAATTCCCCAGCCAGCATTCGCTGGCTGGGGAATTCTGGGAGTTGAAGTCCAGACATCTTCAAGTGGCCAAGGTTGAGAAACACAGAGATAAAGTATCTTGAAGATTAAGGGTAGAAGACTTCTTATTCTTTACTTTCCCCTCTTATTGATATGATGATGATTATCGTTATTCTGTTGCTTTGCAGGCACACTGAGAGAGCTGATGCACCAGACCCAAATTCCTGGTGCCTCTAAACACACACCTGGCCAAATAAAAGTATTCAGTTCAAGACGCTGAATCTTGTTACCTGGCCTGCATCTCCTAGTGCTATTTAACCTCCTAATGCTAATACTAGTAGCCTCTAGAGGTCCTATTTGCTGGTAGTAAATCCATGCTTAGTTCATGCCCTCCCTACTTTAGCCTTACCATTGGGGAATGGTGCATTACGACCTGGGATTATAATGGTGAGAGGAGGAGGAGGAGGAGGCAAAAAATGGTACGAAGGGGGGTACCAGGGAGCTGAGGAGGTGGTAGTTGTGTTTGGATGGAGTTGGTGGTTTTCTCAGCAAGGGAGGGGGGAGCTTTATGGGCCCAAAGTCCAGGCCTGGGATACTGGATGGAGAGGAGGAAGCAGCGCCAGAAAGAAGAGAGAGAGCATCAGTGCTATAAATTTCCTTTTTTTCCCTCTTAACTCTCTTTTGCTCACTAATTCTTGCCCTTTTTTGGGCACTTTTCAGAGCCTAGTTTGCCCGGAACAGGAACAGCATATCAATCAATCCTGTCTGAGGGGGGGTAAGGAAAAAAATTAGTGCAAGGAAAGGTGAGAGACGGCCATTAAGTGTGACTCAAGTGTTCTTGCATTGGAGTTCTCACGCAGAGTGTGATCACAAATGATGGCCTCTCTTTTGTTCTGAAACAGGGATGTTTTCGTCAGTCCCAGCCCAGGGCTTCCCAAGGAAATAGTTCTTCATCAAATTGGTCTTTGTACTGAATTTATTTCCCTGAATAAATTGTCTGGGATTCAGAGGCTGCTCCAGTGGAAGTCAAACGGCAGCTGAAATTCAGTGAATTTGGGGAGGGGGGGGAGAGGAGCAAGTGGCTGGGAAATCTGCTGCAGGAAAGTGCAAGTTTAAACTGAATATTTTGGGGGGGAGGGAATGAATTCTGCTGAATTGACGTCGGTCCACCCTTTGCAGCTATAACAGCTTCAACTCTTCTGGGAAGGCTCTCCACAAGGTTCAGGAGTGGGTTTATGGGGACCTTTGACCATTCTTCAGGAAGCGCATTTGTGAGGTCACACACTGATGTTGGACGAGAAGGCCGAAGGCCAAGAGCCGAGGTGGCGCAGTGGTTAAATGCAGCACTGCAGGCTACTTCAACTGACTGCAGTTCTGCAGTTCAGCTGTTCAAATCTCACCGGCTCAGGGTTGACTCAGCCTTCCATCCTTCCGAGGTGGGTGAAATGAGGACCCGGATTGTTGTTGGGGGCGATATGCTGACTCTGTAAACCGCTTAGAGAGGGCTGAAAGCCCTATGAAGCGGTATATAAGTCTAACTGCTATTGCTATTGCTATTGCCTGGCTCTCAGTCTCTGCTCTGATTCACCCCAAAGGTGGTCTATCGGGTTGAGGTCAGGACTCTGTGCAGGCCAGTCAAGTCCATCCACACCAGACTCCGTCATCCATGTCTTTATGGACCTTGCTTCGTGCACTGGTGCAGAGTCATGTTGGAAGAGGAAGGGGCCACCTCCAAACTGTTCCCACGGAGTTGGGAGCATGGAATCATCCAAAATGTCTTGGTATGCTGAAGCATTCAGAGTTCCTTTCGCTGGAACTAAGGGGCCAAGCGCAGCTCCTGGAAAACAACCCCACACCATAATCCCCCCTCCACCAAACTTTACACTTGGCACAATGCAGTCAGACAGGTACCGTTCTCCCGGCACCCGCCAAACCCAGACCCGTCCGTCAGATTGCCAGATGGAGAAGCGCGATTCGTCCCTCCAGAGAATGCGCCTCCCCTTCTCTAGAGTCCAGTGGCGGCGTGCTTTACACCACTTCATCCGACACTTTGCATGGCACTTGGGGATGTATGGCTTGGATGCAGCTGCTCGGCCATGGGAAGCCGTTCCACGAAGCTCTCTGCGCGCTGTTCTTGAGCTCATCTGAAGGCCACATGACGCGTGGAGGTCCATAGCGATTGACTCTGCAGAACGTTGGCGACCTCTTCGCGTTATGCGCCTCAGCCTCCACTGACCCCGCTCCGTCAGTTTACGTGGCCTCCCACTTCGTGGCTGAGTTGCTGCCGTTCCCAAACTCTTCCACGTTCCTATAATACAGCTGACAGTTGACTGTGGAATATTTAGGAGCGAGGAAATTTCACGACTGGATTTGTTGCACAGGTGGCATCCTATCACACTTCCACGCTGGGATTCACTGACCTCCTGAGAGAGACCCCTTCTTCCACAAATGTGTGCAAAAACAGCCTGCATGCCTAGGGACTTGATTTTATACACCTGTGGCCACGGAAGTGATCGGAACACCTGATTCTGATTATTTGGACGGGCGAGCGAATGCTTTTGGCAATATAGTGTATTTCAGGCCATGATGGACGGTATGGCTGTTTGCCAGTTTCCATGGGCTCTGCTTCATTTCACATTGTTTTTGACTTTTCAGATCCCTGCCTGGCTGGCATTTTTACCCGGGGAGGGCAGCTGCCGGCCGGTTGGCTGAGCTCCTTTGCCCATTTGGGTGAAACGCTTGTGCCCACTCCGTATCCCCCGAGGCACTCCCGTCTCCTCACCGCCCTAAAGGTTCCTCTTGCCAGTAAGCTGGACCAAGTCCCCTTATATTGATCTGAAGAAGAAAATGTTAGTCCTTAATCATCCTTGAAGAGCGCTGTGGCCGGCCTTACTGGCTCGCCCCGAAGCCTCGCCGGATTGCTAAGCAACGGCTCTGCAGGATGTTTCGCAAGTATTTATAATCTCCAGCCTGTGATTTATTTATTTTTCCCTCCCTTGAGGAGAAGGAAGAGAGCCTGGGCTTCCACCAGTTCAGGTCATGCTGCTCCCACCCAAGTAATCAACACGGAGAAGTTTTTCCCACAGGCGGAATTGCGGCATTGTAAGAAATGATCCAGGACTGTATTAACCCGGAAGACGAGTAGCCAGGCCCCCCTAGAAGCCCCTTCACACGTATTTTTCCACGTCTGTAGGGGTGCAAATTCACAACATCTGCTTTTATTCAATGACAAAGGGGACAAACCAGTCTTCCTGGATTGTTGTATTTATTTATTTTATTTATCAAATAGATTGGCCGCCTACCTTACCACAGTTCTTTGCTTTGCAACATTAAAAGATAAAACTCTAGAAATGGAATACTACAAACCTGTAAAAATTATCTAGTGCAATAGCTAAAAGATGGGGAGGGGGGAGTAGGATGAGCGGAGGGGGAGGGGGATCTGATATTTATCTGAAGGCCCCCCCCCCCCTGCAGCCCAACCCAGCCCTGTCTTTAGGCTGTTGCTGCCTAAAGTTTTGTAAAGAAGGAAATGCCTTAATTGTTCCCGGTCAGTTTCCTTTACATGTGTTTGCTAGAGGGTCATAAAGGAAGAGAAGGAATACAGCACTGACCACTCACCTTGAAGATTTTATTTAATTTATTTATGTAGCTGCCCCTCTTGTGGAAATAAGAAGGAATCATCATCTCCCCCATCGACCCACCTGGACAGAGGCTTCCCGGACCCACAACTGAGCGTAGAAAGAGTTGTAGAACTCCTTTGATGCTCTCCTGGTCTAGCAAAAACCCCCACCCGAGGAACTTCCTGGAAAAGCTATTGGACACCCCCCCCCCCCGCCCCAATTGACCAGAGTTGGAAGAGTGTGTGTGTGTGTGTGTGTGTGTGTGTTGTCTAAGAAAAACTCTTAAAAGATTTGTTTGGATTTTTTCCGTAATCCTCTCAGGGCCGCAATCTATTTGGTCCCTGAAATCAATGCATCCTCCAAGTATAAAGAGGTGCCAGTGGTCATCCTTGGATGTTTTTCCCGTTGATTGGGAGAAGTTTGGAAGGAAGAAAAGATGCACCAAATGGTTTTCTTATAAGATTTTTCTGTTGTTTTCCTACACGATGCAAACTGGAGCCAAAACAGAAGCAGCAAGACTGGCAATCTAGGCCAGGGAGCGAACGGTGTGCTGACAGAGTCTTCTGGTGACTCAAGGATGGGGGGAAACGCCCACAGCAACCCACAGGGGCCCTGAGCTCCTTGTACCCGTTACTGAAGGACGGATCTGGCTCCAGGCCTTGAAGGAAGGTCAACAAGGAAGCAGCTGGGGACAAAGGCTCTCTCTGTCTTGGGACTTCCCTTCCTTCCTGGCTAGAAGCTCCCAGATTGTAGCCCATCATTCTTCAGAGGGAAGTAGCTCCATCAGCCACTCCCTCGCAGAAGAACCAGAGGCCTTGTCTGTGGCCTGTCACCCTGCCTGCCTGCTTCTCTTATACCCCTGTCCCAGGAAGACCCCTCTCCCCTCTGCTACTAGACCCTCAAATGCGCCCAAGCCAACACCCCTACAACACCCCTACGTTGGGAAGGTCAGGAGGAGAGGCATGATGGTGCAAACGCAGCTCTGGGTTCTTCGTAGGCGCCTTGATGCTTCCTGTTTTTGACCATGTCCTGAAAAAATTCTGTCTAAAGGTTCAGCAGGCATGGGAGCCCCTCTGAAGTTGATGCAAGTGTATTTTCAGAATACAAAATACAGAATAACAGTTGGAAGGGACCTTGGAGATTAGCAGTTCTCAGTTTGCCTCAAGAAGTGATCTAGAGCCATCCAGTTGCTCATCAGACAAGAAGATGCAGAGTCGGAAGGGACCTTAGAGGTCTTCTAGTCCAACCCCCCGCCCAAGCAGAAGTCTCTACACCATTCTGGACAAATGGCTGTCCTGTCTCTTCTTGAAGGGGCCAGGTGGTGTTGGCGCACCCACCACTTCTGAAGGCCACCCATTCCAATGTTAAATATTTCTCCCCATCAGGAGAGAAAAATTCCTCCTTAATTCTAGGTGGAACCTCTCTTTAATGATCTCTCCACCGGTTGCTTCTTGTACTTGTAGGTAACCTCAAGGATAACACGGCTACTTTCCCATAGCGAGGAAGCTGGGAAAAAATTAAGTTATCTTAACATGACAGCCATCTGCCGTATTTAGAAATGAACCAGGAAGGAAATTGTTAGAATAGCCTTCACAGTCCCAGAACTGGAATATTATTCAAATAGGGATCTCTTGAATTTGTAAAGTATTAGGCAGAGTCCTAGGAGTATTTTGGAGCTAGAATTCTTCTGCAAAATAGAGTCAAAAGCAATGACAAAAAACCGTTAGCTAGCTAGAAAAAAAAATTGGAAGCTGTTATTTCCATCAAAAGAAACGTTACAAAAATACTGACTGGATTTTTGCACCTGCCACATTAATTGTTTTCTTAATTGGAATCTGAAAATAACGCCATCTAAGTAGTAAGCAGGCGTTCCCATTTGCAGAAAAAATGTGTTTCCAGTTTTCTACACATGGTGCTTGGCTCAAAGTCTACTTAGACTTAGAAATTCAATGGAACAAAAACATTGACCCCGGCTGCCTAAATCTTGGCATGTGCTACAGGTTTCCACATATACCATGGCCCTAGAAACCTCCCTCACCCCATTGCCCAGCTTTTTCAAAGTCTGGTCTCAATTGGAAGGATCAGCAAAACCACAATGTGATCCACAACTTCGCCTACCACCCAGAGGCTCATAGATCCTGGGACATCTCACCATAGTTTGTTCCTTCCGGCTGTGGTTTATTAGCTGGCTGAGTTAACTCGTAGGAAGCCTTTGTGTAAAGGTGAGGAGAGCTGCAACACACCTGTCGGTCTCCAGATGATGTGCAGTAGAAGTCTGTGGAGCTTCTCCGTCGTCCAGGCCATGGTTCTCCCACAGGGGCTTTTTCAGGAGGCAACTGGAGTTCCTTCTTTGCAGTAGAAGGTTACAGATTTCAAACTCCTGAACAAACTTACAACAGCAGAAAATTATGTTAATCTGCTCTAAGAAGGAAAGTTCAGAATGCAGATTGAAGAAGACAAAATGCAGAAGGAAGAAGGGATTTTGCACAGAAGGTTGCAAGTCCCTTTCGGTTTTTGGTATTCAGAACAAACACAAGGATTCCACATTCTTGGTTTATTTTGTTTATTTATAAAATTTAATACCCGCATTTCATTTCCATCATAGTAATCCAAAGACATAGGCTGTGTTTGCTTAACACACGCTCCCCCATGGTTAACACAATTCCTTTTTCTGGGTTCATGGGAAACGCAGGGAGCCACCCGCCAGTGGAATGGAGGGAGTTCCCCAAACAAAGGAGGCTCAAATGGGAAGTCCCAGCTGCAGCGTAGAGGGACTCCGGCTGGCGGAGCCGATGGGAAAACAAAACTGATCCACCAATAATCTGGTCAGGGCACCCATTGTATCCTGAAGGAGAAAGTCACCCACGTCTGAACAGAAAACCATGAAGCCTGGGCATTGCAGGCAGAGAAAACACGCAGGGAAATACACAAGAAGCTGGCAAAATACGTTGGGGCTGCAGAAGGAGGGCAGGAGGGAGCAGGCTGGGCAAAGAGGGCGGAGGAGGTGGGGGGTCCGGCTGGAGCTACAGGCTGCCTGACTAAACCTGGGGCTGGAGCAGATCACTCAGAGGGCGATTACTTCCCATAGGTTAATCTAGGTAAACCACGATTGAGTGTATGTGCATGTACTGTAAATACACACAGACACACACAATTTAACCCAATGGGCTGAATTTTGCAGGAGGTCTGATCCTGCTCTGTCCCGCCCAGACCTCCCTTCTCTCTGACGGCCAAAGCTTCCTTTCCTCTGATTCAGCTAATACCGGGAGTCCTCGACTTACAACTACAATCAGGGCCAGAACTTCCATCCCTAAGCGACTGAGCCATTAAGTGAGTCAGGCCTGATTTTACGCCCGTTTCACCTCGGCTGCTAAGCGGGTCTCCCTGCTGGTTAGGAGAATCCTGCCTCTCCCATTGACTCGGCTTCTCGGAGGCCGGCTGGGAACCTCGCAAAGAGCCTTCACACACAAAGCCAGGAAGCTGCAACTGTCATCCACACATGTTGGCTGTCAAGTGCCCAGATGGTGGCTGTGGAGATGCTGAGACGGTTATAAGTGGGAGAACCGGTCGTAAGCCGCTTTTGCAGCCCCCTCATGACTTTGAATGGTTGCTAAGTCAAGGATTTCCTCTACTGAGCTTAGTAAATGCTGTGCAAACATGACTGGGGGAAGCGTTGTGAGAATCCACAGGTGATTATATACCTGTGATTATATATACCTGTGTTCAGGTATATAATCAATCATTTTTCACCGTGGTCTTTGAACCTGATGGGGAATCAGACAAGCTGTGAAAACCCTTTTCCTAAAGGAAGGATATGGAATGGATTGAAAACTAAGCCTAGAATTTCAATGGAATATTATGACCTGGCTGTAGGATATAATGTCGTTATTGATCACAGAAGGTTTTCCCTTTTAACTGCATGTTTGTTTTGAAAAGTCTTGAGAGGGGTCTCGATAGCCCTTCCGTGGAACTGAGAGCATTAAGGCATTGGTTGATCATTGTGATTTTTAAAAAAAGGTCAGTTTTGGGGGGAAAAGGGTCCCACTATCACCTACGTCAAGGCCATAAAGCAGAATGTCTGGGGGAGATCCTGCAAAAAGGATGGTGGAAGAAGATAAAAGGTCAGATATTAAGATACGGCTTCGGACGCCAGCAGCCTCTCAAACCTGAATACCAAAATAATTGCAAGAAGGAAGAGTGACTGCAGCAGAGAAGGATTCTTGGGATGAAAACTCTTGCCCACATGTGGCCAACACAAGGAATGAGCTTCACATCAGTACCCGATTTAATATGGTGGGCGAAGAAGGAAACCTTTCGCTACGTGGTGAGAAGGGGAGAAACAGCCAGCGGGAGACTTCTTTGATGCCAAAAACGAGAAGAAGCCTCCTTGCGATTCCAGAAACAGGAGAGGTCTCCCCAAGTTCTGAATGGGCAAAGGGACAGGAACAACACTTTTCTTGGGGACCAAGTCCCAGTAACCTTCATCATGGCGCAAAGAGTAGATCCTCCCTGCGGAAGTGCAAGCCGCTCTGTGTAGGAGAGCAAAGAGCAGGTGGCTCTGGAGACCCCATTTCCCAAAAGAAACACCTGGGCTCCGTCCAGAACAGGTGCAGAAGGGAGTTTGGCTCTCTTGGCTTCAGGCCAAATGACCTTATTGGGGGAGAAAGGGGTCTAGGGAGGCGGCTAGGAAGAAGCCATCGACATTGATTGGGTGGGCAGCTGAGAAGATGATTCAGAAGGAAAAGGCAGGAGGGTGAGGGGAGATTCTGAGTGGGAGGGGGAAAGAGGTTGGGGTCAAAGGTCACCAGCCTGGCCCTGCAGCCCCTTTGGGGAGGCCTGGGTGAATTTGATGGGGGAAATCATGGAAATGGCTTGGCCAGGAAGTGCCACGTTGAACATCATGTGACTGTAATTCAGCCAAAGCCGAGGGCTGGTTTTGTAGGAGAGAAGACACAGTCATCATTTGTTTGTGAAGTTCAGGGAAGGTTTTCCAAACCAGAAGCCACCAAGGCATCTGCGGAAGACCCTCAACCACCAAAGGGAATCTATGAGAAGGTCAGCCACTGAAAATTTACGGTAGGCAGCTCTAAACTTCCCATGGCCCCCGTTTAATGTGCAAATGACCTGTTGAAATAACAACACTTTGATGAGAAGAGGAGAGAGAACCCGAAGAGGAAGATCTGCAAAATTGGGGACAAAAGTGCTGGAGAGATTTCCTGTGAAGAGCAGAAGGGAGAAGAAGAGCGAGGAGCTTTGGCCTCGAGAAGGACCAGTCCACCAGCAGCCCCTTCAGTCCAGGAGAGGCACCTCAACTCCCTCTGGAACATCTCAAAGGCCGAGCCAGGATACAAGCATCCTGCACTGAGGAGCCTTTGAGCGACTGGGGGGGACGACGGGGGAGGTTGGGAAAGGGATGGAAAACAACACAGACCTCAACAATCACAAGACTGTGAGTCAGTTGACAGCTGAACCCGCGAAGGGCTGCTTAGCCCAGTGAAGAGAACAGTGGGGACTCAGACCGGGGCCATCGGGTCACACGTGAGCAAGGCCAAGGCCCCCTTTGGCTCCAGAACCTTCTATCGGGATTGCCCGGCGGATGCATCCAGAGGGTGCTTTGCAACAGCCCCCCCTCCCCCCTGCTGTCTCCCGCTTTTCTCTCGCGCTTCTCTGGCTGCAGGGGGGCATCTGTGGGGATGAGTCAGTCGCCGGAGCTGGCGGTGTTAGCGGAGGCTGACGGGTCTGTCACCCAGACAGATTAGATAGGAGGACGATGCGCGAGAAAGGGGAAGCTCCCTCCCAGACCGCGGGAGGTTTTCAGAAAAGGCCCTGTAAGGTAATGTTGTGTCTCTCTTCCTCAAGGTGGAAAACAGACAAAAGGGCACAACCCCAAAAATAAAGCGTAAAACTCAGAAGGAAAACAAAACCAACACAACCGACTTGAGACAATGCAGAGGAAACCCACTTGAGGGTCTGCGGTGACCATGAGAACTCTGTCCGGAGAGGGAAGACGGAAAGCTCCTGAAATAAACCAAGGGCAGCAGGGAAAGCCTTTCTCAAACAATTTTAAGAGGGGTGGACCGACTCCCAGAACTCCCCAGCCAGGCCACGCGTTCCAAAAGTTGCCACGTTTGAGATACAACATCTCTAAAACATCCCTAAGTACCGAGGCTGCCATCGAGGCCCATTTCTGCCTCTTTTGGAGTGAAGGCAGGGGCTGATTTTGAAGAAGAAGAAGAAGAAGAGACTCTCGTGGCAGAAAAGTCTTCAGCTCAGGCAGGAGGAAACGCGCTTCAGAGATCTGACACGCCTGTCATTAAGCGTCAGTGAGAAGCAGCCTTAGGGTGATCAAAATTCTCTTACGAAACATAATTGACTTCGTATAGGAAATAAAGAAATAAGAACAATTGGTTGGAGAAGAATAAGATGGTTCTATACTGGCTTAAGTACAAGCATCGTTTTAAAGCTTATGTCCAGAAAGTTTTAGGGTGGTGTTTGTTTTTTTTGGCATATTCGAACAACATACAAATATGCTGTTCAATCTGAGTCTTTGCTTATTTTCCATATATAACAGAGACACAGACATATTATTACATATATGATTATGTAGTATTATCATGTATGTGCACACGAGTGCATGCACATACAGCATGTATGATAATTTCTCCATAGCTAGAGATTGGCATGTCATCAGATGATAACTGGTATATGTAGAAGCAGAGAGAAGATTCCCACGGAATCATTAGATGCTTCCCTAGTAAACGAAGGTTTTTTTTCCTACTGATATCTATGAAGATGATGGAATTTGAAGTACATTTTTAGACTTCAAATTCCAATGTTCCATTTGTTCTAAAGAAGCTTGACTGGCCGTAATATAATCTATATATTTTTCAAAAAAATTGGGCTGGCAAATAATTCAATAGGCCCCCCTCTGCCTAGCTGTTGGAGGACCCATCAGCCCCAGCCTCGCTGGGTGAAGTTCAGCCGAGCCGTAACCTTGAGAGAAACGTTATCTAACCGCCATCAGAGGAGATCAGGGGCATCCTGGATCAAGGAAGCGAAGTTAAAAGTGGGGCGACAGTTTCAGCAGAATCCTGAGAGATCCAATTTGGAAGAAGCTCAGATATGTCACACATGATGACAGCAAAGGTTCTGGGAGACGAAAGGTAGAAAACGCCTGTGTTTTTGCTAGAGGTCGTAGGAGAAGGCTCCTCCTTGGGGGGGGGGTTGTCTAGATTTAGACATTGAAGAGGACAAAAGACATCAAGCTAAGGGAAGGCTGGAAATCCCTCTCAAGTATTTGGAAAAGGGCGCTACCCCCCCCCCCACAACAGATGAGGAGGAGAGACTCAAGGTATTCCCACTGTGTGAGATTCGAGCCACGTGTGTGTGTGGGGGGGGGGGGCATTTTTCACCTTGAGAGCAAGTGGTAGATAAGCCCCTCATCCAAAGAAAAGAGAGAGCTGGTGAAACGTTTCAGAAGCCCTCAAGAGCTCCTGAACCGTCCACTGGGCATGATTAATGGAGCTTTTAGTCCATGTTCACAGCCCTTTTTCCGGGAGTCATTTCTGTGGACGGAAGCACTTCACGCTCTTGGCCTCTGGGTGACCCCTCTGGGTGAGTCAGTGCCCAGGATGCCACATAGGAGCTTTGCAGCGGCCAAGCACTTGCACAGAAAGCCCAGAAGTGATTGCACACACGGGCGGAGGCAGCCGGAAAGGGCGTCTGAAGAAGTTCTGTGTCTCCAAAAAAAGGATACGGCTGATTTGAAGAGAGGGGCTTCACGAGGAGCCTCCCTTATTATGAAATGCCTTTCCCCAAAAGATCCATGTGGCTTCTGTAAATTGGTGCATCTTCTGAAGCCCATAAAAAGGACACAAAGAAAATATTCCCAAGGATACAACTGCTGGCTTCCATATGCCCGAATGCAAGGCAGAAGCAAAAACACATCTACCTGCAGGAGGATTTTGGAATTATGCAGCTGACGAGAGCCCTAGAAACTCCGTGGAGGCTGGCATAAGAGCCTCGGCTTTCTAAGTTAAATTTCCATAATGCAATAAGTTCCAGGAAGAATTCAATTGGGAGATTAAGTATTGATGAATTCAACAATGAAGCATTTTGTCGACCTGATAAAGCAGAGAGGTCGGTGGGAAAGGGGCCACGGAAGCCGAGATAGGTGGCCTCAACCACGAGATCAAAGCTCAGCCCCTTTTCTCCATCTGCTGCCCCGCCTGTGGTGGGTCTCTGATTGAAGGACTGTGGCTGCTTTGATTGACAGTCCCCCCCCACCCTCCAGGCAGCCACCTCGGTGATAAAGGCTTCAGTGCCAGAACTCCTTGCCCCGTTGCTCCAAGCCATGATGTAAAAGGAAAAAAGCCTTCCTTACTCATAGCAGAAACCCAAGTTTAAGAGAGATCATTTTGCAGCCCATAAAAAGCGGGGGCCACACTCTGGCCGCAGTGAAATCATCCTCATAAACAGCAGCTTGGCTCAGTTTTGAGGTTAGGGGGATATTTCCAAGCAAAAGCTGGAGAAGTGAGGCAGCAAGAAAGCCCGCATTACTCAGGAATCTGGGGAGGGGGGAGGAATCCAGATATTTGGCTCAGAATCAGCCCCATTCAGTCAGGCCTGGGGTTACACTGACAGCTGCCTCTGCTCCCCATCAGCCCAGGAATTGGTGCCAGGCCTCACACCAAGTTCTTTTGAAAAGAGCAGCCCAAGACCCCTACCGCATTGGGGGGGGGGTCTATACTCCAACCCACCCCACCCCCCAAAATATCTGCAGCGTTTGCAAGGAGAAGCCTGCCTGCTTTAAAGCCAGTCCTATGAAGGCAGGCGTCTGTAATACATGGGAAATGTTGTCCCTTGAAAACGCGGTGTTGCTGATGCCAGGGAGAGTCATGGAATCAAGGGGCAGCTGGCTGGAAACAGGTCCACTGAATGTGATTGTTTTGTTTGTGAGGTAGGACGCATGGAATCACACCACCAGCCTAGACTGAAGCTGTTGTTGGTTGTGCTCTCAACTGGGAAAAGGGTTTGGTAAATGGGCTTAGCTCTCTTAAAGGCCTCTTCCAAAACAGAAGACCTCATATTTTAAAAAAAATCAGGTTGAAGATGAAAGCATACGCAGATGGAGCTGGATAATTCACTGGAGTTTTTCAGTTGGTTGCACTTAGCATGCTCTCTCCATAGCTGCGAAATGCTCTAAACACCCATCTCCATCCCATCTCCATCTGGGGCCTCTTCCTTCCATTGATGGAGATTTGATGGAAACTTCCTTTCCTGCATCTCTCTTCCCCTCCAAGGCAAAAGCCACCTAATAGCATCTTGTTCCCTCTAGATTTATACTGAAATATATATCTTTCCCACTAGTCCCAGATGAAAGATACGGCCACTCTTTGAATGTTACGCAATCCCCTCCCAGCATCTCCTTTCAGGTTGCTACCCATCCGTCTCCATTGGAATCCTGGTTTCTATGTAAAAACCCCACCTAGTCTAGTGTGTCCCATCCATCTTCCAAGCTCTCCTTAACAGGCAATCCTCAGACTCCCCTCACTCCTTCCCAGCAGAGACTTCATGCTTCTTCCCTGGTGGGCTCCTCGTGGGTGGGAAAGCAAGGTGAGACCTTACAGGAGGAGGCCAGGAAGGGGAGGGGGGGGGGGTCAAGGGTGTTTCCTGTCAGCCCTTGGCTGATGTGCCTGCAATTTAAAGGGAGTGGAAAGAGGATACAACTAGCTGGGCAAGAGATCCCTTGGCGTTCGACTCATTGCCTGAATGAATGAGGCAGAAGCCGCAGAAGCAACGCTTCCAAACCCATGTATTTTCGGATGCTCCCATCTGCGCCAGAGGCAACGGTAAAAAGGTTATCGTGCAGCGACAGTTCAGCCAAGGTCTTGTGGAGTAGACTCCCCTGTCTGGTGCATGGATTATCCAACGACGGAGGAGGAAAACTCCACCGGTTGGAGCATGAAACCATCCTCATTCTTAAAGTGCCTGAATGAAAACCTATGGCAGTCCACAGAGGCCACGTTCCACTTTCTTCGTACCAATTAATTAGGCTAGACAGAACTATTCATTCTCCAGAAGCCGTTTAGTGCAAGGACGACAGAAGAACACAAAAGGAACAGAAAAATAAAATAAAAGGCACAAGCATTTCCTCCTTTTCCCTTTTTTCCCCCTAACACTTTATAATATTCCTCTGGGTTACTCAGTTTAATGTAATCACCAAAAACAGCTATAAAATATCGTACTAATTTCTGTACACTATACACCTCTATCCTACATTCCCCCACCCACCCGCACCCCACCCCAAGGGTAGACCTTTGAGGAGCTTCAAATGTACAGCATAGAATTTTTCCTCTTTTTTAAAAAAATACATTCTACATCAAGACACGCACGCACACACGCTCGGTTCCAATAAGCACATTCTGTCCATCAAGTCCGTCTTTAGTATCTGATCAGGGGTTTTATTGCTGGGACACAGTTTGGTCTGGCTGTTTTCAGCTCCTGGCACCGTCAGTCACCAGTGAAGCAGAGAAGCCTGTTGGAGACCTTTCCTTCTCCCTCCATTTGGTCATCAGCCTGAAGGGCCTCGCCGTCCAAGTGGTTCCACGCTTGAGGAAGGGGTGGGTGGGAGCAACGAGGAAGCCCCCCTCCCATCACCGGTGCCCTTCCTTGGTAAGGATGGAGCTACGGCTGGTCTTCAGGAAGCACAGCGATGGGGAAGGGGCTGCGGGCTCCTCCCCAGGGGCCCTGAAGTGAGGAGAATTCACTTTGCTCTCTTCCCACCCATTCCTCCTTTTGAGAGCAAGATACACAGAGTCTCCCTGTCACCGAACAGAAACGCAGCTTCTCTCCTCCCTCGACATGCCAGAGGACGGGCTTGGCAGGGTTCTTTCTGCTCTCGGCTCCATCCGTCTCTGGGACCTTCTCCCTCCACTCGGCTGGGGCGGCCCAATTCCCATCCTTATTGTTTCAACCGGAGGAAATGTTAAAGGAGAGCCGCTTTGACCAAGCTCAGCCCTGCAGCTGCCCCCCCCCCCCAAATAAATGCAACCAGAAATTCTCTGAGCCTTTCTGGGCCAATAACCCCGAGGCTTCTATTCGGATGTCATGAATGCAGAAGTTGCCATTTCTTGAAATAGAGGTTGGTATTTCAAGGCAGAAGAAGCTGCATGCCGCATCTCTGTTGCGTTGCATCTCTTTTTGCATGGAGCTGTACAACTCACCAATGTGACATCGTTAAAGCAGCAGTGACGTTGTACGCCAGCTCTCCTATCTTTGTTATCCCACTAGCAAGTAGCAACGGATTCAAGTGGTGCCTTGGCGTTCCTGGCCTCCTTCAGCTGACTCCCTCTCTCTCTCTCTCTCCCCCCTTCTCTCTCTCTCTCTCTCTCTCCTGCATATTGCTTTTCCTCAAGCGTTCAGATTTGGTGCACATTATTAGCGTACAGGTGTGTTGCCATAGAAACAGAAGTCTCCATTTTGCCTCTGGGAAACCAGTCCGCAAAAGCAAAGAGTTTGGATCGTTTAAGCAAACGTAATAAACAAAACTCCTCAATAAAGGAAAATTAACACTCTGGGTGGAGATATCTGGCAGGGGGCCTCAAAGTCTATCTACATTCGTGTATTTGACATTTCAGTAATTTACATATGTTACACTGGGCTCAGGGCTCGTATTTGCTGGCTTAGGAAGAAAACGAGGACCAAGGACCAAGTCCCAGGGGGGGGGGGGGTGAGATGCACCAATATTCTTGAGAATTTGGGCAGCAGGGAGGGACATCCAGAAAGTGCATTGTTATTATTATTATTATTATTAGCGCCTACTTGATAGTGTGTTTGAATGCATGCAAATACTTCCTCTTCATGCATTATAGCAAGCAGGATTTTCACATTTTCTTTCCGCATGATTAACCGGTATTATATCATGACAACATGAATGCATACTACTTCATAAAATACTGAGAAATGCATTCACATGAAACTTTTGCGCTGAGCTGTATCGTTTTTTTTAATACTTGGGGGAGGGGGGAGAGGAGATTATTATTATTGTTATTATTATTTATAACACACGTCAGACAAGCAGCCTTGTTATGCATTGACATTTTCTGTGCTTATGTAGGTTAACCGGGGTAAGACTGGGAGCGTGAGGGAGCGTGTCCATCCTGACCTTCACCCAGGCCAGGCCAAGGGCAGGCCCACCATCCCTCCAGCGTTAGCGCCGCCATGGCCCTACAAGCACTTCAGAAAAGAAGAAGACGGGCCCTTCGCTCGTACAGAGACTCTCGTACGAAGCCAATGAAGAACATGAAATGAAGAGGTGGCAAAGGAACCATGACACAAACCCCCACAAGACATTGGCCAGGAGGTTCTGGGGAGGGGCGCCATGAAGATGAGGCTCCCTCATTCTTCACGCAGCTGCAGGCAATAGCGGTGGTAGCGAAGCTGGAAGAACATTTGCTCTAGAATAGAATGTGTCATTCCAGGCAGAGAATAGTGTTCGACCACCCCGACATGCTTGAAGCCCAAGGACTCATACAACTTGTGGGCTGCCACCTTCACCGCCGTGGTCCCCAGCACCACAGAGGAGTAGTTATTGACCACGGCAAACTCCAGCACCTTCCGACCCAGGGCTTTTGCGATCCCTTTACCACGGTATTTAGAGTCCACGGACATGCGGCGCAATTCCAGCGTGTTGTCCTCCTCGTTGCCTCGGGCTGCCACGATGCCCACCACGTTGCCATTTAACACGGCCACCCAGAAGCAGGAACCTGTTGGCACAAAGCAGAGGTTGAGTGGGAAGGGAACGGATCCTTCTCCAGAGATACATCTCTGTCTTTGGAAGGCTCTCTTGCGTGTCTCCTGCCTTTGAACATCATCATCAACACGGAGGAAGCACCCAACGCAGGTTCTCCTTAGAAACCGCAATTAGCCCCAAATTACCCTGTCAGACGCCTCCCTATAACATTTCTTGCACTACATCCAAAACAACATTTTCTCTTTAATTATATATTGTCTAAATATTGGAAGTGTTGAGTAATGGAAATGAATTATGTTTTGTGAGCTTTGCCATCTGTGAAAAAGGAGCTTGCGAACGCCTGTCTTAATTCGACCAGGATTTCGCTCCTGCGAAGCAGCACCGAAGCTCCTGCGGGGAAAACAGGCCGGTTCTCCGTCGCTTGGTACCTGTGGTTTTAAAAAGCTCCAGTGGATTCCCGACCTCACGAGGCCTGGATGAAGCAGCACACGAAGGGGGCCTCCTCACCTCACCCAGACATTTGCTGCTTGCCCCAGGAGGCTTCGTGGCTCGGAAGGTCAAGCGAGCCCTTGGCTCTCCCCTCAACTCTCTGCCTCTTCCCAGCCTGATATCAGTTTCCATGATTATGACGGGCAAGTTCCAGTCTCTGCAAAATTTGTTTGGACACATTATTTTGTCCTTTATTTTTTCACCTAAAAGGTGTCCCCTTTTAGACACCTGTGAGGACCCATTGAACTGCAACCGATCCCATTTCGGTTACAAAGACTTTGGGTCTTTGGCAATTGAGACGGGAGCCCCAGGTTTTTGGAGGTTGGCAGCCACGTTCTGGCTCGCCCAGCGCCACATTCAAAAATAGAGACAGGCAGGACAAGGGTGAGGAGACAAAGCAACGCAAATAAGGAAACAGTTAATAGTCTGGACTATGCATACGCATTATGAAGAGCCGTGGTGGCTGAGTGGTTAGAATGCAGGACTGCAAGCTAATTCTGCCGGCTGCCAGCAGTTAGATTCTGACCAGAGGTGCGTAAAATGAGGAGCCAGATTGTTAGGGGAGCAACAGGCTGACTCTGCAAACCGCTTAGAGAGGGCTATAAAAGTACTGTGAAGCGGAATAGAAGCCTAAGTGCTGTGGCTATTGCTACTTCTAGCAGTGCCAAGCAGATACTTCCTGCGTTTCAGAGAAAAGATGGAAATTCTTAGCCTCTTTTGGCCTACGAGGATCTAAAGGAGCTCTTGTGATAAGATCAAAGGTGTTTTATCACCCTTCCTTACGGTTAGCCAGCTCCAGGGTCAGATTTTAGATGCAAAATAAATCTGCTGCCTAGCAGAGCTGAAACCTTCCCACTTTTAACCCCGATTTTAAAAACCACAAAAATGTAATTATGAAAATGGGCAGCTTGCTTCCAAATTTTGGTGTTGTGATGCTGGAGGTAAGTTGAATAGAAGACTCTGACGCACACAGTAAGGGTATTTCATGCGCATACATACCTACATATATATTCATGTCCATACGCATTACATATTTTACAGCAGTGTTTAGGTAAAAGACTTATTTCTCAGATTCCATTCTGATTTAAAATCACCACCTGGGAAATATGTCTATGGGGAATCTCAGTCATCCAGATCATGGTTGTTGTGAAGATGCCTTTTTCCCCCCAAGAGACAACTGGACTTCCTTGGTTTTTTTCCCCTTGAAGATGTTTCACTTCTCACCCAAGAAGCTTCTTCAGTTCTTCTGAGAAGTGAAGGTCTTCAAGGAAGAGCAAAAGAAGTCCCATTGCCTCGTGGGAAAAGCACCTTTGGGAGCATCTGGCAAACACATGAAACTTCATTCCTCTTGGTTCTTCCTGGAACTCAAACCTCCTTCCTGGCCATCATCTCGAGAGCCAATAAGTGAAAGAGAAACTGGTAGGAAGGACTGCCGAGGGAAAGAAAGGCCACCTCTGATGGATTTCCTCTCCTTGGCATTTTATCCCAAACTTAACAGAAGTGACACCTCCCATCTCAAACTATCTGGGGTTCAACGGGCATTTTAATGACTTAATGGGGTATTTTCTTCGCTGTTCAGTCTTTGTACCTTATTCATGTCTTTGTACAGTTTGATACAAAGCTTCCAGGGATGGCAAAGTGTGTTTGTGACTCATAGACTCACAATTACGCTGAGTGGAATGACATTGGGAAGGATAAGGAACTCTTAGCGATTCAAAGTGGGTGATAATTTCTGAAGCGGCCAATGCAATGTTTAATTCCCTCAAATGGTCTAGAAGTTAAACCAGAGCCAATTGGCTAGTTATTGCTCTTCTCCCATTTTAATTTGAACAGACAATTTCAGTGTCAGCTCACAGACACACAGACACACAGACACACAGACACACAGACACACAGACAGGTCACTTGTTAAAGAGTACTTCAGAAGTGGGAGGGAAATAGCTTATCAACTAAGGTGTTTTGGCTTTCATGTGAACACAGCCGGTCTCAAAATAGGTGACCGAATTCACTGTATTTTTGGAAGATCCAGCCCCCGTCTTAAGAACTGGGACCACACCTCTCAGCCCACTCAATCACTCTTTCCACTGCTCTATAAACACTCACCAGGCTGGCCGGATTCAGAGTTTGCACACCATCCTAGAATTTCTCTTCTGCTAGACCACATTCTTCCCTAACTCGGGATATCAACATTGAACAACCTGTTTTCCAGCTGCAGGGGCCCCGTCTCTAGTTCACTGGCAGGCCAGTCCTCTAAGAATTCCCGGTGCTACAGATAATCACAGAACTTCATGAAACAAACAGGCTTGTATTTCACGAACTGACATTTCAGCCTGGACTTCCATAGACAACGATTCTCAGTTGGAAACCAATTTGTTATTCCCACCCTTAGAGGTACTTGCAAAATGAATCTGTGTTACCGTGTTTCCCCGAAAATAAGACCCAAACTAGGAAAATAAGCGCCACATGATTTTTCAAGATGCTCGTAATATGGTCCCTACCTCAAAAATAAACCCCACCCACAAAATAAGCCCCAGTTAAGATCATCAACCAGAGGGGGGCATTTTGTACCACATTTCCCTGAAAATAAGGCCTAGCTGAAAAATAAGCTCTGACGCATCTTTGGGAGAAAAAAATTAATATAAGACCCGGACTTATTTTCGGGGAAACAAGGTATATTGGTCTCTTCCCGTTCTGTCTGGGTCAATGCCTCACTGCCTTCCTCTTCACCCTGATTCCACAAATGCACCTTACATTTCATTGCTCTCTCCTTGTTCCTAATATGACACCCAAAATCACCCACTGCCCAAGTCCCGCCAGGTCTTTGCCAGAGAGCAGCATTCTGGTTACTCCACCAGGAGTGGCCAGTGGCATACACGCATTGAATGGAAGGGCAGGTCAAGGGATCCATTCTTGGAAACATACTCATGATGTCTATATATCCACCTTTGATCCCAAGAAACTAGTTTGGCTTAATTAGTTGAAGAGGGAGATCATCACAAGATGAGTCTTGATTCCCAGAAGTTGTCTTTGAGAGATTTTGAACCAAGATCCAAGAGATTTAGACTCTCTGGAATGATGACTGGATCCTTTCAGAGCAGATTCGGATTACTTTGATGCCATGTGACCATAGTTTGGATTAGAAAGAGAGGCTAAAGGGTTGCAAAGGCCCAAGGAACATTAAGTGGCCAGGGGTTCAATGATAGTGGTGGCAAGGCTGGAATGGGGCAACTCTCCATAGCCAACTCACTGTGGCCAACTTGTTACCCGACAATCTGCCACAAGACAACTCAACAATTCTATTTTGTCATTCATCCTGTCCCTCCTTTTGCATCCTTTCTTTAATGATTCTATTCCACCATTTCTTCGACATTAGAGTAACTCTTGTCCCTCTATGGAGAATTAGCTGTGGCAAGTTGTCCTATGTCCATGGCAAGGACATCAATGAAACAGGACTTCTCCTGCGTGCAACTTCTCAGCTAAAGTTCTACCTCAGAGGAATTCCTTCAAGAATGTTCTAAGGTGGGCGAGGAGAGCCTGGGTTCCTTACCAAAGCACATAAGGGGATATAGAGCCGAGGTGGCGCAGTGGTTAGGGTGCAGTACTGCAGGTCACTTCAACTGACTGCTAAGCTGCAGTTCAGCGGTTCAAATCTCACCGGCTCAAGGTTGACTCAGCCTTCCATCCTTCCGAGGTGGGTAAAATGAGGACCCAGACTGTGGGGGCGATATGCTGACTCTGTAAACCGCTTAGAGAGGGCTGAAAGCCCTATGAAGCGCTATATAAGTCTAACTGCTATTGCTACTGCTATATCCATGATCCCTCCAGGACAGACCCACTCCAAGTGGGTCTTCCAAGCCTTCTTTTTCATGGCTGCCCGGGATCCCTGCTCACGAGAAGGAAGGCAGAAGAAACCAATGCAGAAAGCAGAGCGGCCCAATGAAGCACCCAACATTCCCAGCTACCTTGGCATCACCCACCAAACCTGCCATTCTTTGCAAGTAGGCATTATCTGCCTACTTGCTGGCCTGCAACTTTATGTTGACAGATTCGTTGGTTGGCTTAATCAAAATGCCTTGCGGATACTTTTAACATTTTGAAAACCTTTGGTGTTGTGCATTCAATGATTCAGTGTGTTCGATGTATAATGTGTCAATGCATTACCAAATGAATATAGGAAATGCATTTAGTTTGAAATGGAGGCCAACCGATTGGCTTACAGATCATGGCAAAGAGGAAACCCACAGAAAGAGCCAAAAGAATTTGGGATGTGGTTTTTCCATCTCTTGCTGGTCAAGAGAGAAAAAGCTAATTTGGTGTAAAGTCCAGCCGACACCTCTAAGACCTGCCAAGGACGGCAGAGGTGGGTTCCTACCGGTCAGGCCCAGTTCGGCTGAACCGGTAGTGATATGGCGGTGTGGGCTGCTGGAACCATCAGTGACCCAGGCCTGCCATGCCCCCGAACCAGTTCTCCAGTTGGCGCCGCCAGCGCCATCTTGTTTTTAAGTTCTGCGCATGCGCAGAACAATTTTAATTGAACTGCGCACGCACGCACACGCACGAGCGAACCGGCAGTAAAGCCAGGACCCACCCCTGAGAAACGGGGAGTGAAGGGCCGTATTAGTTGAAGGCCCTTCTCCAAAGTGCAGTAAGAACTGGGAGATTTATTTTTAACAGAGATGTCGAATAATTGTGACGCTGAGGTGACTCTGCTCTTCTCAAGCTCCAACTTAAAGAGGCTGTGAGGGCAATCAGAGGAACTTACCCTTGCAGAATCCGGGGCGTCTGGCAGGGCATTGCATTGCCACCCCCAAAACAAGCCCTGTCTGAGGCTGCTGGGAATCCACGGTTAGCATGGAGACGAGGCACATTTGATTCCCGCAACGATGGAGGTACCTCCGGAGAACCTGAAGGACCAGGGCCAGGGGAGTAAGCGGACCCTGGAGAAGCTCTACCTCTAGGGGGTTGCCCAGCTGATTCCACCTTGCTGGCCCAGAGCCAAAGGGCGACATTGCCCTTTGCACCCAGAGCGGGCAGCCAGCAGGCCTCTTTGCCCGGGAGGATTCTACTTGCCCAGCCATGAGTTGAGACTGAAGCAGGGATGACATCAGAGAAAGATGTCTTGGTCTACGGCGAGAAATCTCTCCAACCCAAATCAAAGTTCTGAAACTTCTGAAAACCAGAAACATCACCGAGTGGAAACAAAGACACCTACTATGAAATAATAAATAAACCAGCCATAAAACAAGCCAGACACAGGAGCGAAAGGATGGAAAAAGAAAAGAAGAAGGGAAAAAAACCAAATTCAAACCTTCAGTCCCAGCATGGCTCCCTTCTGGGCTTGATGGAGCAACTGGGCCTTCAAGGCTCTCCTGAAGCAAGGACACGAGAAGGGCAGAATTCAACCGGGGGGGGGGGATATTGTGATAGAAAATGCCCCAGGCCCCGTCAGGCAGCATTCTTGATGTGGCTTGGAGGGAACCTGATCCTGAGGGATCCTTGGTGCTTTCTGAACATCAGTAACATCATCACTGCTGGTGCATCATCGCTGGCACTGATGAGGTTACCTAGCTGGGTAATTAAATGTCTGCAGGAAAACAAGCAAGCTCAGAGAGCACCAAGATCCTTTCTCTCAACCCTGATCTACAGATGGACTGGATCCCATCCGATCTGTTCCGGCAGGCAGATTCATATGGGAGAAGGAGGCCGGACAAATCGTCTGTTAAAAATGAAAAATAAATGGCTACTATTTTCATTTTATCTCCTGTACCCCCTAAGACAGCTTCCAGCTTCCCTGGCAGGTTTATTCCCGTCACATGCCCGTTTTATTTCAACACATCCCTTGCCACTCACGCCTGCCACAGGCAGACTCCCTTCCAACCCCAAATGCTGCAGCTTATCCAAGTCTGAGCGTGTGTTTATTTCTGTATGCCTGGAGGAAGCCAAATACTCGTGAGAGGCCGTTGCAGAGCAAAGTTGCTTAATTTAACTACCTGTCTTTATTTTTTCTCTTCCCTTTGGCTTTTCAGCCTGTCCCTCTTGCCAGGCTTAAGTTCCGAATGGTTTCATCGCGGGAAGGATATTCTTTCTTTTAGCTCTCTGCCTTTCTGAGATCCGGCTTCTCGGGGAGGGAATTAAATGTCAGCTAATTACCAAGGGGTGTATTTGGGATATGTATGTGCAGGGGGGGGAGGAATTTTGGCTGAAGAAAGTTGTTATTTTATATATATAATAAGAAAGTTGTTATTTATATATATAATAATAAAATAATAATAATAACGGCTGTGTGTGGAGGGAAGGTTAAGGGTTTTGCTTGCAAGTGCTGACATTTATTGGGGTCAAATAGAAAAGGGGGAGATTCCCTCTGGGGGGGGGCTAAGGCTACTTTCCCCACTGCTGGGGGCTTGGGGCAATAAGCAGGGGGCCAGGACAAAATACACAAACCACCTGGAACATTAGGAAAAAACCCCACAAACTTCATTTATTTTTGCAATACAAAAGGGAAGCCAATTAGAAGAACTTCAAAGATACTGACGTGGCTGCAATTGGGGGAAAGAACCGGACAGACAGGTAGATAATACGCCTGGGCATTGCCTTTGGGCTGCCAGGGATTGTTCTCTGAGGGGAAGAAGTCCCGTCTTCCGGATGTTTCCTGTAAGCAGTGAGACTTTTGCAGGCCAACCACCGGAAGGAAGACGGTCAGATCGATTCTTGAGGCTCCTGTGGAAATTAAGAAAGGAAAAGCCACAATGTCACCATATCTTCTGGACGTTTCTTTCATTTTTTGATGAAACGCGTGTTGTAGAAAACGATTTGTGAAGTCCTTTTAGCTTTTATACAAAAACTGCACTATATTGCTCTGAATCGATAGAATAACTTACTCAACCTAATTAAGTTTTGCTCGCTCTTTAAGGCAGTGTGTGCCAACCTCGGTAGCTTTAAAATGGGTGGACTTCAACTCCCAGAATTCCCCAGCCGGCAAGACTTGAAGTCCACTCATCTTGAAGTTCCCAAGGTTGAGAAAAGTTGCTTTAAGGGTTGGAGTTTGGAAGTCTGGCTGCACTTGCAAAACGAGAGAGGGAGATTACTGTCTCCCCAGAAAGTAATTGTGTTTCTGCGGCCCCGGAGATCTACTGCTGTAACCTGGGTGAGACCATGAGAAGCCAAACTTCTTTCCCAAAATGGGGGAGTCTTCATGCTGGGCAAAACTGAAAGAATGCCATCCTAAGATGCCCTCTGCCAACCCAAGACCATCCAACTCTGCGTGCCTACCTTGGTCCGCGTCTCCAATACCTGAAGGCCTTGAGGTTCACGTTTCCTGAGCCTGAAAAAAGCAAGAAAATTTTAACCTGAGCCAATTCGAAAAGCATGCCCCGAATTTCAATATCTACTGCCCCAGCGCCATTCCTCTGTCCCGTCTCTCTCTCCTCCTCCTCCTCCTCGGCCCAACTCCAGCCCACGTTCGCTTACGGCTGGCCTGTCGCTTCAGATTCGTCCTCCTGTCAAGCCTCCCGCTGCCCCTCCATTCATACAACACCCAATAGCCCCATATACTTACCAAGGGAGAGCTGGCAGATGCTGGCTTGCAGGAGAAGTCTTCATACTTGCCCGTTATCCTGGGTAAGCCGGGGAGGCTTATGGCATAGCTAGGGAAAGGTCAATGGCCTGGGGGCGGGGGAGCCACCACTGGCACGGCTGCGGTTATTGTCTCCTCCACCAGTGCTACTGACCTCTGCAAATAAAGAAAGGCTCTCTACACAACCAATCGGATGCAATTAATGTACAATGTCCGGGAAACAACATGTACACAATTGAGGCATGGGACACACAGAGCACCGCTTGTGCCCTACAGTGGAATGAGACAGACGCCCCCCCCCCCCAAATATGGGGAGGAGGGTCTGTGGCCAGAACTCATTTACCCGCAGAGAGTGAAAGAAAGTGGTTTCTTGCAAGCCTTGAAAACTCAATATGGATTCGCGACACAGTCTGTCGGTGATTAAAATGCGCCAATGTAACATTGATTAAAGTAGCGTCTTCCACACCCCAAATCAACGGGGGTTCTGCTTGCAAATAAACAGCAAACGATGAAAATGGATGGTCAGCCAAATCGAAGGGCTGATTAAATTTCCTTTTTTGGGATCAACACGGTTACAGGATGACCTGCTGTAGGCAGAAAACCAGCTACTTAATATTCTGAGCACTGATCAATTTAAGAAGAAACTTCAGTCCATGCTCAGTCAACAATCAGTATCATTTATTCTCTCTGCAACACCAGTTTCCTGTTTTGACTGATATTGCAGAAAGGCTGCTTATCTTTAAAAAGACACACCAGGAAATTCAAAGTGAAATTTCCTCTGGGATAATAAACGCATTCATAAAAATGATAGAGGAATATACAGCACTGCTTAAGAGAAACAAGAAACAATTCCAAAGATATACTTGGGAGAATTGAGAAAGCTATAAACATCTGAGATAGGGCGACACAAATAGGAGGATTTATAAAGGTTGATCAAGTTATCTCATAGCCCAAGATATACAAATAGAATTAAGAATAGCATTTATGCATTCACTTCATGTAATTTAGCCAAACCAGAATTGGCTTTAGCCTTATTACAGAGCTTAATGTTATAGATCTTTGGTCTTTGATCTCATAGTCACCCTTGATTTAATGTCTTCTGTTCCAGCAAAGTTACAGAGAAAACTTTGTTACTGGAAAGATATTTCATTATGTTTTTGAATCGAGTGCATTCCAATCTTTGTGAAGATTTAGAAGCTGACCAACTTGATCATCTGATCAATTATTTGAAGGCAGTTTCACATGGAAAAAGTAAGCACCACTCCTACATTTATTACTAAAGACCTAAAATTGGAATTGGGTCTAGCACATCAGAGGGGAATGAAATGAAATGGAAAAGAAGAAGAAAATGGAAAAAAATAAAGATTAAAACCATTGTTAGGCAGAGCTGGGAGGAACCTGTTTTAATTGAAACCTCAGATATTTCGTGTGGTTTGCTCTTTATTGTTGAAGTGTGCGATATCACCAGGCCTAGACTGAAGGGGTTCTCAGAAAGAACGGGACAGAATAACAGAATCAGATGGGACCTTGTAGGTCATCTAAGTCCAACCCCACTGCCCAAGCAGGAGACCCTACACCCTTTCTGACAGATGGCAGCCCAGTCTCTTCTTGAAAGCCTCCAGAGATGAAGCTGCCACACCTTCTGAAGGCAACTTCTTTTCCATGGGTTGATTGTTCTCACGGTCAGGAAATTCCTCCTTATTTCCAGGTTAAACCTCTCCTTGGTCAGTTTCCATCCATTAGAAGATGATAGATGTCGATGAATTTGGAGGAGGATTTTAAAAGATCACCAAACAATTGGAGGTAAATCATTCCACGGTCCAAAAGATCATTGGAGATCTCAAACAACTTGCCAGCTCACTCAGGACAGATTGTCCCAACAAGTCCAACCCGAGAGCAGAACACATTGGCTTTGCTGGACGCCCTCTGGGAAGGTCAGAAAAGGTGACCAGGACTCTGCAATCATCATAAATGCGCATGCTGATTGCCAAGGACTTGAATTTTCATCTCATGAACATGTGGGACCTGCAAAGGCATAATAGCCAGAGCGCTTAGACTTATGTACCGCTTCACAGTGCTTTTACAGCCCTCTCTAAGCGGTTAACAGAGTCAGCCTCTTGCCCCAAGCAATCTGGGTCCCCATTTTACCAACCTCGGAAGGACGGAAGGCTGAGTCAACCTTGAGCCTGGTGAGATTTGAACTGCCAAATTTCAATCAGCCGGAAGTCAGCAGAAGCCTGCTACTTTTCCACACATAAGTGTGAAAAACGCTCACAAGTCACTTTCCCCAGCACCATTGTAACTTTCAAAGGCCATTAAACGGATGGCCATTGTTGTGGAGGACTCTTCCTTTCACTTCACCTGGTCTGAAGGGCTTCGGTTAACGCAGCCTAAAACCACAGGGAGACTTTTTTGAAAAACAAACTTAGTGGCCTCCCACTACAGGTTAACGTTTAGCTTTACACCAAGGTCAGATTTCTCTCCCCCAGGGACTCTGTCTGTGCCTCGGTCTTCTTCAAATCGATGTGAAAGTCTGCACTGAACTCTAGTGAGAGGTTGGTCCCTTTCCAGCCCCTGAAGAGAAACTCCTTGTGCCAATCAAGCCTCTTTCTCCTTGAATAGACCTGACAACCACATCCTCCCTTTTGGCAGCAGTCAGAGAGCCAGTTATCTAACCAGGAGCCTCTCTCTCTCCTCTCTTCTCCTCTCTCTCTCTCTCTCTCTCTCTTCCTCCCTCCCTCCATTTCTCTCTCTCTTTTTGTTATTGTTCTTGGCTTTAAAAAAAAAACCAAACCTCAAAAGCATTTCAGTTGCTTTTTGCCTTGCAAATCGAAGTTGCAGCCTGGGGGAGATAAATTAGCTAAACTATTTACTAAAAAAGCCCGTAGTAAATACTATAAAGTTTGCCAGAGAGAGAAAACTTTTCACTTGGAGCAGCTTGGATGACCACCAAGCAGCCTTCATAAAGGTTGAATGTTTAAACTTAAAAGTCTGGGTCCACCCAGCAAGGAGCTCTTTGCAAACTTCATTTCTGAACCCTTCCTGAGTCTGGGACAAGCTGCAGGCTGGGGAGGTTATTCTGTGGGACCCTCCCTCGCCTGTGAGCCCCCCACCCGCTTGGAGTGCTCCTCCGTCTCCCTCCCTCCAGTCCTCCCAAAGGGGCCTTTGTGTCGGGATGGGCAGGTGGCAGAAGAGGCTCCGAGCGATGAAATTCCGAATGAGCTTCTGCCACATTTTGCCAAGAACCGAAAACCCTCCACATCTCTTTGTCTTGCAAGGAACTCGGCCACTCAAGAGGGGAGGACGTTGCCTTTGGGGCCTCCGAGGAGGCTGATTGGGAGAGGCCCCGGTTGCCTTATTTCCACCCCGTCATAGTACAGGTAGTCCTCGACCTAGTGACCGTTCAAATGCGGTGATTCAGTTAACAACTGTGGCAAGGAAGGAACCAAATTCACTTAACAGCTATCTCACTTAGCAACAGGAATTTTGGGCTCAGGTGTGGCTGCGTGTGGTGGACCCTCTCTCCCTTCAGTCCCTGGGCAGGAAAGGAAAGGCCACTGCAGAGAAAAAGAGAAGATTTCTGGGAGGCAACAAATCCTTCACCATGTTTGTTCCACCCTGCGCATCCCCCGTCCCCCCCTCTTCTTCTTCTGCCGCTGCCACCACCTGTGACCCCAAGGAAGAGGGGGAAGAGGGGGGGAGAAGGGACAGGAGACCCTCTTCTCTCTGCACAAGAGGCAGGAAGGGGAGAAGTTCTGAAACGGTGGGAGGGCTGTCGTCTCCCACAGAAGAAACCGGAAAGGAAGGAGTGGGGTGTGTGTGTCAGGAGAACCCCCAATCTCCATGGAGATGGAGCTCAGGGGAGAAACCCACCCTCCTCTTCCTGGGAAGAGGAGGAGGAGGAGGAGGAGGAGGAGGAGGAGGAGGAGGAGGAGGAGGAGGAGGAGGAGGAGGAGGAGGAGGAGAGGAGAGGGTGGTTCCTGATGTACTTAGAAGGAGAGGGGGTGGAGAAGGGAGAAGAGCAGCTCTTCTGAAGCTGAAATGCCACTTTTAGCACCAACCAAGAACTCTTCCAGGCTTCAAAGGATGAGAAGTCCTCTGAATAAAAGGGAGACGGGAGCTTCAAAGGGCTGTGAGCACAGCAGGGAACGGCCCCTCACTCCCACAGAGGACAATCAGGGATTTGATGTGGACACGGTCCAATTCACAGCAATTCTTGTCCAGCCAAGCAATGTTGAGCATCCATCAGCAAGCAGAGCAGCCAACGGAGGGCCGGAGACGGATGCCTCAACCCTGGCCAAGGGGGGGGGGGCTTTCCACGGGCCAGGTGCCATTGCCAAGGGCCCCTCCAAGGGCGCTGGGGGGGGGGAAGAGTGTCTCTGACCAACCCTTCCGATTAAGGCATCCTCAAACACTCCTTACACTTTATCCGTAGCTCGGGGGTCTCCAGCCCTTTAATTCCCAGAATTCCCCAGCCGGGGGGGGGGGGAGGGTCTTCACGTGGAAGGTGACCCGGCTGATCAGAGGCCAAGCAGCAGAAGCAGAATTCGCATTTGACCCTCCAAGACCAGTCAAAAGAGGATTTCGTTTAGAATCCAGAGCCCACCCTTGGTCATTTCTCTTTTACCTTTACCTGTCACTCTCTCTTCCACTTCTCATTTATTTTCTCCCCCCCCCCCCGCTTTTCCTCTTTTCTACTTGGCTCCTGTACCTCCCCCATTTGTTTTCTTTCTTTCTTTCTTTCTTTCTTTCTTTCTTTCTTTCTTTCTTTCTTTCTTTCTTTCTTTCTTTCTTTCTTTCTTTCTCCCACTTCTCCCATCCTAACTATTTCTGCTCCCTTGTTTCTGTTTCTGCTCCCTTCCTGGGCATTAATTTCTCCTTCCTGCTCTCCCCATCAACCTCTACCTGCCGCCTCTGTTCCCCCACCCCCCCTATCTCGCATTCTGTCATCACTCCCACTTCTCTGGCTTTGCATTGTGTTAAGTGGCACCGCGAGGCTCCGGACCCTCCCAAAAGAGGCTCCCTTGTGCAGACATCCCGCCTCCTCCTTGTCAAGATTTGCCAGAGAGCCTCCTCGCTTTCCATTTTTAACTACCCCCACCCCACACCTACCGTTTCTGTCTTTCCCCTCCCTTTGCAAAAAATCTCAGGGTTCACTTGAAGATAGTTATCAACTTCTCAACCCTTCTTGTTGAGCACAAAAATGCATGTTAAGACCACACTGTCGAAGTTGCATTTTTAAAATAGTAATTGAAGTGTCTGATAATTTGCTGAAAACAACCTCCACACGCACTGATTGTGACCGTAAAGTCTGCAGCAGCCGAGTTCAGAAGAGCAACACACACGGCTCAATCCCTCCATGCTGGGAGGAAGTGGGGGGGGCTGGGGGTTGTGTGTGTCTGTGAGCCTCCCAGGGATTGTGCAACAGCTACGCTTCCACCTGGGCATTTCTGCAGCCTCTGCTGGAAACTCATTCATGCCTGCTCCTAAACTGTGCCTTGAATTGCAATGGGGCTGACCCTCTGCACTCTGCCAACTGCCCCCAGGGCCCCCAGCAAGAGACTCCGGGGCCTGCACTTGGGGTGTGTGTGTGTGTGTGTGTGTGTGCACAGACTCCGCAGTCCTGATTTGGAAAATAAAGGGGGGGGGCACACGTCTTCCCTTGAGTCCAGCAACCAAGAAGTCACACTTGGGGCTCAGCTTCAATTGGTTCCTCTTCCTAAATCAACTTAATGAGCCAAATAATGACTCAGCGCTTCCGTGGCTTCACACAGCGCAGGGTCACCTTGCAAGATTAGGGCTCATCCCGCCCAGGTGTCGCTCCGTTACACGGATTCACACATGCCTTTCAATGCAGGCCCACGTTAAGTCGTCTCACAATTAAAATTCCACACCTGAGGTTTTCCCCGCTCCTCCCACCCATCTTCTGACTGAGATGCGTAGCTTTGGGAATGAGTAGCTACAAACTCCTTTAGCTCCACACTCCAGGGCTGCTAAAACCTCAGCTTCATCAAACTCAGCACACCCAGTGCTCGCTGAGGACTAGAAGGATGCCAAAGGCTTTTGGTCTTCAGGGGAATTTCATAGTTATGGGCCCTTGCCTGGTCTCGAACTTTGGGAAAGCGCCATTTCCTTAAGGATGCTGGACTAGGGACCAGGCAAGGTTCACACAGGGGCCTCCCATTTCCGACTTCCACAGTCAGTCCTCGACTTACGACCTAGATTCTTACTGACCGCTTAAAGCTGCAACGTACCTACCCGAAGGCTTCTTAGGATCCGGATTTGAAGTTCCAACAGCCGCCCCTCCCCCATCACGCTACCACATTTATGGCTGTTTGCAACCACGTGACCACAATTGACAGCAGATTCCCCCAAAACTGGGACTTACGGAAGTGTTTTTGGCAAAACTGGACGATGGGGAATCAGTGGTTCACTTAATGACCTCCACACACACAAAAAAAAATCCCAGGTGTAAAATCAGTTCAAGCCACATGAGCAACCTGCTTTGCAATCATTGAAAGTCACAAGTGTGATGCAGAATCTCCCTTGTGGTCATAACTGGAGGACCACCTGTGTTGCAGTCTTTCCTTCTCCTTTCCTCCTCTTTCCTTGATGGGAGTGAGTCTCTCTCTCCCTCCCTCTCTCTCTCTCTCTCTCTCTCTCTCTCTCTCTCCCTCTCTCTCTCACACACACACACAGTTTCTCTCCACCCCGCCTCCATCCAGGTTGGCGGCCCCTGCATGCCAGCAAAAGCCAGCCCCCTCCCTTCTGCGTCTCACGCGCACACCAGGTGTGGAGCTTCACGGTGGGTGCGCACCCACAAGCTTTTGGCCCTGTCCAAGGCCTCCTTTCATGCATTTTCCTCTTCTTTCTCCCTCACTCACCCTCCGTGGAAGAGGGCCAGGGCAATGCGGTGTGTGTGTGTGTGTGTGTGTGTGTGTAGCATTGCACTATGAATGAGGGCTTCTTCCTTCGCTCCTGCTGCTCCAATTGCAGCGCAGAGAAAGAAGCGCCAACCTCTAGGAGGGGGGGGGCGACGAGAAATTAACTTCGCAAAGAGTTCCAAGTTTGCAGCTGACAAAAGGGGAAAAATGACACCAACACACACACACACACACACACACACACACACACACACACACACACACACACACACACACCTTTCTGCCTGCCCTGCCAATGCCTTTTGCTCTCCGGCCAAAAGAAAGGAGAAAAGGCCCTTTGCTTTGAAAGGCGTCCTGTGTTTCTTCTGCCCCCCCCCCCCCAGGGCTCCTCCTGCAAGTCCTCCCGCAAAGCCCCCAAAGCCCCCCCACTCTATTCACCCACCCCCACCCAATGGCCGCGCCTGGGGACTCTCTGAAATGACACACCGGCAGTCCTCGATTTATGGCCACAGTTGAGCCCAAAAAGTCTGTTGCTCAGCAAAGCCATTGTTAAGTGATTCCGCCCCACTTCCCAGCCTTTCTTGCCCTGGTTGTTAAGTGAATCCCTGCCGTGTGAAATGAATCTGTTTGTCAGAAGGTGAGGAAAGGGGAGGCTGCAACCGTCACGAGTCCCTGTCAGTTGCCAAGCAGACTCTGGGTTGGGATCAGGTGACCCCGAGGAGGCTGAAGCCGTCGTGCGTGGGAAACGTCTCCCCTTTTTTCAGTGCTGCTGTAGCTTCGTATGGTCACTAAGTGAACAGTCGTAATACTGGAAGTTCTGATGACAAGAACTTTACTGAAATAAGGTGCCGTTTATAGAAACCCCTCAATTTGCCCCAAATACCTGGGATACGTTTCAAAAACATTTTCTCCCTTTCCCAAGCCCCAGTTGGCCTTGATTAAAGGCTGGTTGTTATTGCTAGCGAATGCAAGATTTCGAAACCACACAGGCATCACCATCTTATTTCTGTCCACCTTCCCAACCTTCCCACAGGCCTCCTGCTTTCAAACACGGCCCTCAGGTGGATCCATGGGAGCTTCCCACAGCTGGAGCGTGGAAGCGTCTTTTTTTCTGAATCAGCAAAACGAACGGCACAAGCGTATTAATGGGAGAGAGAAGGGAAGAGGGTCCTTAAAAGCCCACAACACGAACACCTGATCGCTTAAGCAACAAGTAAGAAATATTCAGAGATCCGGAGCCCCTAAAACAGCGTAAGATCTACCGATTCCTCTCAACCCTCGTGGCTGATCTAGGGGACCCACAAACACACTTTAAATACGGAGTGTCCAACCCAAGGATCTCAATATAAACCAGTGTTTCTCAACCTTGGCAACTTGAAGATGTCCGGACTTCAACTCCCAGAATTCCCCAGCCAGCGAATGCTGGCTGGGGAATTCTGGGAGTTGAAGTCCGGACATCTTCAAGTTGCCAAGGTTGAGAAACACTGATATAAACAACCAGAGATGCAATATAAATGCAGAAGCTTTTATTGGTCTGAAGGCTCCCAGGAGCCGCATTTCCTGGAGAAAGCTTGAATTTCACTTCAGTCCTTGAGAGGATTTATTTCTAGTTAGCAATGAACATGATTTGTTTTCAAATTGCTTTGGGTGTTTATTTGAAGTTATTTCCTCCTGCTTCCCCCCCACCCCCCCAACACCACCACATTAAGCACAAGTGGCTTACAGGACAACTCGAGGAATCTGGTAAAGACACGTTTCAAATGAAACCTTCCACAGGATCCCCCCCAAAATCCGTAGCAAATCAAACCTCACCGTAACCCCCAATCAAGCAGGAGGGCTCCAGCTTCAGGGTCTGCGGAGGGAACTTTCCGTTTTTCTAAATCAAGGCATGCCCCCACTCCAAAATCTTTCAAGGGGGACTTTGAAATCCCACCCCTCCCGTTGTGATGACCCGCCAAAGCCTCCCCAAACGGCCGAGAGTTGCAGCATCATCTTTTCTTCAAACTCACGGAGGAGACTAGAATAAGCTTCTTCCTCCTCTGGAGACCGTCCACTAATTCAGGAGGGTTGTGGATTCTGTAAGTATGCTAACACCTTTTTCCCCCTTACGAACACTTTCCCTGATGAGATATGGAAGCCTCCGGAGCCACAACTGAGGCTTGCAAGAGAGAAGCCCTCGCGGTATCTTCCGCTGTGGAGAAGGAGCCGCGTTTTAAGGATGGATGTCCAGAAGCATGGTCAGCACACCGGCGCCAGTCTCAGGGATCTAGGCCTTCCCTCCCTCCAGACAGTCCTCCAGGCACCCGGATTTCAATGACAAAACTCACACAAACTGGAGTAGCTTTCTGCCAGACGGAAAGACCCTGTTCGTTCACCAGTCCCTACTCAGAACAGATTTAACTTCTACCTTGTTTCACAAACCACTTGAACGATATTCCTAGGTTTCAAGCTGAAGGACAACACCACGACACCTTTTTTTAAAAAAAGAGAGACAAATCCTATCTAGAGAAAGACTTGATTAGCAGAATCCTTGGGGAGTAGCAATTAGACTTAGACTTATATACCGCTTCATAGGGCTTTCAGCCCTCTCTAAGCGGTTTACAGAGTCAGCATATCGCCCCCAACAATCTGATAGATAAATAGATAGATAGATAGATAGATAGATAGATAGATAGATAGATAGATAGATAGATAGATAGCAATAGCAATAGCAATAGCAGTTAGACTTCTATACCGCTTCCTAGGGCTTCCAGCCCTCTCTAAGCGGTTCACAGAGTCAGCATATCGCCCCCAACAACAATCCGGGTCCTCATTTTACCCACCTCGGAAGGATGGAAGGCTGAGTCAACCCTGAGCCGGTGAGATTTGAACAGCCGAACTGCAGAACTGCAGTCAGCTGAAGTAGCCTGCAGTGCTGCTTTTAACCACTGCGCCACCTCGGCTCTAGTACACAAAACCCTTCGCAAATGGACCTCAAGGGCAATATAGATACACACAGAACATATAGACACAGTTTACTGCATTTCTTTCTCTGAGACGGGGCAAAATACAGTTTTGTGGTTAAGCTGCTTGACCCAGGAGACCGGGAGTTCTAGCCCCACCTCGGCCATGGAAGCCGGCCGGGGGACTCTGGGCCAGCCCTTCTCTCTCAGCCCACCTCACAGGGTTCTCGTTCTGGGGAAAACAGGAGGAGGAAGGAATAGCAGGTATGTTGGACGCCTTGAGTTACTTATAAATGCATCAAATAAATACATAACTATAAGTACCAGGCTTTCTATTCCGATACAGTTTTTCAAACACACGCACACAAACCACACAAACACACCCCCCTCTCCATGAATCAGAGCCACAGGTCTGTTGTGCAAAGGCATCCACGTTGTCCGAGAGGAATTCTTGAGGCGCCTGGGTGGTCTTGAGAATGCGGAGGAAGGTCTGAGGGGGGGGGGTCGATGCTTGGGCTGGAGGCTGACTCCAAGTTCCAGGTTCCTCTGGCGTTGGCCAAAAGGCCTCAAAGGCAGCGCAATGGGGAGCTGGTGGCAAAGCAGCTCTTGGGGCCCAGATCATCACCAGGGATTGAACTCACTTGGAGCAAGAGGCACCTGCCTCGTACCCTCCATGGTAGTGGATCTGGGTACTTGAGAGACCGCCTACTGCCAATTACCTCCACGCGACCTATTAGATCCCATCGATTAGGCCTCCTCCGAGTCCCATCTGCTGGTCAGTGCCGACTGGCAACCACGCGGAGGAGAGCCTTCTCGGTGGTAGCTCCGACCCTCTGGAACGATCTCCCCGTGGAGATTCGTACCCTCACCACCCTCCAGGCCTTCCGCACAGCCCTTAGAATCTGGCTATCCCATCAGGCCTGGGGCTAAGACTGTAACCCGCCCGAATGGTATGAATGTTGTGCTTTTAATTATGTATTGTCTTATATGTAAAGAGTCTGTTTTCCCCCCTTTCCTTTTGGATTGTGAGCCACCCTCCTTGGACCGTCCACCGTCCAAGCCTTCCGCATAGCCTTGAAGAACTGGCTCGCCCGTCAGGCCTGGGGATAAGGATAGTTACCCCTCCCGAATGATGAATGTATGTTGCCTACCATTTTATTATATGTCTCTATCTAGATGTTTGTATTTCCCCCTTCCCAGTTTTATGTGAGCCGCCCTGAGTCCCCTCAGGGAAAAGGGCGGCCTACAAATTCTAATAAAACTAACAAAAACTAATAAAACTAACAAACTAACCCTGAGTCCCCCCAGGGAAAAGGGCGGCATATAAATAAACCTTCTAAATCTAAAATCTAAATCTCCGTTCATGGGCCTTTTTTAAACAGGCAGAAACGGGGTTTTATTCTACAGGTACCAAGTTTCCCCAATAATATGATTTCTCGATCCTTCCCCAGATATTTCTTTTTCTTTTCTTTTTTTGCTACAAATACTTAAGACAGGCAAGATTTGTTTTACAGAAAAGCCCAGGAAAAGTCCTCTCAACTGAATCGCCTGCAGCGTCCCAGGCTCAGCCCAAGGAAGACAAAGGGAATTGGCTGAGACTCAGCTCTCAAGGCTAAACCCAAGTAGCAGCTTTTTAAAAAACAAACAACGGAGGAATATTTCCCCTTTGTTTCCATCTGGAGGCAAAGGATCCAGGAAGCCAACCAGCCTCCTCCCCATGGTCTGGGCTCTCCAACCTTGGCAACTTTAAACCTGGAGGACCTCAACTCCCAGAATTCCCAGGCTTCCAGTTGCTGCAGCCGGAGACCCCTGGTCTAGGGGGATGACGGGCCCCTCAGGACAGGAGGGCAGGCGCTGAATGATCCCGTTGGACGGACGGTGGGGGCGGGCCAGTTCATCACTCACCTGGGGACTTCATGTAATATTGCTCGATGTCGGACATGTCTGTGTCCAGGGCGCACTCCAGGTAGCGGAGGATGACCTTCCGGCTGAAGTAGTACCTCGTGCCCATCAGGAAGACGGGCAGGCAGCAGGTGGCCAGCCAGGACTTGGTCACCACAAAGCAGATGACTAAGGAGAGAAGGAAGAGAGAAAAAGGACACCCGTCAGGAGAGAGAAGGCAGGGCGGACGCTGGACCACAGACCCCCAAAGCCCCGTCCACCACGTGAACCCCCCCCCCACCTGTTGGGCGACACAACACACACTCCCTTGGCTGACACACAAGACCCCGTCTTCGGCTGATCAAGATTATTTGCTCTAATAAATAGTCATCCACTTGCGACGATTCATTTAAGGACCATTTGACGGCACTGAAGAAAGGGACCGAGGGCCGTTTTTCACGCTTACAACCGTTGCATTATCCCCCTGGGTCTTGTGATCAAAATCCAGACCCTTGGCAACTGATTCATATTTATGACGGTCACAGTGCCCCGGGGGTCATGTGACCCCCCCCTTTGTGCCCTTCTGATAAGCAAAGTCAAGCCAGATTCACTTAATGACCATCTTAATAACTTAACAACTGCAGGGATTCCCTTAACAACTGTGGCAAGAAAGGTTGTAAAATGGAGCAAGACTCACTTAACGACTGTCTCACGTACCAACATAAATGTGGGGCTTGATTGTGTTTTTAACTTGAGGACCTACTATATTAAGATCTGAGCACTCTGTTTTACAAAACCCCCAAATGTTTCCATTTTTTGCAGAGAGAAGGGAAAAAGGGGATATTCTTGATTTGACCTGCATTCTCGGCCCCGTTAAAGGCTAAGAGTTGCACTAAAAGGCTTGTTTCTGCACATGGGCATCTGCCGAAGCGCCTGGGCATTGATGAGAACACGGCCCACAAGGGCAGAGGAGGAAACGGACCTTTCTATGTCACAAAAGGGAGCTTAACGTCCTCCAAAATAGAACCAGGACAAAATTCAGACTGACGTCCAACATTGAATCCTTGTTTATTGGTGTCTTAAGGCTTCTCTGGTCTGCATGACTTTATTAGGCGCATCAAACTCTTTAACACACAAGCCTCATTTATCTACAAAGCAGCATCTCAGCTTCTTTGATGACATAAATGCAGCTGGGAAGGTACTTAACGGAGAATTTTCTTCTATTTTTCATTTATCTTTCCAGCGCTGAAAAGGGAAAAAAAAATTAGGCATTCAAGCACTACTACAGTGCGCACCACAAATTGATTCATCACCAACAGGATTTTACTAAGCGTAATTATCTGAGGTTCCGGTGCCCCAGGATTTATGAATCGTTTGTTACAGATGAGCTCCAACGATGTGGAGTCCAGGTAAGGATCCGTGGTCTCATCGTTCCCCACCTGGGCTGTTGCCCCCCCCTCCCACTGCAGGAAATTTCTCCCAAGTTCCCCTTGGACCCACCAGCTCTCCTCCTGCCCTCCCCCCCCCCGATCTCCATGGGACAAAATTACTTCTGAGATCCCTAACAGGCATTCTAACTTTTTGTCTTCCAGAGGTAGTCCTCGACATACGACCCACAATTGAGCCCAACATTTCTGTTGTTAAATGGGACACTTGTTAAGTGGGTTTTGCCCCATTTTACCCCCCATTTCTTGCCACGGTTGTTAAGTGGATCCATTGACTTTACTTGTCAGAAAGTTGCAAAAGGTGCTCACACGACCCTGGGACACCAAGACCGTCGTAAGTATGAACCAGTTGCCCAATGGTTGAATTTCGGTCACATGACCACAGAGAGGCTACAACAGTTGTAAGTGTGAAAAACAATCCTGTCACCTTTTTCAGTGCTGCTGTAACTTTGAATGGTCCCGAAACAGTTGCAAGTTGAAGGCTACCTTTACAGCATTTCTCCAGTTTCCTTCCATTCTATAATAATTATTTCAACTTTAATTCTGAAAGGGTTTTTTCCCCCATGAGTTAATGCCTTTCTCTGAATATGAAGGCAGAATTTTTCCATGTTATACAGCTCAGAATATGCTTAGCTAACGTGCATTAAAATACAACTCCTACTTCTTGTAACTAAGAAATTGCTTCATAAATTACAGGAGCTTTTTAAATACAAAATCTAGCCAACTTCCAGAATCCTCTGTGTGTGTGTGTGTGTGTGTGTGTGATTGGTATTTTGTCTAAGTTGCTTTGATTTTCCCTTTGTTAGACTGAGCCAACGGTCTGTTGAATCCCACTACTTGTGGTCCTCATTTAGCAACTACCTTACATAGTGACGGTTTCCAGGGACAATGAAGACAGAAGAGCCATTTTGCAACCAAACCTCCCACTTACAACCTTGGCAGGTCTGGAAAAGGAAAGGAAAAAGGAAGTAGTTTCATTTAGCAACCACTTTGCTTAATCACTGAGTGGCTCGTTCCTGTGACGGTTGCTAAACAAGAACTATTGTGCCGGGTTTTAAATTATACTTCTGAACATTTGGCCATTTCCCCCAAAGAATAGTAGGTTTGCTTGCAAAACTAGGAGAGGTTGCTAATTCCTGAGAACACATCTGAATATTATGTCTGCACTTATGCGATGCATTTTTTAAAAAAAAAAGAAATCTTGATTTTGTACACAGGGGTATCAGGTGGAGACACATATTTTCTAACAACAAAACCCTCCTATAGATCACCAAACCCCTCAAAGAACAACAACGCACCTCAAAGACAAGACAACAGAGCAGCCTCTTAAACCCCCCCCCCGTCATCCCAGCCAATCACAGGACCTCACTTACAATCCACTCCCCCCCCCCAAAGAATCAGCACCGGTTTCACTCAGAAGGAGCCCCCCCCCTTTCCTCAAAACCAGCCAATTTCAGGGCTGTTCCTGGGAGATAAGAAGAGCACAAAATCTGAACCACCCAGGACAGCAACATGGGAGGGGCTGGGGGGGGGGAGATACTGTAATAATGCCTAACATAAAGATAGTCATTTCTGTAAAAGAGAATAAGTAGAACTGATCAGTCAGAGGAGAAATTAATGGCTGCCAAAAGAACAGGGGGGAAAACCCATGTAAATCTTTGGGAAAAATCCCCCAAAATTGGATAACTGAGAATGCCCTTTTTCATTTGGAAGGGACCTTTCCGGAAGGATTCGCCCAAAGACCCCAGTCGATGGGCAGGATTATTTGGGAGAGTAGGAGACAGGGTCTTCCAGACGGGGAAGCATTCAGGGGAGTCCTGATACTTTGAATTACTCTTAGAAAGGGAGAAGCAGCCGCACTCCTTAAAGGTCACAGGGTGTTAGATGCTTCCACAAAACAGGTCCCGGTCACCTCCGCCGGCTCCATTTGTGACAACGGCTGTTTTTGAGGGGAGCTCAGAGAATCACAAAATGCCCGAATGGGAGCTCAGAAGACGCCATGAAGCCCCACTCGGTCTTCAGTGGGGGCTCCATGTGAGCATGTCTACGGCTGACCCTGCAGCCTCCGTCTGAAGGCCTCTGAAGACGGGGAACTGACACGGAAGAGCCTGTTCTGCTGGACGGTGGTCCACACAGCTGCAAAGTCCCTCCTGATCTTCAGCCTCAACATGTCACAGTTTTAATTCATGAATTCTGTTCCTGTCCTGGGGGAGAAATGAGAGCAGAAATGTCCTCCCTCTCCCCTGTGACGTTGGTTGGAAGATGGTTTATTACCTCTGCTCACGGTCCTCTCATCTGTCAATGAATTATACCAGATCTTCTGACTCATAAAGCTGAGCTTCGGTCAACCGGAATGCAACTGGAAGGGGGCTTGGAGGTCTTCTAGTCCAGCCCCCTGCTCAAGCAGGAGACCATATACGATTCCGAACAGGTGGCCGCCCAATCTCTTCTCAAAAACCTCCCGTGATGAAGCACCTACGACTTCTGGAGGCAAGTTGTTCCGCTGATTAATTGTTCTGTGTGTCAGGAAGTTTCTCCTCAATTCCCGGTTGCTTCTCTCCTCGCTTGGGGTCCATCCGTTGCCCTTTTGCTCTGGAAAATAAGTTGACGCCCTCCTCTTCCTCTTTGAGGCAACCCCTCAAATGCTGGAAAGCTCCCAATCTCCGTAGCCTCCTGATAACCTTCCTCTAACTTCATCCGTGCTTGTCCCTTTCCTTTTTGAATGGACTCCAGTTGGAGTCTGAGCAGAGAAGACCAGATAATGTCTCCCTGGGGTCAAGACAGGATGCTCCTGTATACCTCCTCAAAAGGGAGGATCTGGCATTTTCTCTTTCTGTTTCATAAGGTCCACGGGGTCATCCTGACCTCTTTGAAATGCCTCCCACATCCTACACTTGAGCCTGGCCTTTTTTCCTGCTCCGAATGTCACACATGTCTTTTTTCTCCTATTTATTTCAGCCCCTCCTTCCAACCTGACCAGATATTTTCCAATCTTCTTCCTGTAAAGCCTTAGCTTCTCTTTCAACATTGTGTTATCTGCAAACTTTTTAAAGCATCCCCTCGATTTCCCCCTGCAAGTCATTAATGAAAATGTGGAAAGGAGGCTAAGGACAGAATCCGGTGGCGCTCCGTGTAATATTCCCCCCCCCCCGCAAACAATTTCTTGGCAATAGATCCACGCTGGTTCCTGTTATTCCTAGCATGCTTATCCAAGCATCCCCCAGCTTGCTGCTTGATAATCTGTTCAAAGTTCTTGCCCAAGATCAACACGAATGAGATGCCAAGATCTTTCCACTTTCTTCTTCGGATGACTTTCGCTCTCTGCCATCCTCCCAGGGCCCCTCCAGCTGCCCTCCAGAAGGTTTCGAAGGTTTCTGAAAGAATTATGCGATCGCCTCCATTTCTTCAGTCCTCAAGGATATAATCCACCCAGGCCAAGAGAATCCATTGAAACCAGCTAAATCCTTCTTGCCTTCTTCTCGTGTGTCCTCAGCTGCAGTTCGTTCAAAAATCCCATTTTCCTTCTGGTTGAAGTTCCGAGTTAGTATTTTTTCACCATCACCCTTGACCTTCACGAGTCTCTCTTTGGCTTTCTTTTTTTATTACCAAAGAACACATTTTTTATTATTATTGCATCCCTAGCAAATCTCTGCTCAATCTGAGCTTTACTCTTTCTGACAGAGTTCCTGCAGTTTCTGGAGCCATCCTGCATTATTTATTTGGTTTTGCTGCTTCCCCTCCATTTCCTTTAGGTCTCCTTTTCCTCTTTTTTCATGTCAGTGAACTTGGCCTGGATCCAAGCTGCCGTCTTTTAAGTTCCTCCCACTTCCCCCCCTCTTGCACAGACTGTCTGGGATTGTGCCATCGGTATCTCATTTCATAGACTGTCCCGTCTTCGTACGGAATATGTGCTACCATCGCTAAACCTTAATGTCAATATGGTACAATTGACCCTACGGTATATTTGATCCTACCAAGAAATGCCCACTAAACTATTACCCACAAAATTAATTTAGACGTCCCTTTGATCATCGTAACTGTTAGCCAAAAATCTAGTAAAAAGGCAGAAATAGAAAACTAAGCAAAACATTCCCAAGACAAAGTAACTTTAGCCAGAATAAACTATAATCTGGTTGATTATGAACCTATCGCTCCCTTCTGCCCTCTCTAGGAATCTACAATTTTCTGCCTCTCCTGGAACCATTTCATTTCAAACTAAAGTTCACGCTCACATGCCAACAGGCCAACACCCTGACCCTTTGATTAATTATTCCCAGTTCAGGATAAACTCTGGATTGGATCAGCAGTGCAAGGTTGGTGCACTCACTTTCTCTACCCTTTTCTCTGACACTCCCACTGCGACCGACCTCTCCTAGTGGTCCACTGTCCTTCCTTGTTTTCCCTCCCTCCCCTCAGCTGTTGCTTACGTCTTTTCCTGTCTTCAGTCCACATGGTCCTTCCTGCCTCCCTTTTCCTTCCTTCCTTCCTTCCTTCCTTCCTTCCTTCCTTCCTTCCTTCCTTCCTTCCTTCCTTCCTTCCTTCCTTCCTTCCTTCCTTCCTGTATGTTCCCATACAGCACTGACCATCCTAATCTTTCTGGACCCTCCTTCCCACATTTCCCTGGCCACATCAATATAGTATCAAAATTAATTATGAAAAATTAGTTCAGTGCATCCAGGAATACTTCAGTCATGCATTATTTCAAGTCTGCAGAAGCATTTAGGCCGAACAGAATTGACTACATTAAAAGAAAAAGATTGGCCAGACTCTCCTGGCGGTGGCTCATGGGCCCTCATTCCAGCGGAGTTTTAGTTACTAACTGGAGGTCACCAGCATCTCCACCTACCATCCCTGGAGTCTGGGCCAGCCTTGAAACGGAGGGCTACCCCTGAATCACAAAGCTGGCCCAGCTGCTCAAACAGGCATTGCAGATCCCCACGCTGCACAAAGGTGGCGCAGTGGTTAAATGCAGCACTGCAGGCCACTTCAGCTGACTGCTAGTTCTGCAGTTCGGCTGTTCAAATCTCACCGGCTCAGGGTTGACTCAGCCTTCCATCCTTCCGAGGTGGGTGAAATGAGGACCCGGATTGTTGTTGGGGGCAATATGCTGACTCTGTAAACAGCTTAGAGAGGGCTGAATGCCCTATGAAACGGTATATAAGTCTCACTGCTACTGCTCTTCCTTCCTTCCTTCCTTCCTTCCTTCCTTCCCTCCTCCCTCCCTTCTTTCCTCCTTCCCTCAGCCTTCCATCCTTCCGAGGTGGGTAAAATGAGGACCCGGATTGTTGTTGGGGGCGAAATGCTGACTCTGTAAACCGCTTAGAGAAGGCTATAAAAACACTATGGAGTGGTATATAAATCTAAGTGCTATTGCCCTTCCTTCCTTCCTTCCTTCCTTCCTTCCTTCCTTCCTTCCCTCCTCCCTCCCTTCTTTCCTCCTTCCCTCAGCCTTCCATCCTTCTGAGGTGGGTAAAATGAGGACCCGGATTGTTGTTGGGGGCGATATGCTGACTCTGTAAACCGCTTAGAGAGGACTGAAAGCCCTATGAAGCGGTATATAAGTCTCACTGCTACTGCTACTACTACTACTACAAATAGCTCCCTGGCAGGGATTCTGAGGGCGACTGGACTTTGCTGGAAGTGTCGGCCTCCTTAAGTCAACTGAAATGAAATGAAATGAGTCCAGAAAGCAACAACTGCAAAATGGAAGAGAGGTACCTGGGCCTCTAAGGAGAAGACCTTAACTGGTACTGAAAGAGAGAAGAGCAAGAAAGCAGTTTTTCTTCACGAAAAAGGCCCAAATGAAAAAGGAGAACTGGATACAACGTGGTCAGCAGAAAGAATTCACAAGCATAATTCAGTTCGGAGTTTAAAATAGCAGAAGCAGAACCACGGAATAAAAGGATTAGTTACAAAGACGAAGATCAGGACAAGGTTCGCAACTCTGCATCAGCCGAGAAACACCAAATTAGAACTCAAAGCTGCTATGGAGGCTGATCTGCACTCCAGGCGGCTTTCATGGAGGATGGTTCTCCCTGAAGCTCTCGGGCCTCCATCTTACGCCAGCCCAACCAACCTTCAGCCGTGGTGAGAGCAGGCGTTAGAAGTTCGGACCTGAGGAAAGCGTGAGCTCCCATTCCTAGCCAAAGCACCGAAACATCCGTGAAGCTGGGTCCTTCCATGCTTCGGTTGTGGCATCGCAGGCAAAGTACGCATGGGGCAGTGAGGAAACACAGCCAGCCCTGGTCTCCAGCCCCGTCTCCACCTCCCCAGTCTGTGCTCGAAGGTCCAAAAAAAGGGGAAACAGATGACGGGGAGCAGAGCATCCCCACAACCAGCGAATTCTTCGGCACACGGAGCATTTCAACCAAGCGTCAACAAGGGAAGGCGGGAGGGAGGGGCGTGTTCAAAGTGCACACCGCAATGGCAGCACCGAAGGGAGCGAAATGGGACTAGTTTTGAAATTTTAGGCTTGAAATTTTAGGCTTGGATAACCTTGAACTACGCCGTCTACCTTCTGAGCTCAGTGCACAAGATTATCTGCCACAACGGCCTCCCTGTGAATGGCTCCATTGACTTCAACTGCAATCACCCAAAGGCTCCCAACAGATAAAAAATAAGAGTCATCCGTTCTAATCTTGACTGCAGGAAAAACGATTTCAGCAATGGAGCAGTGAATGTGTGGCACACTCTACTTTGATCCTGTTGTTAGTTCCTCTGACCCCCATACCTTTGACCTTCAGCTGTCTACCGTGAACCTTACGCGTTTCCTAAGAGGTCCCTCAGGGGGCCTGCATAAGCCCACCAGCGTACCTATCCTCCCTCTCCTACTCTCCCCATTGATATCGGCTCTTTTTATATGCAAATGGCTATGTTTCGCTTATTTATATCCATTTATTTGTGCCGTTTTTTCCCCTGTGTTTTTCCTACTTGTTTCCTTGTACTTGATGACAAATAATAAATAAATGACTAAATAAAAATTCAAAGTCATCCATTAAACCTGGCAAGATTCCAGATTGATGGAAAGACGTATTTCCTTAGACAAAAGGCCCTTAAGGGCCATCAGGGGGCCTCAAAGTAGATGCCAACCCAGTACAGCTGTCCTCGAGTTATCACCGCAACTAAGCCCAAAATTTATGTTGCTAAGTGAGACAATTGTTATGTGAATGACTGCAGTTGTTAAGTCAGTCACACGGTTGTTAAGTGAATCTGGCTCCCCCCCCCCGGACTTCGCTTATTGTAAGGTTGTAAAAGGGGATGATGTGACCCCGGGACACTGCAACCGTCATAAATACGAGCCAGTTGCCAAGCAGATGAATTTTGATCACCTGACATGGGGATGCAGCAGCCGTCCTAAGTGTGAGGAACGGTCCTAAGTCACTATTTCGGTGCCGTTGTAATGTTGAACAGTCGCTAAATGAACTGTTGTCAGTTGAGGACTAACTGAAACTCAGAGGTCTTCAACCTTGGCCACTTTAAGACTGGTGGACTTCAACTCCCAGCTCTGCTCTGCTGGCTGGAGAATTCTGGGAGTTGAAGTCCACCAGTCTTAAAGTGGCCAAGTTTGGGGAGCCCTGCTGTAACTGGTTAAATTTCTGGAACTTTCCGATTTCGGTGCCTGAATGGCAACCAGGGTGCCGTGAAAGAGACATTCAGGCATGTCGGTTAAAGAGCTGGTTACGACTGGAGAATTCCAGATTGAAACCGGCTCACCAATGGAGACCCACCGGATGACTTTGGATAAATCACAAGATCTCAGCCTCAACTACTTCACAGAACTGGCATGCAATAAAAAAAAAATACAATTTACCATCTTGTGCTCCTACAGGACAATCTTAACCAATAAATAAATTTTCCCAACCTAAATGTATCTGACTGGCCATTGGTAGCACAAAACGTTGGATAGCAATGGGCCTTTGGCTTCATCCATGAGCCATTCCTTTCTTATTCCCATCACATGAACCTCAGCAAGCAAGGCATTTTTAAAAAATTTAAATTCTGCCTACAAAAAAATATATCCTTAAATCAAAACAATCTGTCCCATTAAAGCAGAGCTTCTCAACGCCAGTAACTTTAATGGACTTCAACTCCCAGAATTCCTCACTCACCAGCATTAAAGTATTTTATTTTAAAATTTAATCAAATGGATTTTATTTACAGCCCAAAGTCATTAAAGTATTTGAAACTGGCATGCCATCCCCTTCTTAACACTGCAGTAGCGAAACTAAAACTCCCCTCTCTAAATCGATCGTCCCATCGTCTTCTGTTTCACTCCAAACTCCTTGTTTTTCCTGGTAATGCAGAAAACTGTTTTCCCCCTGCAATCCTCATTCTATTCTTCAGCTTTTCCCCCCATTGCGTCATGCTTGTCAGCATTTTTCACTGCTTCTGCATATGCCTGTGTAATACATCGCTGCCCTTTCAAAAATGTCAATGCTCATTTTGAGTTCATTTTCTAAAAAGCCTCGATCGTTTCTTGAGCATCAAAGTAGGTGCCTATATGCAGAGAGGGGAGAAGGCTGGCACCAACAGTGTTTGGTATGAGGAACCTGGTCCAAATAAAATTCTGAAACTGCCAATCATGCAGCCCATTGCTAACGTCCATCGGAAGGAACCCTGGTTATTTGCCTTGCGATGCACTGTGCAAAACTGGTCTTGGTGTGCAAACGTTCTTTTGAAGAAACTGGATAGACAGCAGGTGCGAAGAGCTCATTCTGCTGTATCACCGCCACACGGTAGCTGGTTAAATAAGCTGCAAGTCGCATTTGGGCAGATTCATTGTAAAACTGGCTCCGTTTGCCATGACAAAAACTCAGTGAATTTCCAAAGGTTGGTTCATTCCACTTTATAATGTTAAATTTATCCTTGATTAGTTTTTAAGTCTGTGCCTTAGTGGCTTTAAAGCCCCTTCCATCTCTCTTGGTCAGGTTAAATTTTGTAAAGAAAAGGGCCTTGTGAAGAGCAGAAGCGTTGTGCTTGTGAGGAACACAGCAAGGTGGGCTAATTCGGGGGAAATTATTTATATAAAGTCATTTATTACAAGGGGCCTGTTTGCTACCTACTTCCATATATTCCAAGTGGTTTACGATAGTTAAAACGGCAATAGCAGAGCCACAAAATTCAAGCAGCCACAACAGGACAATGGTCCATTCAAATCCAAAAACAGACAATGTTCTCCTATTCCCCCTGAGCTCTCAAGTACAATATTCAGAAGTCCTGAGACAAAGGAGGATAAAAGCGTTAATGAAATGCCTTCCTTGCCAACTGATTAGTGAAAGTCCAGCTCTGAATCAGGGCAGCCATGCAGCAACTGTAGCTGAAGCCTAATTAGACTTTCTTAGCCAAACAGCCTGTCAATTCCTTTGAAGAGGAGGAAGGGGAGCAGAGGAGACCCTCAAAACGGAGACTCCGCAGAGGGAAAATCCAGGAACAACCTTCGCAAGAACCCCGAGATGAAAACGAGCCAGAAAACTGTCCCCTACTGCAACAAAAATGTTCCCAAACAAGATTTCCCACACGAGCAGGGTAACATGATGCTGAATCTCAAAACACTTTGAAACAGAGAACATCCATTTCACTTAGTGACCCTCACAACTAGGGAATCTACATTAGCCATGAAAAAAGAAATCTTGGCTCCTTGCCGATAAGCAGATCTGTGGCTTAGGGATGTTTTATCATTGGCCCCAAGGTAGACTTCACTTCGGATGGACTACACCACAACCAAAAGCATGAAGGTTCCGCGTGGCTGTTTTGATCACCAACCCACCTTCTGGACATGAGTGTCCATGCCCAGATCTTTCATAGGATTAGCACGGAGGGGGGAGTGACCTCCCCAGGAGACCCCAGGAGAGCTTCAAAGCAGCTGCATCAAACCTTCATATATAACTCCTTCCTTCCCTGGTGGAACCCATCTTAAACCCTTTGCACAAGTTTCGTAACTTTCTGGAAACTTGAATAGGTCATATCGTCAAGTACTTTAAACAGTTCGGTCACTTGTGCTAAAGTTACCCAAGGGACAATATTGGAGCGTTCCGGCCGCCTCCTTCAAATATCATTTATTTCAGAGGAAACCCACTGGAATGCCACACCCTTCTCAAGGGGTTCCTTCCCTTGATGGCTGGCAAGCTTTGCTGCTTAAGAAAACAAATAATAAAAAAAGAGTTCATTTTTAATTTCTTTTCTTTTTCTTGAAATGTTAAGACCTGTGCCAAAACTTTACTGTAGATCCCTGCCTAATTTATTTGATACCTGTTAGCGGAACACACTGAAAACTGTCCTGAACTGCAAGGTTAAGGTAATAAAACAGTAAGTAAGGTAATAAAACCAGACTCAATCACCTCCTGGGCTTTCTGAAGTTCTAAGGCTTTAGCTAAATGTTCAGTGACCCTGAAGGGGATGCACTTAATCAACAGAGCCTACATATAAGTCTTTAACTGGTAACCATTAACAATCTTCCCCTGCCCAATTTAGAACATGCCTCAGGCTGAGCATTCCTGACTGGCGCATGGTTGGAATGAGGGCTCCGGCCAAACGCAGCTTCCCCATAAACTCCAGAGCTGCGCTCCAGAGCTTCATTTCGCCATCTCCCACCGGAGAGCAACCTTAGACTTGCGGAGATGGAGGACTGAGGCCGTCCAGGGGGGTTGAAGCCCGAGGTTGCTCTCCGGCATCTCAAGGAGGTTCTGGCTCCGGGAAACTGCCCTGGCCAGATGGGCCTCCAGCGGGTAGAGCAGTCACTCAACCGTGGCAACTTCCCCAGCGGTTGGACTTCCAGGCCCAGAAGGCCCCGCCGTCCCCGGCCATTCCCAGATGGGCGGTCGAAGGTCCGTCCCCCCCCAACCCATCCGAGGGCTCCCAGCTTCAGAGCCGCTGTCCAGGGTGCTGAGCGCAGCGGCGGAAGGGAAAGTTCTGTAGGCGCCGCAGCTGCCCCAAAGCCCCGCTTGGCCCCCGGCCCGACCCGGCTTCCTTCCTTCCTTGCTCAGCGTCGCCCCGGGCCCAGCCGCCTCCTCGGCCAACACGTGGCGGCCCGCCGGCCGGCTCCTCCTCCCCGCTCTCGCCCGGCCCGGCCGACGCTCCGGAGCGCGCCCGCCCGCCCCCCGCGCCTGCTGCAATGCGAAGGGCGCTCCCGCCGCCGCTGCTGCCTCGGGGCCTCGGCGGGACGCAGGGCGGCAGAAGCAGCCCGGGCGGCGGCTTCCCAGCCAGGCGGGGGTCGGCGGAGCATCCCTGGCGCGTCCGGCGGCGACGGCCCGCAGGAGGAGCCCGCGGCAGCCCAGCGCCCCGACCGCTGCGTTCCCCCGCGCGGCGCCCGCTCGGCCACTCACCGGCCAGGGCGGCGTAGAAGAGCTGGGCGAGCGGCTGGTCCTTGAGGCCGCGGAAGGCGGTGTTGGGGATGCGCTCCAGGATGCCCTCGTAGAAGATGCGCCGCACCGCCTCGCCCTCGGCCGGGTGGAAGAGCCGGATGGAGACCCCCGCCGCCCCCGACGGGCGCTCCCCCGACACGGCCCCGGGCGGCGAGGCGGCGGCGGCGGCGGCCCCGGGCGGCCACATCTGCGCGGCGGCGGCGGCGGCTGCGGCTGCGGGGGCGAGCAGGCGTCCGTCCTTGGCGGCGGCCCCCAGCGAATGCCGCTCCTCGGCCACGATCTTGGTCTCGCAAACCATCTCGGGAGGCGAGCAATTCATCAAACGGGCCGCGGGCAGAGCGCGGGCGCTGCCGGGGGAGCGCGGGGGCGGCGCGGGGCGAGGCGGCGGCGGCGGCAGAAAAGAGCTCCGCCGCATTCGGGGGCCCTTTATAAGGCAGCGGCGGCGCTGCAGAGGGGGCCGCGCTCCCCCCGGGTCCTAGCGCCCCGCTCATTGGCCGACGGGGCCCGCGTGCACGGCCGGCCGAGGGGCGGGGCTGGTGGGGGGGCCGGGACACGCCCCCTCGCCGGACTCCCCGACGCCTTCGCCGCGCTTCGCTCGCCCGGACGGCCGGCGGGGACGGAGGATGGGGGGGGGCGCGAGGGGTCCGGCCCGGGTAGGCCCAGAGACCCTCCGGCCTGCACTTCTTCCCCGGGGCGGACGGGGGCAAAGTCTCCGCCGTCGCAGCCCTGCGGCGCACCTGGCTCGGAGCGCCTTTGGGCAAAGCTGGCGCGGCTTCGGGCTCCCCGGCAGGAGCTGCGCGGCTGGGCGGCCGCTTTGCCAACCGGGACCCTCCGAGCCCCCCGAGGGCTGCAAGGGCCGGCTGGGCAGAGAGGGGGGGGCGGAGGCTGAAGGCGGGCGCTGCTTGGGCTTTTCCGCCAGCGGAGCCCGGCTGAGACGGGAGGCCTGTTGGCAGCCTTCGGATGACACGGCAGAAAGTTTCCCTTCGCCCGCCTGGATGCCGCAACCCTGCGCAGGCTTCCTTGGGACGCCCCCGGCCCGCCCAGCCAGGCAGCCGGCCGGGACAGGGGCTCCGCCGCCCCCGCCCCCCCCCGCGGGGCTGGATGACTCAACGCCCACTGCGGTCCTTGCGCTGGGGCGACTGACGGCCCCCGCCCCCCTGCAGAGCGTCGCCTCCGCCCCCGACGGTTCCAGGGGAGGGGAGGGAGCGATGGGTCCCAGAAGACGCCAAAGGCGTCCCCGCAATTGGCCCCCTTGCGCGCCCTCCCCGCCCAAGGATCTCCGCAGGATCGCCGCAGCTGTGAAGGGAGCCCGACGGGCGGCTGTCCGGCCGAGGGAGTCGGGGCTTCGGAGCCCGGGCTTTGGGCCGCCCACCGACCGGAGGGAGCCCCGCTTTGTGGCGGCCACCACCGACTCTAGCCCTCTACTGCAATGGGGAGGGGCGGAAAAGTTGGTGCTGGGGGGCAAGCGCCCCCCTCGGACCCCTTCCCCCAGGGAGGGAGGGAGGCACAGAGCGGCCCCCTCCGCCGCAAATGCCTTGTTCCTGCCCTTCCCCCTGGGGGCGCCTGTCCCCGACCCCAGAGGGACCCCCGAGGGAAGGGGCGGCCGGGGGTCTCCCAGGGCCAAAGAGGGCAGGGGTGGCGCGGGGCCCCTCTTGCTCCCTCCCGGGATCTGCCGCAGACGGGACGGGCCCCCATCGACCCCCTCAGCGCAGAGAGCAGCTCTCCCCTCGGGCGACCCCCGCGCAGCAGCCCCGCCCCTTCGCAGGGGGCACTGAGGGGGGCCGGAGGGGCGTCTAGAAGGGGGAGGTGGCCCCTCCCTCTTTCCTGGCGGGAGGGGTAGGAGCTGCCACGCCATTGGGCCGACGCCGGCCAATCACGGGGCGAAGCCATTGCCTCCCCCTCCCCACCCGGCAGGGAGGGAGGGGGCCGAGCGAGGAGCCCGGAGGACGCCGAGAACCTCCGTCGCTGCGGCGGAGCCGGTGGAGGAGCTCGGGGGGGGGGCCGGCTCAGGCCCTTCTGCTCCCCCCGTCGTCCAGGAAGGTCGGGCGGGCATCGGACATCGGATCTCCCCCGCGGGAGCAGCGAGAGGCCGGCTGAGAGAGAGGCGGTGCCGGGCGGCGGTTCCAGCGGAGATGCGCGGGAGCTGCGCAGCCTCCGGAGCCGCGTTGCAAAGAGCCGAAGGCCGGGAAGGCCGCCTTCTCCGCCTCGCAGGAGGTTCGGCCTGCTAAGCTGCCCCCAACCCTTCGCCCGGGGCTCCTGGGGGACAGCGCGGCCTCCCCTCCGCCTGGGGGGCCCTGCCGTCTCCCTCGGCCGCCTTCCGGAATCGGCTGCTTCCTCTCCATTCTCCCCGGTTCCTTAACCGCCGGGCTGCCTCGGGGCTCCATTGGGGGGGGGGGTTTCCCTTTGAATTGCCATGCAGCGCCCCTCCCCCCTCTGCAAGCCCCCCCCCGGCTCAGATCAAAGGAATTGAGAAACAGGCGAATGCCGGTTCTCTCTCTCTCTCTGAGAACCTCATGATTATCAAAAGCAGAACAATAAGAAGTATGTGAGTTAATTTGAATTATGCATTTTATGCTTTATTCATAATCGGACGGCGAATTGGGAGTCTGGGAGTTCTAGTTTTGCCTTAAGGAAAAAGCCAGCAAAGGGGGGGGGTGTAGGGCCAGTTAGGGCCTTAGGAAAAAGGAAGCAGAGGGGAAAAGGCTGCCAAGGAAACTAGGGCGATTTGTGCCAACAGTTGTGCATATTTTGAAAGCACGAAATATGATAGAGATTGAAAAGCTCAGGCAGGTGCCTGGGCAATTCCGAAAAGGTGCGAGGTTCACCTTCCATATCCCCGTGATTCCCATCGTTCATCCAGGTTAAACGGCTGTTGCTTCATTGTTTGGGAACTTTTAGTATATTGTACATGTTCCAATTTCACAGCAAATTCTGTCGACGATTGAATTATGAATGGGATGAGTTGTAGGCTGTAATTAATCTGGAGTCTCGAGTTATTTATTTTTATTTTTTATCCTGTATTTATTGCTTTGTAAACAATTCGAGACAGAGAACATATCCACCTCCTCCTATTTTCCCCACAACAACCCTGTGAGGTGGGCTGGGCTGCAAGAGAGAGTGGGACTGGCCTAAAATCACCCAGCTGGCATTCCTGACTAAGGCAGGACTAGAACTCTCCTCCTCCTGGTTTCTAGCCTGCTGCCCCCCTCCTTTGGACCAAACTGGCCCCAAGAGATTTGGAGAACACTCCTGTGTTACCTGGTTTAAATAAAATATCATTTATTTTGAAACATTTAGCCGGTTTGCTCAGTTGAAAAAGTTTCAAAAGTGTCTTACAAAGATTAAAAGCCTTGCTCTCAAGTCTACAGTGTAAGAGTCACAGAATGAAACAGATTGGGAGGATAAAAGAAAAAGTAGTAATTTGCCTGTGCCACATTAGACAGATCGTCAAGCTTTCTGTTTATTTATCCCCTCAGTGCCACACACCTGCCAGTCAAAAGGTGAATTGCCAGGCAAAACGTATTAGGCCACTTGAACCTTGCGAAGTTAACCAAGTGATGGGGATTTCCCTTCTTCAAAATTCTAGAAATAAAAGTTTTTGTAGAACGGAGTGTCCCTAGGATGATGGGATTAAAGGAGGAATGGTTGTCTCAAATAACTTCCAAGTCATTAAGGCTGAGATGTGGCTTCTTCCAGATTTTGATCAGGCAAACCTTTTTTTTTTAAAAAAAGAAGGAATCGGCTCTGAAGAAAAACCCCGAGTTTTGAATTTCACATTGGTGCACAGAGCTGGCAGCCGGCCCACTGAGCCAAGCCCAGCCTCTGCCAACCTCCCTCTCTTCTGGCAGGCAGGTGTGCCAGCTGTGCTCTTGAGCAGGGCTGAATTCCCATTTTCTGGTGTCTTTATAAATTGCAATAAATTGGTTTGGGTTTGTCATGTGAACTGAGCCAGTTGCCTCTTATTCATAAAACATAGTTAAGCTGTGGCGTTTACTTGGACTGACCTCACCGTCTATGGGGAGGTGGGGGGGCGGATGCGGATGCCCTGCAGAAGACACTTCTAAATGGGTGGATTTTGAGTGCGTACACATCAAATCAGGAGGGCCACACAGATGCAAACCCTTAATATCACAACACACGGTGTATAATTTGTTCCTCGCTTCCAGGCACCTATGCCTCTTAATTTACACTGAGTTGATCTCTGTCCCACGTTATTCTAAACAAAAAGGAAGATGCATTGGCAATGTTAATATAAAAACAGAATTAACAGCCAGGTCTTCATTATGCTAGATAAACGGCATTCTGATTTTCAGTTGAAGCTTCACATCCAGAGCCAAATAACATCTAGGACTGCATCCAAATCCAATTACCTTCTTCGGGAAATCGGTGTCATCTAGAGGAAGCTGTTACCTTCACAATTCCTTTCCCTGGATTCAATTCCAATTTTCCTTTGTTTATCAAATTTGCAGACTGTCATCCCACTCTCGGAATGGCATTATTCAACCAGATGGGGATTGATACCTCACTATAAGGTTTGTGTGTTTGAGGCTTCTCTTGATGTGTGAACCTGGCCATTGTAACTTACCAGCCACGGCTGATTGCTTGACATAAGCCTTTATTTAAAGTGTGACTACACAAACTGCAAACTGGCTGTCATGGAGCCTTTATAACCAACAGCAAATGTTCCTGGAGTGAAAACGCAGATGATGAAGGGGATTATACCTTGCCAGGGATTATGATCAGCTCCTGAAGGAGAAGCAGCAGAAGCTGCTCCCAGCACTGTGGCCTGAAATGGGCTTGCCCAAGAGAGGTTGACTCGCTGCTGTCAGAAATTGTCATGAAAATACAGTCTTGACCACCACCGCAATGCACAGATAGCAACAGCCCTTAAATTTGTATACCGTTTTACAGTCTAAAGCGCCGTCTAAAGTGGTACTGTCACATCGCATGGACATGGTTCTATCCCCGCTGGGTGCAGAACAGCCACCATGTCTTGACTTAAGGAGGCAAAGTCAGAAGAAAGCAACGCTAGAGGGATGGAGGGGAAAGAGGGGCAGAGGACCGGAGGGGTGGAGTCAAAACAGGATCCAGCCTACAATCCCTAAGTGGCCACAAGAGAGCTAAGCCCAGCTCCCCCTCAATTTCGCTGACCCTTCTCTAACTCCAAACAGGTGCCGGGGGTTAGTTGAGAAGATTCCTACCCACAGGGCGTTTAGCAATGAACCATGATTGGATGTGATCCTTTGCATCCAGCAACAGACAACAGCAAGTGCTGCATGCCAGGCCACCAGCTCCTACTCCCTACTACATGAACAGTGGGCATTGCAAACAACTGACCATCCAGCAAGGCTGAGATCTGGCTTTGTCTCGGATGGAACGGGGGAGTTAACCGGCTGTGAAATGATCAATAGGATCATTTGTGCCGGAGCTTCTGAAATGGCACGGAGGGAGACTAACAAGCACCCGGGGCAGGAAGCGTTTAATTGACGTCCAGCCCAAGTGACTGGGAAATGCTATTGGACGGGGGCCCAAAGGGTTTCCAATGGGAAATTTCTGCCAATCGACAGATTAAACGGCCCTCTTCCTCGGAGGCAGAGGGCGTGGCAGGGATTGGGCCGTTTTGGATCCATGCATTTAAACAGAAACGGCTTCAGACTTCTCCTTTGCACAGACAGCCCTGCTCATCTTCTGAGATCTGGCTACAGAGGTGGAATCTATGGCATCTTTTTATTTCCGCTTTCCCCAGAGCAGAGTGCTCAGCAACTGACTCATATTTATGACGGTCACATGTTCCCCTTTTTCAAGTTTCTGAGAAGCAGTCAATGGGGAAGCCAGATTCACTTAACAACAGGGTTACTAACTTACCGACTGCAGTGATTCATTTAACAACTATGGCAGAGAAGCTCATAAATTAGGGCAAAATTGACTTAACAAATATTTTGCTTAGCAACAGAACTTTTGGACTCTATTGTGGTCATAGGTTGAGGACTACATATATATATATAAAAGCTAAAAGTCAGAATGCAGAATTTAGCAAAGACTAGAAAAGCCCCAAGCTGGGTTTCTTTTTTAGAACTTCCAAATAAGGAACCTGTTTAATGAAGATGGGAAAATGGAACCAAAAACAAAAAGAAAAAGGCAGAATGACTCACCTCTTATTTTGTTCGTCCTTCTTTTGGAAGAAAACCTCTTGTGGAGAGCAAGCGAAAGTGGCTGGATCAATGGAAACATGATCAAGGGCTATTGTACCTTTTATTTTATATTTATTGCATTGCTCTTTTAGGATCAGTCTAGGTAGTGGGAAAACTCCAGGGGGGGTTGGCAGAATCTGGCTGTATTGTATCTATGAAACCCTGAAGGCCTGGGGTGAGCCCACCTTGTCCTGGTCTTCCAAAAGGACCAGTGCTCATTCTGAGATGGACAGAGGCCGGCCAGCCTGGGCTGTTCCGTAGTCCCATTATCTTTAGAAATTACAGTAGGCATGTTTCGTAGATGGGAAAATCTGTGGGTATAATATACTGCAGAGCCATTTCAGTCAACATCCAGCAAAACCCTCTGTAACGTCTTGATGAGCTGGCTAGTGAAGCTTGGCTGGGAGGGTTTCCCCTCTCGCTTGATGGAGGTGAAGGATTGGCTCCTCCTGCTACGCAGATGTAATTTCAAAAACCCCTAATTTTAAAACTTCACCCTCCTCACACAGAAACATTGCAATCAATCCAATTGAGTGAAGAAATCTGAACCTATCTAAGAGATGAGCCAACTGAGCAATACTTACTTTTCTGGCAACATTTTAAATAAGTGCATTTAAGATTAAACCTTAAACAAGGTTGTGGTTCCTGCTCTTTTAATAGCTGCAACATTGTTGTACAAAAAAAACAGTGCTATTCAACCACTTAGTAGTGGTTGGAGGGGGGAGAAGGAGCCTGCCCTCCTATTTTTAACCCTGCCATGATCTGCGATTTCTCCGAACCAGTAGCTAAAAGATTTGATCCAGACTTTCTCCTCCTTCTCACGCTGATTTCAGCATCCTAGTTGTTCCCCCCCCCTTCTTGCATAGAAGCAGCAATTATCCAAGTATTTAATCTCCGTTTTCTATTTCTAAAAACAGAATTGCCATTTTATGCAGCCCCACAGCTCTTTTCTCGTGAAAATGGGAATGTTATATTACAGATACAAGCAAATGCAGATTATTACTACAGAGGATTAAAAATAAATAAAAAGGCTAGGCAAGCTATACCTGGATTGGTGGCCAAAAGAAAATCGCGGTATTTGGATCCCTGGATCTTTTCAGGCCTGATGTGGTAGCCCTCAGGGACCCGAAATCCAACTCCTGAGATGCAGTTTTCATTTCTTCCAGGCTTTCAAGCTTTTTCTTTCTGCAATTAACTTAGCCGCCCTGGGTTTTTTTCACCTTCAGAAGTGAAAGTGGACATTGACCTGAACTGGGCCTTTTGAGAATATTGTAGTAATAATAGAAGAGTGAAGCATAATCTAAAAAGATTGCTAAAGCCAGAATCAGAATCATTACTGTTGAAATATGAAGAATTCATAAAATATCTATGCTTCTCAACAACAACAACAAAAAAAGAATGTATGAATTGGAACAGCGCAACCCAAAGTCAGGATCTCAGATCTTTATTTTAAAAAGTGCATTTCCCCAGGACTGGAGTGTTTGTACATTTACACACACACACACAAGCGCACACATACACTCACAGAAACCCATTTCTTGGAAAAGAAATGCTACACGGATAATGTCTATGATGCGCTGATAACGGAATAACAGTTCGGCTGAAATGGTTGGGAGATGAATGACAAATTGCTCAGGGCACCAAGGGCGGGAGAACGGACTTCCACAGAGCTGCAAGGAAAAGGGGAAAACTGGAAACCTTCCCAGGCCTTGTTCACGAGCGTCTAAAACAGGGGTGTCAAACGGCATTCTCACCTGATGTATCGGGACTTTTCTCCCCTTCGCTAGACCGGGCGTGGGCATGGACAGCAGGCAGTTAGGCGTTTGGCCCGCGGGCCGGTCTAGAAGTTCTACCTAAGTGAAACCTTCTTCCCTCAAGTGAAGAAGCCCAATTGCCTGGCTGATCGTTTTTGAAATGGTTCCCTGTTCAGTTAATTAACTATTAAATATAGTATTGAAAAAGAAAGCTTCTGGAAAAGTCCATCGTTGTCCCTCCCGTTTTTCCTCCTTTCCCCTGGGAATTACCTTGCAACTCCTGACGACACAAGGTGAGGTCCGGTGGGCATCAGACAGGACAATCTCATACCAACATCCCCCCCCCAGTTCAGTTTCAGAAGCAGTCAAATTCACATGCTGGCACCCTTTCCTCTCCCGAGAGTAGTTTGAGAAGCCAGGGGTGGGGTGGGGTCCCGCGGGGCTCAGTTCAGGCCATTGGCGGCTAAACAGTCGCATAAGGTTCTCTTCTCCACTTTGAAAAGCAGCGTCTCCGTCTGTGGGGAGGGGAAGAGAGCAGGGGACAAAGCAGGTGAGTCAATCTCTCATTGCAGCCCCTCCCAGTTACAAACAAACCAAGTGCAAGAGAAAAAGGCATGATTCTAAAACTCTCCTTTACGCTTAGTTTAAGACAAATCTTGCCACGCTACACAAAAAACGTGGCTGTCCTTACTTTAACTATGGTTATCTAACAATGCAGCAGAACTACCGACTAATTGCTACTTTCCTGTTGGGGTGGGGAGATGACTAAAAGGCTATTAAACTTCCCCTTCAGTCTCCTGTCCCTTCCAGTGGATGAGAAGCCGTGTAAAAGCATCACTAAGCACAGCTTCTAACGGCTGGATCAGAAGAACCCCTGGATGGTTTGGCTTTTCGGCTTTATCTGAAAATATCCAGAGGGGCAGAGAGTGATGCTTTTCTAAATAATCAGATCTGCGGGCTCCCCTCTCGGCTCTGAGTTGGCAGGAAACAATGGCCAAGTCCCAGCAGCCGAGCTTTCCAGGGCCCCCGTGACCCTCGTCTGTGGGGTGCTTTCAGGGCCAGGACCGGTCAGTTCCTCGGTCTGACAGCAGCCAGCAAGAAGAACTGGAATCCGAGGGGAGGGGCTGGGCAAGTGGTGCCCAGGAGGGGGAGGGAGGGAGGGGGGCTGAATCAGTTTTCCAGTTGCCCGGCTGATGGTCATGAGGCAGAGGAGGGACGTGGGGTGAGTCAAGGGGGAGCTCCGTGGCTCCATTTCACTGCCGATCCCTCCTCAGCCTCCCTCTCAGCCAGGTGATATTCAGAGACTGCCGTTTTCCAAGCTGAGGGTCAGCTCTGCGTTCAGAAACAGTCCATGCATGGTGAACTCTACAGGGGCTGCAAGAACCTCTGCAGGGCTCCCTTCCTCCTCCCAACTTGCCTGGGCCTTTAACCTCATTGCAAGGGGGTGGCAATGGGTGTGGTTAGAGCGTCCAGTGGAAAATACAGACTGGGACTGGAGAAGAGAAAATGGCAGGAGAGGCCAAAAGAGGCAAGGAGGGCCGTGTCAGTGTTCTGACCCAGCTCCCCAAACACGGCAAACCCTCTGGGGTTGAAGCAACAATTCCTTTAAGAGGAGCGCCAGCAGCCTCGGCAAAAAGGGTCCCTCTCGCTGCAGGCTAAGAAGTCCGTCTGTCCGAGAGATGAATAGTTGTCTGCCCCATCTCCACCCCCTTCCTTTTATCCCCAGAGCTAGGGTGGGGGTTCACTAACGGCAGTGGCTCTTCTGCCCCAAGGACCGGCCCCTAGGTTTCCACTGCCCTCCTCTCCTCTGCCTTCTGCACATCTGTGTGTCAGGCACTGGGCCCAGCTGTTCCTCCGCTTCCTCATCAGCCACCTCCAGAATACAGAGCTCTTGAGTCTCCAATTGAGGTCTGACGGACAGCCCAGGCTCCGCCTCTTGTCTGTATCTCTGACAGTTCCATTCCCTCTTCCCCTTCGGAGCGCTCAGGTTGCCTTGAGGCTTACCCTGACTCTCATGCCTCCTCCTCCTCCTCTGATTCAACTGCTGGAGGGGCTGGCGGCTGACAGGGCAGCCACCGGAGGGGAGGCAGCATGTTTGTAACAGCCTAGAGTGGCCAATGGGAGCCGGGCAGGTGCATCTCGCCACATCATCACCAAGGTCACCAATGAGGGTCAGCAAACTCGGGAGAAGAAAACTACTTTCGATCTGACCCGGTCAAAGACAAATAAGCAGCCCAGGGCTGCCTCTGGAGATCAGACAAAGGGGAAATTATGAACATAGAGTTAAGTTCTTTAAAAACAGGCAGCAGAATGTCCTGGTGTCCTGAGGTCTGGGAAGATGAGCCCTGATGAACTACCTTTACTCTTCAGAACTTGACTGCACAACCCTGAGCTGCAGAAAGAGGGGGAGGGGGTTCCCCAAGGCTCTGGGCCCTGGGCTCAATGGATCTTCTGCCACCTCCTAGCAACCCTGACACTCATCACATTTCCTGCAGCCCTTATCGAGGGAAGCCGGCTATCTCTCCTCAGTCTCTGCGCTCTGTGTGTTAGCAACAACGAAAGTTGCTTCGAAACAAGATGGGTGGGCCAATGAATTAAATAATAAATAAATGTCATACTCGTGAATCTAAATTGTACGCCGTCTTCTTTAAATCTTGCAAAGCCCTCTGCATGAATTCAAAGGCATGGCAGTCAACGCAGGGACGACCTAGAAGTGGGTTTCAATGGAAACATTTAAAGAAAATGAAATGTTACAGAACGTGTGCAAAGGTCCACAGCGAGCACAGGGAGTCAGCCTATGGCATTTGGCTAATCTCCGAATCAGAAGAAGGCCGAATGAGTAAATAAAATGCAACACCCCTCAAAAAAGGCAGAGGCTCAGAACAGACCCCTTGGTTGCGACTTCCACATGGCATTTATGGCAACATTGCCAGAAGGAGCACCCATGCAATGCATTTTAACTTCCCTGGCTCTTCAGTGGTGGAAAGCTCTTTCTCCCAAATTCTGGAAACAGCCTTTGGCTTAACACAGGAGAAGTATTACAATACCTCTGGTAGAACTTTTGTTTTAAAAGTTCCTATAAAATATCACAATCAAAGCTAGACAATAAAAAATCTAGACACATTTCTGCAAAGTTAATATTACAAACATTTGGAGACAGATACCATCAAAAAGAGGGAGAACCTATACAATGCCTAGACAAGGCCAGAATAAACATGCGTTTTTACCAAACAGAGCAGCTTAAAAAAGTACACTTTGGTGGATTAATATGGCCTGGAAAAAGAACTGGAAGATGGAGGCTGAGATAAACGAGGGACTTGATCACTGAAGGATCACCGAGCCTGTAAAGATGAAGTGAGGAAAGCTAAGGCTCACAATGAAGAAAGGCTTGCCACAAAAGTAAAAAATAACAAAAAAAGTTTCTTCCAACATGTTAAAAACAAGAAAAAGGTTAAGGAAATAATTGGTCCATTGCTGGGAGAAAGTGGCAAGAAGGTGACAAGCAACAGGGAGAAAGCAGAACTATTTAACTCATTTTTTTGCATCTGTCTTTACACAAAGGGATAAAACAGTCCAACCTATCAAAAGCAGCACCACAAAAATCAGATTAGGAACACAAATTGAAATAGGGAAGAAAATGGTAAGTGAGCACCTGTCTACCCTACACAAGTTCAAATCACCAAGACCGGATGGATTATACCCCAGGGTTCCGAAGGAACTGGCAGATGAGATCTCAGAACCACTGAACTATATCTTTCAGAGATCCTGGAGCATCGGGGAACTACCAGAGGACTGGAAAAGAGCTGATGTGGTTCCCATCTTCAAAAAAGGGGAAAAAATAGATCCAGGAAACTTTAGACCTATCAGCCTGACCTCAATACCAGGAAAGATTCTGGAAAAGATAATCAAGCAACGAATTAGCGAACACCTAGAAGCAAACAAAGTAATAGCCAAAAGCCAACATGTGTTTGTCAAAAACAGATCATGCCAGACTAATCTTATTGCATTCTTTGACAAAGTGACAAAATTACTGGACCAGAGGAATGCCATCGATATAGTTTACTTGGACTTCAGTAAGGCATTTGATAAGGTAGACCATAACCTACTACTAGATAAAGTAGATGAATGTGGGTTGGACAGCATCACCACCAGATGGATTCATAACTGGCTGACCAACCGCACTCAACGTGTAGTCCTCAATGGAACTGCATCTTCATGGAAGGAAGTATGCAGTGGGGGACCCCAAGGCTCTGTTTTAGGCCCAGGACTCTTCAACATCTTCATCAATGAGGGGATAAATGGGGAACTCATCAAATTTGCAGATGACACCAAGCTGGCAGGAATAGCCAACACTCCAGAAGACAGGCTAAAGATACAGAAGGATCTTGACGAACTTGAACATTGGGCACTATCTAATAAAATGAAATTCAATGGTGAAAAGAGTCAGGTTCTACATTTAGGCAAGAAAAACGAAATGCACAGGTACAGTATAGGTGGTACCTTGCTCAATAGTAGTAACTGTGAGAGGGATCTTGGAGGCCTAGTGGAAAACCATTTAAATATGAGCCAGCCGTGGGCAGCAGCTGCCAAAAAAGCCAACACAGTTCTAGGCTACATAAACAGAGGGATAGAATCAAGATCACATGAAGTGTTAATACCACTTTATAAGGCCTTGGTAAGGCCACACTTGGAGTACTGCATTCAGTTTTGGTCGCCACGATATAGAAAAGATGTGGAGACTCTGGAAAGAGTGCAGAGAAGAGCAAGAAAGAGGATTAGGGGACTGGAGACTAAAATATATGAAGGACGGTTGCAGGAACTGGGTATGTCTAGTTTAATGAAAAGAAGGACCAGGGGAGACATGATAGCAGCCTCCCGATATCTCAGGGGTTGCCACAAAGAAGAGGGAGTCAAGCTATTCTCCAAGGCACCTGAGGGTAGAAGAAGGAGCAATGGGTGGAAACTAATCCAGGAGAGAAGCAACTTAGAACTGAGGACAGTTAGAACAATCAATCAGTGGAACAGCTTGCCTCCAGAAGTTGTGAATTCCCCAACACTGGAAGTCTTTAAGAAGATGTTGGATAGCCATTTGTCTGGAACGGTATAGGCAGGGGGTTGGACTAGAAGACCTCCAAGGTCCCTTCCAACTCTGCTATTGTAAGTTAATGACTGAAGGGAAAGGGATGTTGGTTGAATGCATTTCAGTGAAGAGCTGCTCACAAGTTCCAACCTTTTATTATTTTATCAAGCAAGAAATGAAACAGGAAGGAAAGTACGCTTTGCTACACTCTCAAATACCTTATGCAACATTTTTCTTCTACAACCCTTACTTTCCTGAGAATCTTTCGGTGAGGATTTGGATTCTGAATTTGTGACTCTGCTTTTTCTGCCGTAAAACTGCCTGTCAATCCACCTGAGCATGTCGTCAGGAAGTAATTACAGAAGTAGTTCACAGATGGTACAATATTTCTTTGATGGTGCATTATACTAATCAAAATATTTTTAGATTGGGCTGGAAGTGGTTTGTAATCAAATTAGTGCCTCTGGTGGCAATCCATAACCATTGCATGAATTTAAAAAAACCAATAAAGCAGAAAAATCATGCCAAAAAGCTTGACCATTCTTCTTTGGCTTCCCCAAGACGTGTAAAAAGTTGCAATGAAAAAAAAGTCAATTAGCAATTTTATAATGTGCAGATTTCCATTCCTGGGACTCCCTCACCAATATGGCTGGGGAACTCTGGCTCCACACTCCTTCAAACTGTAAAGGTTTAGAAACACGACTCTGGAGTACAAGTAAGTTTCCAAACTACTGGTAGCACAAGGAAGCTTTTCTTTCCCGTGTGCTAACTCTGATTCAGGAAAGAAATACAGGTAGTCCTCAACTTACAACAGTTCATTTAGCAGCAAAACAAATTTATATTGTGTGCAAGGTAACTTCAGTCTGTGATCCAGCTTGAGACCAAAGATGGCAGGTGCACCTGGAAGGTTTGTGTGTGCATAAACAACAACACGGGGGGTGCAATAGGTGGGGTGTAGTTGTTGGCTTGTTTAGAAGGACCCTCTCTTTGCAAACCGAGGTTCACCCCAGAACTGCACACAGGGGTCCCTGCTGCTGCTGATGTGTTGATTTGAGAGGAGAGATGAAGTTTCATACTTACTTTCAGGAGGAATCGCTGTTCCTGATTCTTCCTCAGCCGCAGCAGCCTTCATAGAGATCAGCCCCGTCATCAGAAGCAAAGGGGCCAAAAGTACCACCTTCCTCGTGCAAACAGTGAGCATCTTGCTAGTTAACCCTTCCTAGGAGAAAAAAGGAAAGGTGATGGATAACAGAGATCGTCTGAAGCTGAATGTAATTTGGCTGACTGAGATTTTTTTCCCAGCAATCCACGTGAGTCAAAACTACAAAATTAAGAAATTGTAAATCAATACCACATTCTTACTATCTGACACAATGAATTAAATCATCTTTAGCTACACCTTTTCTCATGAAATCTGTGCAATTGATAGAAATAGAAGACAGAACGAATAATAGAATGTTATTAAATAAAAGTAAGCAGTAAGAACAGAAGCAAGAAGTAATAATACCAAGAGGTTTCTTAAAAGAAAAGTGGTGAAGTATTTTCCTGAGGACTGTAATATTTCCATTCTACTCTCTCTACATATATATGGATCCCACTGTCAAGGGAGGAGATAATTTCAAATTGTAATACTTCAGCTCCTAAGAGCAGCAGTGTCCCAGGAGCATTCACAGTGGCATGGTCAAAAAAGTCAAAATGGCCACTGTACCTGCACATACAAACCACATCTCAACCCCAAAGCTGGTTCTTGGCCCAAAAGAGATGGACCAGAAGGCAGAACCTCTGCTGCAAAGTATTCCGGTCAAAATCTGCATTTATATCCATCTGTTATTTGGTTCTACAACTTTAAAATAGATTGCAACAGGGAGCAGAGTAAAAAACCCAGGGGGGTAATGATATACATCAAGCCATCTAACCCCAGAATTTCAGCAGAACGCTGTGACATTTTACGATGTTCTCAAAATAATGTGACATCAATCGCAAGCTTTGAGATATGATTCAGCAACCACTCTTGATCCCTGTAAGGGAGGGAGATGGCATAGCTGTGGGGTTTCATAGCCTTAAACCATGAAGCATTGCTATGGAGAGTTGGGATATTTGTGTACAATTAACTAAAGAAATTACATAAGAATGCACAGCGGGAAAGAGCACTATTTTGTCTTTCAGAAGTCAGTCAAAATTATGACACCTCAACAAAACATCTTTTGCTCACAATGATCCCACAGCACCAATAAAAGCAAAACCATTTTCTACTTAAAAATAAAAGGTCTTATTAATGCCCATCCTTCCATTTCCCCCCCTATTATCCACACATGAACACTGTATTCCGATGTGGTGATCAGAATGGGCTTTTATATCCATTTAAAATGCCTGGGTCAGAAATGTGCAGAGAACCTTCATTTCTGCCCTTGTAGTAGCTATGGTAGCAGAAAGTGTCCCCCCCCCCCGCATGTCCCCTTCTGACAGCTGCCAGAGGGGGCTTCCCTCTTGCTCAAGTGAGCCCAGGTCTTCTCTTTCACCAAAGCGAAGCCTTGCCTAATCTCCAGCCCAGGGTGGTTTCTCAAGAACAGCCTCTAGTCCAGACAAGGACTTGAGAAATCACCTGTTCTCCACCCAGGATCTGGCGACTGCTGTGGGGGGGTCCAAACCACGCACCCCAGCAGAGTGGAGGACACATGGCCGTAACACAGGGCACGGCCCCTTTGCAGCTAGCTCGGACCTCAGGGAATTCCAACAAAGGAAAGATAGAAATACCTGCTCTCTCTCTCTCTCTCTCTCCCTCGTCTTTGTGATGGCCGCTCTGAATGGCTGCCGCGGCTGCTGTAGCGCAAGATGTGCATTGCTGCCTTTGAGCAGGCGCACAGCGGCTCTTTATTCTTTCCCAAAGGGTCTGCCATGGCAACCATGCAGAGCCCCAGACTCACAATGGCCTTGCTTCCCCTGTTGTGTTACAAAGGCTTTTAGCACATCCCTTAGTCTTTTAGTGTGCAGCGTAAAAAAAAAATATATATTGTGGCAGGGGAAACAGGAACATGTGCCTGAGCGCAGATGCCTCCGCGAGTGATCGCTTCTTCAGATGCAAAGGAAATCGAGCATTATTACCAACGGGGAAAGGGAGGCACAAGGAATTATCTGTAGCTAATATCTGAGATTAGTTCAGTGACGGACATTCCTGGCCTGATTAAAATGTAACACGATGTGATAAGCAGTCTTAACTTTTTTACTCCATTAAAGCTCCAGTATAATTCCAGTTCACCTTTCTTTTCCATGAAATTTTCATACCTTTTCAATAGCCAATAGCCACTCGGGTGTAGAATGATTGGATGAGCCCAAAGGTTCCCATGGTGGGTTTTGGAACCACAAGGGCTCTTTCTGGGCACTACGGGGTTAGCAATTGCACTTAGAGACTTACAGCATGAACTGCTTTTACAAAGTCAGCCTATTGCCCCCAACAATCTGGGTCCTCATTTTACCGGCCTCGGAAGGAAGCCTGAGTCAACCTTGAGCCAGTCAGGATCGAACTTCTGGCAGTGGGCAGAGATTGCCTGCAACGCAGCCTTGTAACCACTGTGCCCCCCAGGCTCTGTGGGATTAGCTTTGCTGGTTGTTTGCTTTATGTCGACTGTTCATCTTTCTTTTAATCACTGCATTATGTATTGTTGGTATCCATCTGGGTGTGTCTGTGTGCAGGGCTGCCTGAAACACACACACGCACAGGGATGGAGAAACATCGTACCAGAAACATCTTTCCGGCCTAAACGGTCAGGACTCATTATGCAGCCTCATGAACTATGTGAGCCAGCTACTCCCACACCTGCCCCTTCTCCCCCCTATGCCATGCAGCTTGTAACTTTCGATTCCCCGTCTCCCCTCCCTCTGCTAGGTTGTAACTTTCTATTCCCCCTTTGCCATGATGTGATTTTCTATTGGTTTATTTGTAGAATGCTGTGAACTTTTCATTAGTTTACTTGTACCATGGTGTGATTATATATGCCTTCTGATACGCTTCTTTTGATGAGGCTGTAACTAACTTTTCTAATAAAAGAGACCTTCGATGTTCATTCGGAGCTCGTTCATCCCGAGGAATTCTGCCTGGTGTTTTCCTTTCAATTCAGCCAAGGACACATGAGCGGCCCTCCAGTGTGGCAACAACACCGCAATGGATCTGGGTTTTTCTCTGCAAAATCACCTGGGGGCTGAAAGTCAGGAAGCGTGAAAGATTCAAACTGGACCATCCCACGAGAGCTTTTGCAAAGAATCTGCACCTTTCTCCTCCACACAGGCAATCCTCGACTGAGCCCAACATTTATGTTGTTAAGCGAGACGTTTTCGGCCCGTTTTACAACCAGTGCGCCAGTTGCGACCCTACCTGAACCGGGAGGCCCTCACAACAGTCACTCGGGCCCTTGTGACCTCTAGGCTGGAATACTGCAATGTGCTCTACATGGGGCTGCCCTTGAGGAGCATCCGGCGACTTCAGCTAGTGCAGAACGCAGCCGCGCGAGTGATTGCGGGTGCACCCCGATTCACCCGCATAACACCTATCCTCCGCGAGCTGCGCTGGCTACCTGTCGATCTCCGGATGCGCTTCAAGGTGCTATTAGTCACCCATAAAGCCCTACATGGCAGTGGATCTGGATACTTGAGAGACCGCCTTCTGCCAATCACATCCCTGCGACCGATAAGATCCCATAGATTAGGCCTCCTCCGTATCCCATCGGCCAGCCAGTGTCGGCTGGCAACCACAAGGAGGAGGGCCTTCTCAGCAGTAGCCCCGGCCCTTTGGAACGAGCTCCCTGTGGAGATTCGTACCCTCTCCACCGTCCAAGCCTTCCGCATAGCCTTGAAGAACTGGATTGCCCGTCAGGCCTGGGGATAAGGATAATTACCCCTCCCGAATGATGAATGTATGTTGCCTACTATTTTATTATATGTTTCTATCTTAATGTCTGTATTCCCCCTTCCCGGTTTTGTGTGAGCCGCCCTGAGTCCCCTCAGGGAAAAGGGCGGCCTACAAATACTAATAAAACTCTAAAAAAAACCTGTAGCCACAGTTGTTAAACAAATCTCTGCTGTCGATAGTAACATGGTTGTTAAGTGAAGCGGCTTCCCCATTGACTTTGCTTGTCAGGATGCTACGATGGTCATAAGTATGAATCAGTTACCAGATTTTGACCACGTGATCCTGGGGCTGCTGTGAAGGGTCATAAAATTACTTTTTTTTCATTATGGCTGCAACTTTGAACGGTCGCTATAAGTGAACGGGTGTAAGTCGAGGACTGCTTGTATAAACTTATGGCTGGCTGGGGAATCCTCTCCCCCCCATGAGGGTGAGGGTGGTAGCGGTGCTTCAGCCCAAAGGAGGCCGTGGCTGGCCTTGGGGGGGACTTCCTTGGCTGCTCCCCTCATCGCGGGTCGCCAGTCTTCCCCTCAGGAAAACCAGGGAAAGCCCCGGGATGGAGGAGATGCCGTTTCCCTCCTGGGGAGGGTTGGAGATAACACCGGGAGGAGACGGGGCGGCTCTTTCGGCGTTCTCCGCCGAGGCCCCACCTCCCCCAGCCCAGCCCTTCCTCGCCCGAATCCCCGCAGGAGCCGCTTTAGCCGAGCGGCAGCCGCTGAGGAGAAAAACGGCCGGAGAGGAGACCCTCCATCTTGCCGTACGGGAAAGCCGGCGCGCGCGCGCGCGCAGAGGCCACGCCCCCTCCTTAACCCGGCCATTTCCCGGCCCTCCGCGCGCGCCGCCATCTTGCTTTACGGACGGCGCGCTTTGGGCCGGGTCCTCGCTGGGCGTCCCCTCCCCCCTCCCTCCCTTAGGTGTCCTCGTGAAATGCCCGCCGCGCGCCTCGGCTGGGCCCCAAGATGGCGTCGATGCGGGAGAGCGACACCGGCCTGTGGCTGCACAACAAGCTGGGCTCAGCCGACGAGCTGTGGGCGCCCCCGAGCATCGCCTCGCTGCTCACCGCCTCGGTCATCGACAACATCCGCCTCTGCTTCCACGGCCTCTCCTCGCCCGTCAAGCTCAAGCTGCTCCTGGGCGTCCTCCACCTGCCCCGCCGCGCCGTCGACGAGGTGAGGCCGCCCCTCCTGAGGCGATTTCTCTTTCGGGGGTGGGGGGGCTCCCCGCCCTGGCCTCGTGGGGGGGGGCGCTCCTGTGTGTGTGTGTGGGAGTGTCGGTTGGAGGATCTGATCTCTCGGGGGGGAGGGGCTGGGGGGGTCTCAGCCGAGCCTTCCCGGTTGGGCAGCGGCCTGACTGACCCTCCTGCCCCGAGGCCTTGTGGGGATTGAGGCCAAGATCCCACTGGCAGCCCTCGAAACACAACCGTCCGTTTAGTGACCGTTCAAAACTGGAACGGCACTGAAGAAGGGAATTATGACCGATTTTCAAACTTAACGGCCGTTGTAGCAACCCCCCCCCCAAACGGCTCATGTGATCAAAATTGGGACACTTGGTGGCTGACTCCTATTTATGACGGCCAGAGTCTTTTTGCGACTTTCTGACAAGCGAAGTCAATGGAGAAAGCTGGATTTGCTTAACAACCAATGTGACTAACTGAACAACTGTGCTGATTCACTTAACAACTGTGGCGGGAAAGGTCGTAAAATGGGGCACAGTTAACTTAATAACGGTCTTGCTTAGAAACGGAAACATTTTGGCCTCACCTGTGGTCGTAAGTCAAGGACCGCCTGCGTAAACGTGGATGCCCCCCAAGTGTTGATGGGGCCATCCGAAGGCCATTGGGGGGGGGGGGTTATTCGTAGTCCAGCCTGTTCCTCAGCCCCTCCAGAGTCATCTTAAGGGCCAGGGGCTTCGTGAAGGGGGTGGCCGGTGGAAGATCTGGGGGTCCCTGGGCTTCAGGGTCTCGTGCAAGGAAAGGTGGTGAGGATCGACGTCTTCTGTGCTGTTCCTCCTTTTGTGGGGTGATCTCCTTTGCGGAGGAAATTTGGAGCAGGACCATCCGAGGAACGGCAGCGCCTGGCTCTTTCCCTTGATTTTGGAGAAGCTCATGGCTCCGTGGAGGGGAGACCACCAGGAAGCGCCCCAGGTTAGACTGTGATGCTGAGAATTCAGGAGAAGAGGACACCCAAGGTGTACGGGTTCAGAAGTGGTGGCTGCAAAACTTGTACCTTGGTGCAGCTCCGGTAACATCTTCCAAACCGGAATGAGTGTTTTCCTGTCACTGGGACTGCCGTAAAAATAAATCCCTCTGCCAGGCAGCTACAGACGGGGGGCCAATGCCGGCCCAAGGATTTCTTGGAGGCCGCAGGTGGAGGTGTGATCCGTCAGGTTGCCTGGCTCAGGAGCCATAGGTAGCAGATCAACTCCCCATGGAATCGCAAGGACTCGGGTGGTGAGAGGCCAGAGCCGGACAGGATGCCCATTTCCAAGATGGGGCAGCAGCTTCAGACACCAAAACAAAAGAGACCTGCTTTATTCCTCAGGAAGCGAAGCCCTCAGTGGCCCTAACCTTTGGCTGGGCTACTTGAGTGGCCTCCAGAGATCACCACTCTCTTGGGAAGAACTCTCTGATGTTGGCCTTCTATTCCTGCATTGTTTGCCTCCTGCTCTCCTCGTTGGCTCTCAGTTTTGCAACCCAGAGCAACATATGGAACTCTCTGCCAGTTGACTGGACTCTCACCAGTCCTGCTTGCCCCTCTGCCTTGCCCTGTTTTGAACTGATGCCGCATTGGCCTTCTAGCACTCCTATCTGCCTCCCTCAGCTGCGTCTCTGGACTGGATTTCTGATTAGCTGCATCTGGGTAGCAGGCGTGATGTCGCTTTTCTGTGTATTTCCAAGTATGTGTGAGTCTGCTCAAATAGCTTTCTACCTGCCTTTGGGTTTGCCTGGCACAAGTACACTGGCTGCAACTCGCTCCTCAGTGTTTACTCAGCCTGGAACAAGACAAAGTATGTTTCCTGCCACAGGGCCAGATAAGTACCGCACACCTGTGCTTGCAAACAACTTTGGTCTTGTTGGCACAGAAGTGATGTGTACATGTCTGGGTAGTCATATGGCCTTTGACTTTGCATTCCAGAAAAACCATTTCTTAGCAATCCAGGTTGTCTGTTTCTTTCTCCTGTTTCAGCATCCCTCCCTCCCTCCCTCCCTCCCTTGGACAGGTTGATCAAAACTGCCTCCTTAACAGGGTTCCTCTTTGGATTTGTTGGCATCACAGTTCCTATGCTTCCAGTCTTCATGAAGGATCATATGCTGGTTTGGGAAAATGGGGGTGGTTACCTACAGTATTGCTCTTGATAGAGATGCATAGATTAGGGGAGGCTAGTCTAGATGGCCTTGAAACACTTGACGAAGGGAGCATTTGCCTGGGAATTCTGTTTGTAGCCTCCAGCGTTTATCATCCTGAATTCTGTAGAGGAAATGTAGACTATAAATATTCAGTGAGTCATTCTACCCTACTAAGAAGCAGGTAGAATAAATATCAAACTGTGTTAAAAGGCCTGGATGAATAAATAGTTCTTACCTAGTGTTCTGAATTCTTGAAAAAAAAGTTGAGAATAACTTGTTTCTTTCCTACATAATGAATTGTAGATGAGCAGGTGCACTTTGTGTCCAACTTTTCTGGCAGAAACCTGGCCTGGAAACAAGGAACCAAATTTTCGGAGCTTGGACTTTTATTAGTGGAAAGATGAAAGTGTTCCAATGAGTCCTTTCCTTTACAGGTGGGCGAATTAAGGTAGCTCAGTTCTCATCTTCCAACGCCCTGGGGAGGCGACTCGGCCTCCACCTGTAGGTTGCTTGGAAACAGCCGGTGTCGCCTTACAAGTGTTGAGAGTCCGTCTCTCCCTGTTTGGTTCAGGAACGCACTGAAAGTGCATATTTTGCTTTAAAACTGCTTGTGTGAGGAGGGTGCAGCTATTCGGATCCAAAGCAGAAAAAGGGGGCTTTGAGGAGGCTGAGAGAGCACTCAAGTACACACATCTTTAAAAAACAACAAAAAACAACACTAGTTTTCTGGGCTCCCATGAGAGCCTTGCAGTCCCAGGAAAATGTGAGTTAAAGATTTGTGGGAAGCAAAGTCCAAGTGCCCTGCCCACTCTCTCCTTAATTCCTATTTTCCCCTCTCTGTCCAGCTGCAATGTAGACCCAGGGCTAGAGGGGGGGGGGAAACCCACCAAGGCATAAAAACAAGAAATGCTTCCCACTTCTAGAAAAGCACCTTTTCTGCTTTAGACCTAAGTGCACTGAGTTGGCTTCCATGCTTAAGGAAGACCATAACTCTGCCGCGCCAGATTTGCTCCTGCTGTTGTGTTGCATTATTATTAGTTATTAGTCCTTAAAAGAACCTGGATGAATCTCAGCCGCCAGTCCTGAACAGGAGACCAGGGAATTAGCTTGAAGGGAAACCAGGGCAGGAATAGAACCATGGAGATTTTTTGAAGGAGCTGTGGAGCTGATCGCCTGGCTTTGGGGAAAGGCTGTTGGGCTTGAATGAGCAGGAGTGTGTGACTTTTCCTCAGGGAAGATGTTTGCTGAGGTGTGAGGAGCAGGAGGGGCGTATAAGGACAGCTGATTGGTCGGCTAGTGCACAAGCCAGCTCAAAGGGCATTCCTTGGAAAGGGGCCAGGCAGGTGGGAGCCTATGGTCAGAAGGAGGAAAGAGAAGAGCCAAGAGGAGTGGGGGGAAGGTTTAGCAGAAGGCGGACCAGACCATCCTTGTGCCCTGCTAAGGGTTGGAACCCTAAGGTAGACCTGTATAGGATTGAGTACCGTATACCTTCCCCCTTAAGTATGCTTTGTACATACTTTACGCTTGAAATCTTGTCTCCCTTGGCTGAAGAACCAGGGGAAAGGCTGCAAGCCAGTTTTCAAGAGTACAGAGGAAGGCTCATTAAAGAAGGGGAAGAGAGATCTCCTAGGAAAGCAGGGTATCAGCTGTTGGTCCAGGAGTGTAGGATGATCCCAGGAAGGATGAAAGTGTCCCCATCGGAGTAGTAAATACTTAGCGGAACTTGGCAAGAATTCTAGGAGTTGACGTTTGGGCCTCTTAAAGTTGCCAAGGTTGATAAATGTTGGTCTAGAAACTATGGCACTCCCACAAATGTAACCAACAGTATGGATCCGTTATGTAGGTGACACCTTCATCATCGTAAAAAAAGGAATAAGTAGAGGGGACACATGAAACGACAACATCTTCGAAGAATAACATTCACAAGGAAAGAAGAAAACAACAACATACTACCTTTCCTGGATATCTTCAGCACCAGAAGCAGCAACAGCAAATTAGAAATGTTTCAAAACTCCCAGTAACCAAGTGCTCCATTACCAAAGTAACACCCCAGCTTCCCTCAACAGGTGTTGGGTAAGAACATTGTCCAGACGAGCTCAAAGGCGTTGCAGCAATCCAGAATGCCAGAAAAAGGAAAAGGTATCTATACAACTTCCAACAAAATGGATATGCAACGTCATCAAAAAGTGCCATTCAACCCACTGCAGCATAACCTGTTACAACAGATTGTGAAAAGGATAATGCTACACATAAAAATAATAATAATAATAATTCAGAAATGGCCAAAAGACCTTATTAGAATGACACATGCAAGCCAACTACTAAAGTTCTCCAAAACATCTTAAGTAAGCCAAAAGAGCCACGGGGCCAAGGGGAAAGAAAAAAAGTCACCTACAACGTAAGTGCAAAGACTGTAACAGGGCTAAGTAGGTCAGGCAGGCTTAAGATTAGCAGAGTGCATCCATGTACACCAACCAGCAGTCAGAAGATAGGATAAAAAGCTCTTAATTGCACAGGATGAAGACAAATTTCACCAAAGTTTCATCATGGGGACGGGGAGCATTCTAGACCAAATAAAATCCAAAAACACTAGAGAATTTCTGGAAGTCTGGCACTCAAACAAATCACCATCAACAGGCACATGTAAATATAAGCTACATTTATATACTCTTCAAAATAACCGATTAAAAACGAAGTAAGGACCAGAATACATCCTCTCCAGCAGCCAGCAGCCAGATAAGCAGGGATTAACATCAGAAAACAACACCCTAATCAAGGAACTAACAAGGAGAAAACCATACTCCCACTGATACTGGCAGAACAAGCTACAAGGAGCAAACCTCACGCTCCCGTCTTTCTGATGATGTTACCCAGCTGGGTGGTGAAATGTACTCTAGTTGTATATAATGTATATCACCCCCATTTCATCAGAATATAAACTGAACTCCTTCAGGAGGCCTTCTCACTCTCATCCACTCCAAAGACCCATGTGTTGCATTCCGGATACCTTTCAATAGAAGGTCCAGAATTCCCAACCAGCCTGCTTAAATCTTGCCTGCAGGGCATTCTAATAACAGAATTCCATCTGTGATTAGGTCAGCTCCGGATCTGCCGCTCTTTTGCAAGGCCCTAAAAACTTGGGTTTCTGCCAGACCACGGAAGTGTGATGCAGCCTCCCCCCCCCCCCCGGCCGCCCCTTGGCTTTGGGGATGGCCATTTCAGGATGCTCGGCTGCTACGCGTTCTGTATTATTTGTGTGACTTGTTTTTTTATGTCTCCTATGGAGGAAAGCTTCCCAGAGTCATGGACAGGCGTGCTATGAATCAGATAAATCAAATTGTAGACTAATCTTATTTGGTTGGCAGCCAATACTTTGAATTTTAGAACTTTGAAATCAGATTGGGAGAGGATGCATATTCATCATATATTCAAATTGTGTGAATGGTTTCTTAATATAGTAACTAAAATTCAGGAGTCCCAAATGTGCTTTTCCAAAAGGCAACTGGACTTTCTTCAGTTTTTTCCCCTCCTTTGAAAACAATTCGCTTCTCATCCCAGAAGCTTCTTTAGTTCTCAATGAAGAGAACTGAAGAGTTGAATAGAACCGAAGAAGCTTCTGGGATGAGAAGTGAAATGTTTTCAAAGGGGAAAAAAACCCAGAAAGCCAAGTTACCTTTTGGAAAAACACCTTTGGGACAACCATGACCTGGATGGTTGAGAATCTCCAGAGACATTTAAAATTCAGGCGCAACATACTGTATTTTTTTTTCTGCAAATTTTGGGCAATGGGAGTGGAAATAATTGAATAATCTTAACTGCAACTGCAAATTGGAAAATAATAATACATGGCAATTGTATAAATTTATTGATTATGCCATGCTGTACAGTAAATAAGAATACTTTCCTTTTCAAATTATTTCATTGTGAAAGACAATTGGACTGCTATAAGAGCAGAAATTGAAATATTGGATTGTGGGGTTGCCGAATATGTAAAATATTTTAGAATTCATGAACTCTCTATTCTCAACTGGACTTCGTTTACATTTTCCTTCTTTGCATTGTGACATAATTGTCATCTGCATTTATAGCCAAAGTGGAGAAAGCATGTAAACGGTTTCACCTTCGGTTGTTTGGGAAAAGCAGCCTTTTAATTTGTGCCTCGAAGGTTGCTTCATCCTCAGTTAAAAAAGAAAAGATAGTTTTGATTACCATGGTGGCTCACTTGCGAGAAGAGGAGGAAGGCAGTTAAAGAAAACTTAAAACTTGTTTGAAAGGATAGATTAAACAGATGCTGAATATGTATTTATCCATATGAATTGGGGAAAAATCAACACCAGAACGAAATGAGGGCATAAAATGACATTTGGCAGGTAGCTAAACCTAATAATAATTACACCATAAAAACATTTATGTAGGAAGAAGCCTAAGAATTTGGATTACTTTTATCTCCTTGACTTGCCTGAGTTAAGAGTTTGATGAAGTCCAGTTGATGCTTCTCTCTGAGATGAATTTTCTTGGTTCCTGCCAAAACATGCCAACTATAAAAAGCTAAATTTCATTTTCATGAATTGTTATGATAAAGCTAATGATGGACTGCAGCACAGTTCTTTTCACAACTTTCATATCTAATCTGATACTTTTCCGTTGATGGGGAAACTTGCAGATGGCAGTTTCTACCAGCTGCAAAAACCAATGTCTGTTCTTTGAACAAATAGATGCTCTTGGCTTCTCACAGCCTTTGCATCATGTTTGACGGTAGGTAGATAAAGAGCATAATTCACTGATAAATCTCCCAGATTCAATTCTTGGGTTCTCAAAAAGGAGGTTCCAACAATGAAAGGCCAGTCTAGTTAGGATTCTGGAGTCCTGCAGGCCAGACAAGGAGGACTCAAAATAGTTTCATGGATTTTATGCAGCTTTGTTTTGTTTATTACTTTGGAAATAAGGTTGCAGCTCTCTTATAAAGCAGCTGTTTCAGTAATTCAGTCATATGTTGAAAACGTTGGCGATTCTGTCAGATAAGAAGCTTTATTGGGGTGCTGCTGCAGAGGAGTTGTGTGTCCCGTCCCCCCCCCCTCCGCTTGCTGGCTGTTCATTGCATGGAGGGTGAGAACGGAGTGGAGCCGGTGTTGGGATGAAAAGCCCAGCTCTGCTCCTGGGTCTCGGCACAGCCTGGTTCATCATTCATTGTGAGATGAAGGGATGAGTCTGTCCTGAAGAGCTACAGAAAAAAAGTTCCAACTGATTTTGAGCGTTCCACTCTTAATTTTTCTTTCTTTCTTACTAGATGAAAGGCGCCCTGACCGAAATTATCCAGCTGGCTACTTTGGATCCAGACCCCTGGGTGTTGATGGTGGCTGATATTTTGAAATCCTTTCCAGATATTGGCTCCCTTAACCTTGATCTGGAAGAGCAGAACCCCAATGTTCAGGATATCTTAGGAGAACTGCGTGAAAAAGGTAACCGTCTTCCTCTTTCCACCCAAACCGTAGCTTTGACGTTGCACGGAAGAAGCTAGTTTGGGAGGGAATGTCTGTGTATTATTAGCCAAAGGTGAAACACCCAGTGTATCATTTGCAAATAGCTTGGGAACAGATCGGGCTTGTTCCACAGAGCCCCCCCTGTGTAGTGAGAGAAACCACAGAAGCAGGCGGCCTCTGATCTCTGGCTGATTCCCTCCGCTGCCTGAATGGCCCCCTGTGGATGAAGCTGCCTCCCTCCAGCGCTGTGATCAAAGGGGGCAGCTTTGGGGGTCCTTCCCGAAAGCTGCTTTCCCAGCCTGGCCCTCCCTGGTCGGCCTTTGGTGGATTACTAGAGAGCGGAGGCAAACAGGTTTCCCCAGTTCAGCCGTCTTCTCCAGCGGCCTCCGGAGCAATGGATGGATGGGATGCCAGAGAACCTGTTTGGAACCAGGAAGTGAGTAAGCAGGAGACTGGCAGGATGCCCAGGGCACGCGCCACGAGGGGATTGCAGAACTGGCACAAGAATGGCTTGAGTGGAAGGGAAAGCGTTTCTCCCTCTCGGCGACCCTGTTTAGGATCCGGTGACAAAAAAGGATGTGCCAAGGGCAGTGTGTCTATGGTGGCCGGGTGCCAGGTACTCTCTAGTGGTAAAGGTTTGCCAGTATCTGTGCAAAGGGACTCGGGGACACTTGGCAGAAGGAAAGGGGGGCTTCTCTGGACACCTCAACGTTGCGCCTCTTCTTCTCTTACATTTGGCAAGCAGGGCTGGGGAACGGGGGCCTCTCTTTAAAATTGCTTCCCTGTATCAGTCTGTTCGGGGGGGGGGGGGATGTACAAATAGCTGGAGCTTTTCCTGTGCCTAAAAGAACATCTGGGGTGTGTGTGTGACTCTTCTTGGTTTTTGGGTGCAAGGAGGCACGATTGGTGCAAACTAGAATGAATGAAAATACTCAGACGGCTTTAGCTTTGTGTGATCTGTTGCATTCTGTGTGTAGCCCTGCACGGCTTTAGAAACGTCTGATGGAATTGCACACGTGTGATGCTCTGTGTTTGTATATAACATACAGCTGGGCTGGTTTTAATTCGTAGCCAACTCGGTCTTGTGGTTAAGGAAACAGGCTGGGTGCCTTTGTCCTGCCTGCCGCCTAAAGTCAGCCGAGTGACCTTGGGCCAGTCCCTTTCTCTCAGCCCCCGGGAGGGAGGCAGTGGATATCCTTCCAGAGAAAGGGCAGGGGTTTGTCCAGGCAGTTGCCAGGTGTCAACACTGAGTTGAAGGTAACGTGGAATACTAATTGGAAGGGTGTCTGATCTAGGAGTTGTTTCCTTACCTTGAATTTGTCAGTACATATAAATAATAACTCTGTATTCACCTTTGCAGCAGGGGCTGCGCTGCTCTTTGTATCATGTGGTTGACCTGAGTTACTATCAGCTCAGAGTAGCTTCCCCTCCTTCTCCCCCACCCCCCAAAAGGCCCAAAGTGGTGGAACTCCTACCACTGACGACCCCCCCTGCTTCCTTATGAGCAGCCCCCACTCCCGAATCCTCTGCTGAGCCTGCTGGTGTCTGGCCTGGCCCACCTGGCCAGAGCCCCCAGTGGTCAGGAGTCCATAACAAGGAAAAGGCTCTTTGGCACTGACTTGGCTCAGGCTTGGTCTCCTTTGGATTGTTTTCTTTTTTGGTCCCCATCTCTTGAGGTACTTTCCCAGTTGCTTCGTCTCCTGTAGCTCAATAAGGCGAAAACACTCCATGCAACAAAGAGGATAGAAATGCAGGATTAAAACACAGGAAAAGGCACCCAAGAATATCTGGAGCCTCTGAATAAGTGAAGCAGAAGAAAACCTCTTGATTTCTTTGCAGGGTTTGGAGCCCCGAGGCTCTCTGGAGGGAAAGGGGGGTCAGAGGATTGTGGCCCCTCCCCATGGAGGTGCAGGGCCCCTCTCTCTTCTAACGGTCGCCCCAGTGGCCCCCGCCATGCTTTCCCCTACCTGTCTCATGCTCAGTGGCTGCTCTTCCTGTTTGACACTTGAGAAAACTGAACTCCTTGCGAATTCTGTATTTTCATCTAGTGAGCGATTGTGAATCCTCAGCCATGTTGCCTTTGGAATGCCAGTACTTAAACAAAAACGCCTTGACCACCTTGGCCGGACCCTTCACGCCTCCCGTCAAGCACTTCCAGTTGAAGCGGAAGCCCAAAAGTGCCACTCTGCGAGCGGAGCTCCTGCAGAAGTGTAAGTAAGCGCCCCCCACCCCCTGCGCCCGGTGGCTCTTCTCCCAGGAGTAGAGGAGAAGCAGGCACGGAACAGCTCGACTTAACACAATTCTACTAAACACAACTAAAAGAAGTGATTTATGACGGAGGGCAGGGACCCCAATGCAGCAGAGAGGAGGTTTGAGCAAGAAATAGGCTTTTTCATGTCTGAGTGACAAAATAAAACCTCTACAAATGTTTGATTTCTTTTACAAAACTTCTTAAGTAAAAAAGTTCTTCCTTATTTGCATCTGACTGTCCTAGAAAGTAGTCTGTTCTCTTCTGTCCTGTTCTGTTCCATTAAAAAGACCCACCCACCTCCCTGTGTGAAAAAAAAGGAAGTGCTTTAGATTATCTTCTTTTTGGATAGAGTCAAGTTAATTACTGCATTAAAAGCTTTCTTTGAAATTAATGTGTGTGATTTTCTTTCTTTTAAAGTTGGATGCTAAATAGATTTATATAATTTCTTTAGCTGCTGAAACTGCGCAACAGCTGAAGAAGACGGCTGGAGTAGCTTTCCATGCCAAAGGAAGAGGATTGGTTAAGAAGATTGACACAACAAGTAGGTTTTTCCCTCATTTTATACGCAATCGCTTTGAGCCTTAAGATAAATTGGCAGTACAGTTGCCAATTGGTTCCATCCCTGGGTGGATATAAGGAAGGCAGTAGATTGATGGGCTTTAAGGTTGGTGGAGAAAATGCTCTCTGGAGAGAGAAAGTCGGGGCCCTCATTGAGTTTTCCAGCTCAAACTTGCTTTTGGGTGAAAGACAAGCAACGCTGAGCACCGATGGTTGTGGGAGAGTCCCGCTTTGGGACTGGAAATGTCCTTCTCTGTTGCCGTTGAGGGTGCACCTGCCACCCAAAGGGAAGACGGCTGTCTTGGGCTCTATAAGGCGCCCGTGGCTGCCAGCGTCTTCTGTCCCAAGCGGTCCCAGGGATGGGAGGTTTCCAAGCAAGGTTCCCCAAGGAAGGAAACGGGGGCCTTGCATCTCACCTCTCCTCCTCCTCCTAAAGGGGGCCGCTCTCTTCCACAAGCAGCAACGGGGCTCAAAAAGTACATTTTGGGGAGCCTTAATTCAGAGCCGGTCAGAAGAAGAAAGAGCCTCTTGCCTGATTACTTGTGGAGTAAACATTTTTACATGTGATGCCAGATCTGTCCTGGAGGAAGTTTGGCAGCTTCTTACCGGTCAGAGTAAAACCTCTCCATCGGGGCAGAGCCTCTGTGCACTTTGCCCTCTGTTGCTGTCCTTCCAGAAGTTTCTTTTTGCCGTCATCTGGATTGCATAGGACAGCAGATGTCAGGAGTCTGGCAGTCAGCGTAAGATGGATGGTGGCCATCGTCGTCATGGCTTCTCCTTACAAGAAAGGATAACTGGAAGGATCCCCAATCCTGGGGTCCCTGCAGGAGGAAGTTCTTGTATGATGGCCTCTCCTCTGGCCTCCCCGGAGGCCCCTTGGAAGAGACGAGAGCTCCCCGGGTCAGGATCTTCCTCATGGCAGAGTTCTTGAGGCAGAAGGAAGTTTCCTGGAAGCCCCTCGATTTGGTATCTGAAGCCTCTTCTGTCCGACGTGGCCTTTTATTCCCAGGCTCACCTGAGCGGCCTAGGAGGATCGATGGGAGGTCTGTGACCCTTGGGGGGGGGGTCTGGCTTCAGAGAGGCCATCATGCGCCTTCTGACCTTCACAGATGTTTCAGGACAATCTGGGGTTTTTTGCTGTAACGTTTTAGTTGAATCTTAAAAACGAGAGCTCCCAGGGCATGGAGGGGGTTCGAACACAGAGCCGGTAATATTTCAAAGATTTTGATACTCTTCTTCACTGGAAATGGCCAGGAAGGTGGCCTGCCTTAACTCCCCCCCCCCTCTCTATCTGCAGCTCCGCTCAAAGGAATACCAAAGCAAGCGCCCTTCAGGAACCCCACCGCCCCCATCGTCTTCAGCCCCACAGGGAACCGGACCCCCATCCTCTCCTCCAAAGTGCCTCTGTGCAAGGAGAGAGGCGTCAAGGTACCTGCACGTTTTCTTCTTCTTCTTCTTCTTCTTCTTCTTCTTCTTCTTCTTCTTCTTCTTCTTCTTCTTCTTCTTCTTCTTCTTCTTCTTCTTCTTCTTCTTCTCCTCCTCCTCCTCCTCCTCCTCCTCCTCCTCCTCTCCTCCCCTCCTCCTCCTCCTCCTCCTCCTCCTCCTCCCCCCTCCTCCTCACAGGCCAGTGACCTCCCTTGGACCCTGTGCTGCTTCTCATCACAAACACCTAGTAATGTTCTGGTTTGCAGTTTTAGAAGCTTCTCCCTTCGGTCATTCCAAGCACAAGGCCTGCCCTCAATGTAATTTGGCATTTCACTGGAGCTCCCTTGTGCCTCATAATGTGGTGGTAGAGTTCTTTCGTAATCTGTCTGAATGGCCGCTGGTGCAGTTCAGAATTTCCATGCAAACATGTTTACGTTAGAAAGGGGAGATCATTGAAGAAGCACCCCTAAAAGTAAGTTAGGTTAGGTTAGGTTTGGTTTATTGGTTTTGTATGCCACCCACTCCCGAAGGACTCCAGGCGGCTCACAATAAACAGGGGAGGGAATAAATAAGACAATACAAACAATTTTAAAATCCACAACAGTCACAATTAAGACGGGGCTGGGTGCTTTAACAGCCCCCAGCCTGTCGGAACAGCCAGGACTTAGTAGCTTTACGGAAGGCCGGGAGGGTAGTAAGGGTCCGGATCTCCACGGGGAGCTCGTTCCAGAGGGCTGGAGCAGCAACAGAGAAGGCCCTCCCCCGGGGGGGTCGCCAGCCGGCATTGGCTGGCAGATGGAACCCGGAGGAGACCTAACCTGTGCGATCTGATCGGTCTATGGGAGGTAATCGGCAGGAGGCGGTCTTTCAGGTACCCAGGTCCAATGCCATGTAGGGCTTTATAAGTAATAACTAGCACCTTGAAGCGAGTCCGGAGACCAGTGGGCAGGCAGTGCAGCTCGCGGAGGATAGGTGTAACGTGGGTGTACCTAGGTGCACCCACAATCGCTCGCACGGCTGCATTCTGGACTAGCTGAAGTCTTCGAACACTCTTCAAGGGCAGCCCCATGTAGAGCGCATTACAGTAGTCCAGTCTTGAGGTCACGAGGGCGTGAGTGACTATCTGAAGTGCCTCCCGGTCCAGATAGGGTCGCAATTGGTGCACCAGGCGAACCTGGGCAAAGGTCCCCCTGGTCACAGCCGATAACTGGTGATCTAAAGTGAGCTGTGGATCCAGGAGGACTCCCAAATTGCGAACCCTCTCTGAGGGGCGTATAATTTCACCCCCCAGACTGAGAGATGGAATCATTAGCCAGTCTTTGGGAGGGAACATCAGTAGCCATTCGGTCTTGTCGGGATTGAGTGCAAGCTTGTTCGTTCCCATCCAGACCCTGACAGTAAGAGGAGCCTTTATATCTGAAGTGCTTCATGCAAGAAAAGTAACACTTTTCACGAGGAATTGGGACTCCTGTAGTGTTAGTATAGAGGGAACAAATCCCACATGCCGCTAGCCTTTTGTTTTGGGGCTTCTACATTCCTGCTTGCTAAAATCACTTTTGTCTGTGTCATTTTGAGACGGATACAATTCATAAAACAGGTTTCCCAGCCTTGCTGCATTTTGTAAGTTAGAGAATAGTGTGCACTTTTGGTGTGCCTCGTCCCCAAGACTCCCTGAGGAGACCGTGCTGAAATCCAGGAGCAAGATGCTATGGTTACACGGGTGAGGATAAAAATAAGCCCTCCAAACAGAAGGTGTGGGCCTTGTCTGGCAGCTTTTGCAGACTGGGAAAAAACTTTAGGAGGGGAAGAAGTTGTTTCATACACTGATGAGCTGTTTCTGGCCACACAGAAACATTTGTGGCTGTTGTGCAGTAAAGGGGAGCAGGAATGCGGGGACTAAAAGTCTCCCCAGCTTTGTAACTTTTAGCCAGGTGTGGAAGAGCTGATCAAAGGGCCCACGGAGAAGCTGCTTGGCAAAATCCTCCGGCTGTGCCACAGAGGAGAGAGTGAACCTTCCCTTCTTGTATTTGTAGTACCTAGACATCAAGGAGCTGAAGGCCGTGGATTCTGGGCGGGAGGCGAAAAGAAGAAGGAAGACTTTAGGTGCGTTGAACTGCCCCTTCTCCTGGATCGGCTGCGGGAGGGGTGGGGTGGGGAGAATCATGGAGACGGGGGGGGGAGCTGCTTGTGGGGAGCCCCAGAAACAGGGAGCGGCTTCTCCCACGGCCCCCGCTTCAGGTGAGTGGAGAATGGAAGGATCCCATCAGGAAGGCAGAGCATAAAAGGCTGCCAAATAGAGGCTGCCATATAGACAGCCTGGATGTTACATCCTTTCTGGCCACAGTTGTTAAGTGAATCACGGGAGTTTTGTTAGTCATATGGCCATTAAACACATCCGGCTTCTCCCTGGGCTTGTCTTGTCAGAAGGTCGCAAAGGGGATCACGTGACCCCGGGGCACTGCGACCGTCATAAATAGGAGTCGGTTTTCAAGCATCCGAGGGTAGATAACGTGGCCTCGGGGGTGATGCTGCGGTGGTCATAAATGTGGGAAATGGTCATAAGTCACTTTTCCCAGCGCCGTTGTAACCTCGGTTGCTAAAGGGACCGTTGTAAGTTGAGACGACCTGCACGCCTGATGTTCTGACTCTGGCTTGGGTTGAAAGGAAGCCGGGGGAGAGGCTGCTCGAGGGAGCCTCTGCGGGGCTTGGAAGGAGTCGGAGCGACCCCTTGAAGCAGCGCAGTGTTTCTCAACCTTGGCAACTTGAAGATGTCCGGACTTCAACTCCCAGCATCTCCCAGCAGTGGTTAGGACAGTGTTTCTCAACCTTGTCAACTTGAAGATGTCCGGACTTCAACTCCCAGAATTCCCCAGCCAGCATTCGCTGGCTGGGGAATTCTGGGAGTTGAAGTCCGGACATCTTCAAGTTGACAAGGTTGAGAAACACTGAAGCAGCGGAATGATGATCCGGCCTCTTCCCTTCCTCCCGTAGATACAGACGTGGTGGCCAAGCAGGCAAAGGAGGAGACGGTCGTAGAAAACGCTACCCCGGATTACGCGGCTGGGCTCGTCTCAACCCAGGTACGGCTTTCAGGGGGAAGGTGTATCTTGGGCCCCAACTGATGGAGCAAGGGTGTAAGGCCAGGCGGCCTGCGAGCGGCCAGGGCTTCCTCTCTGAAACGCTGGGGATTCCTTCCCTGGCCTGTTGGCGGAGAGAGGCTCAGGTAACAGAAGTAACGGCTTCAGGATATTTCCCAAGACATATTTGGGGCTTTCCTTTTTTAGGTTTTCACTGCTTTTAAGTCTGACTTTTTTGCTGGATGGGGTTCTTCCTTGTACGGTTTTAAATGACAACCGGTTTACCAGTTTGATGCCGGCCGGTGTCATCGTGATGGCTTTTTAATCTTAGTCTAGTCACTTTGAACAGGCGCATGGAGGAAACGTAGCGCAAGTGCTGTTTTCCCACTCTGAAATAGGGTTCTCTGTGTGTCTGTGTGTGTCTGGTCCTTTTGCAGAAACTTGCTTCCCTGAACAACGACCCGGCGCTCGCTTCTACCAGTTACCTGCCTGCAGCGCCCAGCGCGGTGCCGTCCTCCTCTTATGTCCCAGGCTCTGACCCACAGCCAGGTCAGTGACAACCCCCCCCCCCGCCCCCAATTGTGTCTCCAGCATCTGGGGGGATGGTTTAGGTGGCATGAAGGGATTGCAGAATTTGGCTTAGAGACCGTGGGAAGGCCGCTCTCTTTGAAGAACGTCCTGTCCCAAAGCAAAAAGTTCTGATAACAATGAAAATAACATTTGAGGAAGAAGCAGAACCTGGAGAAGGTGAAAGAGGCAGAGACTCTTGAGTTACCGTTTGCAGCCAGGAGCTGTGGGGGGCACAGTGGTTAGAGTGCGGTACTGCAGGCTCCTTCTGCTGCCTGCAATTTGGCAGTTCAAATCTCACCAGGCTCAAGGTTGACTCAGCCTTCCATCCTTCCGAGGTGGGTAAAATGGGGGACCCAGATTCTTGGGGGCAAGAGGCTGACTCTGTAAACCGCTCAGAGAGGGCTGTAAAAGCACTGTGAAGCGGTGTATAAGTCTAAGGGCTGTTGCTAGTGCTATTGCCTGACTTCTCTGGGGATATGTCACCGTTGTGAAATGATCTTCCTGGGCTCCATTCCTCCTGCGTCTCCTTGGTGCTTGCCGGGAGGGTTCTCTCTTGCAACCTCAGCATAGAAGCCTGAATGCGTGTCGGTGATTCTCCTGTAGATGTGTTCTTAGTTCCACACAGCTGTTTGCAGCTTAGAATTCTGTGCCGAAAACAGCCCCGGCCGGGGGTTGCCACAAGAATTCAGATTAAGGAAAAACGACCCACGTGGGACGCTTTTTAAAGGAATTTGTGCTGCATGAGAAGCGAACGTGTAACGTCGCTCTACGAAGTTCGCTAGAAGAAGGAGGAGGAGGAGGAGGAGAACAGGAGCAGGGAGGGGATACGACAGGTATGCCTTAATGAGCCCTTCTACTCTCACAGCCTGTTTGTCCTGACATCCAGCTGGCTCCATCTGGGACCCCCTGCAAGCTAAGGAACCAGCTGCTTCGACCGCCGCCGCCGCCGCCCCGCCGGCTCTCCCGGTGGCTCAGTTTAAGCAACGGATGCCCATGTACAATAGTCACTTGAACCTGACTGCTACCACCGCGGCAGCAACGGCAGCAGGGGCAGCCCCAACCGCTGAGTCCCCGGTGTCTCTTCCCGTGACCTCTCTGGCAATGCAGGGACCACCAGCCGCTCCTCAGGACGCCCCTGCCAAGAAGGGTCTCTCACTCACAGTAAGCATCTAGTGAAGAAGCCCCCCTCCAGCCGCGCTTGGGGCTTAAGGAAGGAAGGAAGGAGAGGCACCCGGGGCTCACTTGGTTTCCCCAGAGGAAAAAGGCCAGGCCGGGCGCGTCTCCCTTCTGCTTGCAGCTCTTTGGGGCGGGGGTTTCATGGTTTAGGTCTGACCCTAATACAATCGCGGAGGATTCGTGCAGCCAGAGTGGCAGAATTTGTGGGCCTAGCAGGGCTTGTGGGGGGTTTCTATTTTTTTCATGCATGGCAGCATTACTAAGCCACCCAGTTGCTCTGGGTAGGGAGAGGGGTGGCAAATACATTTAATGAAGCAAGGAAAGCAATCAATAATTTTTCGTGTCACAGGCCTGTTCGTAGGCTTTGTTCTGTTCTTTAAAAGAGCCAGCGGATGAAGGGGGCCGTGTCTGTCGGGCAAGGTAGCCACTGCTCGTCCTCCCCTCCAGTTGAGGGATTTATTGAGGGGAAGCAGCTGTGCGCGGTCACTTTCGGTCAGAGGGTGGTGGTCCAACCTTTCGGCTCGCCTGGGCCATGCGGAGAGAAGAGGAATGGTCTTGGGCCACATAGCAAATCTGTAACAGAGTTAAGGCTTATGAATAACAAACCTCATTTAAATGTTGGTGCCTTTTATTATCTGATGTTGCTACATCGCTAGTTGTCCAGGGTCCTCAGATGTGCCTCCAGGGGACGAAAAGTATTAAGATTTTCCAATTCACAGGAAAAAATGGGCAGGGGGAGGGGGGCATGAGAGAGAAACGGTGAAGATGGTGGGATCCCTGTGCAAACAGGTTCTCCTCCTCCTGTTTTCAATGGAAGATGTTCTTGAAACTCATTGCAGAAGGAGCAACTGTGTGCAGCCCATGAAATCTTCCAGATGGCGAACAAAGTTACAAGGCCCGAGAAGATGCTCATCCTGGGATTCATGGCGGGATCCAGAGGTGGGTACATGGGTAATGTTCCTCCCCAAGGGATGGCTAAGCGAATCCTGGAAGAGGCAAAATGTGGGTCATTTTTGGAGTGCTGGTCTCTGATTGGTTGCCTTGATGCCTTTGGGGTTCCGGTGGGGTCTCTATCTGAGCGTCTTGAGTTGTCACTGGGTTCTTCTGGTGGGGTGGGGGGTGGGGAGGGGGAGATTGGTGTTGAGCCTGCTTTTGGGCAGTATAGGTTTATATTAAGCCTCAGGCTTGACTTTGATAGGATGTTTGTGTATCTCAGTGGCAGGCAGACTTCATGGCTGAGGTTGTTGAGAGCAGGAGTGTGGCACAGCGCAGCAGTTCGTCTTCTGATACCGATAATTTTTTGGGTTCTCCTCGCCTTCGGTGCCTCTTATGTGCTGCCTCTCAGTGTGCTGTGGAAGCCATGTTTTGTGGTGCCAATGGCTGCCTGTCGCTAAACAGGTCACTAAACTCTGAAGCCCAGGCACTGCCCAGTAGCTGCTAAGTAATTTGATTGATTTGGAGTAAGGATACTCTAAAATAATATTTAGTGGTCTTTTTGTATAACATTTAGATAAAGGTCTAGATAGGAAAAAGTGTAGTTGTTTTATAAATCAATTTATTATAGAGCATTTTTAAGGCAAGGCCGCCTTCTATTGAAACGCAAGCAGTCAACCTGTCTTCTCCTGGAGTTCCACTAAACAAATATTGCTGAGGAAACAGTTTAGTTCCCAGAATTTTTTCAGCCAAAGGATCGGAACGTAGCAGTTAAGAAGGCTTCCTTTCACTCAGTGTGTGGTGTCCACAGAGGCCACGTAATGACCGCTGTGCACACTTAGCTTAAGCAAAGTAGCTGGGAAGGTTAGGCTGCTTTCATTGAAGGGCGATTTGTCCTCCCAAGGCTGCCCTCGCAGGAAGGAACGTGGAGCAGCCGAAGGATGCTGGTTCCCCCAGCAGGGAAGGATCTTCTTCCCTAGGATTTAGCTCTTCTCCTAAATGGTGTTTCTGGCGTCACTCGGTTCCTCCGAGGGGTCTGATTTTGGAACCTCTGATTTCTCCTCCTCAGAAAACCCCTGTCAAGAGCAGGGCGACGTCATCCAGATCAAGCTAAGTGAGCACACGGAGGTCCTGCCGAACGCCGATGGCACCGGAAGCACCACCATGCTGGTGGACACGATCTTTGAGATGAACTATGCCACCGGCGAGTGGAGCCGCCTGACGAAGTCCAAGCCCATGACAAACGTTTCCTAAAGGATTCCGTGACGGGGAGACGTAGACCAAATAGATCCTAGAATAAAGCCAGCTTGTACGTCGTGTGTCACCTCGAGCAGAACGACATTCCCCCCACGTAGGACTCCTTGTAGCCAGCCTCCCATGTCCCATGTGCTACGCTTGGCCAAAGTAGGAAGGCCGGAGGCCAGAGCGGCGCAGGGCTCTCTGTCGTAGGAAGGATTGTGGAAGGATGCGGTGACTCACGGCTTCCAGCACTTTGGCAGGAAAGGGGCTTTTGATTTGCCTGCCCTGAGAAAGGACCAAGAGGGGGGAATCCTCTTCACCAGGCCGATTTCATGGCAGGGACCTCACTCGGTTGGCTTTCTCGGTGCTCTTGTTAAAAATAGGCCCTGCCAGTTTGGCCGTTTCTCCCCCCCCCCCTTTTGTAGCTGACTGCAAGTAGCCTTCGTCCTTTTGGGCGGCCCTCCTTCTGAGGCACCATGAAGACCCCGTAGGATGATTTTCCCCTCTTTCTTCTGCTGCTCAAGATTGCACAAATAATAAACCTTCCTTCCCTTGAGAACAGCCAGCCCCCTGAGTGTATGTGCGTGCGTTAGTCACATAAGGGGGTTGCCTTTTAAGACGGACACGTAAAAAAGGGCGACCCCCCCCCAAAAAAAAGCTTACAATCTCAGTGGCGCAGTGTGAGTTAGTTTCCCTGGCGTTGAAGTTGAATGAGTGACATCGGCTTCCAATGCTCTTCAAAATGGTTAAATCCCAAGACTTTGAACTCGGGGGCTTCAGGCTGAGGTAGCTAATTCCAAGACCTCCCAAGGGTTCCCTTGCAGGATGGGTGACCGAGCGGCCTTTGCTAAAGAGTGAGGTTGGTGGATGTCAGAAGAAGCAAGCAAGCAAGTCCAAACAATAATTAGGCCTCCTCCTCCTCCTTCCCTGCTGTGCGGCACCGTTACTGAAGGAGGATCTGAGATGGTTCATCAGGCAGGGCTGCAGGGGAACTCCAGGAGTGACGTGGCTTGCAGGGACATTATTATTGCAAAGGTCCCCCCCCTCCTGCCCCCTCCCTTCACCACAGCTGAGGGCCACTTAGAACGGTTTTCTTAGTTTCTGGCCTCTTTAATTCTGGCCTCTGTAAGCCTTTGAAGTCCAAGAACGGGCAGCTCAAAGAGTTTAATCATTTATGCAGAGGAAGAGTTTTAAGAATAAGGGATTTCTCTCTGGTCACTGGAATGGTAGGTAGATGGTAGGAGATAGTCTTGAAGGTCAAGGGAAGAAGCTGGTTGAGCTGGGAGAAGAAGAACGAAGGCTTGGCCAAAGGGCAGCTGGAAAGGCAATGCCCCCTCGGGAGTATCTGAAGCTAGAAAGAGGGGAGATGGGCAGCCTTTCGGGTTTGCCTTTAGCCCACCTGAATGGTGGGTTTGTTTCTCAATTCTGCCCAGCGGGCCAACCAGAATCGGGGAAAGCCTGACGGAGGTTTCACGAGGTTCTTCTGCAACTTCCTTTGATTTAACATTTCAGCCATACTTGAACCTGGAAGCAGCATTTGGAACAACGGGACTCGTTTTACCAAATTTATGTCAGTTTTATGCAGTATCAACGTGGCTTGTTCAGATTATTTTAAGAGGCCGTGTTCGTTGGAAGCCCACTCCCACCTTTCTGCTGGCGTGCAGCGTGATGTCCCCTAGGGAGTTCAGACGCAAAGGCATGATTCACTTTTTGTTGGGCCATCGGGGCCATCTCTGGAGTACGTTACAATTCATCTTTTATCCAGAAACCTGGTTTGAAGATAGACTGCAGTTTTTCTGTAGAATCCTTGTGAAGACCTGCCAACCAGCAGGTGTTCGTGGTTCTGCTCTTAAATAGGGGCGGTGTAATCCCCTCCCCTCCAGTATTTAGCCGGAGTGGGAGGAGTCCAGCTGGTGTCATAGCTGTGAGATCTGAAGAGGGCAGAATGGGGCCGGGCTTTGACTACAGAATGGCGGCCATGCGGTCCCTCCGTGGTGGAATTCCCTCGGGTGGATTCAAAATAGGAAGATGGCTTGTGTGAAGCTGGCATATCTGCTTTGCCTTGGGGTGGGGGGGCTGTGGGGGGAGAAAAGCTTGCCCTGTCCCCCCCCCCCGCCAGAGCTCTTCCTTGAGTTAGAAGCCTTCTTCATTCAGAGTCCGTGCAAGGAATGGCGGAGTGAAACGCCTGATGGAGCAACCTAGAAAGTATCCTATAGGTGTCCTGAGGGACCTCCTTCTTAGATCCTTGTCTCTGCTAAGCTCTTGGGAAATCATCCTCCCGTTTTTAAAAATCCGGTTTGGTCTGGCAAGTACCGATGCTGTCCATTGAGGTGGAGGGATGCCTCTGTCCAGGATGCCCGATTTCTCGCATCCCTGGTCGTGCTGTGCCCGGCCTTTGTAGGTTAAGGTCTGGCTGCCCGGAAGTGGCTAGGAAGAAGCCTTGCCAAAGGAGGCCGGAAAGGGACACGGGATGGGCTGGGATCGAGAGACACCGAAGGCGCCCACTCACGTGGAATGGAACTGCTCAGAACAACCAGGCCCTTCAGTTGTCCTGCTTGGCTTAGAAGGAACTCGGTGCTGATTCCGACAGAAAAAGACAAATGGCCAGTCCTATCCGCGGCTCTGATCTTTTTCCCCGTGGGGGTGGGGGAGATGTTTTAGAGTCTAATTCTAGATGTAAGATTATTTGTAGTATCCAACGAGCATCAGGCAAGCTGGAGTTATTGTTGAAACAAGCGTGCAGCATCCCTCCTGCCCCACCAGTTAGCAAAAGGGCCCCCCAAAAGTCCTTGGCAGCCTTGGGGTTTTCCTCACTCTGCCCCCCCAATAGCTGTCCCCCCCCCCAAGCCACCAATGGAAGAGAAAAGGCAAGGTAGGAATTGAGCCCCGAGACCTTGGGATTCTGGTACCTTTTTAACAAGCAATGTTGTTTTCTAAAATGTTGCCTATCTAATAGAGCAGGCCAGATGTTTTCTATCTATTTTGTTTTTTGTACAGATGTAAATGCAAAACCTCGTGTCCTTGAATACGTTATTTTCGGCATAATATCGGTAATAAAGTTCAGATTTTTCTAAGTACATTTTTCTTCTCCTTTCCCCAGTGGTGGTGGCGTTTTTTAGCATCCTTGACCCGGGCCAAGAGCACCAGCTCAAGTGATGTGCTAACTAAAGGCTCCTTCTCTCTAGGCCCTCTTCCAGCTGAATGAACGGAAGAGCCCAGAGCTGCCAAGAGACTGCTGGCGATTCCAGGGGTGTAACGTTTACGTACAGCATTGAGGGAACGACTTTTCTGTCCCCCGGTTCTATTTAAAGTCTTCCATCCATCTGACCCCTCTGGGCACTTTAGGAAGCAGGACGCAGTTCACGAAAGCTCAGGCTGTTTTAAAACAAAATTTGCAATCTCCAAAGGCCGCCGGTGTTTTAGCTACTGTGGCGTAACATGGGCTCTCCTGCAATTTCTATCAGGAGACCTAGCTGAAGGGTTTGTCTTGCTCAATGACACGTGGTACTCTACAATGCATCACTTCTGTTCGTAGCTTTGCAACACTCCTAAAGAAGGCAGGAAGAGCCTCCTTTGAGGAAAAAAAGGGTTCTATAAAGGAAGTTGGGATTCCCTCATCCTGCCCATCAGCACAACTCTTGAAAACAGAACTGAATGGGATTGGGCGTTGGCTTACCTGATACACTGAATCTCTGGGAAGGTGGAGACAGCAGTCATGAAAGGATTAACTCCATTATCATCCAATGGGATTGAATCTGAAATTTGCATATCCCGCCTTCTTTACTGGCCTCACCAGCTTTTTATGACGAATGCGATCCGCAGACTGATGTGCTATGGTAACATCAAGGAAACACCTCCAACTTCGGACCGGACCACTTCATAGGGTGGGGATGACTGCTGTCTCCACCTTCCCAGAAATTGAGCGTATCAGGTCCGCTTGATGCCCAATCTCCATTGGTGGTGGAGACAGCAGTCATGAATGGGGCATACCAAAGCTAGTAGTGTCCCTATGGGTGGGCCTGCGACCGGGCCAAATGTTCTTGAGCCTCTTGCACATGTTGCAGAACCTGTCTGCCGAAGGCTGCATCCGCCAACGCGTAAATGTCGATTTTGTAGTGGCGGATGAATGGCAAATGGGACGTCCAGGTAGCCGCACAACAAACTTCCTCAAGGGAGGCTTGAGTGGCCCCGGCAGCTGAAGTTGCTGCACTCCTCGTCTAGTGCACCAAGATACGATCAGGAACCAGCTGTAGTTGCAACTCGTACAACTTGGTAATGCAGGCTCTGATCCACCGACCCAAAGTAGCGGACGATGTTTTAAGTCCCAAGGAGGTCGGTTGATAAGATACAAATAGCGCCTCAGTGCGTCGAATAGAAGTCCGGTGGATGTAAATTCGAAGAGCCCGCCTCACGTTGAGCTTGTGCCACTGTCTCTAGTCTGTGGGTAGGATACGGACAAAAGTTTGGGAGCACCAGCTCCTGTGCCTTGTGGAAATGAAGAGTTGATTTTGGGCACAAAGGAGGGGTCCAGCCTCAAAACTACCCTGTCTTGGTGAAATACACCAGTCGCACAGACAAGGTTGCCAACTCAGAAGCTCTCCTTGTTGATGTAATGGCTACAAGGAATAAAACTTTGAAGGATAGATACCTCAGGCAGGTGTCACGAAGCAGTTCAAAAGGAGGACCCGTCAAAGTCAGGAGGATCTTGGGCAGGTCCCAGGTAGGGTAGCGATGAATTACGGGTAGCCGCATATTCAAAGCCCTCGTAAAAAATGAATCGGGATGTTGTGAGAGGGAGTTGCAATCCCCGCAAGTCAAGATAGACGAAAGCGCAACCACTTGGTGTCGTAGGGTATTTGGCAAAAGACCCTTATTCAAGCCCTCCCGTAGGAAGTTCAGCACATGATGTAATTGCACTTTGTTGCAGCCACAACCTTGCCTGAACACCATAAGAGAAATGCCTTCCAGGTTGCGTTGTAAATACAGATCGTGGACGGTCAACGAGATGCTTGGATTGTGGCCACCACTTGAGATAACTGTCACGCAATCAAACTGCACCGCCCAATCGCCAGGCAGTCAGCTTGATCCAGCCCAGATCCGGATGTAGGAAAGAGCCTTGCCTGAGAACATCTGGCGACAGCGGCAGGTGCCAAGGTGGGGCCACAGATACTGCCTTCAGGTCCGCAAACCAGGAATGGTGGGGCCAGGCTGGGGCAAGCAGGATGAGCTGCTCCTCTTCTAGCATCTTCCCCATCACCCGCTGAATGAGGGGAATGGGGGGTGGGGAAATGCGTAGAGAAGGCTGCCGGGTCACCGACACCTGAGTGCGTCCCTGCCTTCTGCTCCCGACCCTGGGTACTGTGACATGAACTGCTTCCCCTGTCTGTTCTCCTTCGTCACTAAGAGGTTGATGGAGGGCGATCTGTACTGATTGCTCAGGTGATGAAACGGTCTCGGGTGGAGTTGCCACTCCGTCTGGTCCGCCTGATAGTGACTGAGTAGATCTGCTCTGACGTTGGCTGTGCCAGAGATGTGCTCGGCTCTCATCGACAACAGGTGGCACTCCGCCCACGTTCCGAGTCGCGACGCCTCCGGCATCAGGGACCTGGCGCGTGTACTGCCCAGGTGATTGATGTGTGCCTTCGTGGTCATGTTGTTGGTGTAGATGAGGACGTGATGTCCTTCCAGGTGACGACTGAAGTGCAGGAGCACCAGGCGGATGGCCTTCAGTTCCAGCCAATTGTTGTTGCGTTGGCTGTCCAACGGGGACCAGAGGCCCTGGGCAAGTAAAAGAGCCAAGGTGGCGCAGTGGTTAAATGCAGCACTGCAAGCTACTGCTAGATCAGCAGTTCAGCGGTTCAAATCCCACCAGCTCAGGGTTGACTCAGCCTTCCATCCTTCCGAGGTGGGTAAAATGAGGACCCAGATTGTTGGGGGCAATATGCTGACTCTCTGTAAACCGCTTAGAGAGGGCTGAAAGCCCTATGAAGCGGTATATAAGTCTACTGCTATTGCTATTGCTATTGCAATGTCCGAGCAAAGGTGCTCTCCCCAGCTCGAAAGGCTGGCATCCATGGTCACCAAAATCCGGGTCAGGTTTCGGAACAAGGTCCCCATGGAAATCGCTGATGACATCCACCACCTTAGGGAACCGCATACCGCCAGTGTCAGGACCACCCGTACAGTCTAGCTGGCTGTCTGCCCTCTGATGGGGAAGGAGGAACCATTGGAGTGGCCTGCTGTGTAATCTCTCCCATGGCACGATGTGGAAACAGGACACCATCTTCCCCAACAGTTGGGACAACACAACCAGCTGCACCTGCTGTCTTGTTGCGACATCCAACGCCATCGATCTCAGATTGGTCTGGCGTTCCTGCGAAAGATAGAACTTTCCCTTCCTGGTATCTATGACTGCCCCCAGGTGGAGAATTCTGGTGGTGGGAGAGAGGTGACTTTTCTCCAGTTTGATGGAAAACCCATGGTCTCTTAACAGCTGGAGGGTCCATTGAAGGTCCTAGCTTGCCTGATAAGGAGACCTGGACAGAAGCAGGATGTCGTCCAAATAGCAGACAATCCTGATGGGACTGGCCATTATGTGGGTGGCCAAGGCCACCAGCACCTTTGTGAACACCTTGGGTGCTGAAGAGAGGCCGAATTGAAGGACCTTGTATTGATAATGTCGAACTCGGTAACAAAACCTGAGAAACTGCCTGGGAGCTTTCGAAATGGGTATATGGACAGATCCACTGAGGTGAGGAAGTCATCCCTTCAGACACTCTCCAGGATGGTTTGCAATGACTGCATTTTGAAGTGCCAATATACTATATGGCGATTCAACCGCTTTAGGTTGAGTATTGCCCTCCATCCCCCCCAGGTCTTTGGAACGATGAACAGGAGGGAATAAAACCCCAGCCCTTTCTGATCCGGTGGAACTGCCTGGATCGCTTGGATGTCCAGGAGGTGCTGAATTGCCTGTTCCACCAGAAGCCTTCGGTCCGCATCCTGGACACTGGGCAAGTTCTGAAAAACCTTGGGGGGTAGAAGCGAAACTCGAGGGAAAGTTTGTTGGACAGTCTCCCTGACCAAGCGTCGGATGCTATTGCCTCTCATTGGTGGGCAAAAAAGGCCAATCGGCCCCGATGGGTATCGTCTCGAAGCAGTCATTTCTGGCGCTGAAAGGGGCGCCTGGCCCCACCTCGGAAGGATCTCCTGGCCTGACAGTGCTGGCCTCCCTTATTGGACTTTTCCTGTTGATACTGGTGTCCCTGGAAAGGACTAAACTGGTGCTGGGAGCGAGGGGAGGAAAAGCCTCCCCCTCTGCCATGAAAGGGCGACCTCCTGTAAGAGGAAGAGAATTTTTTGTCCAATTTCTTAAACTGGGAAGGAAAAATCTTTTTGTCTTTGGATTCCACTAACATTGGCTCAGGGGTGGACCAAAGAGCTGCTGACCTGAGTAGGGGGCTGATGCGAGACTCCACTTATGTTTGGCATCGGCCTGCCATGGCCTCAACCATAGGAGTCTTCTAGTGGCAATGGAGGTGGCCATGGACTTGGACGTGAAACGGGAGGTGTTAAGTGAGGCGTCCGCCACAAATTCCATATCCACCTTTATTTTGTTAAAATCCTGGTGTGCCCTAACATCACTGGCAGGAATCCTATCCTGTAATCTTTTGAGCCATTTGAGGGCCGTTCTACCAAAAAAGGAAGAAGCAGTAGAGGCTTCGATGGCCCAAGCAGCCGACTGGTGACCTTTAACCAGTGCCTGCTCCACCCACTTATCCTCGGGGCGGAGGGAATCCGCTGGACTACTAGTGACTGCTGATGGAGCCAAAATAGCCGCAATCGGTGCATCCACCGTGGGGACCTCCAGTGCCGTGTTCAATTAAAACCGTTTATCATTAGAGTTGGGAAAGGGGCCTGATCCCGGGGAAGCCCACTGATGCTGAACCACGTCCAGAAACAGCTTAGGTGCCGGTACCACTTCCTTAGGGGCTGCTGGCTCTAAGAACAAGGGATCAGTGTTGTCTCCTGGCATCGGAGGTGGAACAAGGGGCTCCAGTGACTCATCCCGAGCAGTCACCCTACGTGCCTTGTACAGGAGTGACTTAAAGGGCGTGGGCTTAAAGAGGCCCACAAATGCAGCAGACATCTCTGAACCCTGTTGGCTGTCCTCGTCCTCCTCAGAAGATGACTGACCAGGTGATCTGGATGGGCGTCTAGGTTCAGATTGAGTCCTTGCAGAAGTTTTATTCTTCTTCTCATCTCCCAAAGATTTCCTGTGGCCAGAGGCCCCCGAGGAATCCCTCTGCATCATGCTAGCCGCTATGCCCTGGCGGATGGCCTTAGAAATTATGGCGGCCATGTCAGGTTGAGACCCCGGATGGATCCCAACGGTGGGAGTATCAGTCACAGCCTGGCACAAACTGCCCCTGGGGGAGTCGGGAATGATCTCACCTTCCTCCCCGCTATCAGTGGACAACTCCTGGGGCAGAAGAGGATCAGGAGAGACAGAAACCTCTTCAGAGGGCAGAGAATGGACTTGGGCCTGCACAGTAATTTGGGAGGCTATTTCTCAGCCTCCTTCTGAGCTCTGGCAAATTCACGATCCAGGGCTCTTCTGCCAGTTGTGATGCCTTAGAGGCTTTTTGAGAAGGCCCAGCTTTGGGAGGAGGGGCAGCCCTCTTTCTGATGGGGGACGGTACCCCTGAAGGCCCTGCAACAGCCTCTTCCAGAGGGGAATAGGAAATCACCTCCCCTGGGGAACCCTCCATATTTATGTGCCCTGCAGGCCTGGTGCTGGGTTCTCCGGCCTCGTGCAGCCAGCCTTGCTGGCTCACCCTGGTCCCAGCGGTAGTGGCAGGAGGCTGCAGCTCTGCTGCGGTGTGATCTAACTCGAGTTGCCCACTAGCCTCAGGGAATGGGCCTGCAAAGGCGCAGGGGGGCTTCCCAGGGCTGCCCACATCTGCAGGGCAACCACTGGTGTTCAATGAAGGAGAGGCCTGCCGGTCTTCTTCTGAGGTCAGGTGCTTTTCGCGCCAAAACAAAATGGCGGTCACAACTTTTAGATCATTCAAAATGGCGGCTGCCTGAAGAGAAATTCCACCGGCAGCTCTAGCAGCCACCTGGGGCGAAGCCTGAGCCACACACCTCCCCACGACGGTCTCAGCTCCCCTGGGACTTCCCGACGCCTCCAGAGCTCACCCCCCCCGCCAAAAGGTTTGAAATGGAGGAGGGGGAGCAGAAAGCACCCCACAGCAAAGCCCTCACGTCTGCAAGGCTCCCCTGGCCTTGCTGCTTTAGATTAAAAGAAGTCAGGGGAGAAATCAGTGAAGAAAGGATCTTTTTTTGGGGGGGGGGAGTAATTTCTTATAGCTAGAGAACTAGAGTAGCAGGTTATCCCTTGAAACAGGGAGTCTAAAAAAGCTGGTGAGGCCAGTGAAGAAGTCGGGATTTGCAAATGTTCAGACTCAAATCCCACTGGATGAGAACGGAGTTAACCATTTCATGACTGCTGTCTCCACCAACAATGGAGATTCAGCTGGGGGAGAGAGAGGACGGGGAGCAGGTGGAAGGAAGGAAGGGCCTGGATCCTGTCGGGGCCCCTGGAGAGAAAGGAACCCCCACAAGGCCTTCGAAAGGAGAAGCAACCCGGAGCCGCTTGGGAGGACAGGATCGGTTATCCTATTTCACCTCCTTCCCGGTCCTTCAAAATGCCCGTCTGTGTCGGGTTTCACATCTGGCTTTTAGCCCGAAGATGGATGGGGGGAAAGGGAAGACTGTTCCGGAAGAGTTCGTTTGGCTTCCAGCGTGGCTTTATTCCTGCCTGCTTCTCAAAGGAAACCTCAAAGGGCTTTGATTTGGAAATACTTTTATTATGCAAATACGATCTAAAAAATTGGGCACAGATTTTAATATCCATTTAAAAGAGGACACTGGTAATCCAAGTTTCGTTTTCTTTTTTCTTCTTCTTGGAACTAAGAGTTGACCTGAGGCACAGATGGGCCGGAGCCTCCTCCCGGAGCTTGCCCCGGGGTTCAAGAGGTCCGCTGCTCCCTTGTCTTGATAGAAGGTTATCACAATTAAAACAACAAAATCAAAAGCTGTGGTACGACACTTCCCCCGCCCTCCCCCCTTCTTATTTAATGCGATCCCGTCAAGCGGGTCTCCTCCCCACATTGGGCTTCCAAAGCTAGTCGAGGTCCGCCTCTCGCCCTCTACCCAAAGGCTTCCGAGCGGGGACGGCGGCTACTATTCCAAAAGCTACGAGGAGACCTGTCCACAGACACCGTCGCCGGTCGGATATCAACACACCTCCGCTGAGGAGGCGGGGAAGAAGAACTGTTTTCATTCCTAACAGTTCAAGTATTCTCATTATTTCTGGAGAGAAAAACCTGGTTTGTCCTGAAACGTCTGAACCTGGCAGGCCAGAGGTCATGATCAGTGCAGCTGCGGCAGGCGCCCTGCCCGCCGGTTGGCTCAGTGGGTTTAAAAATCGCTCCCCTCCCCCCTTCCCAGCCCCGGTTCTTGCGCAAGACGTGTGAAAATGTGTCCTTCCCTGACCCTATATTCACAACTTATTTACAAGACAACCCTGGGCAAGTGGGACTGGTGGGGAGAGTTGTTTCCTCTCAACATTATGTCCGCTTCTTCCACTTGTTCCTTTGCCGTTTGCATTTGAGGGAAGCAAGTTTCCTAGGAGGCCGCCTGGCTTTCTTCTCCGCAAAATTCTCCCCGCTGTGGTCGGGGCAAAACAACTGTCCGCTCCAGTTGCACTCCAGTTCCGCCTCCTCCTGGTGGTCCTTGCAGAAGGAATTGGGACAGAAGTGGCAGAAGGAAACTGAGGGCTTGCCACAGACGTCGCAGTGGTGCCAGGGGCATTCCCATTTGCCTGCCAAAGAGAGAACAAAACGTCAATGGGGAAACGTTGGCCAGGCCCTCGGCTCCGTCTCCCCTCAAATCCTCCCCTTCAACCCGAAGGACCCGGGCGCTCGCTCTTTGTCTCCCTGGCTACAGGACTGTTATTGAAGAACCAATTGAAGGTAACTTAAAATGAAAACGAAGCACTTTATTTTAAAAAGCTATACACACACATTGGAAGAGGATCAACCTCTTTAATGACGTTTCCTTCCCGCTGAATAAACTACGATTAGCTTAACAATGTCCGGTTTAGCTTTGGATCCTGGTTTCCTCTCCGCGAGTCTCTGCTTATCAAGGACGATGGCGACTCCTGAAAACCACAGCCCTCTCCCTGGTACAGAGAAGACCTGAGGCAGGTGAAGGTGGCGCTTGTGGAGAATGGCTGCTGGCATCCTTCTCCTGCCCCCTCCCCCCAAGTCATGTGGCTGGCATGCAGGTACAGAACAGGTGAAACGGTTCTCCCATGTCAAATCCCTCAACAAAACCACGTCTGCCTTTCCCTTCTCACTGCTCTACCTTGGGCCAATCCAGCGGGAGAAAGTTAGTCACATTTTAAGCACCAGAGTCAACACTTCACCTTAGGACAGTGGTTCCCAAACTTGGCAACTTTAAGACTTGTGGACTTCAACTCCCAGAATTCTCCAGCCAGCAGAGCTCTGCTGGCTGGAGAATTCTGGGAGTTGAAGTCCACAAGTCTTAAAGTTGCCAAGTTTGGGATCCACTGCCTTAGGAAAACTCCTCCTAAAGTTGGAATTTGTTGGATTTTGGGGACCCAAAATCTTTGTTACGGAATTGAGGCTTATCTCAAGGTTTCCCTCTTACTCACCGAAAGGACGCTTTACCAAATCAAGGCAGGAGAGGTGATAGGCCTTGGTGCAAGACTTGCGGTCGCACAGGACCAGCTGCCCTCCGTCCCCACAGCGGAAACAGTAATCCTCCGTTTTCTTCCTGGCTTCACTTTTCGTTTTACGCCTTCTTGCTCTTCTTTTGGCCTTCTTTCCTTTCTCTTCCGAGGCGTTGGAGGATGAATTCTTAATAAAAATAATGTTTCCCTTTTGCAGATTAGGAGATGAATGGAGTCTTTAAGAAGCCCACCCCCCCCCCTCTCTGTTTTTAGCCATTTCAAATTATAAAACCCTCTTGGAAAATGTTTCTAGTGACTGACAATTGCCCTGCAAGACACATGTGCTAGTCGTTCCTGACTCTAGGGGGCGGTGCTCATACCCGTTTCAAAGCTGAAGAGCCAGCGTTGTCTAAAGACGTTTCCGTGGTCATGTGGCTGGCATGATTCGGCACCGAAGGCCCACGGAACACTGTTTCCTTCCCACCAAAGGTGGTTCCTTGTTTTTCTACTTGCATTTTTATGTGCTTTCGAACTGCTAGGTTGGCAGAAGCTGGGACAAGTCACGGGAGCTCACTCTGTTATGCAGCGCTAGGGTTTCAAACCGCCCAACTGCCGTCCTTTCTGATCGACAAGCTCAGCATCTTAGCTACTGAGCCACTGCGTCCCACAGAACCAAAGACAAACCCTGGGCACCCAAAAGTCACCCATCACCCCCTCTTAGCTGCCTGGGAGAGAGAGACTACTTAGATTTTGCAATTTTACGGAATACTCCTCCACGCAACACAGTTCTTGGTAGTCCCAAAGGTGCTTTTTTCAAGAGACAAACGGACTTTCTTGGGTTTTTTTCTTTGAAGACGTTTTGCTTCTCATCCAAGGAGCTTCTTCAGCTCTGGCTGGATGGTGGGGAAGGGAAGGATTGATACTCCTTGCAAGCAGCTGGTCCTTTGCATTCCTTTTGAGGGGGTCTTTGAGGCCACTTGGAGGTTTCTCTGTGTCCTCTCTCTCTCCCCCCAAAATGCAAAAGACGAGTTCCCTGCAGTGTCCCATGTTGAACAGGTCACATGGTCTTCAACTTACAATCCTTCTCTGGTGACTGTTCAAAGTTACAATGGCACTAACGAAAAGTGATTTACGACCGTTTTCCCCATTTGCCCCCATTGCAGCATCCCCAGGCTCCTCACACGTGATGAAAATTCGGACGCTTGGTGATTGGCTCGTATTTATGACGGTCGCAGTGTGGGTTACGTGATAACCTTTTGCAACCTTCTGATGAGGGAAGCCAGATTCACTTAACGGCCCTGGGACTAAAACAACCGCAGTGATTCCCTTAAACAAACGTGGCGGGAAAAGTTGTAAAATGGGGCAAAACTCACTTAACAACTGTTTCGCTTAGCAACAGAGCTTTTGGGCTCAACTGCTGACCACCTGCAGTGTCAAACATCAGGAGTTGACCACAGGAAGTATTTTATGACATATTGCATTGCGTCATAAATTGCTTTATGGCGATTTTGTTGGGATTTTTTTTAACGTCACAAAATGTTTTTAAAAACTTGCCAAATTTCATTGGCAGTTTAGGGGTTCCAGATTCTGGGCACCTTCTCTTAAGTTATTTCGCACCGAGGAGCCTTGGCGCCGCAACCCTTGCCTTGGGATGCCCCGTAAAAGGCTCCTCGGAGGCCGACCGCGGGAGCGGCTCCTCCGCTGCCCGTAGAGGGGATACCTTTGGTCTGTCTCCCAGGAAGCCGCTGCAGTTCGGAGCACCACATTTACACGCAGTCTTTTCATTGCCGAGGCAGTCAAGGTTGTAGTTGAAGGTTAGTTCTGTCCCTGAGGGGGAAACAGGAGGAAACGTTTATTGTAGCCATCATTAAAACAGGGACGTTGGCTCTTTCCCCAAAGGATGCTCCCATTTCGCCCTAGGATGGGCGGCTCCAAGGAGGAGGAAGGCTCCAAAGAAAGGAGGGGGGGAGGAAGCAAAACACACACACACACTCCCCCCTCCTTCTAAAGAGAGGCAGGTGCACCCATGGAAATACTCCCTGCAGTCACACATAAATTTTCATTTCATTTTATTTGTCTTGTATGCCGCCCACTCCCGGAGGACTCCGGGCAGCTCACAACAGACAAGGGAAGGGGGATAAATAGACAAAGACAACACTTTAAAAAGACGCAACATTCACAATTTCCATGGGGCTGGATGTTTCACAAGCCCCCTGGCCTGCTGGAGCAGCCAGGACTTGGTGGCTTTGCGGAAGGCCGGGAGGGTAGTAAGGGTCCGGATCTCCACGGGGAGGTTAAAATAGGACACCTGGAACTGTGCCAGTGACCCATGGGCTGCACAGAATTTTGTCCCTCTGCTGGAAATGCCCAAAGCTTGGCTTTTGAAAGCTGAGGAAAGACAGAATTCGGACTTGAAATCTTCTTGAGATGGACATGAATCTCTCTGACCCACAGATAAAACAGAATCGGGAGGGAGTCCCTCAATTCCCCTGATCATCGTTCCGGCAGTGAATTTGGGTGGCTTTCCACAGCTGGCCTTGACTGAGCCATCATGAAGACCACCCAGTTGGACGACCCAAAGGGGCATCTTGAAAAGGCAAAAAGGTTTTGAAAAAGCCCCTTGGAGACAACCATGAACCTGGTTGACCATGAACCTGGTTGACCAGGTTCAACCATGAACTCCGTAGACCAGAGTTGGATCTTCAGCTGATAGACTGGAAGAAGATGGTAGATGCATCTCCAACTTCTCTGCACCCTCCCTTTGGAAGCTTACATTTCAAGGACTCGAAGCAGAGAATTGTCTGACAAGATTCTCCGTGTGTGTGTGTGTGTGTCTTGTTGGAGCCGCTGGTGTCCTGAAGGCCATCAACACTGAAGAGATCAAGAGACTAAGCATTCGCCAAAGAGAGGATGCTTCATTTAATTAATTTTAATTAAATTAACGAATGAATAAACAGATGGGTGCTCAAATATGGTCATAAGTTGACTGTAAGGATTTTAACATTGGTGAAGTTGGTCTTCCCAACTTAAGGGGCAGAGAGTAAAGGGGCAACGGGTGATAGCAAAGGCCAGAGAGGGGTTGCAAACAGAAAAAAACAACCGGGCCAGGGTCCAACCCCAAGGGGGGGGCATTTGGGGGGCGGCGGCCTGACTTTTAAGGCTTCCAGGCTGCCTTTTGCCCAACTGACAGGAGGAGCTTGGAAAAAGCCCCACAGCTTTGCAGCTTTGGTTAAACGGAAGGGTTGAAAAGAGATCGTGGCCTGTGGTTGCTCTGCTCCATGAAGAGGGAGAGTTAAGCCCAGGCAGGAAGCAGGAGGGGGGGGGACGTTTCAGCGGGGTCGACATAAGGGGCTTTAAGGGGGAAAAACCGTTGACGGGAGGAGAGCAGCTGCTACCTGTAGGAATGTCGCAGACGGCGAAGAGGCCCACGCGTGTGTCTCCGTGCACCGTCCATTTCAGGGTCTCGCAGTTGGGCTGGCAGCTGTGATTCATAAAGCGAGAATAATTCCCTTTCGGCCCAGCGTCGATGATGCGGTCCTGGAAATCAAAGGGCTCAACGTAAGAAGGGGCTAATCTACTTAATAACACGTATTATTACGGCAGCAAGAATGGTCTTTGCCCCAAACTGGGAAGTTCCACCAGAAGAGGAAGTCGTTAGGAAAATTCTGACTTGTGCTGAAATGGATAAATTGACGTGGGGATTGAAGGACAAAGACGAATCAGGATATTGCAGGATCTGGGATAAATTTTATCGATGGTTGGAAGAAAAAAGGAAAGAGACAAAATAAGCATTGACTACAATTGATAGAATGGAGACTAGAATTATGTAGGAAATCATCACAGTGAAAATGTACAAAGCAACATGGATGGAAATAGGATATATTTGTAAATGCTGAATAGACCAATTGTAAATAAGCCTGGTGGTTATAATATTTAAATTTTTATTCTCGTATGTATGGCAAAGACAGGGTCCAATGTTTTAATGTGTGTTTAATAAAAAAACTTTTTAAATTAAAAAATCAAAACAAAAAAACGCCCCCAAAGTGTTCAAGCAAAAATCTGATTTATGGCAGCACCATTTCAACAGACCAAACTAAATTAAGATACCTGGGAAACATATAGAAAATGTGTCAGAAATATAATTGTTCTTGGGTTTAGCTTGGGAAAGGAAGATTAAAGGTTGGTTTCTTTGGCTCTCGTGCCTTGAGATGAATTACACAGGGAAATTGTTTTTGCATCTTCAATGAAGACTGCAAAGGAGTTGGGTTCCTTCCTGTTTTTAAAATCAAACCTTGATCGCCCTTTCTGGAAACGCCAGGAGGGCAGAGATGCCCTCCAGGAAGCATTTCCAGTGCTTGGACTACGGAAGGGTAAGAAGGCAAGCGAGGTTCTTTCTCCCCAGCTATTAGTTCCTTCAGAAATGATTTCCACTTAGTTCCAAAGTAGGTGAAGAGATTGAAGGCTCAGCTTTTTGGGACCAAAGCATTTGTAGATGAAAGATACAGAGCTATCGTATAATGCTGGGGTAGTCAACATTTTTATACCTACTGCCCACTTCTTTTGTATCTCTGTTAGTAGTAAAATTTTCTAACCTCCCCCCGGGTTCCACACTAATGGTGATTTATAAAGTAGGGAACTCTTGTTTCCAGCGGCCATTATAGCGCCGTTTAGTTTCACTTACGTGAACTAAACTTATGCGCAGGCGATACAAATAATATATTTTCAGAAATTTAAATTGTCACGGGGAATTTTATGAAAACCTAATGAAAATGTTTTTAAATAAAGCTATGTTGTTTTTTTTTAAAAAAAGTCAATTAATTTTTTTTTAAAAAAGGAAAGTGCTTCAGTATGGGAGAAAATCCCTACTGCCCACCACGAAAGATGGAAGGCCCACTCGTGGGTGGTAGGGACCAGGTTAACTACCACCGGTATAATGCAAGCTCTTTTTCTACAATTCAGATTATATTATTGAATTGTTACTATATTCAATTCAGAGTGTAATCCAATATACCTCTATGTAAAAGTGAATGCCACGATGCATAATGGGATTTTGACCAAGATATGTAGATATAGCACTGTGCGGTGTTAATCGTGACTCAAAATTGGGTGTCAAAGGAATATTACCACTTCCTCTTCCCCTGATTTCTACCCAGATATTTGAACTCATTCTTCAGCCAAGGTGGGGTTGATCTCTAGGCTGATTGGTGGGGTTTTTGAGGTAGGGTTATTTTTCTCCACAGAGAGAAAGGGAGTCTTGCTATTATTGTTAAATAAAAAGCGAGTTTATAACTTCCGGTGTTTATGGATTTAAGATGTAAGCTCAACAAGGGGTGCCAAGCCTTGTCAGAATACTGTACCTTATCGATGGTGAGCATGTAAAAGTGCGTGATGTCGTTTTCATGAGCATATTTGATTCTCGCCATGCATTCTCCTTCGTCAATCACCTCCCCAACATACTCGTTCACGAACTCACCCTGGAGGAGACAAAACCGCAGCTGGTGCTCAACGGAAGGAAACTGCGCACAGCCCCCAAATCTCACCAGTTCTTCCGCTGACAATAATGAAGTCAGATCCCAACGGCTGCGTATTTTGGGCTCTCTTCAGGTTCCCTTTTCCTGGCCTTCGTATCCTATAGTCCTCAGACTATGACGACAATGGAGCCCAAAATGTATGTTGCTAAGTGAGACATTTTAAGTGAGCTTTGTCCCATTTTCCGACCTTCCTTGCCACGGCTGTTAAGTGAATCGCTGCAGTTATTGAATTAGTAACCCAGTTGTTAAGTGAATCCGGATTCCCCACTGACTTTGTTTGACAGAAGGTCGCAAAAGGAGATCACATCACCTCAGGATGCTGCAACCGTCATAAATATGAGTCAGTTGCCAAGTGTCTGAATTTTAACCACAGGGATGCTACAACGGTCGTGTGAAAAACAGCGCCAATCCCCCCCAATCCTGTTGTAACTGACCGGTTACTAAATGGGCTGTTGTAAGTTGAGGAGTCCCTGTGTATACATCTTGAGCCACAGGGAAAAGAAATAGCAATAGCAGTTAGACTTATATACCGCTTCATAGGGCTTTCAGCCCTCTCTAAGCGGTTTACAGAGTCAGCATATCGCCCCCAACAACAATCCGGGTCCTCATTTTACCCACCTCGGAAGGATGGAAGGCTGAGTCAACCCTGAGCCGGTGGGATTTGAACAGCCAAACTGCAGATAACAGTCAGCTGAAGTGGCTGCAGTACTGCACTCTAACCACTGCGCCACCTCGGCTCTATCTATCTATCTATCCATCCATCCATCCATCCATCCATCCATCCATCCATCCATCCATCCATCCATCCATCCATCTAGCAGTAGCAGTTAGACTTATATACCGCTTCATGGGGCTTTCAGCCCTCTCTAAGCGGTTTACAGAGAGTCAGCATATTGCCCCCAACAACAATCTGGGTCCTCATTTTACCCACCTCGGAAGGATGGAAGGCTGAGTCAACCCTGAGCCGGTGGGATTTGAACCGCTGAACTGCTGATCTAGCAGTAGCTTGCAGTGCTGCATTTAACCACTGCGCCACCTTGGCTCAAACGCCCCAAAAGACCCCCGAGGAATTCTCGCTCCCGGGAAGACCGGTGCCCCCCTCCCCCCCCCCGGCTGAGCCCCTCCAGCCCCCAACCCCCTACCTTTTTGATGTCCCTCTTGGCGACCAAGCCCCAGCCTTTGCCCTCCGTGCGGATGGTCTTGGTCTCGGGGTACTGGCGCTTGGTGAAGCACTGGTTCTGGCAGCGCTCCCCGGCCGGGCAGACCTGCGGGTGGCACTCGTACATCAGCATCCGGTTGAGGCACTCGGAGTCGAGGCCACAGGGGTTTTCATCGGAGGGTTTGCAGTTGCACTTGGGGATCTCCGAAATGTCCGCCGTGTAGATCTGGACCCTCCCGAAGGGCTTGTTGACCTGGCACACCAAAGAGGCGGAGCTGGTTACGTCCCTCTCAAAAAGGCCCACAAAGCCCCGCCCCCCGACCTCACTGACCCACACGAGCCCTTCCCACTGGCGCGTATTTTGCGCCTCTCTTACTCTCTACCACTCCCTCTGCTTTTATGGGACCTCAAATGCGTTTATGGCTCCTGGTGTGGCTCAGGGCTTGACGGGTCTTTGGCCTCCAAGATGGCTGGAGAGCAGCAGAGCTTCGGTCCTACCACCCTGCCCTGCTTCTATTTCCCCAGCAACCCCCGTGGGCCCAAAGCCTCTCTCCAGCCGACAGGAGGGTGGAATCCGGCTAATCCCAACCCAGTCAGCCTCCTCCTCCAGCTGGAAAGAGAAGGACCAACCGCGAAAGGTTGCGCTGAGGGGCAAGAGACACCAGGAGAGGCCTAAAGGTCTCCGGAGTGGCTGGAGAAGAAGGAGGGCTAGCCAGACCCTTAGCCTGCTCTGCTGTACGGAAGGGCCCGTTTGAGACCAGAGAGAACCAAAGGAAGAAATCTCTTCACCCAGGGGTTTTTTTATACTTCACGTAGACAGAAAAATATTATTAACTCCAGATAATAAAACATGCCATTCGATTTATTGAATGCTTTTTGGAGGTGAGGATGTCTAATTCCTGCTGAATTAGAAGAAACCCGTCTCCTGCCAACAAATATTTCCCTTTAAGTAATTGCTAAAGAGGGGTTTATTTTTAAAAACCTTATAGTTGCTCAGTTCTGTTTCCCATAGGTTTTAACACTCTATAAATCCAAATACCTTCTAGTTATCATTCAGCTTGCCAAGTAGGACTAAAACCCCTTGGGAATATCTTATCCCTTCTCCAGCACATTTTATTTAATAAATCAAGCTACTCAAATTGAATAGAATAAAAAGACAATGAAAAACTTTATCCCTAAGAAATACACTCCCGTACTTAAAAATGGCCCTTTGCCCGGACGATTGATACGAGTCTTTCCACAGTTAGGCTAACGTTGACCCAACTCCCCTATTCTCCTTCACCCCAGAGCCTCCTGGGCCCATCACCGGACCGGCTAACTTGGGGGGTCAGAGAGGGACCAGCCCCGTCCTTCAAGGCATCTCACCTTGATATGCTTGTAAGGGGGAGGTTTGCGTTCATTTTCTTGCGTTTCCTTGGCTTCCCGTTGAAATTTTATCTCTCGGAAGCGTGTTTCCGCGTCTTGCAAAGCTTTAAAAAAAAAAAGTTGTTAAAATTAGAACCACACATATTTCCTATAGGAATAGGCCTCCATTTCACTAACTGCTTGGATCCGCAACTCTATTGTATCAATTCATCACAAGATGGTAGGTTCTTGGGAAGAATGCGGTGCGTCTGAAGACCAACAGCCGCTAAAGGACCGGCATCGGTGATTTCACATGGCTGTGTTGACCGTAATGGAGCCACTGGTCTTGATTTTACAACAGGCATTAAGCAACCACAGTGGTTGATTAAATGGGCCCATGGTTTGCTGGAGGCAGAGTCTTACAGCAATGTACAAAGCACCTGAAGTTTGGCCATGTGACACGGGGGGGGGGACCTTTAGAGTTTCAAATCCAGCCCCCCCCCCCAGTAAGTCTGTTGCAACTTCCAATGTTTGCTAAACGATTGGCCACAAGTCAAGGATCACCTACTGTAATGATTCCACTCATATAGCCTCCAACCTCACTGACCCTGCTTAGCTTTTCAGAAATCAACCACGTTTAGCTAGGCGCTCACCGGGTGCAGCATAGTAAAATACCACAGTCCCAACTCGCGGGCGAACGCCAGGGCATTCTGATTCCACGCGAGAGAAATCGGCCACAAGGCAGGAATGGCCAATTACCTCCAATAGACCGATTAGATCCCACAGATTAGGCCTCCTCCGAATTCCATCCGCCGCCCAGTGTCGACTGGCGACCACCCGGAGGAGGGCCTTCTCTGTGGCTGCTCCGACCCTTTGGAACGAACTCCCCGTGGAGATTCGAACCCTCACCACCCTCCAGGCCTTCCGCAAAGCCCTTAAAACCTGCCTGTTCCGACAGGCCTGGGGCTAAAGAGCTTTTGCCCCCCACTCGAATGGTATGGTTGTTGTGTGCTTTTAAATTATGGTATTGTCTTGTTTGTCTTTTTATTCCTTACTTGTACACACACACACCCCTTGACTTGGGTTGTGAGCCGCCCTGAGTCCCCTTCGGGGAAAAGGGCGGCATAGAAATATAATAAATTCAATTCAATTCAATTTTGAGCTGAAAGGTGAGATATTTTACCATTTTTGAAGACTTTTCCGATCCCTTTAATGGCCTGGTATCGACTTCCCCGGTCTCCTTCCATGTAGGGGAAGACCCGAGCCTGATGGGTCCAGTAGTAGTCCTTGGAGCCAAAGAAGAAGACGGGGAACTCTCCAATCTCGTGCTTCATCTTCTGGATGTTTGGGGGGACGTTTTTGGGATGGCAGACTTCGGCCGGCCACCACCTGGCACAGGGAGAGCCCGGCAAAGAGGGAGAAATTGAGGCTGGTGCTCCTGGCTACCTCGACCTCACAGAGGAGGTTGTGTTACCTCTATCAAAGGTCTTTCTACGCACAACCCCCCGCCCCTCCCCACTTTTCTGGGCTCCAAAGAGGACGGAGACACAATCATACACACCGACAAAAGATTGTTTTTTCAAATGTTGAAATTATGTTTATAAATCCAAACCTGTAATTTCCCAGTTTGACCCAAATAATATCTTGGAAATGGATTTTCTTCCCTGCTTTGCAGTCGTTGCAAAACCAGCTTCCGTCCGGCATTTCAATGTTTAAACAGTCGGGATGAAAGGCAGCGGGACAAGACTCACAACACAACAGGCTCCCCCCTGTCACAAAAGGCACACAAAACAACCCTCAGGGACAGGAAAAGCTAGCCTGAAAACGCTAAACCTGTTTCACTCTAAGGATTAAAGCCCAAATCCATGCAGCCAAGAAGGAACTATGCACATAGAGGGTGTCTGCCAGAATCTCCTTTGAGAACAACAGCGGGAGGAAGACTGGCAGATGTGCCTCAACACCTCCCTTCATGACCAAGAAAAACCAGAAGCCCAACACCCGAACCGTGTTTGCTAGACAGCATAAAAGAGGACCAAGTTTTTGGAGCAGATTTCAGGAATCAAATGGGGGGTGGGGGGAGCAGCCGGGAAGAGTTTTCTCCCTAGCCCCACCTGGGTTCCACCACAAAACCGCGGAGGACAAAATCGCGCTCGACGAAAGCGCGCATTTGACGTCATCACAGTGCGACGAAAACATTGCGCTGTGATCGAAAAATGTAAAAAAAAAGCAAAAACCTTACCCTAACCCCCCCAAACCTAACCCTAAACCTAAACCTAACCTTAAACGTAACCCTTAACCTAACGCTAAACCTAACGCTAACCCTTAACCTAACGCTAAACGTAACCCTAACGCTGTAAAACTAACCCTAACCCTAACCCTTACCTTTATGTGAATCGGCTTGCTTTAATTTTAATTTTATTTCAATTTTTAATTTTTTTCGTCGCGCTGTGATGACGTCAAATGCGCACTTTCGTCGAGCGCGATTTTGTCCTCCGCGGTTTTGACGGGTCACGCCCCACCTGCTCACTCTGTACTTATCAAAGAATTCTTCCCAGCCTCTTTTAGACATGCAAATTCTTCACCTCCATTCAGAACCAAAATCAATTTTTAAAAAGATGCGTTTGCAACACCCAGAATAAATAAAAGGGCTTTAGACTTTAATCAAAATCCCCTTTCTCCCTCCACAGCCCCGAAGGACCCTTCCTATAAAATTCAGCCAGCGCTTTACCTTTTGAGCAGACAAAACACCAGCTGACGTTCACGTGGGCATGGTGGCTTTTCCCTTTGGTGGCAGTGAAGTGGTTGGTACACACAATGGTGCTCGAGGAAAGCATGGCACAACCAGCCGCCACACAACTGTCTCCTGCGTGGTAAGCCACGGGACAGCGAACACAGCGTATCATTTTGCCTGGGTACGAAGAAAAAGGCACACAGCGTTTCGGTCACAGTATATTGGCCAAAACGTGTAGGAACTTAATAATTAGAATGCAACAAAACCCCTAACTAGCTAATGGACGAGGGCAGCGTTTCCCAACCCCTCGAGAACTGAGAAGGTCGGCGGATCTCAACTCCCAGAATTCCCCAGCCGGCACAGCGGACTTCAACTCTGCAGCTGGCTGGGGAAATTCTGGGAGTTGAAGTCCGCCCACCTCAAAGTTCTCAAGGGGTTGGGAAGCATTTTAGATTACGGCCTGAGCTCTCATGAGCTCCTCTCTGAAACAAAGGTGAGGGTCCTCTTGAGAGATGCAAAACGAGGCTTATAAAATGGACATTTGGACGCGAGTCAAACGTTCCTAAGAGAAATGCACCAAACCCCTAATTGGACCGGGAGATAAAATGGGCCTTAACTCACTTAACAGCTTAACAGTTAAGCTTAACTGAAATGTTAATTCACTCAACAGCTGCCTCACTTGGCAATAAAAATGTTGTGTGCTCCGTTGAGGTGGTGAGATGAAGGACTACCTGTATCGCTGACCGGAGTCGCAGCACCTCCTCGTGCTCCCGGGAGCCCCCCTGGGACCATCGGCAGCCTCCGAAGGGGACCCCCAGAAGAGGTTCGGAGGAAAGGAGGGGTGGGTGGGTGGAAAGAAAGGAAAATACCTTTAGATACTTTGGGGTTGGAAGGATTCGCCACGTGGCAACTCTCGCAGCTGTGCAGGGGGCACCGAAAGCCCCGGTTTTCCACCATGGTGAGGGGGAACTTTTTCACACAGGCTTCGTGGTAAAACTTCCCGCAGTGGGAGACGATGCAGCGCTTAACTTCCAATTGCTTCTCCTTGCACACGAAACACGTGTGGATCCCTAGACGGAAATTTAAAGCCACATTCAGGCGTTTCTCACGAATAGAAGGGAAACCAGGATCGTTTTTAACTGCAGGTGGAGTTAAAGCTGGTATTAAAGTATCTGGAATTAAATTATCTGGAAGAAAAAAATATTTTTCTTCTTCTTCACTAGCCTCCGCCTTTCAGCGTTAAATGTCTACCTTTGTAAATCTCTTTTAGGGAATAGTAGGGAAAACCGGAATGGTGACTACTGTCGGGTGGATTCCGTCATTGTCAGCAGAAGAAGGGCCGCCTTTATCCCTCTTGGGAGACGGGTGGATGGAGGGGAGGTCCGTCTCCAGCTCTCTCCAGCTCAGTTCATCAATCAACCAACCGAGAATGCTCCACAATTAATCACCACGTTCTTGGATCTGGCAGAAATCCTTAAGACTTTCGCCTTACAGGTAGTCCTTGAGTTATGATGGGTTGTTTAACGGCTGCTCAAAGCACCCAAACTTCGTTTGTTTGACGGGGGGCACTACAGTGGCCCCATCTTTGAAATCAGGGCATAAGTAATTTTTTGGGGGGGGGGGGGGGTTCTCATTGCAAAATCAAACCGGTCGTAAGTTGAGGACCACTGCACAAAACAAAGGGATAAGGAACCTTGTCCTCCTGAGCAAGGAGAGCAGGGAAACACAGGGGCATCATTCCTGCTGTTATTTTCCCAGCATTAACCTCTAACGGTCTGGGCTTCCAACCGTTGCTTTTGGGCAAGGAGGCGCCCAGAGGGCGAGACCCAAGGGGCGAGCGTTTTGCACAGGGAGCGTGCAAAGGCCACCAATCCCCACGGAAGGAGACTTGCCTGAGGTGCACTCGCCGCACACAAAGCGTCCTTTGGGCCTCCCGGAGAGGCCGCTGCAGCTGGCATGGAAGGCCCCAAGACAGCGTCCCTCACACAGCATCACTTCCCCGGGCTTCTCACAGACCTGGAGAAGAGAAAAAGGAAACCTTACAAGGCGAAGTCAACACGTCCTCGCCCTTCGTCCAGAAGGAAACCAGAGTCCGAGGCAAAGGATTGCTCAAAGTTCCCATTGATGAAGAGAGCCACGTTGGCACATCTGGGAAAACCCGAATCTGAAAGCTTCCCGGTTTCCCCCCCCCCCAGTTGTACGTTCAAGATCTCCCCCCCCCCACCCACAAGCCCATCCCATGGCCCAATCTCCCACTGCCACACTGGCAGTTCCACCCATCCACTTCTGGTCAGGTGCAGAGGCAAAGGATGACCTTGGCTTTCTAGAAAGAATGTTGTTATGGCTGCATATCATCTAACTCCATACAATCCCATTTCCCCACCATAGAAAATGCATAGCAGAAGAATAGAAAGTGTGGCAGGCCAGAGATCCAAAAGAAAAGATGGCGGCAGGCCTGACAGGCATCTTTTTAAGGGCTCCTTTCCTAAAAACAAAATTCAGATTAATTGAGCAGAGGCCCCTTTCAACCTCCTTGGAAAGCGTCTCGAAGGGACACCCGTGACAGCCACAGACCTGGCTTTGAGGAGGAGCTTCCAGAGAGCATTTGTGGCTTCTTGAGGGGGAGAAAAGAAACATCTGCAGATTCTTTTAGTACAGGGAGTCCGATGGATATTTCAACCTACCTGCTCATGTTACGTTTTCAGATTTACAGATAAGAACACGCCTTGACAAGCCTTAATTGCTTACTATCAAGCGGAGGGACCACATAAGATGCATTTTCCCCCACGATAATCTCTCCCTCACCTGGTCTTTGCAACAGTTTTTGGAAAAAGAACTTGCTTGAGGAGAACCTTCCTCTCTTACCTGACAGACAAACTCCTTCCTGGCTGTGGCCCCCCGGTCGGACTTCTTGGACAGCTGGGAGGCCTCTCCAAGTCCCTCGTCGGCGCTTTCGTAGGGAGACTCCGATCTTTCGTCTCCTGGGCCATCTGAAATCTAAATACCACAGGACAAATTAAAGAGCCTCTGGGCCTTCTGAGCTAGCATGGCTTCTCTGGAAAAGAAACTTATGATTTATTAGCCACGTCAGCCCTGCAGGAGTTGCTGAACTACAGATCTCATCATCCCCAAACAAGTCCTGCGGGAGGGAGCCCTTAAGATTTCTTCTGCAGCAACGCCCCAAATTGTCGCCCATCAACTTTCATTTGTGACGTCCGTGAGGCGCATTCAGTGGGTTAATTAATTCCAACATGGATAATTTCCAGAGAACAAGCGGCTGACCTGTGGTGCCAACTATGAATTCATACGCGTGACTCCTATGACTGACCAGAAGCTCTTACTGGGGCCTCTCAAGAGGTGAGACCTCGCAAGGAAGGGAGCCCTCGGGTGGGCCTGGCTGATCAAAGCTTTCCCCTCTCTTTCCCCAACAGGTGGGAGTTCTGGAAGCTGAGCACTCAACAAAACCGAGAATCTGCAAGGCGTGAGCGCGCAGGCGACCATTTGAAAAGATGACAGGCAAACAAGCTAGTCCTCAGTGGGAGATCTGGGTGCGTCCTTGCTTGCTTGCTACGGGGGAGTGACAAATTCAGCCGGGAGGCAGGTCCGCCTACTGTTAATTTAGCAGAGCACAGCACAGCTCTGCCAAAGGACACGGGTGTGTGCAGGGGCACGTAAGTGTATGAACATGTCGCATGAAGGTTTGCTGGTAGCGCGAATGTGTTGGGGTCAAATCGGGCCACAAGAGAGGGTTTCCGGCACAGGAAGGGCCCCCTGGCCAACTCTGAAGGAAGGGCTTAGCTGGGGGGCAGGGGGGATCTTGAGCCAGGGTGTGAATCTCTGCATTGAAACCCGTTTTTTCTGTCCCCATCGTAGCCCACCTGCGAGAACGACAGGGTGCCTTTATCAGGGACAGGGCTCTGAGCCCCGGCTGCACAAGAGTCCCCCCACATCGGCCATGGGTAGACGGCAACAGGGAAGCTGTGAGAGGGGCCGGTTCATGGGTGGCTCTGAAGAGGCTTTCTTAGGAAGACCCCTGGTCAGGGAGACGTCTACAGAGATCCCCAGTCATCCAAGCCATGGTTCTCCCCAAACGGCAGATGGATTTTCTTGGTTTTCCCTGGAAGACATTTTGCTTCTCACCCAAGAAGCATCTTCAATGGAAAACCAAGAAAATCCATTTGCCATTTGGGGGGACAAACTAACTTTGGGACCTGCTTAGAGAATTATCCTATTGATATCTGGAAAAAGTGAAGAGTTCTGAGCACTAAATTTGCACATCCTCCTTGGATGAGAAGAGTGTTTCACTTAAGGACAGAAAACTAAGCTGGCTTCCGTCAGTACATAATGCGCAGTGATTGACTCAGAGGAGAAACTGAAATACGGCTATTGTGTTACACAGGAAAGGGAGGACCATCGTCCAGTCCACGAAATCCTTCTGGAAAAATATCTAGACCCGTCCAGTGTCCTTAGTAGGACTTGTCTGACGGACGAAGCCACCTTTTCTTCACCATGGACCCCCCTTAAGTACCTTCTGTGGCCACCGCCCCCGGGACTAAACTCAAGGTTTAAATCCCAACATTTCTTCAAGCCCCCACGGACCCCCTGTGAGGCCATCAGGGCCCCCCAGGGGTCTGTGTCCCCCAGAGGCTGAGAAGCTCTTAGGACGAGGCCACCTACTGTGGGGTGACGGGAGCGGAGGTCTGCCTGGAGGACCTGCGACACGTTCCCTTGCGAAGGACCCGGGCAAATGCCCCCGGACAGGAGGAGGGGGCAGCCCTGGTGGGACCATCAATACCGCCGCCTGGGTTCATGGATGACACACGGGAGGGAAGACACGCAGCCGAGAGAACGGCTCTTCTCGGTCAATGAGCTTAGTTCCCTGTGGATGAACGTAGGGTGCCCATAGGGTCAAGGTCAACCTCTTCTCCTTTGAAGGTGGACCGTTGCACTCTTACTCTTAAAGGGGGGGCAATTATTCTGCTGTCCAGGGTTCAAATGAAAGCAGTGCAACCGAGGTTCTTATCAAGAGCATCAAGAGGGTGGGAGAAGGAGACCCCGCTTGCAGGTCTACAAGAAGGACATCTACCTCGGTTCCACCACAAAACCGCGGTAGACTAAAGAGCGCTTGACGAAAGCGCGTACGTGACGTCATCACAGCGCGACGAAAACAGCACGCTGTGAGCGGTAAATTTAAAATTAACGCGTAAATCTAAACCTAACCCCCCCAAACCTAACGCTAACCCTTAACCTAACCCTAAACCTAACCCTAACGCTTAACGTAACCCTAACCCTAACCCTAACCCTTAACCTAACCCTAACCTTTATGTGAATCGGCTTGCTTTAATTTTATTTTAATTTAATTTATTTTTAATTTTATTTGTCGCGCTGCTGATGACGTCAGGTACACGCTTTAATCGGGCGCGCTTTAGTGGACCGCAGTTTTGTCGTGCCACGTCTACCTCTGCTGGCCTGGATTCAAATCTACTACAGGTTGTACTAAGAGAAGACGGCAGTGGTTGAACGGATCCATGGTTTGCTACGGGGAAGTTTTTTGCAATCATGCGACGGAGCCATTTCGACCCTGGGTCAACGGTAACTTTTTCGGTTTCCATTGTAATTTCAAGCAGCCCCTAAACAAGTTGAGGGCTAGCCTCCGCCCTTCCCTGTCAATCATTGTATTGATCGCTGCGTTCTCTTGGACAATGTGATGGAAACAGATCCCAGAAGAAACCTCTTTATGCTTACTTGATCAATCGTCCCGTGGCCCTAATCCATGTTCACTAGCAATGATCACCAAGGGGAGAGTTGATTTAGGCTAACCAGATTTTATGATCTTTTTATGGCGGTTGTTAAATGGGCGCCACGGTTAAGTGAGCCCATTATTTATTATGGGGGAGGGTTTTTTTGCTGGAAATTTGAAATAAACTTGAGTTTTCAGCAAAAATGTTGTAAATGGTGGTCACGTAACTGAAGGATTCTGCAAACGGCAGTAAGTGGGGGCAGGTGGGGGGGCAGCTGCTCACCTGACTTAGGGCGGAGGTGGGCGGCCATCAGATGGTCAAATCCAGGTCCTAAACGCCTTTCCCGGGGTTTGTCGTAACTCTGAATGGTTGCTAAGCAACTGTTAAGGACTACCTATAGCAGTGTTTCTCAACCTTGGCAACTTGAAGATGTCTGGACTTCAACTCCCAGCATTCACTGGCTGGGGAATTCTGGGAGTTGAAGTCCAGACATCTTCAAGTAGCCAAGGTTGAGAAACACTGACCTATAGAAATGCTTGCAGGGTGTGTTGTCGTTGTAAGAGGAGCCAAGGTGGCGCAGTGGTTAAATGCAGCACTGCAGGCTACTGCTAGATCAGCAGTTCAGCGGTTCAAATCTCACCGGCTCAAGGTTGACTCAGCCTTCCATCCTTCCGAGGTGGGTAAAATGAGGACCCGGATTGTTGGGGGCAATATGCTGACTCTCTGTAAACCGCTTAGAGAGGCCTGAAAGGCCTATGAAGCGGTATATAAGTCTACTGCTATTGCTATTGCTATTGCTCCGAGTTTTGAGGTTGCCAAATACAAAAAATACGCACCACCTGAGCAAGCACAACGGGGGCTGTGTGGGGCTCAAAGGTGCCAAAGGACAGGTGCTCCCCCACCTCAGAGGGAGGAGACGGTGGGCCAACAAGTGGTTGAAGGGTAGGTTCCCCCCTGCAGGCCCCAAAAGCCTTTGTCCTCCTCCCCACCGCAACTCCTGCACAGGCTTAATTGCATTTTTAGGAGAGAAAGCCATCTCGATAGCCAGGAAAATGTACTTTCCCTCTGGCTCTTTATCTCGCTTGTGAGCTGAACGTGTTTTGATTTTGCTTTAACTCTGCCAACAGAGCCCACTTCTCTCCGTTTCATAATGTTTCCCTAGAAGCGCTTCTTCTTCTTCCTAAGCATTTTAAGAAAAGCTTTGGTTGAAATATTTGGGATTAAGCCGCTTTTGGAGAGGCCCAAGTAGTCCCAGTCAGCGCCACACCCTTAAGAGTTGGCCTCCAAGAGAGTTGGATCTACCCCGTATCTGAAACGCTTGCAGCCAACGGCTTCTGCTGGGACCCCCAACTTTCATGCCTCACAAGGACCTGGGGAAGCCAACTCAGGAAAGCAATAGCAATAGCAGTTAGACTTATATACCGCTTCCTAGGGCTTTCAGCCCTCTCTAAGCAGTTTACAGAGTCAGCATATCGCCCCCAACAACAATCCGGGTCCTCATTTTACCCACTTCGGAAGGATGGAAGGCTGAGTCAACCCTGAGCCGGTGAGATTTGAACCACTGAACTGCAGATAACAGTCAGCTGAAGTGGCCTGCAGTACTGCACCCTAACCACTGCGCCACCTCGGCTCTTAAAAGCTGGCATGAGCTCATCTGACCTCAGTGGAGAACCACAGCGGAGTTCCCGCCAGCTTCTAGAGCCGAGGTGGCGCAGTGGTTAAATGCAGCACTGCAGGCCACTTCAGCTGACTGTTATCTGCAGTTCGGCTGTTCAAATCTCACCGGCTCAAGGTTGACTCAGCCTTCCATCCTTCCGAGGTGGGTGAAATGAGGACCCAGATTGTTGTTGGGGGCGATATGCTGACTCTGTAAACCGCTTAGAGAGGGCTGAAAGCCCTATGAAGCGGTATATAAGTCTAACTGCTATTGCTCTTCCTTCCTTCCTTCCTTCCTTCCTTCCTTCCTTCCTTCCTTCCTTCCTTCCTTCCTTCTTCCTTCCTTCCTTCCTTCCTTCCTCCCTCCCTCCCTCCTCCCTCCCTTCCCTCCTCCCTCCCTTCTTTCCTCCTTCCCTCAGCCTTCCATCCTTCCGAGGGTGAAATGAGGACCCGGATTGTTGTTGGGGGCGATATGCTGACTCTGTAAACCGCTTAGAGAGGGCTGGAAGCCCCATGAAGTGGTATATAAGTCTAACTGCCATTGCTATTCTCCTCCTCTCTTCCCTGCCAGAGGTAAACTTACCAGGCTGTATTTAAAGAGAAAGGTGAACGGAGGGAAAAGGTCTTTATAAACCACATTCATCTTGTTTCAACCGTTATTTCTTTCCATCGTTTAAAGAAAGCAAATTTAAGTCGCTTGCATCTTTTTTAATCTGTCTTCCATTGTCCATTTGCAGTTTACCTCATTCTCAGTTAGGGATGCGGAAGGAGACGAACTTTTGCTATAAGGGAGATGCGAAGAGTCTGGTCCCGAGGCCCGATTCCGTTTCTTCAGTGGCTTGCAGGCATCGGACAGGCCTGTTGTTGTGGTAAAATAATTATGGTTTATAAAGAGAGATTAAGTGCCCCAGGGTCTTTCCTTGAAGGCAACATCGCCCGATGGACGCATGGAGAATTTACAATATTCTTTCGAGATCCCCACGGTTTAGAATTAGAAGTATAGAGAACAGAGACACAATTAAGAATAGTTCAGAAATAATGCCTGTAGCATATTTGCAATCTAGCATTCCATGGGTTCCCCCACCTTTTCCTTAAAATGTGACATGGACGGATTGGCTCAATAATTCTGTTACTGGTGTTTTCTGAAGTATATTTGCAAATAATTTTTGCAAGGTCCGAACTCCTTGAATACTCACAGGGACTAATACTACTATCTATCCATCTGTCTCTGCCTATCTATCTACGGTATCTGTCTCTTTACCTCTATTCATCTGTCTCTGCTTATGTCTGTCTCTCCATCCATCCATCCATCCATCCATCCCTGTCTATATGTCTGTCTATCATCTATCATCCATCTTCATCTGTCTATCAATAAAATCTCTCTCGCTCTCATCTGCCTCAATCTGTGTCTGTCCATCTAATTACAGAAGAGAATTCCATTCACCAATTCTAAGAATCTCGCAGGGCTTTCCCATCCTTTCCTGATCGATTCTCTAAATGTGGTTTGTGAGAGCTGGAGGCTCCCTCCGCGTAAACCAGGGGTTCCCAACCTATTTTTGGCCATGCCCCTCCTAAGCATCTCTCAAATCCTGATGCCCCTCCCCCCCTTGTGACATATAATTCTTACTTTACTCAAAAAGTGAACTCTACTCATGGGGAGGAAGCCTAAAAGGCCATTAACTTGGTTTAAATAAGGTTCAAGTTGCCCCCATTAAAAATCAACCCCCCCCCCGTGGGGTGTGTTCCCCCATGTTGGGAACCAGTGGCGCAGGCGTTTCAGTTGGGGTGGGAGGCTAAAGTGAAGGGGGGAAAGGGGTAACAATTTAGGACCCCCACCTTCAACAAATAAAAGGGGTGTCCTACTACTCAAGCGTAAAGAGGCATTGGACTGGTGCCACGGCGCATGGCCCCAAATTTCAGCAGCCGCTTTGAACAACGGAGCGTAGAGTCTTTTTAAGGCTAGAAGTCACGCATGACGCTCGCTCTGACCACATTACCTGACTGCTTCTTTTGTGAGGTTTCTGTGACTTTGGCAGAGTTTGTTTTCGTGGTTTTGTCATTGCTCCTCTCCTTCTATTATAAAAAATTGGGGGGGGGGGGGAAGGAAAAGAGAAAATGAAATATAGAAAAAGATAAAGAGCCCTCCTAATTTAGATATAGAAAGAAAACAACGGAAGGAAATAATCACCCCATTGAAACAGACTCTAAGTAAAAATATAATCTCCACTTAACCATCCATTTAATGGGTCAATCCATCGATCGATTACTCCATCCAATTAAATCCTCTGCTCCAATGAGGCAGAAGGCTATTTTGGTAGAACAAAGCCAAACAATCATCAGGCTGGTTGCCACCATGGCACCTCCAAGTAAGCCAAGAACATCATAATTACCTTCTGATCCTTCTTCTTATCCATCATCCTCAGCCTTTTCCTGGGGGCCTCTTGACCTTCAAAATCTTCCGTGGGTTTCCTTGTCCTCTTTACAGGTTTCCTTTTATTTCCATATAAGTTACCTTGGAGTAGGGATGGGGAGACTTACATGAAAAAAGTCTGAAGCTCATTTAGAAATTATCTCGAACCAAAGCAGTTACACGCTAATGTTCTAAGACAGCCGGATAATGTTTATTAACCCTAAACATCTTGTGGCTCCCCACTTCTTATTAAAACCAGCCTTTGCAGCGCACACCTACCACAGCTGAGCTTATACACAAAAACATCCTACAACTCTCCATACCTCTAATATTATTATTTTTTCATTTTAACTTATAATGGATCTACAACCAGGGGTTTTGCTTCGAAGGAACTTCTTTTAAGAAGCACACTAATGCCGTATAAAGCAATTATCCCATTTTCTGAGATTATTCTGCGATAGGACATCACCCTAAGGCTGGGAAAGCATAAAGCATAAATGCACGTGTTAAGGGAATTTGTTTTATATAAAGACCAAGGGAAGAGGAACATTTTAGACAAAGACTGTGAAAAAGAGAATTTTAAGTACCTCCTTGCATATCTATACCTGAAGCCAGCGGGTCTGAGTAAAACCCATTTGAAATAATAAAAGTTCCATGTTACAAATTTTCAGAGCATCGCAACTAGTTTATACAACCTATTTCACTAATTCTCCTTTGTATGTAAAGATTCTATTCTCTATCCCCCAAATCCCCTATTCAAGTGTACCAAAACTTTCTAATTGCCCTTTATTGTCCCCCAATTATATTTTTCAGCCTAGGGGCAAATTTCTATTACTTAATTTGGAGCCACGTGACTTCATTCAAATGCTTTGGGGGGGGAAAAAAAATCAAGATTCTTCTGCTGGTTAATTAAAATTTCAAGCCTCAAAACAGATCTTGCTTTCCTATAACACGTTTTCTTTTCTTTTTTTAAAAAAATGCGTGGACAACTGTTCGTTTCCGCCTGCCAATCAATGGTGAAGTTTAAAATCTATTGGGAGAATCTATGACGTAGGCCAAGGTTTTGACATAAACTCTACCGGCTGCAAAAACCGTCTTCCACAGGTCCCTAAAGGTGCCCAACCCTGAAGGTTTATATCTTATACAGAGATAAGTGTCCCAAACGGAGGAAGCAAGATTCATTTTAATTGGATGGTAAGAAGAAAACTACCATAAAGCTGGACAGGAATTTGTACTACAGCACTCAAATATTTAATTCAAGATCCATAAAAACGCTAAAACTGAAGGAGCACAACATTTGAGAGAAAGAGATTATTGAGCAGTTACATGAAAGGCAGACTTAAGTAAGGGTTACTTAGTTTAAAATCAACATTACACAGCACAAATTTCAATTACTTCTGGATCTTGGTCTTCTTTTACGTGATCCTTGAAAGGCTTTGGGTTTGGCCTTGGTCAAACTCCGCTGGGCTGAACCTTGAGAGATACAGAATGTTGTGTAGTCTCGTTTGCTTTTTAAAACCGACACCCACATATTTTATACATTGAGACAAAGCATTCAACTTTCCCCACAAGTCGTCATTTCACACACAGATAACAAAACTGACTATAATTTTAATACATATTGTCCAAAATTGAGAAACCTTTTCCAACACACTCTCATTCTTCTCATTGTCCAAAGCAGCAACCTGATATCTTAAAATTTCTGTCATAGTCCAACAACGTTATACAGACTATATAATATTAATACTGAGAAACAAAAATATGGCTTTTCTTTTTTTCTGCCTTTAGGCATATCCACCCTTCCAAACCTGTAGCTCCTCAGGATATTAAGCTAAAAGCTTTATAAAAATGGAGATCTGGCCAGATTCCTGCAGATTCTAACAATGCTCTCCACCGCTATCTACACCCGTGTCAGTCCTGGAAATGTTTTAAGCGTTGTCCGTTTCTGCACATCCACAGATCTTAATTATTGCAAACACAGGGACACAGATGCAAACCCCCCCCCCACTTCGATTTTAAAAACAAAGAGTTACGTGCAGAGCGAATGTATTAAATTTAAAAATTTCAGCTCAATTTCTTTCTAATCTCCATAATTCTCATTTCGTCGACAGCGATACAGGTGGCGGCTGCTTAGAGACAGGAAGGGAATGAGAACACCAGCATATCTACAATAGATTTACACAGAGCAACTTCGCAGAACAATGACCAAGAAATGTAGACGTGATCGACTCTTCTGGTTTAAATTTAAAAAGGGGGGAAAAGAAAAAAGAAAGGGGAAAAAAGGACCGCGTTCACTGCTTTTATCAGCACAACATCCCAAAAAAGTTAGAAACGGAAACAGTGAAAGCTGATCGTCCCTACAGGCTGAGAACCGTGTGCTTAATTAGACATGACTACACATATTAAAACTTTTAGTTAGAGTATACTAGCACAGTTTTACGTTTACCAGTGTCTTCTTCACATTTGGGAGAGGTCACTAGGGCAAATTTTGTGTTATAGCGTGTTTTCTGTTTTTCACTAAGCATGTTCCACTGTGACTCCAGCAGCTCCTCGATTTCGTCGCAGGAAGCGTCAGGATGCTCAGCCACCACCTGGGCGGAAGAGAAGGGAGTGAGAGGGAGAGCAGAGGGTTCCACCACAAAACCACGCTCGACTAAACCGCGCCCGACTAAACCGCGTCGCTGACATCATCAACAGGGCGACAACAGCGCGGAGACAGAAGCACGCTGTAAACGCTAAACCTAAAATTAACCCCTAAACCTAAACCTAACCCCCCTAAACCTAATCCTAAACCTAATCCTAAACCTAACCCTTAACCTAACCCTAAAGCTAACCCTTACCTTAAGTTGAATCGGCTTGCTTTCAAAGCGCTATTTAAAGCGCCCTTCTTTCTCCGCGCTGGCTGTTGTCGCCCTGTTGATGACGTCAGCAACGCGGTTTAATCGGGCGCGGCTTAGTCGAGCGCGGTTTTGACGGGTCACGAGAGCAGAGAGCCCGGGACCCGCCCAGCTTTTGAGTTTTTCCCCCCTTTCCATTTATTTGTTATTTTAACTTTGTCAGGTGACGGACGTGTCCCAAAAGGGTTTTTTTTTTTCCTCCAAAAGGCGGCAGGATTTTCTTTGGTTTTTTCCCCCCCTTTGTGGCTGCAAGGAAGCGAAGTGTCTTCAAGGGAAAAAAGACCCCGAGGAAATCCAGCTGCCTTTTCAAAAAAGCCGCCCTTGGGACGACCGTGATGGAGAATAATCTCGACGGACACAAAGGACGAGCATTTGCCCCAAGGAGTTTATATCAACTTGCCAATGTGTTAATCCTCCAGCTCCCACCACAATCGAGCAGCCCAAAGGTTACGTCAAGGCAAGAGAAATATTTGTTACGTGAGTTTTGCCCCATTTTATGACCTTTCTTGCCACCGTTGTTAAGTGAATCACCGCAGTTGTTAAATTAGAAACACGGTTTCGGATCCAAATCTTCTGCACACCTTAAAGGTCCTGCGTCCCCATTAACAGAAGAGACACAAAGGGCTCAAAAACCAAGGCCAGCGGTAAGAGTCCAGCTCTGCAAACACCATGTCAGGAAAAAGCGCCTGCAACTGGCAGATAAGCGCCCACAATACAGGCAGCCCTGACTTATGGCTGCTCGCTTAGCAGATGCTTGAAGTTACGACAGCCCACTCCAGGGGCACTTATGACCCAGTAGGAATTTCATTTTAATGTATGCCGATTAATGCACATTCAAAGTGACGATAAAATTATTCTATTTTATTCTGTCCCGTTCATTCTGTATTCTATTCCTATTCCTTCCTGTTTCTATTCCTATTCTGTTCATTCTGTATTCTAATCTAATCTATTCTGTTCATTCATCTATTCTATTCTATTTCTATTCCTATTCTATTCTGTTCATTCATTCATCTATTCTATTCTGTTCTATTTCTATTCTGTATTCTATTCCTATTCCTTTCTATTCTATTCATTCTGTATTCTAATCTAATCTATTCTGTTCATTCATCTATTCTATTCTATTTCTATTCCTATTCTATTCTGTTCATTCATTCATCTATTCTATTCTGTTCTATTTCTATTCTGTATTCTATTCCTATTCCTTTCTATTCTATTCATTCTGTATTCTAATCTAATCTATTCTGTTCATTCATTCATTCATCTATTCTATTCTGTTCTATTTCTATTCTGTATTCTATTCCTATTCCTTCCTATTTCTATTCTGTTCATTCTGTATTCTAATCTAATCTATTCTGTTCATTCATTCATCTATTCTATTCTGTTCTATTTCTATTCTGTATTCTATCCCTATTGCTTTCTATTTCTATTCTATTCTATTTCATTTCTATTCTCTATTCCATCCCATTCTTCAGTTCCAAATTCCGGAGGGCTGCCCCCCTCCCCCCCATCGTTTGACTGTCAGTGTTCACAGCTGTCTATCTCTCAATTTAGACTAAACTGCCAGACCTTCAGAAGGCGGGACAAGCCCCGTGGATTTTTGCAAGGCTTCTGAGACCCTCCCCAAGTGGGGGTCAAGGGGCTGAGGAGGAGCCTCGGGGGCTCTGTGGCCCTTAAGGGACCTGAAGAAGAAAACGAGGGAAGACTCACGATACGGATTCTGGCGACACCAACCTCATCTCGGTGCTTCTGGCAAAAGACCAGGAACTGAGGGACTCCGTCGCTTTTCCGATTCCGGGGAGCGTAGGGAATCACTTTCTTCCTCCCGAAAGGGGAGCCCCCCGCGCCTCTCTCCTCCGGGTTCCTTTCGGGAGGGGTGCTCGGGACGGCCTTGGGGGCGAAGTCGTCCGATTCCCTCGTGCAAAGCGCCTTGGTCCTTCTCCCCCTTTTGGCCGGGACGTCGTATTCTTTGCTGGACTTCAGACTCTGCGAAAGGTCTTCGTCCGAGTAAATCTTATCCATCTCTTCCAACGACTTCACCGCCAGTCCGGCTTCCTTCGCCACCTGGGGGTTGAGGACCGGCCTGCCCCGGATGTAAATGAAAGTGTACTTGGCTTTCCTTTCCTCCAGGCCCATGGAGAGGGCGTCTTTGGACTGCTTGAGCCCCATCTCCCACTGGGGACGCAGCTTTCCCGAAACCGGCTTCAGCATCTGCAGGAAGAAGGCGAGAAAGAAAGGCCATGGAGTCTGGTGTCAGGCCTGCCGCCATCTTTTCTTTTGGGTCTCTGGCCTCCCACACTTTCTATTATTCTGCTATGCATTTTCTATGGTGGGGAAATGGGATTGCACGGAGTTAGATGCTATGTAGCCATAACAACATTCTTTCTAGAAAGCCAAGGTCATTATCCTTTGTCTCTGCACCTGACCGGAACTGGATGGGAGGAATCTGTCTTCGTGGCAGTGGGAGATTGGACCATGGGATGGACTTGTGGGTGTGGGGGCAAGATCTTGAACTTTCAAAGGGGGGGGGGGCGGACCTGGGAAGCTTTCATATTCAGGTTTTCCCAGATGTGCCAACGTGGCTCTCTTAATCAATGGGAACTTTGATCTTGATTTACTTTTGGATGCTCTTTGGAAGCCTGGCACCTGATGAAAAGCCAGCACTTTCCTCCCTTCGTATCAAGATGAAACCAAAGGCTCTTATAGCAGGCAGACAAAACAGCCCAACGATTAGGAAGCCCAAAACACGGTTACCTTTATTTTCTCTGCTTTGTTAGTCGACTGCTTGGCACTTTCCTGGCACAGTTGCTCAAACTGCTCCTCCCCTTTGAAGGCGACCAGGCTCTTTTCAAACACCCAGGCTCGTTCTGGCGCATCCCCAAAAAACTGTACGTGATACTGGCGGAAACTCTTTTTCTGCCCTAAAAATTACAAACCATTTGTAGCTTAACAGAGTCACATGCAAAGATGGAGTCACAACATTTGACGGTGTGAAGTTAAAATCTCCCCAGTATTTTTGCCGAGTTCAGTTGTTCAATACCAGCTTGGCATCCTAGATGTGGGGTGGGGGTGGGGTCTCTTTCTTGGCAATGGCCAGGATGGGGGCGGCATTTGGAGAGCTGAAACCCACCCATTGGAAGACTAACCAGATGGAGGAAGACAGGGAATGGCTCCAGATATCGTGGCCTAGCATAAAACACAGCTGCAGGAGGTCAGCCCTTCTGCTGATGAATGACCTCTTGGCTTAGCATTGTGTACGGATTCAGCAAAACCGCAGCTTGTTCAACAAGCTAATAAATTTAGCACGAAGCGTGAATCCACCCTGTCTCATCCATTTCAATTGTGTCGGATTCTTAATGGCAAAGCCAAAACTGTTCCTGAAAGAGGCTGTTTAATGAACGAGCATGTGCATCTTTCAAGACAGTGGGTAGAGACGTCATGACCTCTCCCACCTCTGGCATTGTCCCCCCCCAAAAGCCGCACCCCATTTAGGCCTTCACCAATGGCCTTGCGAGGGTCAGCCTCTCTTTAAAAAGCCGCCCGGCGCTGCAGGTGAAGTGGTGGCGGGCTGCCCCTAAAGACATCCCACGGCCGGTGGTACAGTCCTCGCGATGGAAGAAGCTTCAGCGCATTTTGAAACTGTTTACAGGTAACCCTCAACTTAAGACCAGCATTCAAAGTTATGACGGTCACTGAAAGGGTGCTTTACAGCCTGAATAGCACTTCCGGTCATTGCAAAATGTTACACACAGAAACACCCTACAAAGGTGTGGCTCCATTTGGGACAGTTGGCAAGCAGCTCGCATTTATGACTGCATGTCCTAAAGTTGCATGACTGCAATTTGCAATATATATCTATATCTATATCTATATCTATCTATATATATTATAGATATATATCTATTAAATTTTTCGCTGATAATGGATAAGAGCCTGTGGCCTAATGGCTAAGATCTCTGCCTAGTATGCAATATAGCCCAGGTTCAAATCCCAGTAAGGGTATGGCTAGCTGATGAGAGCTAAATAGCTTGAAATAGATCTATACTAGTCTCCCTTTATTTATTTATCAGCACAAATAAAAAAACAAAAAACATATATATATAAATATATAAACATAAATGAAGGTATTTTGGCTGAATATATATATATATATATATTCTATATATTCTCAAATGGAGGTATTTTGGCTGGAAACTGGTGAAAAACTCCCAGAAACTGGCTCTGTGTGTGTGCGTGTGTGCGCATGCGTGTGTAAATGGATGGAGAGAGGGGAAAGAAGGGAGGGAGGGAGGGAGGGAGGGAGGGAGAGGGAGAGAGAGAATATTTCTGGGAGTTTTTCACCAGTTTCCAGCCAATATACCTCCATTTGAGAGAATGGATTTGCTGAAAAATGGAGTGATTCACTTAACGACTGCTGTAAACATGGTTGGAAGATCAGGTCCCGTCGTATGGGTGCCTGAACCTATGACCACAACCACATATGACTGAAGGATCACCAGTCAGGTGCGTTTAAAAGCTGCACCCATTCTGCACCGTGGGAACCAAGGCAGGTGTTTGAAGGGAAGGGCCGTTGTGTCGACTTCCCTCCTCCTTGGATTTCTCTCTGTCTGAAACCGGGGGGCTCCCCCCTCCCCTCCCCTCCCCTCCCCCAAAGGACCTACCATTGAGCTTGGTGAAGGTATGGAGGAGGGGGTCTGTGGAGATCATGCAGGGCCACCAGGGGTATCCAGACACCTTGGACCAGACCACGTCTCCCACGCTGTACTTCAGGAGGAGCGTCTTCTCCTCCTTCCCAGCCACCAGAGAAGAGTCTTCTTCTTCTTCCTCCTCTTCTTCCTCCTCTTCCTCAGCAGAGATCTTTAGGGAGGGGGAGGGGAAAGGAAACACACCCAAATTCTAGCAATGAGAACACTCCCGCGCTTGAAGAGACACGAAACTCCAACGCTTCTTATTAAGGTTTCAATTTTAAACAAGAGCCGTCGTGGCCCAGTGGTCAGAACGCAGCATTGCAGGCTAAACTCTGCCCACCGCCAGCAGTTCGATCCTGACCGGCTCAAAATTGACTCAGCCTTCCGAGGTGGGTCAAATGAGGACCCAAACTGTTGGGGGGCAAAAGGCTGACTCTGTAAAGGGGCTTAGAGAGGGCTGGAAAAGCAATATGAAGCGGGAGAGAAGTCTAAGGGACGTTGCTATCTCCAACCTGGATGTATTCAGTAGTTTGAAGGCACTTTGGGGCTCTTAGGAGAAACAGCTAAAAAGGCAGCCAGGATTTCACTTCTGATGCTCTGTGGAATTCTCTGGTCTTCAAGGAGGGAGAAGGGCTGCTCTTTAGCAATGGAAAGGGAGCATGCAGATGGAGCTCGGTTTGCTACATCATCCACTTAGTGACCATTTGAAGGTACAACGGCACTGAAAAGAACGACCTATGGCTGTTTTCCACAGGACCGTTGCCTCACCTCCATGGTCATGTGATCGAAATTCAGAGGCTTGGCAACTGGCATGTACTTAGGATGGCTGCCATGTCCCAGGGTCACGTCAACAGGGAAGACGAGTCCACTTAACGGCCATGTCACTAACTTAGCAGCTTGGTATGGCTGTTGTGTGCTTTTAAATTGTGTATTGTTATGTTCGTCTTTTTTATCCCCTGTCTGTACCCCCTTCCCTGACTTGGATTGTGAGCCGCCCTGAGTCCCCTTCGGGGAAAAGGGCGGCATATAAATGTAATAAATCCAATCCAAGCTGTAGTTATCCACTTAATCGTTTGCGGTAAAAAAGGCAGTAAAATGAGGAAAAACTCACTTAACAACCATCTTGCTCAGCAAAGGAAATTTTGGGCTCAATAGCAGTTGTAAGTCGAGGACTACCTGGGTGTCTTAAGAAGGGAGCTTCTTCGCTCAGTTTCTGTAGGGATTATGGGTTTGGGGGTCACCATATAGAGAAGGACTCTTTGCTTCAGATACCAGGAACTTCCAAGGTGGCTTTAAATGAGTCAATTCCTAAGCAAAACCCACTCCTGGATGTTGTGGTTCTCCAGGTCTTCTCCAGAGACACACCTGAAGCCCTCTTGGAGATGACCGTTTCCAGGAGGGCCCCAGAGCTGCAATCCTTTTGAGAAAGACACCAGGAAGTCAAATGAATTGGGGGAGGGGGATGCTAGGAGTGATCCATAACGGGGCCTTTGTTGTCCTGATGAAAGTGGACCTTATTGGCAAGAAAGGCCTGGACAAGCCATAACAACCCAGAATCCGCAGGAACCTTCTCAAGATGTTTCTCCAAATGGAGGTGTGAAGAGCTCATCTTTTGAAATCTGCCGAGCTCAAAAATCAAAGCCGCTTAGTTGTTTCCATCAAAGAAACTGAAGCATTAAACGCCACAGCAACGCCACCTGGAAAGCACCTGCACACACTGCCACCTTTAAGGTGGGAAACGGCAAGACGAGATCTAACTTTCCTTTCGTAAGCATTTTACACTGTGCACTATGCAGTTTTGCACTGTGTCCAAAACCATTTCTGGCCTCTGAATGCAACTACATTCCAAATCACAGGTCTAATTTCCTTGTCAGTGTTTCTCAACCTTGGTGACTTTAAGTCCTGTGGACTTCAACTCCCAGAATTCCCCCAGCCAGCTGTGCTGGCTGGGGGATTCTGGGAGTTGAAGTCCACAGGACTTAAAGTCACCAAGGTTGAGAAACATTATTCTAGGTCTTCTCCCTCCTGCAACTTACGATCAGACTCGGGCTGCCTTCAACTGTGCCGGCAGCTTCCTTGGAATCGGCCAGCGACAAGGAATGAGGAATTTAATTCCTGACACTCCAACACACACACACCCATCTCTAGCAAGCGGGACTCTTTCGGAAGACAGTGGATACCGCAGGGGATGAGATGCGTCCACGTGAAGGTGTTGCGGGCTGACAATTAAGGAGTCCAACAGCCTCACATCTTTTGCTGATGGTCTCACAGAAGTGGCCTAAATCATTATAAAAGTCCAGTTTTACTAAAGCAGTGTTTCTCAACCTTGGCCACTTGAAGATGTCTGGACTTCGGGAGTTGAAGTCCGGACATCTTCAAGTGGCCAAGGTTGAGAAACACTGTACTAAAGGGTCCGTGTGGAATAAGGTCCTGGAAACAGCCAAAATATCTACAACTGGGAGATTGGCACTTCCTCCATCTAATCTCTTTGAGTAGGTCCTTTAACCAAAGCACTTTCCGTGACCCATCAAAACCGCGGTCCACTAAAGCGCGCCCGATCAAAGCGCGTACGTGACGTCATCAGCAGCGCGACAAATAAAATTAAAAATAAATTAAATTAAAATTAAAATAAAATTAAAGCAAGCCGATTCACATAAAGGTAAGGGTTATGTTTAGGGTTAGGGTTAGGTTAAGGGTTACGTTACGCGTTAGGGTTAGGTTTAGGGTTAAGTTAAGGGTTAGCGTTAGGTTAAGGGTTAGGTTTAGGGTTAGGTTTAGGTTTTGGGGGGGTTAGGTTTAGATTTACGCGTTAATTTTAAGTTTACCGCTCAAAGCGTGCCGTTTTCGTCGCGCTGTGATGACATCACGTACGCGCTTTCGTCGAGCGCGCTTTAGTCTACCGCGGATTTGTGGTGGAACCAGCACTTTCTACCCCAGTATAAATCTATCCAGGCTCATAGTTTGATATGTCTAACATTAAAAGGAGACCCTCCTCTCTTCAGCCAGAAATCAGGCCTGGACTTGTCCTAGCGTCCATTTGAGAGGAGCCCTCGCAGAGAGAAAGGCAGAAAGGGACTCTTCAGAGCTCAGTTTTACTCAAAATCAAAGCCCCGTTTTCTCTCTGGAGGTTCTCCGTCATCCAGGTCTTGGTTGTCCCAAGGATGCCTTTTCCAAAAGGAAGCTGGAGTCTCTTGCTTCAGTCGAGACCCCAAAAAGCCGCCCTGAGTCTCTTGAGAGTGGGCGGCATACAAACCCAATAAATGATGATGAAAAAGTCCGGTTGCATCTCCTAAAAAGCACCTTTGGGACAACGCCTTACTTTGATAAAAACGTAGGGATTGTTCGCAACCTCGGAGGGCGACTGAGGAACCTTCTGCTTTGTCCTACATCTGAGTTACTCTAAACTTAAAAATACTTCAAACACTCTCCACGTCAACGGAGAGGAACTCTAACTGGTTCCTGTCCTCAACAGAGATAGAGAAGACAAAGGTAGCTTCAATCAGAGTAGAGCTGGAAGGGACCTTGGAGGTCTTCTAGTCAAGCCCCCTGCTCAAGCGGGAGACCCTATGCGATTTGAGACAAGTGGTTGTCCAATCCCTTCTTAAAAGCCTCCAGTGACCCACAACTTCTGAAGGCGACTTCTGTTCCACTAGTTAAGGAGAACCGTATTCTCCAGTGACAAGCCATTCGGTGAATTTCAGTTTTTAACACACCCAATGATTTGGGATTGGGAGGGAGAAGCCAAACCCACCCCTTCATAGAAGAAAAGCATTGCACTGCCTTAGGCTGATGATCGTACTCTGCATGCATTCCTCATATATTTAATATTACGTATCCTCATGTATAGGGCCGTGGTGGCGCAGTGGTTAGGGTGCAGTACTGCAGCCACTTCAGCTGACTGTTATCTGCAGTTCGGCAGTTCTAATCTCACCGGCTCAGGGTTGACTCAGCCTTCCATCCTTCCGAGGTGGGTAAAATGAGGACCCAGATTGTTGTTGGGGGCAATATGCTGACTCTGTAAACCGCTTAGAGAAGGCTATAAAAACACTATGGAGTGGTATATAAAGTGCTATTGCCCTTCCTTCCTTCCTTCCTTCCTTCCCTCCCTCCTCCCTTCTTTCCTCCTTCCCTCAGCCTTCCATCCTTCCGAGGTGGGTGAAATGAGGACCAGGACTGTTGTTGGGGGCGACATGCTGACTCTGTAAACCGCTTAGAGAGGGCTGAAAGCTCTATGAAGCGGTTTATCAGTCTAACTGCTATTGCTCTTCCTTCCTTCCTCCCTTCTTTCCTCCTCCCCTCAGCCTTCCATCCTTCCAAGGTGGGTAAAATGAGGACCCGGATTGTTGTTGGGGGCAATATGCTGACTCTGTAAACCGCTTAGAGAGGGCTGGAAGCCCTATGAAGCGGTATATAAGTCTAACTGCTATTGCTATTTAACACTCTCTGCCACAGGAAGCCACAGGCATGTCGATCAGAGCTCCTGATGGATTCCTTGCCTGGTTCAGCCCCGTCTAAACCAGACTTATTCAAGCGCAGCTTTCATTATCTCTGACCACCAGGCAGGGGTGGGGGGGAATGGTATCACTTGTGGTTCAAACTGGGACAGAAGGCGGCTTCCCCAGGGCATCCAGATGAGCTACCCCCCAGGGCGGATAAAAATCAATGGTTTTCTAAAAAAAAAAAATCTGAAAAAATCAGATTTTTAAAAAAATTTAAATCGGGTTTATTTTAATAAAATGCTTTTGGAATAAAAATCTATCTAAGGATAGTTTTCTATTTAAGATACGTTAATAATTTAGTTTATTCAGCATGAAATGGAGCTGAGTTGTGCAGCACGAGGACGCCGTATCTTCTGCAATATTTACATTTTTGGTAAACTCGTTGAATGAATCCAAGCTCTGCAAGCTGAGATCACATGCCCTGCACTGATGACGCATTCACACAATTTCCCACAGCAGAGGACAGTTTGCTCTTCAAAAATTATGATTTAAATCGAGTTGATTTAAATCAAGCCCTTTTCCTAGTGATTTCAATTGACTTGATTTAAATAAAATCCAAATCAAGGCAAGGGTAAGTCCCTTTTATATTGTGGCAAGAAAATCATAGGCATACAGGTAGTCCTCGACTTATGACCACAATTGAGACAACATTTTCTGTTGTTAAGGGAGACGTTTGCTGCGCTTTGCCCCGTTTTACGACTTTCCTTGCCACAATTGTTAAGAGGAGCACTGCAGTTGACAAGTTAATAACCCGGTCGTTAAGTGAACCTGGCTTTCCTTGTCAGAAGGTCGCAAAAGGGGATCACGTGACCCTGGGACACAGCAACCATCGTGTCAAGTGTCCGAATTTTGATCACCTGATCATGGAGATGCTGCAAAGGTCGTAACTGTGAAAATGGTCATAAGTTGCAATTTTCAGCGCGGTTGCAACTTTGAATGGTCACTAAATGAACTGTCGTAACTCGAGGGCTACCCGTGTTCTGCAGCCATCACAAAGCTCGACTCAAGGATGTCTTTACCTTCTCAGAAGCCACGGACCGATTCATCTGAGCAAAGACCTTAAAGCCGGATTTCAACCAAGCCACAAATTCTGCCCCCCGCCCCCCAAAACAACGGCCGGAGGGGAGCTAGGGTACCTTTTCGTCAGAGGAACCGGACGAACTGGACAACAGAGCCGCTTCCACGAATCCTCGCTCCAGCAGGGAGTCGTACTTGATGCTCCTCTTCCTGCTCCTCTTCTCCTTGCTTCCCGGATTTGGCTCCGCCTGAGCGACCTCCAGCACGCTGTCGCCACAGATGGAGGACTCGAAGAGGGGCTTCCCGTTCATGTACGTCTTAGTGATTTTCAGCTTGATTTCCGGCGAGCCGTTCTTGGCCGGCGTAGTGTTGGGGGGCGTGGCGGCTTCCCTGACTTCCTGAGGCTCGAATCGCAGCTTGGCCTCCTGCGCCCCGGATTCCCCGTTGAAGACGCGGGAGGTCAGGTCCTGGAGCTTCTCCACGGGGATGAAGGGCAGGGCGTCGCGGCCGTTGTATTTCGGCATGACATCGTCCTGTAGTGTGGCGGAAAGGTGGGCCTTGCCCAGGTAAACAGAACACTCCCGGCTCACTTCGCAGCTGGGCGGCTTTCCGGTGGGACCCCCCAGGATCTCGGGGACCGGCTTCATTTTGATGTGGTTGGCACCTTTCTTGGGGAGCAACAGCGAGTTACTTTTGAAATCCATCGCGGAGGTTTCCAGTTTATTGGTATTTCTGCGTAAATAAGGGAACAAAGCCACAAAAATTGTATTATTAGTCCCGGAGGAAGCCCACTGAGCATGTTTGGGGAGCCGAGCATTACCAAAAACACGCTCTCAAAATAATATAAACCCAACCCAAACTTTGAGGCTGATTCGGCAGTGCAGCTTCTAAGATAAAATAATCACGACCCCCACTTTTAAAAACCACATTGGATTCTTCTAGGTCTGTGATGGGCAACCTATGGCACGCAGAGCCATATCTGCTGGCATGTGCACCGTTCGCTCCATTGCACATCCATGCGCCAGCCAGATGGTTTTCAGCCTTCCAGAAGGCTGGGGGAGGCTGTTTCCGCCCTCCCCAGGCTCCAGGAAAGCCTCTGGGGCCTGGGGAGGGCGAAAAATGGGCCCAACGGGGCCCATTTAACCTCTGCCCCACTGGAGGAAATTTGCCCCGCCCCCCAGGAAGGAAATACCAAGCTCAGCTGGAAGGCGAGCAGTGCAGTGCGTTGGGTGCGTGTGTGGGGTTGTGCAGGCCTGTGCATGTGGGGGTAGCACTTTGCATTATGGGTGCCCGCATGCACGCTATTGCGTGCGCACCGTTGCATTTTTTGCACCCAACAGCCAAAAGGTTAGGCATCCCTATTCTAGGTGATTCTCAGAATGAGACCGATAGGCATTTTGAAAAAGAACCAAGCACTGACGTTTTGCTCTTCTGCGGCCTTACAAATGAAAGAACAAGCAGAGATGGGAAGTGTTATTTTGAGAAGGGGGGGGGGGAATAGCTACTCAGGCATTATTGTGGCCGGACAACTTCGAAGGATGCATAAAAACAAAGCGCATAAGGCCCACAGGAGGGACCCCAAGGCCCCCCAAGGACCGTGACTAACAGCTAGGCTCCACTTCAACCCATCCAAAGCAGAAATGGGCTACAAATAGACAAGAGGCAGATCTTGACAGGAAATTAAAGGATGTGGGATTGAAGTGACTCATTCTCCTTTTGCAGATCTCAAAAGCTGCCCAAGTGCCAGTTGCAAACCAGCCTCGGCCGTCCCCGCTTTCATTGGGAGACCAGGCAGCCCAGTGGGAAGCCTCGGCCCCCTTCGCAAGGAGACCCCCGGGGGAATCTTCACTCGCAGGAGGTTCTGGGGAGGCGAAAGGATGCACACGCAGAAGGATTGCGTTTGGGATGTTGGGGAGAAGGACTGCTCCACGGTCATAAATCAGGCTAGTCATATGATGGAACGGATACACAAGCATAATGGGCAGATCTCCATTTTGTCGTAGGTAGAGGTGGGGCAGGGGTTACAACGCAGTACTGCAGGCTAACTCACTGCCCGTTGCCAGCAGGAGTTCGATCCTGACCGGCTGAAGGTTGACTCAGCCTTCCGTCATTCCCTGGTGGGTCAAATGAGGACCCAGATTGTTGGGGGAAAGAGGCCAGTTCTGTAAACTGCTTAGAGAGAGCTGTAAAGCACCGGGAAGTGGTAGCTAAGTCTAAGTGCTACTGCTACTACTTGATTAAGAGATCAACGGAGTTGGAAGGGACCTTGTAGGTCATCTAGTCCAACCTCCCAACCAAGCAGGAGACCTTGCACCATTTCTGACAATATTTGTAATTGATAAGTGCAATAAATATAAGCTCAAGACTGAAAACCATAGAAGCAGAACTTAAAAAAAAAAAAAACTTGTGAAAAGGCTCCCGTTGAATCCTTCCGTTTCTCTGCTCATCTCTACAAGGTGAACTCCCGGCATCAAAGGCAGAATGCCGAGGTGGCGCAGTGGTTAAATGCAGCACTGCAGGCCACTTCAGCTGACTGCAGTTCGGCTGTTCAAATCTCACCGGCTCAGGGTTGACTCAGCCTTCCATCCTTCCAAGGTGGGTAAAATGAGGACCCGGATTGTTGTTGGGGGCAATATGCTGACTCTGTAAACTGCTTAGAGAGGGCTGAAAGCCCTATGAACCGGTATATAAGTCTAACTGCTATTGCTATGCCTGAGACTATTCATAAGGGTCATCAGATGGTGGCCATGCTGAAGAGGAGAGTTGGCCAACGGTTCCCCCTCCCCCCATGGCTTGTTGGGTGGAGTCAAAGGACACCACGGGTCGAAGCAGTAAACGGGGCCCTGGACAAGCAGGAGCATCCATGGTGAGCGAAGGGAGGCATGCAGACAAGGAGAGGGCTGGGTACGGATGTGCTCACATCCAGAGCGACACACTGCGCTAAGCATGTACGGCAGGGAGCCCAAACGGAAGGGAAGGCTTGCAAGCATCCCAACGATGTTCAGACATGCCCAGGGCCACAAGCTTAAATGACAGAGATAAGAAAACTTTTCTGAACCTGCAAATGCCCCCCAAACGGTCTTCCCAGGTGAATTACCCACCATTATCATCAGAAACATGATCAAGGCAGCAGAATTAGCCTGCAGCCCCCTTTAATTGGAAGTATGTGGACAAAAGTCAAATTAAGAAAAAAATAATCCTAGCATGCCACTGTGATGTCTATGTAGAGGGATCATTTTGTATCTCTCCTTTACCAACAGGAGATAATATGAAATTATATTGTTTGGCTGAGCTGCAAGAGCTGCATGCAGGATGAAAATCTTGACCTATCTTGACACCCAGGCTTGCACTCTGTAGTATCTTTATAGTAATTAAGGTTGATCTAACTAAGTACAAGTTAGGAAACGATTTAAACATTTATCTCTCAGCTGCACAATAAATCAAGCTCACCCTCCCAGTTTAAAAATACAGCTTTACTTTTGATTGATTACTTCCCATAGAAAGGTCTTATTTTAATAAAGTTTCAAGCTTCCAATGTTTTTTTTTTAAATACACCTGTGGGTAAGTTCAGATGGGGATAAAATGAGCCAACCCCTCCTTTCAGGATCAAACTTCTGAACTTCCATTCAACAACTCACGATGGATCCCAGTGTTCTCCTGTCCTCATCACGTAACCAGGTTGATCCTTGTCATAAATCAGAAGAGGGCAACTTGTGGCCCCAGAACCCCCTTACAGGACTCCACAGCTCTTTTGGAATGCCAAATATTCCAAATATTTGGAATATGTATGGAATATATATGGAAAGCAAATTTGGAATACGTTATGCAAATCTGATGGCTGAAAACCACTGGTGCAATTATCTAGCATTAAAACAAGAAACTCACAGAAAACATCCTAAGTCCCAGAAACGCACAAAAAGGCCCAGCCAGAGAGGGGACCCCCCCCCTCCTACAAACTGCCAGCCCCTCCACCAGAAAGCAATTGTTGATCCGACTGCCTAAAACTTGGGCTGTCGCAACTAAAGGCCCTGCAAACTTAATAGAGAAGATGGGAAGTCCCAAGAAACCAAAGCTTAGGATTTAGCTTTAGAGTTTAATTTAGTAGCGTCTAAATTAGCCAAATAAAAATGGGCAGAGAGATTTGCTATAATAACCTGGTAAGCCCAACTTCAGAAATGAAATCGCTCATTTTTCGATTTAGTTGTAATGGTACATTATTGTAAGTTCAGGACTGAAAACCGTGGAAGCTGAACTGAAAATTTTTTTTTTTTAATTTGTGAAAAGGCTCCCGTTGAATTTGGTAGCTCGACAGAAGGTTGAGTCCGTTTCAAAGAATACCACATCGCTAACAATTATCCCATTCATTCGGCGCGCAGAGGACCACCTCCTCAGATCTCTTTTATTTATAAAAGATCAGTGTCTCCTTTGACTGCAAGCGAAACCCCCCCCAAAATTGAAGTTCATCCGCAATGCAATTTTTCGTCTGAAACTCAGGAACTGGTGCTCTGCGGTTGCCTTTTAAGGATGGGAAGCTGAAATGTAAAATATAAAGCCGTTTTCTAATTGTTGCAGCTACCGGATAGGCGGATATACCCCGGACGTCTGAGTTACGGCCATGTTGACTGGAGAATTAAGTCATGAAACGCTAATCTAAACCGTTTTAAGGAACAATGCAACGTGCAATTATGGTGGGTTTGCTGTGATTTTAATTGGAGGTTCTAAGTTACCTGGATCTAATTACAACGACGACTCTTGTTGTTGATGGTAGCTTATCCAGGGGCTGCTGACACTTCCCTTCCCGTAAGCTTCCCTAGGCAGAACTGGGCACCCCGGGGCAAAACGCTTTGAATCAAGGGGCCTCAAAGGGGTTGACTTTCAGAATGGGTCCAATATCTGGGACCCCAAAACTCCCGTGAAACTGAAATCTGGCTGGTTTTATAAGACAAGTTATAACATAAACGTTACCATAAAACAGTTTGTGATCATAATACAGAATGTCACCATAAAAACATTTCCTGCGCTGATGTCTGACTACGCTTTACAGACCAACATGGGCTTCCTTACAAGCCAAGATTCCTCTTCGAATCTTCCAAGGCCGGACATCAGAAGCCCTGTTATTGTTTGAAGCTGTTGAGGAATCTGGTACAGAAGCATCTCTGAAACCGTAAGCCGAGTGGCCAGAGGTCATCTAGTTAAAACTAAGCTGATGGGTTTTTTTTTGTTAAGTTTCCAGAATGGCCATCGAAGCCAACTCACTTCAAGAGTTGCAGAATCCAAACTCAAGCGTCCCACCTAGATGGCCATCCAGGGTCTGCGTACATCCAAGGAAGATGGGGGCCAACATCTCTCTTGCAAAGTTGGTTCCATAACTGAAGCCAGGCGTCCCACCATATTCCACTCAAATCTGCTCTCCCATAACTTCAAAGCAGGTCTTGATGTCCTACGCTCTCCAACAATAACAGTTCTGACCAACTTCTTCCAACGTCTTTTCTGGTCTAGGAAGAGTCCCCTAATAATATCCCCGTTGAACAGGCCCAACCAACCGCTTCAATGTCTCTTCATAGGATTTAATCTCTCACCCTCCTCAGAGCTTTTTGGGTTGCTAAAGCCTTCAACACAATGCTTGGGGGTAGCGTGACCCGTCAAAACCGCGCTTGACTAAACCGCGCCCGATTAAACCGCGTCGCTGATGTCATCAACAGGGCGACAACAGCCAGCACGGAGAAAGAAGGGCGCTTTAAATAGCGCTTTGAAAGCAAGCCGATTCAAGTTAAGGTAAGGGTTAGGTTTCGGGTTAAGGGTTAGGTTAGGGTTAGGTTAAGGGGAGTTAGGTTTAGGAGTTAATTTTAGGTTTAGGGTTTACAGCGTGCTTCTGTCTCTGCGCTGTTGTCGCCCTGTTGATGACGTCAGCGACGCGGTTTAGTCGGGCGCGGTTTTGTGGGTGAACCTGGGGGTAGACAAGGGAAACTCAAAGGAAACCTTGAGCAGTGCAAAACAGACTTATTCCCCATTATTTCTGCTCATGAAACCTAACAAAATTAACTGGGCATGGTGAAAGGGGGAAAATGGGGACAAGATAGAAGGAGGTTGGAAGTCTGCGAGCCTAACAACCACAACTGGGTCTACCAGAACTGCCATCAACAAGCAGTGGTGTCATCTGATGATTCACCTAACGACCGCTTTGCTTAGTGACAAAAGTTCTAGTCCCAATTAGGGGCGCTAAGCGAAAACTACTTGTGCGGCGACGCCATACCTGTGCATTCGATGCTTCTTGTTTCCTTACTGCAAAATTAATCTCCCTTCAACTTTATTCTGAGATGATCAGCCCACAATCATTTTGTACAAATTGTCTTTGTCTTCTACATCACTGGCTTCGTTCTCCAGATTTCTTCCTCTACACCAGCCGTTAACAAAAAATACTGAAGAATGCAGGATTCAAGCCGTAATCCTAAACATTTATTGACCACCAAAGACCCCCAAGACTTAACTTTAGGTCATCCCACTCAACATCTTCTCTCCAATTTTGCAAGGAGTCCCTGATAAGAGCTTTGGGTTGTTGTTTTTCCCCGTCTCACCATTTTGTTTTCATTTTACTATGATGTGAGCATGGATGCAACAAGGCAGAAAACATACACACACACACCACTGCAACGCCTAAGGAACCGAGTGGGCAAGAAAGGCGATCCACTCTGGCCCTTCCATAAAGAAGAGAGATAAAAATAATCAAATATGATTGTGAACAGGAGACGGGATGACGGATCCCCGGCAGGCAGAAAAGTTGTAATTGCATCAAGTCAACTGAAGGTTTTGTGGTAGTTGGTGACTCACAACTGCGAGCAACCGAAACAAATCTGTGCCAACTACATTCATCGGTATGTGAAACACGCTCTTTGCCAGCAGCAAATATTAAGGATGTGACAAAACAATTTCCAGAACTCACTGAGCCTCTGCCAATAAATTTCCTTCCCTGCCAATTCCGATAGGCACAAAATGGTATTCTGGAAAAAAAGGTAGAAATGTGCAGCATCATGGGCTTTGGAGTTCTGGAGCCTGATATTCCCCATCAGCCAACCTGTCCATGGAAGATTACGAACTAGCTAAGCAGTCCTTAACTTATGACCAGAGCCAAGCCCCAAATTTGTGTTGCTAAGTGAGAAAATTTGTTAAGTGAATTTTGCCCCATTTTACAACTTTTCTTCTCGCCTTTGTTAAGTGAATCTCTGCAGTTGTTCAATCATTTTCCCCATGGACTCTGCTTGTCAGAAAGTCACAAAAGGTAAATCACGTGACCCCCGGCGTCATAAGTATGAGTCATGTATGAGTTTCCAGCTGGTGAGGAATTTTTATTGCTTTTTAAAAAAGAGACTGCCTATAAAAACTCAAAAACCAATTTAAATTAAAGAATAGACGAATCAAGCGGCGGAATTAAATTTGGAATGGTTTTGGACGGTGGTTATCTTACTTTTTAAATGTTATTTTCATGGATCAAATCTATGCAAACCTTTTGAAACGGATGGATTAAGTTTTCTTCTTCTACCTTCTCTTCGTGACTCTCTGTAATTTACAGACTAAAGTTTCCCTCTTTTATTGCTGTGGGTATTTTTCTAATTCATTTAAAGATTGGACCTCTTTTTCTAATTTGAAATGATAATAATGTATACAATGTGTAGTGTTATGATAAGTAATAATTGGATCTGAATATTGAATGGTACCCATGAAAGGAAGATTAGAAATCCTTTTGGATTATATACAAAGGTTAATAAAAAAGAACTAAGTTAGATACAGTTAAGTTTTGATTATTAGGGGGAAAATGTTATGATACAGGATATAATCAAATAAAGGAGGGATAATGATGACAACATATATGTATGTATGTATGTATGTATGTATGTATGTATGTATGTATATATGGGTATAATATAAGGAAACTAGATGAAAATTGCAAACAGTGATTTGGAAAGGAGGATTAGAAAAGGAGGATTTTAGAAATATTAAATGGAATGCCAGTATGTGGTTATGTATTAAATCTTGGTATATTTTATGTTGGACGCTTAAATAATTATAGTCAAATAAAAATGGAGGTACAAGGGTAACATGTATAAATATCTGAGTTAAAATACTTGAGTTAATATAAATTATGCTTGATGACTGTGGAAGAGATGCACGGAAGTCTTTTTGTAACCAACTGATACACTTTCTACAGTATGTAAAGAAGGAAGATTTTACGTGTTGTGTTTGTTTTGAAAATAAAAATAAATTCTATTTTTTTAAAAAAAAGTATGAGTCAGCTGCCAAGCGTCTGAATTTTAATCCCATGACCACGGGGATGCTGCTGCAAAGGCCCTGTGAAAAACGGTCATAAATCACTTTTTTTTCAGTGCTGTTATAACTTCAAACGGTCACTAAGAGAACTGTTGTAAATCGAGGGCTCCCTGAGACAATGAGAGGCCCCTGGTGCTCTCTGAAACTGGATTATTTTTCTTGCAAACTTCTCACCTAAACCTAGGTAACATTGTCAGTTCTAGCCAGGACTCCCTACTAGCCCTGATGATGTTACCTAGCTGGGTCATGAAACGTCTGCCAAGCTCAGAGCGCATGGAGGGCTGCGCACTTCAACCCTGAGCGCCAAATACCCTCCTTTCTTCTTGCGACAGTGAGTGCAGATCGCAGAGAGCTGGAAGAGGCTTGTGGCTTGACTCAGGGTCTCCGGAGGAAGGGGCAGAACTCGAGAGACGCCACCAGGACTAGCACAAAAAATAAAACAAAAACGGGTGGGGGGGCTGGATCAGGGGGGGCTTTTAAACCTGGCCTCTGAGAATCCTTCTTTATTCAGGGACACAAAGACCCCGCAAAGGCCATTGAGGAAGGGGCTAGGAGAACCGTTTCCTTCCTCTGTGCAAACTATGGGGAGTAAATCAGAAGGAACCAGCAAGACAGACTTGGGGGGTTTCTAGCACCAGAGAGAGAGAGCAAGCAGCGCTTAATACACGAAGGCAACTGGCGGGAGGCCCCCCCGTGGTTAGAGGCAGGCAACGGGAGGAGAACTACCCAAAAGGAACGGAAAGACAAAAAAAGGGAGAAGGTGCAGTCCTCAATCTTATGACCGGTTGCTCAGAAAACTGTCCAAATTGCCTGAAAAAAAGGAGACTTACTACTCAGATCAAAGGGTCTGGTTGTTGCCCCCCCCCGAAGTCATGTGACCGCATTTCCGGCGCTCAGCAACATGGCCGCATTTACCGCCATTTTAGTCACGTGACCATGCTTTACTGAAAACTAACGGATGCTTCCAATTTTCGGTGAAACTGTAGCATGGCAGAAAACGAGTTCGTTTAACAACCACTGAACACACACAAAGGTTGCAAAATCAGGTTTAGGCATGTGGCTAAACCCATTTTACGACTTATAGCCCCAATTGGCAGCCTCCATTACGGTCACGAGAACTACCGATGTTTTAAAAAATCCACAGCTTCAAACAAAGGAATAAAACCAGATTAACTCCAGGTTGAAATAAGCGGAGGAAGACATAAAAAGGAATACAGGTAGTCCTCAGTTTATGACAACTGAACCCCAAAGTTATTTTATAGCAATAGCACTTAGACTTATATAGCGCTTCATAGGGCTTCCAGCCCTCTCTAAGCGGTTTATACAGAGTCAGCAAATTGCCCCCAACAACAATCCGGGTCCTCATTTCACCCACCTCGGAAGGATGGAAGGCTGAGTCGACCCTGAGCCGGTGAGATTTGAACAGCCGAACTGCCGAACTGCAGTCAGCTGAAGTAGCCTGCAGTGCTGCATTTAACCACTGCGCCACCTCGGCTTTTGCTAAGAGAGGTGATTACATCCCCCCCCCCATTTTACAACATGTCTTCTCACAGTTGTTAAATGAATCATTACAATTAAGTGAGTGACACGGTCATTAAGTGAATTTGGCTTCCCCATTGACTTTGTTCCGTCAGAAGGTCACAAAAGGGGATCACGTGACCCTGGGACCGTCATAAATACGAGCCAGTGGCCGAGCATCTGAATTTTGTCCCTGGGGACGCTTGCAACAATCGTAAGGCTGAAGAACAGTCAAAAGTCTCATTTTTCAGTGCCATTAGAAGTTCGAACCATAATTAAACGAATGGTTGTTGAGCGGAGGGCTTCCTATGGAGTTGTTGGTGTCTATTCTTTGTAAGAAGCACCAGTGGAAGAAATGGATTATCTTGACCTCCTCAGGGACCCCAAATTCCTCCCAGGAAATTCCCAATTTATCTCGCTTGAAAAATCTCTCCTTCAGAGAGCAGAGCGATATACAAGACTCAGCTTTAGGGACACCTAAGATGGGGAAATCGGAGCAGCAGGAATGTTGGGAGAAAGAGTTGCATAAATAGAAGAAGAATCAAGATTAAAGACTCGGCCTTGTTTAGGGAAACACAATCAGGAAATACCCATTTACTTTCTAAGTCTCTAGGACCAGATGAACTATAAACCTTGGCGACTTTAAGATGGGCGGACTTCAACTCCCAGAATCCCCCCGCCAATTGTGGTATGGCTGGGGAATTCTGGGAGCTGAAGTCCACCCATCTTAAAGCCTCCAAAATTGAGAAACACTGGCTAGAACAGTGTTTCTCAACCTTGGCAACTTGAAGATGTCTGGACTTCAAGTCCCAGAATTCCCCAGCCAGCGAATGCTGGCTGGGGAATTCTGGGACTTGAAGTCCGGACATCTTCAAGTTGCCAAGGTTGAGAAACACTGGGTTAGAATATTAAAGAAACTTGATGATCTGCAGATCATAAAAGAAATTAATCCGTAACAGCTTGAAAACCACGCCGTAATTGTTAGTAACCAGGAAGGGTTAGTCAGAAACAAATCTTTTGAGGACAACCTGATTTCTTGATTCCTTAGCAGATTGCTGGCTAGTATAATTTAAAGGACTTATATAGTCAATTTACAATCCACGCCATCAGCAATCCCTGTGAAACTGAAGTACCATCAAATTACAGAGCCACCCAATTCTGCGATGGGCTTTTATGCTGTCCTGCACCATTTTTTAATTAATAATTTGGATGAGTGCATGGAGAACTGTATGCGCTTAAATGATTCATGAGATGTGAATTGAACCTTGTGTCTGAGACCAAGCCACTAATTAAAGTAACATATATTTTTTCAGGAATTCCCAAAAACCTAAAAAAAAACACTGCTGCTCAAGGGATCCAGTCCCCAAAGTTAACTCTTAAAGCATCTTGATTTCACAAACAATCCCTCCAGAAAAACTCACCTTACTGGGGAGAAGGGAAGCAGAGGCATTTAATAGAGAAGCATAAATAAGTCACCTTGTTTAGTACAGATTAATTCCTATTTTTTAAAATGAGCACAGATTTAATGTTTATCAAAAGTGATGCGAGAAATCCAACTTTGATACGTAGAACAAAAAAAGTCATCCATTTAATAAAAATTAATGTAAGTAAGTTAACGGCCAAAACCGGACCAATAAACCGAGTTCCTGGGGGGGAAAGCTTCTGACTATCCTTTGTCAGCCTCCTTACAGGACCAACTGGAGGAGAGAAACCCTGATGGCTGCTGGGGGACCCCCCCACTTGAAGAGAACAAAAAGACCCCTGTGAGATATTTCTGAAACTTTTATGGGCCCTTAAAGCCATTGGCCACAGGTTGGAGGCGCATCAATCAATAAACAAAGGCTGCATCAGCCACATGGGCTGGGGGGGGGGGTCACACCTGTTAATTCACAAAGGGGAAGGGGGGGAGGGGCTGGGCTCAAGGACCCTCCCAGCACCGGGGAAAACCGGACGGCGTTTCCCGGGGATGTAAAGGGGGCCAAGAGAATCCCAGGCCTGCTGTCATATCCACGTACATCTTTATTTGGAGAGCTTTGGGGTCGTTTGGGAGCCCCCAGACCCCCTTCCTGCCCCGGGGAGGGGAGGGGAGACTTGGGGGTCTGCTGCACTCCTGCACAAAGCAGCCCCGAGCCCAGCAAGACGGGAGCTCCGGAGCCCCCTCTTTAAAGCAGCTGCCTCCCCCTCCGCCCCCCGCGACCCCGGGAAGCCTCCAAGGGATGCTGGCTGCGCCCTGGGTGGCCGGTCCCGGAGAGCCGCCCAGAGGAGGCGCCCTTGCGGTCAAAGGGCCACGGGCTGCAGGAGGAGCGGCGGGCGCTTCCTTTGGGGCTCAACGCCGCCCGGGGCCCCCTCCGACTGGGCTGCAAGAGACGCGGCTCCCCGCTTTCTTTTAAGCTTCTGCCCCGGCGAGGCCGGCCGAGGGGCCGCTGGGGGCGCAGCGGGGAGGGGTCCGGGGGGGCATCTCGACCCAGCGGCCGCCCCGCTCAGCCCCATCCATACAAAGGCGCGCAGCTCTCGCGCCCCTCCGGATCCCTCGCTCCAACCCGGCCGCCTCCTCCACGCGCGCCCCGCTCCGGGAACGCCGGGAAGCGCGAAAGGCGAGCCCGCAGGAGGGGGCGGGCGGATCCCCGCGGGGGAAAGAAGGGAGCCGGGCACGGAGAGCCACGCGGGGATCCGCGGGAAGGGCGCCCGGCACGCAGCTCCTCCTCCGCCCAGGCCCCGCCGGCAGCTGCCCGCCTTCCCGCGGAGGACGGAGCGCGGGCGCAGCGGCTGCCCCGGAGGGAGGGAGGGAAGGCGGGAGGCCTTCGGGGGAGCCGCTTCCCCTGCCGCGCATCGCCTGCGCCCCTTCCCCGCCCCGCTGCCTCCCGGCCCCGGCAGAAGAGCCGCCGCCGCCGCCGCCGCACGTGGCCGGCTCTCCCCTCCGCATCCCTCCATCCCTCCGGCGGCCGCAGGACGGAGCCATCATGGCTTCCCCGCCGCCCCGGAGCCTCCGCGCCCGCATCGCTTCTGCCGCCGCCGCCGCCGCGGGTGGCCGGGATGGAGAGCCGGGAAGGGGGCAGATGGAGGGAGGGAGGGATGGAGGGGGGTCCGCCTGGGGGCTCCGGGCGCTGCACTGACCTGCCGCTCCTGCCGCCGCTGCTGCCCTCCTGCCGGACGGGCGGGTGGAGGGAGGGTCGGGGGGGCGCCTGGCGCTGGGCCGGGCTGGGGGTGCCGCTGCTCCGGCTGCCTCTCCTGCCGCCGCCGCCGCCGCCCCGGCCGGCCGCCCAACCGCCCCGCGGACCCGCCTCCTCCGCCTCCGCCTCGCCCGCCGAAACCAGCGCGAAAAATGCCCCGCGTTGATTGGCTGCCTGGCCGCCTTCGCGCCGCCGGACCCGCCGCGCCCCATTCAAACCCGCCGCCGCCGCCGCCGCCGAGGAAGGACCGCCGGAGCCCCCTCGCCCCCCAAGGCTCACCCCGCCACGGCTGCACCTCCGCCTCCGGCTGGAAGGACGCGGCTCCTGCAGGGAAAGAGTCTCCCTTCTGGGGGTCCCGCCTGCAGCGCTCGGCCCTCGCCCCCTCCCCTCCCTCCCTCCCTCCCCTCCAGCCCCGACCCCGAGAGCGTCTGCTGCCCCGAGGGGCTCCCCAGGCAGCCTGGCGCCCGCGGGCCCCCGGATGGGCCTCTGCGCTCAGCCCCTTCCCTTCCGCCCGAGCCTCCCGGCACAAAGGGCCGCCTTTTGCAACACAAAGCCCCCCCCCCAGGAGCCCCCCTTCAGCCCCCTCCCCAGCTGCAGGAGGGCCGCCTGCCTCGCGGGCAGAGAAGGAGGGTCCCCGGGCATCTGGCTGGGCCCGCTTGGCCCCCCAGAAGCCACGTGGGCAGCTCCACAACAGCTGCAGGCTCAGCTGGCAGGGTTTGAAGTTGGAGAATGCAAAGATATGGTGATATAAATAATCCATATTATTATACGTGTTAGCATTACCCTTGTTACGCTATAGGACAAGGTTGAAGCAATGGGGAGGCAATGCAGAGAATTATAAAAGCTAAGCAGGGAACCCGATACAGAAGGCTGTATAATTACTTCACATTGTTATGTATGTTTTGTTTGTTTTTGTGGTGTTTTCCTTTCTATTTTTAAAGATTAAACATTCAATATTTTTTTTTTAAAAAAAAAGCTGGGGACCCCAAACCCCCCTAGTACAGCTGCCCTCTGCGGGGAAGCCCCTTCTTGGTGACTCCAAAGGGCCCCTTGGAATCAACGGTTGTGATTCCTAAGGCTGAACTAGGAAAAATGATGTTACTTGGGATTCTGATTTCCAAGGCGCTTCAGACAGCCAGGAAAAAAGGAAGGAAAAAAGAGAAAGAGAGAAAGAAAGAAAGAAAGAAAGAAAGAAAGAAAGAAAGAAAGAAAGAAAGAAAGGGTTGAGACATCAAAAGAAAAGCTGCAGGAGGGGCAGAAGAAATTCCAGAAGAGGAAGACAAGGGAACAAAGATCCGGGTTGGGGGATGAGGGGTCCACCAGGTCGGGGATCAAGGCACAAAGATTACGGGCAGCCATTCAACCTCCGTAGCCCTGAACAGAAAGAATCAGGGAGTTTTGTTAAGATAGGCCTCGACGTAGGACCGCAGTTGAGCCAAAATTCATGTTGCTGAGTGAGAAATGCGTTAAAATGAATACTGTCCCATTTTACGACGTCTCTTGCCAAATTGGTAAATTGAATCGCTGCAGTTGCTAAACCAGGTTGCGAAATGAATCTGGCTTCCCCGTTGATTTTGCTTGTCAGAAGGTTGCAAAAAAAACATGACCCCGGACATGCAACTGTCATAAAGGTGAGTCTTTTGTCAAGCATCCAGATGTAAATCCTGTGACCCTGTGGATGCAGCAAAGGTCCCAAGGGCAAAAAAATGGTTGTAAGTCAAAGACTAACCAGCAGTACAATTTATACCTCCGACTTTACTCAGTGTTTACTCATAAAGTTAATCTGGCTGCAAAGCCTGCTTGGGGAAATAACTGCTGGTGCTTCATTGGGGGGTGGGGGGCTTTTCCATGCTGCAGGGGGCAACTTCACTGCAGAGTTTTGCCTTTCTATGGACATTTTATAACTTCCCAGACTTTTTTTGCTTCTCCATATCATTTTCTTTATTTCCGCTTTCAACTTTCATAATCCAATCCTTCGTTGTAATTTTATCTTAAGGCTCCAAACTTTTGTTTCCATGACAAATAAAGTAAATAAAAAATTCACCTTTGGGTCGGTATGTGCTTCGATTAGCATGTTTGGTTTGCATGCTACCAATCGTGGGTTTGTTAACAATTATTTCTGACGCCAGTAATAGCTCACTCAGCAGATAACAACACATCATGGCTTATGAATGATGAGGCTTAAAAACCAGAGACTTCATCAAGGCATAGGGAGGCCTCTTCCTGTGTTGATTTGGAGCAATGAACGCCTTAACCTTTTCCTTTCTCCCAGGGTGGAAACTCCAAATTCATCATCATAAACCAGAAAAACCAAGTCAGCATCTCCTCCTACACTGTAAGGGGCCTGCTTTGTTTCTGCTACAGTTTTTCTAGCCCAGGGGTGTCAAACTCACGTGGTCACCTGACGTATCTGGACTTCCCCCCCCCTTTGCTAAATCAGGCGGGGGCAGCATGTGACGCAACCGTGAGCTTGGCACCCCTGTTCTAAGCCATCTAAATTACTTGCACAACTTTCGAGCTTCCAGGATTTCTGGGTAGATTCAAACACAAAAGAGAGAGAGAGAAAAAAAGGAATTTCCTGCCTTTGGGAAGAATGACCGGGAAACGGGCGCTTCAGCTAATCCTCAACTTACAACCACAATTGCCTCCCAAATTTGCATTGCTAAGCAAACTTAAGTGAGCTTTGCTCCATGTTGTGACCTTTCCTGCCAGTTAACTGAATCATTCCAGTTCAGTGAATCACATGGTCATTAAGTGAATCTGCCTTCCCGTTGCCTTTGCTTGTCAGAAAGTTGCAAAAGAGGATCATGCCATCCCCGGGGCTGCTCCAACCGTCATAACCATGAGTCAGTTGCTAAGCACGTGAATTTTGGTTTGTGTGAGTACAGGGATGCTGCAATGGCCGTAAGTGTGAAACCTGGTCGTCAGCCCCTTTTCTTAATGCTGTGGTAACAGTCACGGACCGAATGGTCGTAGGCCTGTCACACGTAAGCCAAAGGCTGCCTTTATAGTCCCCAGGGCAGCAGTCAAAAAAGCGAATCCTAGGCTGCGTTAAGAGAGGGAGAGATTCAAGACCCTGTGAATCATTAGCAGCGTTTTATAATCCTTTGATAAGACCATGCTGGGAATCCTGCATCCAGTTCTGATCATCGCAATATAAAAAGATGTTGAGATTTTGGAAAAAGTGCAAAGCTGAGCAACTAAGATTAAAAGGCCTGGAGACTAAAACATGAAGAACAGTTGCCAGAATTGGATATATCTATAGAGAAAAGAAGGACGGGGGGGGGAACACGATAAGTAGTTTTGCAATATTTGAGGGGCTGCCCCAAAGTGGGAGTCGAGCTGTTTCTCCAAAGCACCTGAAGGCAGGAGGAGCAGCGATGGATGGAAACTAATCGAGGAGAGAAGCAACCTGGAAGCAAGGATAAATTTCCTGACAGAACAATTGATCGGTGGAATTTCTGGCTTGTGAATAGAATAAGAATAGAATTCTTTATTGGCCAAAGTGTGACTGGACACACAAGGAATTTGTCTCTGCTGCAAATAGCAATATAGCAGTAGACTTATATACCGCTTCATAGGGCTTTCAGCCCTCTCTAAGCGGTTTACAGAGTCAGCATATTGCCCCCAACAACAATCTGGGTCCTCATTTTACCCACCTCGGAAGGATGGAAGGCTGAGTCAACCCTGAGCCGGTGAGATTTGAACCGCTGAACTGCTGATCTAGCAGTAGCCTGCAGTGCTGCATTTAACCACTGCGCCACCTTGGCTCTGTAAATGCTCTGAGTGTGCATAAAAGAAGGACAAGATACGTTCGTCAAGAATCCTAAGGTACAACATTGAATGATAGTCATGGGATACCAATAAGCAATCAGGAAACGGCATCAATAGAAAGTGTAAGGCAGTGTTTCTCAACCTTGGCAACTTGAAGATGTCTGGACTTCAAGTCCCAGAATTCCCCAGCCAGCGAATGCTGGCTGGGGAATTCTGGGACTTGAAGTCCAGACATCTTCAAGTTGCCAAGGTTGAGAAAGACTGGCGTAAGGATGCACGCGAGAGTCCCGCAGCTGTGGGGGCTCCATTCCTGGTGGAGAGCCACTTGTCTGAAACGGCGGAGGGGGCTGGACTAGAAGACCTCCGAGGCCCCTTCTTCCTGCCCTTCCCTTCTTCTTCCCGACCTGCCAGGGCGGCCTGAGCACGTGCTCCTCCCTCCCTCCCGCGCCCCCTCCCTCCCTCGCCCGGAAGACTCCACCTCCCGGCGTGCCCCGCGGCTACTTCCGGCCCCTCCCAGGCGCAGACCGGCTGGCAGGCCCAGGCATGGCGGCCTTCGTGCTGCTGAGGCGATGCGCGCGGAGGGCGCCGGGACTGCCCCGGCTGGGCTGCGGAGAGGCCGCCGCGGCAGGTGAGGGGAGAGGCCCGGGGGAAGAGGAGGAGGAGGAGGCCAGCCTTCTCGGGTCGAAGGGCGGCCGACCCCCGGGGCAGGCAGAGGGCCCCCCACCACAGGGGAAGGGTCTGTGGGTGAGGGGGCTGCGAGGGGGGCTGTTGCGTGGGGGGGGCGGTTGAGGGACCCCCCCCGTCTGTGGGAGGCGGAGCTGCTTCCCCGGAGGGCCCCGCAGCCTCCCCTGCCCTTCCCGGGACGCTATTATGGGATGTCCCCGGGTCTCCTCAGGTAATCCCGGCCTGCCCGCGAAGGCCCCGGATGCCTCCCTGAGAGGCTTATAAAGCCAGGACAGCCGGGGGATCCGGGGCCCTGCGTGCCCAGTTCCTCCCGGCAGGAACGACGGGGCAGCCGGAGCCCCCCCCCTTTCCCTCGGGAGGGGCGCAGAGCAGGCGGGGAGGGGAGGGGGAGAGACGGGGTCCCCCCCCCTTAGAAGAAGCGCCCCCACCCCCTCAAAGGCCGGGCACAAACCCAGGCGGTCCTCGACTTACGACCACGATTTGACAGCAGGGTCCAAGCCCTTAAGGGAGCTTTGCCCCACTTTCTTACCACGGTCATTAAATGGATCGCTGGAGTGGTCAGCCAGATGGTTGTTCAGGGGGCAAGACGGCTTCCCCGTTGACTTGGCTTGGGTCACCCAAGGGGATCCTGTGAGCCTGGAGACGCCAAGACCGTCGTAAGTGTGAGTCAGCTGCCAAGCATCCAGGTTTTGATCACGTGAGCCTTGGGGATGCTGCAACGGTCGTTAATGTGAACAAAGGTCATAAGTCACTTTTTTTCAGCGCCATTGTAACTTCCAGCTGTCCCCAAATAAACTCTGGTAAGTCAAGCCTGTGCATGCTGAGGGCTCCAGACCTATGAAAGTGGAAGAGTTGATTGCATAGGGATTATTATAAAACCACAGCGGGGAATCACCGGCTCCTTTGCCTGGCAGGAGATGTTATCACCCTGGTTTACCCTTTCCCTGTTCGTCTCGGGGCTTCTGGTCTTAACGCCAGGCACTGGCAAGGACCAGCCTTCCTGTTCTACGCGAACCCTTCAGGCCCTTTTTTTTTCAGGGAAAAAGGTTTTCTGGCCCTTTGAGAGACACGTTTAGGGCACCTGCGGTTTATGCGGTGCCAGTAAAGGCTTCCTTAACTACTTTCTGCATCCGTTGTCCTTCTGCACAGAAAAGAATTTCAGAAGTTGTGGGAGCTTCATCCCTGGAGGCTTTCAAGAAGAGGCTGGGCTGGCATCTGTCAGAAAGGGTGCAGGGTCTCCTGCTTGGGCAGGGGGCTGGACTAGAAGACCTCCAAGGCCCCTTCCAACTCTGTTAATCTGATTTTTTTTAAAAAATTATTCATCAGGCTCAGCTCTGAAATTTTTATAATTTAAGTACAGGGAGTCCTTGACTTATAACAGTTCGTTTAATGACTCTTCGAAGTTACAAAGGCATTCAAAAATATCGACTGATGACCATTTTTCACACTTAAGACCCTTGCAGCGTCCCCATGATCACCTGATCAAAATTCAGATGCTTGGCCACTGACTCATTTATGACCACCTGACAAGCGAAGTCAATGCAGAAGTCAAATTCACTGAACAACCCTCTTACTAACTTAACAACTGCAGTGATTCACTTAACAACTGTGTAAAGAAAGGTTGTAAAATGGGGCAAAATTCAGTTAACAAACATCTTGCTTAGCGACCAAAATGTGGGCTCAATTGTGGTTGTAAGTCGAGGACTGCCTGTAATCTCTGCCGCTGTGAGTTCTAACAAAATCCATTACAGGTTCTTGATCTTAACTGGCATTGTTTCTTCCTGAAGTATTGAATAGTGTCTGGATGTGAAAGTTATTTTGATATCAGACTGGTAAGTGTAATGTTCTTATCTATTTCTGGACGGCCTGCCTACCCAGACTGCTTTTTCCCCACTTGTAGGTCACTTGGAGAACCTTGCTTGTCTTAACTGTTCCTCCATGAGGCTAATAAAAGACTTGTAAGTACGAATCTTTGTAACACTATTACGAGTAACCTGCTTATTTGGACATTTGACAGAATGGAGGATGCATCTGAAAACTACCTGTGTCTTATAAATAGTTGGATGTATACATGTTTGTAGTTACAAAAGACTGAAACATCCTTTGAGGTGTGGCTTAAAGTTTAGCCTTCGATTGGTCGGTGATGCTTGTGTGGCTCCTTTACCTTTTTACAGTACGGAAATTGGCTTTTCTCTTTAACGTCTCCATTTCTGTTCACTTGCAACTTCCCAGATTCATCCGGTTCTGTTTCCTCCCTTCTCAGTGGAGTCTTCTCTGTTAAGTCTTCTCATTCATCTCCATTATTTTTATTTTATTGTTTGTGTTGGTTATCGAATGGGGTGTGCCTATATCGACAATGTTTCTTATTAAGATGGAAGATAACTTATTTTATAGGCAGTACAGTTTAGTCAGTAGTGTTTAACTAAGGGATTTTGTTTTGACTTTGATGGAATATAACTTCTGGCAAAATGCAGATGTTCATATGCTCACACAGATGATGTGGGAGATGTGTCCACATTTATTCCAGAGGGAGGAACTCTGGTCTCAGCTGGATTTCACCTTAGGTTGATAAGGGGGGAAGCCAGGCACTGCACAGGATTTTGCTCATCTTTTCCTAAGGGGTGTGGACATATTTTGGGTAAATAACATGCCTGCCTTAAGATTGTTGGTCTATTTTGTCTTAGTACGGACAGGTTTAAATTTGAACCATAAAGTTGTTACTGTTTTAAGTATTTCTTAACGTGTAGTGCAAAGCAAGAAGCAGAATAATTTTGAAATGTGCTTCCAAAAGTCCAATCCAGAAAAAAAATATGGTAAAGCAATTTTGCCATCACATACACAGGAAATGAAAGTGTGGTCCTCTATATATTTGCAACTTCAGACTGTCATCATCTTAGCCACATGGCCTACAGAGGTATTGGTGGCCTAAAGGATTATTAGTACTTTGCCTAGTAGTATCCGAGAGTGACAAGCTGATTTTCCCTCTCCCAGAGGATAGGAAGGATGGAAATAATGATCACTTGTTTGGAAGATTATAGAATTACAGGCAAGGGCGTTTACAGAAAGCTATGTGTTTATTTTCAATAGAAAATATTTATTATCCTGCTTGTACTATCTATAACAGAAATATTATAAGATAAAGCCATTATATAGAGATCAGAGGTTTATATCGGATGTTAATGACAAACCACAATAAAATATAATGAATAGGTATTAAAGCGATTATTCTGTAAGATTTATGCATCTTCATTTTCCCAGTGTGCATTTAAGAATATTTTAAAAAGGTTTGTTCAAAGAAAAAATAATAATTTCAAATAAGCCGTTGGAGTTAATCTCGTTTAGGAATGGTGATGATCAGTGTATCCTAAGTGTACATGTAAGATCACATAGTTATAGGATAGTTTACTACAACAGAAAACAATTATTTTTTAATAGAGGAGAAGGATTTCCATAGAATATAGAAATCTATAGGTTTCTTCCATGCAAATTATCTGGCTAGTAGCTAGGAGTAGGTGGAGATTTAATAGTGAAGTAATAGACTTGTGTAGACAGAAAATTTAAAAATGGGTGCGATATAAATGCACATATTTATATGCTGTCTTTCTGCCCATACATCAAATGTAAGCCATCTAGTTATTTAATGAAATGAATTGTGCATAAATTATATTAGAATTTCTCCCCCCCCCCCAAAAAAAGCTTTCATCACAGCCAATAAAGAGAGACCCTGAGATGTTTTACAATTATGGGTGCTTGTGCCTTTGAATTGCCATACAAAGGCCATACAGGTAGTCCTCAACTTATGACTACATTTTAGGCCAAATTTTCTGTTATTAAGGGAGACTTGGATTAAATAAGTTTTGCCCTATTTTACAACCTTTTGTGCCACAGTTGTTAAGAGAATCACTGCAGTTGTTAAGATAGTAACGTGGTTGTTAAGTGAACCTGGCTTCCCCATTGACTTTGCGTGTCAAAAGATCGCAAAAGGGGATCCCATGACTCTGGGACACTGCGACCGTCATAAATATGAACTAGTTGTTGCCAAGGGCCGAATTTTGATCACCTGACCATGAGGATGTTGCAAAAGTTGTAGCTGTGAAAAACGGTCATAAGTCCCATTTTTCAGTGTCGTAACTTTGAACAGTCACTAAGCAAACTGTTGTAAGTTGAGGACTCCCTGCTCCTGATCTTGTCCTCCCTATTTTCTCTCTCTCCCGCTGATTCCCATGCCTGCCAACAAAAGCCACGGGCTCAACGTTCTATTTTAAAAAAAAAAATAATAATAATCCCAAGCCCAGTCCTAAAATTATTCCCACCCCCACCCCCCCGCCGCCTGTAGCCTCATAAGAGGCAATTATAGATTAGTGGGAAATCCCAGAAATGTTCTTCCAAGAGACGAGAGAAAATGCCAGGAAAGAATTGAGTCACGTCACAAAGAACCAGTGAGAAGAGGGCAGCTCCCTTGCCTGGCTCTGCTTCCCCGCTGGACTCTCTTGGCTCACTCGACTCGGGGTGTGTGTGTGTCTCTGGGCTGCCCAGGGTCCTCTGGGGTTTCTGCTGCTTCTTCCATCGCCTGCATGGCTTTTCTTGTCCAGATGGGAAATGTTTTCTCCGCTGCTGCTGCTGCTCCTCAGAAATTGGGTCCCCCTCCTTCTCTCCCCTCTTTGGCAGCCCCCGGAGCAGAGAAGCCCAGTCAACACCGGCCTCCCTTTTAGCCCGGCTACTCCCAAGCCACCTCTGCTTCTGCCAAGAGGCTTCCTTCGCCCCAGCCTCCCATTTCGGCTGGGCAAGAGGCTGTCGTTGCGACCATCCCTGACGGGGGCATCTCCTTTCAAAGGGAGGGCCTTAAGTGAGCCGGCCTTTGTTCCTGGGGGATCCTGCAGCCCTGCGCTCAAGTTACCCTGAATCCCTGAGAATTGCACCAAGCAGAAGTTCCTTCTCCCGCTCTGTGGAGAGGGGTTTTGCTCCCCCAGACTAGCCTTATAGGTAAGGGGTTCCTTGTGGGTCTCCTCTCTTAAGTATAACTTAAGGAACTCTAGTTAAGTAGCCTAACTAGATCCATTTAGTGGTGCCGGGCTAGAAAGTGTGAGGCTGCGAGTTCAAATCCTGCCTTAGGCATGAAGGCCGGCTGGGTGACTTTGGGACAGGTCCTCTCTCAGCCCAACCACCTTACAGCGTCGTTTTTGTGGGGAAAATAGGAGGAGGGAAGGTATTTTGGACATGTTTGTCTTCCTTTGTCCTTGAACCCAGGCAAAGCAGCTAAGGTGCCATTTGCTTAGGGCAATTTTTAGTTTTTGTGGGACTTTCTCACCAAACACTTTTTCTTCAGGGTTTTGGTGTAGCCTCTTGCTTTTCTGCTTGAATGTCGAAGCAGTAAACTCAGGATTTCTAACCCTTAAGCATTTTCCCTTTCGGTTCTTCATTTCTTCCCCTTTATCATGGCGCTTTGCGTTTTCACAGACTCAGTTGTGCATCAGCGGTGTGTATGCTTAGGAACATCTAATTATATGCGTGCTTTGTGTGACTGAATCATAGAGTTGGACTGAGGCTTGGGTCCAGTCCAGCCAATAGATTGCAGGGTAAACATGTAAACGAAGGCATCCTCAGCAGTTGACAGCTTCTGCCTGAATGTTTCTTCCCCTCTTCAGCCAAGCCATTAATACCTCTGTTGAATAGCACTTCTATCAGGACTGAAACTTGGGATACCCTCTCTTCACGTTTGGTGAGGAACCCCTGATCGGCACTCCTTGACAGAGATTTTGGGGTCAACTATGTATCCACTTATTTTGGAGCCCCCACTTAACTAGCCGGTCAGAATGTCGTGGAGAACTTGCCAGATGATCTGCAAAGAGTCCGTCCGTCCTGTTTTCCCAGGATGAGAGAGTCTCCTAGTGAGGAAAGAGGCTTCCATTTGTGGAGAACAAAGGGAAGATTCTCAAACATGCAGTTAGCTTCTGGTGGGCCCACTTAACTTATGGCCACTGTAGAACTAAATGGGATGAAAAGTATAACGTAGACTATTGATATTAAAACCTGCTTTTTCTCTTACAGGCCTGCCCGTTTTAAATATTGCACTAATATTTCACCTTACGTTTATTGTACAAAAGATAGCTACGCTTGGACAAAAGGATCAGAAAAAGGGCAGGGGGCAGCCCTGAGAGCGTTTGACTCCCAGTGGCCCTCTCCCCACAGGGGAGTTTCGGGGCCTTGTTTGGTTACAGTAAGGAACTGGCATTCTTCAGCATCCAGATACGATGACTCTGTCGTAGAAAAATCCCTGAAGTCCCTGAAAGACAAAAGCAAGAAGTTGGAAGAAGGGGGCCCCGTTTATAGTCCAGTGGTGGAAGAAACCGTCGTTAAAAAATCCATTGGGCAGAAGATTGTCGATGAGGTGAAGCATTACTACCACGGCTTCCGGTTGTTGTGGATCGATTCCAAAATTGCCGCCAGAATGCTCTGGCAGATCCTTCACGGCGGCTCCATGACCCGCCGGGAGCGCAGGCAGGTAATACTGCCCACAGCACTCTTCTTGGGAGGGACACCAAGGAGGAACTAAAATATTAACAAGCCCTTGGAGATACTTTAATGTTCAGAGAGGGTCACCTGCGACGTTCAGTTCTGGTACCCAATAAATGAAACACTGGAACTAAAGAAATTACAAGATGCGAAGAAATAGCCGGTGGCCTGCCTTCGTTTTCCTTTTGCGATAAACCCAAGCATTCTCTTTTTCTTTGCAGTTCCTTCGGATCTGCGCCGACCTCTTTCGCTTGGTCCCTTTCCTCGTCTTCGTCATCGTTCCCTTCATGGAATTCTTGCTCCCCGTAGCTGTGAAGTTGTTCCCCAATATGCTTCCTTCGACATTTGAGACCAACTCCAAGAAGGTAACCATTACAGCGGAAAGTATTTGTAGGAATGTAGAAAAGAGTGGTCGTATCCCTGGCTAAAATTCCTGCTGACCTGCACACCTCAACAGGTGGTCCTAAGTGTTTCAACCCCCTTCCCCCTGCTAGGTGGCCCATGCTGTCTGCAGACCCCCCCCCATCCCATAACTCTGGGTTCATTTTTGTTAAAGTGGGCTTACTGTTCAAAGGGGCACCGCGGAATAAAGGATTGGCGTGTCCTTCACTTCGGCCAAGACCTAGGGAAGTTGGCTTCAGAAAACCCACATGTGAAGGGCCTTAAATCCAAATGCGAAAGAACTAATGTTTAGCCAGAGGACTCAGAAAATACCTTGATGAAACAGTTGAATTCATTTAGATAATCATATGCAAAGCTGCAGGCTTGCAGGCTTAATCGGGAATAAACCCATTTCGTGTAGCTCGACTTGGTTCCCAATAACTAGAAGAGCTTACATAAGAATGCTGATAAATAGTGTATTCCTCCAATATTTAATAGTGTCCAAAGCGGATATAACAGGAAATAAATGTTTAACGCCTAGAGCAGTTTTCTATTAAAATGCTTTTCCCCCCTTATTAGGAAGAGAGGTTGAAGAAAGAACTGAGAGTAAAGCTTGAGGTGGCTAAATTTCTTCAAGATACTATCGAAGAGATTGCCTTAAAAAACAAAGCAGCTAAAGGGAATGCCACCAAGGATTTCTCAACCTTCTTTCAAAAGGTACTTAATTTGTCTTGAAAATTTAAATTATGTTGTCACATTTTTATCACTAGGTTTCCAAGCGGAGAATAATAGACACGCCTGATATACAATAGTTAACATTTCTCAGAGTAAATCCTTGTCTTTCTGAGGAAAGAGTTCCAGGGAGCGTCTGAAGACTTTATAGCGCACCATTTCTAATTTCAGATACGCGAGACTGGTGAGAGGCCGAGCAACGAAGAGATTTTACGGTTTTCTAAACTGTTTGAGGACGAGCTGACCCTGGACAACCTCACACGGCCCCAGCTGGTTGCTCTGTGTAAACTTTTAGAGCTTCAGTCAATCGGGACAAACAACTTTCTTCGCTTCCAGCTAATTATGAGGCTGAGGAGTATCAAAGCAGACGATAAAGTAAGGGGGTCTTTTTTCTCTACAGTTTATTTAAAGAAACTGTGTTGTGGAAAAGAAAAATAATTTTAGAATCACGATGTATGTGGTGCGGAAGGAGGGCTCAAGCGGAGAATGGTTGCGACCCATTGTTACAAATGAATGGAGCTATTTATTATAACAATTGCTTCTGACTATTTGGAGAATGAGTTTCTATGCACTGTAGCTGTTCATCTTTCGCCCTCTCTAGCTGATCACTGAGGAGGGCGCGGACAGCCTGACGGTAAAAGAGTTGCAAGCAGCCTGCCGAGCGAGGGGCATGAGAGCCCTCGGGGTCACGGAGGAGCGGTTAAAGGATCAGCTGAAGCAGGTATTTCATCTGCCGTAGGAGTATCGGAAGGCCAAAACTCATCCTGGATCCTGGCAGGAACAATTAACACACAGAAGCGCTGGGAATAATTCTTCACGGGAGAGAATGGCTCAAGGACCAGCAAGGCTCTGCTAAAAACTGCCAGGGTTCAGTTCTGACTCGAGTTTGAAATGTTGAACTGCGGGTGATGTGTCTGTATAGCTAATCATGCATGTGGCTGTGGTGGCACAAACATCTTTAAAGCCAGAATGGGAGAAAAAAACACCACACATTGCTTATTGAAGAGAACACCCCAAACTTTCTGTCTCTGCTGGGGGAGGCCTGGCTCCTGCAGACATTCAGATTTTTAAGCAATAACCCAGAGAATATAGTTCTGTCTCTCTGCTTGACAATTCCGATCTCTATTTTGATGCTCGTCCTTTGATCAAATCTGGAAGGAGATTTTATCAAAGGAATGAGCTCTGCTGGTAATTTTGGGAATTTGCATTGCACGCTAAAACTTTTCACAAACTCTCGCTTATGAAATCTATAAAAACACAATGGAATACTCAAGATGATGGCATCCCTAGCAACTTAATACTCCCCCCCCCCACCCGAATTTAGAACTTTGTGGAACAGCTAGATTGCCATAGTTTTTGGCACCCTGGACTTGATAATTTCTGTCCTTTGTGGGTCTGTTTTCAGTAATATTTGAATTATGTAGTATAGTATAACTGCTAATACTATTCCAACCACGATCTTGTGCTATCCAAAAACCCTACTTTGAGAAGAGATGTTGCTCTGGGGCAAATTATACACTACCTCTATTTCAGTTTTTAATTATTGTATCTCCCATTTTGTGTGTCCCACTTAGAAACAATATTGCCAGTTAAGATCTAATTTCAACACCCCCATCCCTCCCCCAAAAGGCCTTCTTTTAAAGGGATAATTGCTTTAGTATGGTCTCTGCATCAAACCAAAAACTTCTAATATTTTATCTTTTAATTGCAGTGGTTGGATTTGCATCTGAATCAAGAAATCCCAACTTCGCTGCTTATATTATCCAGAGCGCTGTACCTCCCAGAAACTTTGTCTCCGGCTGACCAGCTGAAAACGACTTTGCAAATTCTCCCAGAGAATGTGGTATGCTTTCCTTTACACGGCCAGCTTTTGTCTACGAATTTGCGGTCTTGGAAGCAGTTGGGCGCGTTTGTAGCGTTAGGAATTTTACACCTTTGGGGGGATACGTTGTTCGGTGTTCCACATCCACACTTTCATCTGACTTCTGTGTTAGAATTCTTTTGGTCATTTTGGAATACATTTTCACGTTATTTCATGTTTGGTGGAAGTCTGGTTGTTAAAGAGCCGTTTGTCTATCTTTTCCGTGGACACCGAGACAGAGTGGATGGAAGAAGGCTTAGCTCGCCGTGATGGAAATGTCTGAGGTTTAGCAGAGCTGATCTCGGGGACACTAAAAATACGGCTGGACAAGCCGTGATATTAATTGGTCTCTCCACGCAGAGATTATGTCTCACCTAGACAATTAGTCCACGCTCTTTTCTGCACGACATCTGTTCTCAAACTCTTCTTCACCACGGACCCCCCTCCAAAGGCCTTTTGTGGCCCCCGAGGCCCCCAGGGCTCAGCTCAAGAGTTACATCACAGCATTTCTTTAGGCTTCCACAGGCCCCCTGGGACAGCACCGCAGCCCCCTCAGGGCTCCATGGGCCACAGGTTGAGAAGCACCGCAACATCCAGAGAACCTATTCGTTCATATTCCCTCCAGGGCATTTACGTTTATCTTAAAAGTAACGGAGGAATCTGATTTATTTTATTCGGACATTCGAGAAAGGCAATAGATGTAGACGGACTTTTTGATCCACTTTGAATGTTGACCTTATTGCTCTTATATGTGGCCGCTTAACATGCTTGGCTCTGGGCTGGAGGCTGCCGATGTTGCAGTCTAGTACAGGTAGTCCTCAGTTTATGACCGTTCATTTAGTGGCCGTTCAACGTTACCACGGCACTGAAAAAAGTGACTTACGACTATTTTTCGCAGTTATGAGCATTGCAGTAGCTCCATGGTTACGTGATCAAAATTCAGACACTTGACAGCTGGTTCACACATGTCTCGGTTATATAACTTGTGTAACTTAACCCTGACTTATGTCTCAGTTAATGACATCAGTGTTGGGCTCAATATATGGCCGTAAGTGGAGGACTGCAGGGTTTCCCCCCCCCCCCCTTCTGGATTATTCTCTTTGCATCCTGTTAGGTGGCTTCTCAGAGCTTCTGGCTGGTCTCCGTTGGGGGTGATGAAAATAGGATTAGGTTTCCTGTGTTACAGATTGCCGGGACTGGCTTGTTTGCTCTGCAAAGACAAATCTTAGTATCCTCTAGGACAGTGGTTCCCAAACTTGGCAACTTTAAGACTTGTGGACTTCAACTCCCAGAATTCTCCAGCCAGCAGAGCTGGCTGGAGAATTCTGGGAGTTGAAGTCCACAAGTCTTAAAGTTGCCAAGTTTGGGAACCACTGCTCTAGGAAAGTCCTCTTTCCCTGTACGTATACATTTTATTTCCTTTTGTTTTTCCAAATAAAAAAGGCAAAAGAGGCTCAGGTGAAAGCGGCAGAAGTCGAAGGAGAAAAGATTGACAATAAAGCCAGATTGGAAGCGACTCTCCAAGAAGAGGAGGCCATCAGGAAAGAACATCACGAGAAAGAGCTGGAAAAGCTTTCCGAAGCGGCTGAGAAAGCCAAAGAGACTCTTCACGTGGCGGAAAGGGTGAGTAAGGAAGGCGTAAGGTTTTGAGGAAGAGGAGGCAGCGACATGGATGCCATGCTGAGAGCTCTTGGAGGAAGGGCAGGATGTGAATCCTCCAAACGAAGCAAAGAGAGGAAAGCCAAATAAGGCTTTGGGATTCTTCTTCCAAAAGCCCTCGTGGAAACTCCATGCATCCCTCTAGCAACCCCCAGTGTGAAATCCTCTGTTTAAAATGTGTCTAATTGTTGTGTTTCCTGTGTTCCGGAAGGAGGTGATAGTAGATCTGGATTCCTCAGCTCTGAACAAAGTCTCTCTAGATGCCACTGCTGAACGAGAACCGGCAAAAGTGAATGTAGCCCTGCAGTCAGAGGTTTTGACAGATACGGCCCCGGTATTGGAAGGCACGAAGGTAACACGTCAGGTGGGCGGGAGGTGACCACCAGGTCACGCTGGGAGGCTCAGCACAAATCCTGCAAGGGGAATCGGGAAGCAGTTCATGGCTGCTCCATCCAGAGGAGCTGATACATCCCATGATAAGAGATACAGAGAAGGCTCAGGCTGATTGGATTCATTCCCTGCTGGTTACTTAAGGTTCCAGCTCCAGTACTTAAAGTAAGCTGGGCAGCCTGTGGCTGATAAAAACCGGGCTACCTGAGATAAGAGTATCAGCACCGCCGTGAAACAAAGATAGAATTTGGAGCACAATCTTAAGAAAAATGCAGGAGAAGTCAGCTTCAGTTAAGCTGCTTAAAATGAAATCGATCACAGTCTTCCATAGCTGCCAAGTAAAAGTAGGAGAAAGGCCATTTTATCTATTGCTGCTCAAGGAGAATAACGTTTAGTAGCTGTACACCAACAAAGATATCAATATTTAGTCCTATATGAATCTTTCAGACTCCTGAGGTTTTTGCCTCTTTATGTTCTGGAAGAATTGCTATCAAGGTGCAATTGGAAAAACTAAGGACACTGACATGAAGATCCGTGTGAAATGGGCAGAACCAAAAACGGGCTCCATTGTCTCTCATCAGTCTCTGATCTCTGGAGCATAAACATTCAAAAGGGAGGGTTTTTTTGTTTTACATTTTCCCTCCTCCAATGAGCCAAAATTTTCCCTTCTGTGAGCAGGGCCTGTTATCTGTGAAAGGTACTTGGCAGGTATTAACGTTTATGTCTGGGTTTAAAGAGATTTGGGACTCTGCTTAGACCAGTCTGTCGTTCCCTATCCGTACTGTGCTGCTTATGGGGAGTGGGCTTGCCCCTGCCTCACTCTTGAGAAAGTAGGAGGTCAGGAGGTGTAAACCCCGGGAAAGAGAGCTTCTTGTAAGGATCTCTTGCAGTTCCATTTCTGTTGGAAACCATCCATGCTGTGAGAGTAAGAGAGCAAACAAGGAAAAGTGATGGGTTGGCCAGGAGTTAAGTATAGTTAACAAAACCTCTGTCTCTAGTTGTACTAAATCTATTTTTAGTTGTAAAGTGGCAGAACGGGGGCGGGGGGGGGGCAATTGGCCCCTGAAGTATTGGCCTAAGTCACTCAGACTGAACTTCTGAGGAAGCAGGTAGAGAAGAGATCGCATTGTGCCTTTCTCCAGCTGATGATGCAGGAGGGTCCAGAAGTGGGAGTTCAATAACCCTTATTTGCCCAAGAGACTGAGTCAGAGTTGAAGCCACGCCTCCAGCTTCCCCTGCTGACTTCCAATTCCGACTCAGTCTTGCCCAAGAAGACATGCATTTTTTCATTGCTGTGAGTTAGTATTTTAGTTTTAGTGTTATTTTCCTTTAAGTTACCTTTTTCTCTGTTGCTTTGACTGATGGATGGTGGGGGACTTGGCTCACAAGTTCTTTTTCACCATATTCGGTTTGTGTCTGAGACAATTAGAGCCGGGAAGCCTGTTGGAGGCTTTTACCGGAGGTTTCTTACTAAGGTGCTGCTGGCTGCGCCGGCTATCGGGACTTTGCTGCGGTGTTCTTTCACATTTTCCCATTGTGGTCGCCTATTTGTGAGCTCCCTCAGAGGCTCTGACTTGCCGCTTGTTCTCAGAGGCAATAGCGGGCTGCCAACGATGCGACAGGCGAGGGGAGTGCAGTCAGAGTGCTGGTACTTCTGCAGGGCTTGTGGCGAAGCAGGACGGCTGATCCGGAGCTCTCGGGGCTGTTTTTTCCTTGCCGGGAATACCAGACTTGGTTGCATGGCTTTCCACGTGAATACAGAACCTCATGGTGGTGGCCATTTTGGGGAGGATCTCATGGCGGTGGCCATTTTGTTGGTGGCCACAAGGTGGTGGCCATTTTGTTTGCACCTTTTTCAGCCACGTGGCTCATTGCGATTGCCGGTATCTGTGGAGAAGGTCGCAGATTGAGCAGCAGTCGCAGGGCCTGGTTCTAGTGTGTTTTTTTTTCTTCACATTTACGATGACCGATTCCCCCGGGGAATGGTCCCCTCTGGAGCGGTGCAGAAGGGAAAGGAACATGCTGCTCCTTCCAAAAGCTCCAGGAAGAGGAAGGTTTCCTCATCAGATCCTCCAACCCTGAAAAAGCAATCTACCTCCAAGCAGGGAGGCAAAGGGGCAGGGTGGTGGAGATAAGCCCTCCCCCTTTCTAAGGGCGGCACCACTCTTCCCCCCCGAGGCTCTCTGGTTCCCCAAGGGCCAGTTCTATTTCACCACCCCTTTCGGAGGTGGAGGACATGGATGATGAGTGGCAACCTTTGCTTGCCTGGATGCTGCCCCCAGATTGGATCACAGGCATAAGCTGGCGCCCAGGCCTGGGCCTGGCAATACTGTGGGTGAGATTTGGCCTCTGGCTGGAATTCCTCTCCATCCCCCCTGTGTGTTCAGGGAGCTGGGAAGGCTCACCCTGACCACGGATGCCAGCCTTTATGGTTGGGGGGTGTTGCTGGGTACACAATTGGCACAGGGCCGCTGGTCCCCTTCAGACCTTACTCATAACATCAGTTGGCTGGAATTGCGGGCGGCTCATCTGGCCCTCCGATGCTTTCAGGCCCTTGTAGAGCATAGACACATCCTGCTATTGGCAGACAATGTAGTTGCAAAGGCGCATGTAAACAGGCAGGGAGGCCCTCATTCCAGGGCCCTCTGGGCGGGGTCTCAACGTCTCGGATTGTGGGCAGAGAGACACCTGCTGTCCATCAAGGCAGAACACATCTCCGGGGAAGCAAATCACCAGGTGGATTGCCTGAGCAGGGCCACAGTGGATCAGGGCACGGGTGGATCCCAGGCACCCATCTCTGCCTGCTATCCTGGAATTTCTCCAGGATGGGCTGGAGGGGGGCCTGTCCCATAACACCCTTCATAGGCAGGTTTCGGCCTTGTCCACCATCCTGGTGCTGGACGGTCAGGAGGGTCTGAGCCACCATCCTGTGGTGAAGAGGTTTTTGAAGGGGGCGGCGAATCTTCGTCCCCCCCCATAGTTCACAGGTTCCCATCGTGGGATTTGTCCACAGTTGTTCTGGCACTTATGGATCCCCCCCTTTGAGCCCCTGAGAAAGGTCTCCCTGCAGTTCCTGACCTTGAAGGTGGCCTTCTTGGTCGCCATCACATCTGCAAGGAGGATGTCCGAGCTGGGGCCCTGTCGGTCAGAGAGGACCTCTGTATTAATTAAACGTTTTTTCTATTTTAAATTTTCAAAAGAAATACAACAAAAAGAATCCTCCTTCTTTACATACTGTAGAAAGTCTGTCAGTTGTTTATAAAAAGCTTTCGTGTGTCTTTTCCACTGTCGTCACAAAATTTGTATTAACTCAAGTATTTTAAATCAGATATTTTTATACATATTACCATCATCATACCTCCATTTTCATTTGACTATAATGAAATAATGACAGGATCCAGGTTGTCCCCTTCTACCATCACCATTTGTCAAGCACTATTGGCTCGGTGCCTTTGCGTCTGCCGTAAGGTGCTTCAGGGGGTCCATGCTCCCTCGGGTACCACGGACCAATGAGTTCACGCCCTAGGGACTGCCGCTTTGGTATGTCCCACTTCTGGACCCTCCTGCGCCATCAGCTGGAGAAGGAACATTGGTCCTACCTGAACGTTCTTCTCAGTGTGGCGCAGGACGGTCCATATCCCCCCCCCCTGTTTGTTGTGTTAGATCCAGGGTCCCGGGGCTATTTATGCTGCGGGGAGGGCCTGTTCTTCTTGTGTGTCCCTAGTTGGCGCTGCGCCTAGTCAGAATTGGAAGTCAGCAGGGGAAGCTGGAGGCGTGGCTTCAATTCTGACTCAGTCTCTTGGGCAAATAAGGGCTATTGAACTCCCACTTCTGGTCCCTCCTGGGCCACGCTGAGAAGAACGTTCAGGTAGGGCCAACGTTCCTTTCCATTGGAGGTGGGTTGTCCATTTGGGTTCACATAATTTGACAGCCGTGGGCACAAAACAGTCCCCCGTTCTGCAGAATTGTGCCTGTCAGAGAAGAAGTTGCCACTTTGTGGGGCTGAGTGTGTAAGGGCCATGCGCTCTTCCGCCAGCGGTTTTCTGGGAAACCATCTCAGGCGTGTTATGAAGCGAGGCTTGCTTCCTTCCGAGGTCGTTTGTGCCTCCTGCGTGAGCCTTTGCTCTCTTTGGAAAGGAGATAATCTTGACTTTTACTATAATCCCTCTTTAATTGATCTTCTTTCCCAGAGCCTCCAAAGCTCTCCTGGCTGTGAGACTTTGGCCGGGTGGCCCAGTTAGCCACTGAAAGTGGAGTCACCCTAAGCGGATGAGCGGATGAGGTTTCCCCAGCAACCACCGGGACCTTGGATGTAAACATTAAACGGAAGTGGGAGAGCAGGCAGCTTCCTTTAACTTCCCAGGATTTGATAAATGCCCGTTTATCATAGCAGATGACTACTTAGTAAGGGTTCAATAACATCCTCAGACTGGGGCAGTTATAAAAAATCCAAATAAGGGAGGATCTCGCCTCTGGCTTCCTCCAGAGAGAAATTTCTCCAGGAAACAGAATCAGATGTGATTTATTATCAGTGGAAGCTGTGTGTAAAGGTTAAGGACCCCTCATTTGTAGGATGCTGGTGGAAAGTTCTTGACTAGAAAATCAACAAAAGCATTGTCAAATTGAGAGCCATGTTGGTGTGGGATCAGGCTAGGAGCTGGGAGACGGGGAGTTCTAGTCCCATCCTAGGCACAAAGCCAGCTGGGGGGACTTGGACCAGTCTCTCTCTCTCGCTCTCCCCCCCCCTCTTGCCAAAGGAGGCAAACTCTTTTTGAAAAACCTTTGCAAGAGAACCTTAGGGATTTATGTTCGAGGCAGCCTCTGAGAATCGGACGCGGTGGAAGGAAAGGGGAAAAAATAGTCGCTATGAGACCGGTTTCGCAAACCGGACAGAATATTTTCAGAGTTAATGTAGATTCACTTTTTCTGCTTCATTTTGTCAGCATCTCTTGGTAAAATATTTTAGCTTAAAGTTACCTAGATCTGGAATATGCAGGGTCCATGTTTTTAAAAATTCAGCTGTCTAGTGTTAATATAGGCCTTACTCTGTTTTGTATGCTGTTTTACTTCCTAAAAAGTTCACTTTAATTTGGGTGTTCTTTCGGTGATACCGGTTTTTTTCCCCCTGGGATGCTAAGAAATTATATTAGTAGCTTATAACGCTGGCACGGATAAAATGGTTATAATGTACCTAAGCAAATAATATAATTTATTACAACTTTTTCCTGTCTCGCATAGTGCGCTGCATCATAGCGTAGCACACCTCATAAGGTAGACAGTTTGTAACTCAGTCTGTGAAAGTTTGTAGTGCAGACGGATGCGGGAAAGGCAGAAGAAGGTAGGTGGATTTAGCCGTAGCATAAAGTAAGTTTGTCAACTATTTTTGCAGTTTAATGAAAAATCCAGGTGTTCTAGCTTTACCCAGATTTATATAGTATTTGTGGGTAAATAGAACTTTTTTTAACATTCACTTGAGTATTTGTTGTTTCCACAAAAATTTGAAACATCGTTTTGCGGACTGTAAAATTTTATTAAGTCAGCAGTCTTCTGGTCTTCAGTCTGCTCTGACTAAACTGTACTTGTTGCTATTTTTTTTTCTCAGTTTCTCCTATTTATTTTCTTTTTGCTACTTTTTTTGTACCGGGACTGCCCCGCCTGGTCTTCAGTGACCAAGGAAGTTGCTCATAATATTTGTCAGGATGATTGGCACTTTCTGTTCCTGCCAAGGGCACCTTCCAAAGCCCTGCATAAGGCCACAGCAGAATCCCTCCCCCCCCCGCTTCCTTGGAAGCTATGCGCCATCCCCAGTCCCTGCCGGGAGCTTCCTTCCTCTCCCGGAAGGGGTGGGATCCTTCTCCACCTGCCCTTCCATTCTTCAACCGAAGGGAATGCTTAATTAGGGCAGAGCGTTCTTCCTCAAATCCATCCGCTCGGTCGAATGAAAGGTGGCTCCTTTCCTCTTCACATGTCGCCCGCCGAACTAAACCTGACGGGGAGCCAGTTTGGTCTAGTGATGGAGGCACCAGGCTAGGAAGAGAACTGGAGACGGGGAGTTCCAGTTCTGTCCTAAGCATGGTTGGGTGACTTTGGGCCAATCACCAGGAGACAGTGAGTTCTAGTCCTGCCTTAGCCATGAAGGCCAGCTGGGTGACTTTGGGACAATCCCTTCCTCTCAGCCCAATTCACCTCACCGGGTTGCTGGGTTGGGATACATGGAAATGATAAAGCCGGGATACAAATCCACAAGATAATTCTCTTGGATGAGCCTGCGGGTGGGGAAGAGGTCTCCTACCTGACTGCATCAGCAAAGCCCCCCTTCCTAGCCTCTGGGTGAAAGCACCTCCCCCCCCCCCCCCCGGCTGCTCCTCTCCAGAGTCCCGTCTGTCCCCTCCGTCCTGCTCTTGGGACACCCTCTGAGCTTGGGGGTAAAGCAGCCGTTCCCTTGGCCCAGGGCCCAATCCTCCGGGCGTTTCACCGGGTGCAGGTGCCTCAGTGAGGTTAAGGGGCTCCCGGGGCTCCCCCAGGTCCATGGCATAAGGCCAAGAGAAGCCCTGGGCTCCACGGGGTCTCTTCCAAATAATAGCAGTAGACTTATATACCGCTTCATAGGCCTTTCAGGCCTCTCTAAGCGGTTTACAGAGAGTCAGCATATTGCCCCCAACAACAATCTGGGTCCTCATTTTACCCACCTCGGAAGGATGGAAGGCTGAGTCAACCCTGAGCCGGTGAGATTTGAACCGCTGAACCGCTGAACTGCTGATCTAGCAGTAGCCTGCAGTGCTGCATTTAACCACTGCGCCACCTCGGCTCCGTCCATCCCTATCTATCTATCTATCCATCTATCCATCCATCCATCCATATCTATCTATCTATCTATCTATCTGTCTGTCTATCTATCTATCTATCTATCTATCTATCTATCATCTATCTATCCATCCATCCATCCATCCATCCATCTATCTATCCATCCATCTATCCATCTATCCAGTCAGCCATCCATATCTATCTATCTATCTATCTATCTATCTATCTATCTATCTATCTATCTATCTATCTATCTATCTATCTATCTATCTATCTATCTATCTATCTACCTACCTACCTACCTACCTACCTACCTACCTACCTACCTACCTACCTACCCATCCATCCATCCATCCATCCATCCATCCATCCATCCATCCATCCATCCAATAGCAATAGCAGTAGACTTATATACCGCTTCATGGGGCTTTCAGCCCTCTCTAAGTGGTTTACAGAGAGTCAGCATATCGCCCCCAACAACAATCCGGGTCCTCATTTTACCCACCTTGGAAGGATGGAAGGCTGAGTCAACCTTGAGCCGGTGAGATTTGAACCGCTGAACTGCTGATCTAGCAGTCAGCTGAAGTAGCCTGCAGTGCTGCATTTAACCACTGCGCCACCTTGGCTCCAAATAATCAGGGAGGCGTCAGTGAAAATCCAGCCGGAAACCACCTGGGGATAGTAGCCCACCTTCACTCAGTTCTCTGAAAAACACGAAATTGTAGTTTGTACTGTAATTGGGAGTGGAGTCAGAGAGGCAGGCAGGGGCCACTCGTACCTGAGCCCATTCTTTTCTATTTATAAATAGACGGTTGCACGTTACGCAGAGCGAGTCTGTGAAACATTGAGAATCATATACCCGTCGCAATTGATCTCCTCCTGAATATATCTGGCACGGTGAAGATTTGCGCTGCATTCATGGGCTGGCATCCAGAGAGACCCTCCCTGTAGCATCCCTTGCCCCTCAACCCCCTCTGGCTCCTGGATGTCCCGTAGAGCCTCTTGTATCATGTCTGTTACACTAGGGAAGGAGGATGTGGGGGACAAGGGAGGCCGAGCGCTCTTTTTCCCTCTCCATTTGCTCAGGGCGAAGAAATAACAAAGGAGGAGATTGACATGCTAAGCGATGCTTGCACGAAACTGAAGGAACAAAAGAAATTGCTGACAAAGGAGAAGGAGGAACTGGAGGACCTGAAGGATGATGTGCAGGAATACAGCGAGGTGAGGCCGGAGGGGAGGGCAGGGGGCCGTTCTGAAGGAAAATGGGCGCCAGCCGTCAGTTGTGCCAGGGGGCTCCTATTCTAGGTCTCCCAGCTCTGATAGCGGGGAACAGAGATCACGCACAGCCCCAAGAGACTCCGGGTTTTGCTCGGTTATGAACGGCAGCTCTGGTGGCCTTTTTGCTCAAAATGCAGCCGCCTTCGTGTGTTTCTCTCAGTGCTTGTAGATCCACACCACAGGGCGGAGCAGAGTCACCGGCCCTATTGGCTCCCCTTCAGTCCTGGGCCTCGCCCCCTCGCTCAGCTCTGCCAGGCTGAGAGGCCGGCTGAGCATCTGCCACAGGCACAAACAGCGCCTTGCGTCTTCGGAGGACTGAGAGGGCCCCAGTGGCTCTCCTCTCCCCCTCCCCTCTTCAGTATCCAAAGGTTTATGGTCGCCTCTTCCGTCCTTAGGATGTGCAAGAAATCCAGGAACTAACTAAGAGTGGACCAGAAGAAATAGTGGAAGAATCCAAAGCCAGCAAGAGGCTGACTAAAAGAGTGAACCGGATGATCGGGCAGATCGATCGAATCATTCAGGAGTTGGAGACAGACCAAAAACCCCTCGGAGAAGAGCCGGGCGGGGGTCCCATTGGGTGAGTGGTTGGGAGTGCGGCCGAGGGAGGTGAGTTTTCATCCTCGCAGTCCGTTCAAGGAAGGGTCTTTGTTTCGTTGACCAGGCTTTGAGGAACAAAACATAGGTTGCCCTCGTCTCGGAGGGGCTCCTGCTTCCCTCCTTTCCAAATCCAGGTGGCAAATAAATGGGATTCCCACCGGAAGGAGCGAGATGGGCGGGTTGTACAAAGGCTCTGACTCTCGGAAGTAACCGCTTGCTTCACTACAGGCTGCGTTTCCCATTTAGGGAGAACCTCATCAGCATACAGGATCTTATTAACGTGATGAAGCAGCTCCAGGAAATCCCCGAAGGGAAACTCAACAAGCTGGCGGAGGCCCTGGATGAGAATAAGGACGGCAAGATCAACATAGATGACGTGGTCAAGGTGAGCCCACTGAGCAGAGGGTCTGCCTGCGAATCGGGGGGGGGGAGGGCTGCCTTGGTGGTCCTGGGAGCCCAGCAGAAGCTTCCCTCAGCCGACTTTGGACCACACCGAACTTTATGCTGGGGTGTGTCCCGAGTTGTGCCTGCGTAGTGTAACGTGGCAGCGTGGATCCCTTCAGCTGTGCGGATCTCAGTTCCTAGAAATATTTATGATTAAGGATGAAGGCTTCCTGTAAGGAGAAAAGCCGGTGCTCCTGTGTGTTTGTCCGAGAAATAACAATATCCATTCATGGGAAGCGCCTGTTTCTTTTGGAAAACGCCTTTTGACATTCTTAAACGGTGGCGTTTTCTGTTACTTTGTGCTTGAGAAAGGCAGAATTTGGGAACAAACTTGCTGCTTAAGGCACTTGGTTCGTACTTTCGTATTCAAGCTTTTCAGAAATATTTAGGAAGTAAACCGAAGCGGCCCACGTTATAATCCTCGCCTTTTCAAATGCTTGCCTAGGTGATCGAACTGATTGACAAGGAGGACATCGATATCTCCACCAAGCAAGTAGCAGAGATCGTGTCGCTGCTGCACAAGGAAGAAAAAGTGGAAGAGATGGAGAAGACGAAAGAAAGCGCAGAGAAGGAAGCTGCGGAGCTGAAGAACTAGCCTCAGCGGTTCAACGCTTCTTCCTCCTCCTCCTCCTGTGCAGCTGAGTCAGCACTTAGCAGTGGTGAGATGAAGCACCCGGGTATTTTCCCAACTAATCAAAGATAACGTAATTTTTGGGCCCCAGGGAGACAAGGGACCATTCCGTGCAGTGGAAGGGGCCTTGGGTCTTCTAAGAAACCAGCCCACCTTCTGCCGTGAGCTGGGTCCTTTTCTCCTGGTGTGTGGATTCAGCCCCTTTGTCTGCCGGTTGTGCTCTAAATCAGAAAATTCTTTGCAGTGCACAAGGAATCACTACTCCTTTTTAAACTATGTTACTTTTGCTTGTCATGGAGATAATAACGTTCTTCTTAAAAGTGAAAATCTCTACCGCAAAAATCTCCATACTGAAACCACTCAAAAATGGCTAAACCCAGGTGAAATTTGGTTTCTGAAAGTTTGGTAATTATTTTATGTTAAGACGTGTAGAATTGCACTGCAACCATAATTTAAAAAACAAAAACAAAAACCACCTCGAACATTTTTATTTTATTTGGCTTGGTTGATTTCTCAGTGTTAAAAAAAAGAGAAAAAGGTATTGCGCTATTTAACCCTCAATACAGACCATTTTAGAAAGGGTTGGAAGTCTCTCATCCCTCTATAATCCCATTAATCTTTCTCTCAGTTTTATCCATTGATCCAGTTTCACTCATGTATAATCTGGACTCCCAGAGTTTGCAGACCAGGCATCAATTGGCTACGAGGCAACTTTGAAATTGTGTAAAAGGAAAAAAAAAGGCCTACCAAATCACTGTTTATATAATAGGTGTACTTTAATCAGGAGATATTTTCTTTTCACCTTGGGTATGAAATAACTAATTCAACGTACTGGAAATATCATAAACATTGCCTATATAATCATGACCATTGAAGGCTGCTCATAAGTGTCTGCCTTAGTTCGCTTTTGATCTAGTCGGTTCTGCTGGTAGTTGCGCTAGGCAGAGTTTCTTAAGCGGCCTTTTAAAGCCTTTAGTGTGTCTGTGTGTGGTGGTGGTGGGGGGTTATGTTTTTCTGACCGGTGGAGGGGATTCCAAGTCTGTGGCCAGAAATGGAGGCTGATGAAATTGGCCGTGTTGAGCCTGAACGATTCCGTCTTCAATTCTGACGCTTGGGTTTTCTCAGGGTTCAGAATCGGCATTTGCATTGCCTGCCTTTTGTTGAGTTGCAAGACGAATCAACACCCCTGGTTTGATTTCTGAATGAATAGAAAATGTATTTCAGACCCCAGTTTGGAGGGATTGAAATTGCAAACCTTGGCCCTTCATAGATTTGTCCCTGTTTTCTAGCTGCCGCCTTAGTGCTGCTGATAGGCAGGAGGGAAACTTAGCCCATTTATTCTACACGCTCCTCTTCCCGTTGTGATAGGTGTTGGTTTTATGGGGACGTCACCGAAGCAGCCTCTGGTGACATGAGAAGTTCCTTTAAATACGTTTCCTTGTGTGAGGAGGAGGAGGAGGAGGGGGGGTGTCTGCAGCTGGATTTGGATCAAGGGGAAAACCTTCCCTAGCAACTTAAAAATCCCTGGAGGAGAGCAGCCTTCTTCACGGCAGGTGGGAAGGGGCGTCCTTGTTTATTGCCCGTTTATTCCTGTGACCAATTAGCGAAAGGGAGCACAACTGTCCTGTCTACCCCAGTGCCCACTTTGGATCCAAGAGGAAACCCCTGTTTGAAGGCAGAAGGAACGGTTGAGCCTTCTTACAGCTGCACTTCACACATTACGTCAGGTTGCAGCGGCTACATGATGCTATAAAGTACATTGGTCAAACCTGGGCACTTGCTGTTTGTTGCGGAGGATGTGGGAAGCCACACCCAAGCTAAACACAGCTCTTGGGAACAGTTGTGTGCATGCACAACTTCCAGAGGCATTGCAGGGATTACGTTCGTAATGGAGATACTAAGATTTCTGTGGTCTGGTGCTCACCTTGTGTGTAAGTTGATCTCTCTCCTGAAGGAATCCATGGGTGATCCCTCTCCATTCCCCGTTTCCTTTCTAGCTCCGCATTGCTACCAGCTTCCTTTGTCCAAACTGTGGCTGGTCATGTAGCCAGGAATGCAGTGAGGAGCTCTCATTTTGTGTAGTCGTTTTTGCAGATGGTTGTGCGTTCGGAGGGGCAACTGAACACAAGGTGATGGGAGATGGGAGCTACCCCACCTGCCCTTTGGCCATGATGGCGTTAGTAACCCAGTTAATCTTTTGGAAAAGAGAAGGGAGCAGCTGCAACTCACATATGTCACCCTTAGTTGCTCACAAGCGTGACCTTCAGAGAAGATTTGGGATCTATTTACGATGGTCTTGAGGGGGGAGAAGAAGACTTGCAGGCCCCTTTTCTGTCCTCTGGGGTGACTTTCAGTGCCTTTACCAGCGATGGGAATGTCCTCCTCCCATCGTGAAGAGAGAGAGGCAGAGAAGTCGGCTTCTCAACATGGTCACCTTGGTCCTAGATCAGAGGGCTCCCTCCGGCTGGCTTCTCTTGCATTCTAGCATCCGTAGCTTTAGCAGCAGATCTGAGCAAAGAACTTTTGTAGCTGATGGCCCATATCTTTTTTTTTAAAAACAGGGGAGCAAGTGGTGGGCTTCTTGTTTCACACATAGAAATTGCCAGAATTCTGTTTAAAACTTGAAAAAATCCAGTCTCAGCATCAATTCTGCTGACAGTTTCCATGAATTAACCTCCTGTCTCGATATAACACAGCTTTCTGCCTTTGTTTAGGACACAGAAAGGACAATGGATGCATAATCCTCAACTTTCTGTATTTATGGATCCATAAATTGGTGTTAGGAAAATATGCATACTATTAGGGAAACTATTTGCACTTTGTACATGTGTATAGTCTCACACACACATCTTTCTGGTGGATAAGGGTAAATATCAGTTGGATTTAAATGCAAAATTGTTGTACAGGATAAGGGAGCTGAAGGCATAAAAGAGGAAAGAGAGGTTGTGTTTTCAATAAACATTAATTTTCAGAAATAAAGTCTGAGAAGCGGTAACTGGTAACAATCTTCAGATGCAGAATATTAAACGTTTGATATTCATATTTCATATGGCAAAGAGCATTTACAAGCCTTCCCCCCCCTCCCTTTATTTCTGAAAATAATTGCGTTTATTTCTGTCCAGAACGCAGAGGGTTGTTTTGGCCCCGGGGTTGGCCATATTTTGATGTAGACCGTTGTGTTGATAGGCACAGTTTCCTTAGGTTGTTTTGCATAACTGGTTGAATCCAGCCGTTCAAAGCTCTTTGGGTCACTCCAGTGTCCCCCAAGAAGTCCAGGGATTTGGGGGCTGCAGACTAAGGTTCCGCCTTCCCTCCCTCCCCACAGATTTCTGCATCCAAACTGTTGCCTTCCATCTGTAGCTTCCGTTTTGCCAGCAAGCTGGAGGGGTTCACTTTCTCCCTTTCGGAGTCTGGAGCTGGAATTAGGCCTTTCAGAGCCCCCACCACCTCCCTCCCTCCCTCCGGGGAAGTCTTAGATCCATAGGCTTCCATAGGCTCCCTTCCCTGGCTGTTAAAATGCTCCCAAGGGCTGATCAGATGTTCTCCCGGTGCAGTGTGTGGTTCCATAAATATTCAAGGATGTCCTAGGAAAAACAACTGCTGAGTGAATTTTGTGATTAAAAAAAAAAAGGTTAAGAAATCACGGGGCAAATATGCTCCTTTTAAAGGTGCAACCGCTTTTTTCAATGAATTTTTTTTTAAGAAAAAGCATAGGATCAGAAAGCCAGATTTGAATCCTCCCTTGCCGAGAGAGAGAGAGAGAGAGGCTGGACTCTTTGGCTTCAATGAGCGAACCTTCAAGCTAAGAAAGGCCCTCTGAGTTTTTTTGAGAGTGGATCCTCCCCCCCCCCCCCCCCCCGCAGCCCTAGAAGGAAACTGAGGCAAGGGCTGTGTGTGTAAAACAGCTGTTCAGCCCCAGAGGGCTAAGGATCCAGTCAGGTGGGCCCTTCTACACTCCACTCGATACTGGGAGGGGCAGTATTGTTCCTCTGTCGAGATTTGAAATGGCAAATCAGCGATTTTTAAAAATACCTTAGCTGGCAATCCAGGCTTATAGATCCTCTCCTGTAGTAGCAGAGAAATTTCATGCTGTTTCCTAGATTGTTTAACAATTGGCACGAGGCAAAACCACCCTTGTTTTTTTCTAGAAGGGAAATTGGATTCTCTGTGGAAAAGAGCTTTGAACCATCACCAGTTATATAAGATCTGAGTTGAAAGACATTTCAGTGTGTGATGCTAGTGGTGCTTTGTGTTCAATATGTATAAAATCCTTTTTATCTTTCTAAGCTTAAATTATTATATAAAATACCACGTCATTAAAGAAAATAGACCATATCCCCTCTTTTACTGTCGATTATTTATGAATAATATCTTACATCATCAACCTGTCGATATTGATCATGTGAACCGAAAGACAGTACTTCTTGATGTACAGCAAAATAAAAAATGATTGAAACTTTTGATGCTTGTTTGCCTTTGACTCCATTGGAATTGGGGGGGGGGACTTGTTCTCTTTGAAGGTGTTGCTGCTTTAAGCTGCTTTTTAGCAATTGAACAATTCATTGAAGCTTAGCTGGTACACGGGTGATAGAATTATTAGCAAATGCAGAGTACTAACTCAGAATTGGTGATTTTACTCAGCAGATGCCCCTTTTTCAGAATGTTTCTCTATATTCACCGTCTCCAGCTATTAAGCACTGGAGCCGAGGTGGCGCAGTGGTTAAATGCAGCACTGCAGGCTACTTCAGCTGAATGCAGTTCTGCAGTTCGGCTGTTCAAATCTCACCGGCTTAGGGTTGACTCAGCCTTCCATCCTTCCGAGGTGGGTAAAATGAGGACCCGGATTGTTGTTGGGGGCGATATGCCGACTCTGTAAACCACTTAGAGAGGGCTGAAAGCCCTATGAAGCGGTATATAAGTCTAACTGCTATTGCTATTGCTATTAAATCTATGATTGGATGGTTGTGGTTGGTCCTTTGGGTGACTTAGAAAACCCCAAAATAGTCAATTTCTTTCTCTCCCAAACAAATTCTTGCTGCTTTTTCTTTAAAAAAAAATATATCTAGATTTTGGGCCAAGAAGTTGATCATCTTTTTAATCAGGTCCCTGAAATTGGACGTCCCTTTATCCAGGATGATATAAGGTCTCCGGCCTTGCCCAGCGGGTTGGACTAGAAGACCTCCAAAGCCCCTTCCAGCCCTAGGATTGTTATGTTTTCTTTGTTTTCTTAAGATGACCTGATGGTTTTGCGTTGCTCTGGGCTTCACGCACGGAGCCTTTATGCCTTCCTTGCTCTCCTGGTTGTGAGTCTCCCACAAACACCCCGGATCTCCGCGTGGGAGGTGCCGTGGGCCCCGAGGGCAGGGAGCAGCCTGATGGCATTCCTTGGGTGCATCATGCTTTCATTGCAACAGGCCTCTTCACAACTAACACCCAGCCAATGCAAACACAGAACTTCAAAGCCTCCGTTGACAACGCACTGAGTTACCCTTCAACATTTTGGGGGTGAGCCAAAGGTTAATAGGTACAAATGACACCAACAACTAACAGTGGTGGGTGTGGAAGGCGTTTGTTATTGGGTAGCTCCTAGTAGGGGTGAAGAGCTTGGGCTGGCTTTGCTGACCTCACTTCCATCTCACTGGGGGAGCCCAGGAAGAGACCCCCGGAGGGAGGACGATGTCCTGAAATAAGGAAGCGGCTGATCCCTTTCTCAACGTCCGGATGAACGCAGGCCAGAGAAGGTCAGCGGGAAAGAGATGGAAAGGGAAAGCTTAATACTTTATGCCATTCACCTCGTTACGTGACATATGAGATTGCTTAGTGGAGCAAGTAATTCTCCCCGTTTTTTAAATTACTATTTTTCTTTTTAATTGTTTTTAGCAGATACATTATGCTCTTTATTTAGTTGTGTGGTGAGCAGGTTGTCCGTAGTTACATCCAAGCAAGGTGGGCAGTTAAATAAATTAAACAAACAAATGGCGCAAGATCATGGTTTAATAAATTTAAACGATAAATTTGCCAAGGGCAGGGAGCACTCGCAGAATTGCACCTACCTACGCTTGGCCGTCTTCTTGCAATTCAACACTTATCATTTCTCAGGACCCCGGAAGGAGGCCTTCTCCGCGGCAGCTTTCTGGCACCCGGATGATGCCCACTTCTGCTGGCATTTGGAAGCCCCCCGAAGACCTGGCCTTCATCTAGGCCAGTGTTTCTCAACCTTAGCAGCTTGAAGATGTCTGGACTTCAACTCCCAGGTTAACAACACTTAGCGTCTAGTCCAGTGTTTCTCAACCTTGGCAACTTGAAGATGTCCGGACTTCAACTCCCAGGTTAACAACACTTAGCGTCTAGTCCAGTGTTTCTCAACCTTGGCAACTTGAAGATGTCCGGACTTCAACTCCCAGAATTCCCCAGCCAGCGAATGCTGGCTGGGGAATTCTGGGAGTTGAAGTCCAGACATCTTCAAGTTGCTAAGGTTGGGAAACACTGGTCTAGGCCATCCCCGCTTCAAACTTGGCAACTGTGAGGTTTGTGTGCTTAAATGCTGCCTGGAGAATTCTGGGAGTTGAGGTCCACAAGTCTTAAAGTTGCAGAGTTTGGAGACCCCTGATCTAGGCCAAGCGGCGACAACTACGACCCGTGGCCTTCAAGAGTCGTCCATCTCTCATCTGGGCCTTTGGGCAGGGCGGGCGAGACCCCTGCATTGGCCACCTCCCCTTTCCCCTTGGATTGAGGGTATTGCGATTCCTCTGGTGGTCGGGAGCCGCCTCCATTCTTGCTTTGCTAGCTTTCAAAATGAAAAGCGTAGTTGGCCTCCTGGGGAAAATGCTTATTATTTTTGTCCAAGTGGAGAGCCGAAGGCCCAGTTGGTGAGAATTTCCGAGTCAACCTTTTGAAACCGCAGCTAAGGTGGGTGCTGCTTGAAGCCAGGGCCCCTTTGTGCTCGCAGGACGCAATCAGGGATCTCACTTCCAGCCAGGATGTCACAGAAGGCGACGCTGATCTGAGATGGGAAGGACCAAGTAGGACCATCATCACCCAGCCAGCTGCCATGGAGGACGAGGATCTGGATCTGGCCACTTCTAATCCAGCACAATCTCAATCGCCGCATCCTACTGGCTGTTTTGTGATCCACAAACGATACACACACTCTTTGAACTCTTGTTAATTTTTCGTTGTGTTGTTCGGTTGCGATAACGCATCCTGTGCGCGGCTAGAAGCCAACACGCCTGAGAAACCTCCCACTAGGTGGCGCTGCAGGATTACAAGAGGCCACTGAGTTGGTTCTTGTGTTGATGAGGCTGAAGGTTCTGGCATCCCTGATTCCCTTTGGAGCCTTAAAGGGATCGGCTGCCCAAAGGATCACTTGATCTCCTTCCTCTGATGATCCTCTCGGGTCTCAGGAATGACCACCTCCAACCCTGAATGGGGAAGGGGCAGGGGAGAAAAAAAACACAACCCTGATTTTTGTTGTATCAGGGGAGCAAATGTTGAGTTGGACAGAGGTGGAAACACTCCAGCTGTCCTTGGGGCCTCTGTGTATGTGTGCAGAGGGAGTTGCGTAGGAGAAGGCATTGCATAAAAGGCTGCGGCGTGTGTGGGTGTGTGACCAGAGGGATCTCAAAAAGACTATTTGACAGAGAGATCCCTTGGCCCTGCACGAGAGTGACATTTGACAGAGAATTCTTTGGGAAGAATTCAGTCCTTAAGTCTCTGCCTCTCTCTCACTTTCTGTTTCTCTCCTTCCCTCTCTCTTGTTCTCTCTCTCTCTCTCTCTCCATTTGTTTCTCTTTCTCTTTCTTTCTGTCTCTCTCACACTTTCTGTTTCTCTCCCTCCCTCTCTCTTGTTCTCTCTCTCTCTCTCTCTCCATTTGTTTCTCTTTCTCTTTCTTTCTGTCTCTCTCACACTTTCTGTTTCTCTCCCTCCCTCTCTCTTGTTCTCTCTCTCTCTCTCTCCATTTGTTTCTCTTTCTCTTTCTTTCTGTCTCTCTCACACTTTCTGTTTCTCTCCCTCCCTCTCTCTTGTTCTCTCTCTCTCTCTCTCCATTTGTTTCTCTTTCTCTTTCTTTCTGTCTCTCTCACACTTTCGGTTTCTCTCCTTCCCTCTCTCTTGTTCTCTCTCTCTCTCTCTCTCTCTCCATTTGTTTCTCTTTCTCTTTCTTTCTGTCTCTCTCACACTTTCTGTTTCTCTCCTTCCCTCTCTCTTGTTCTCTCTCTCTCTCTCTCTCCATTTGTTTCTCTTTCTCTTTCTTTCTGTCTCTCTCACACTTTCGGTTTCTCTCCCTCCCTCTCTCTTGTTCTCTCTCTCTCTCTCTCCATTTGTTTCTCTTTCTCTTTCTTTCTGTCTCTCTCACACTTTCTGTTTCTCTCCTTCCCTCTCTCTTGTTCTCTCTCTCTCTCTCTCCATTTGTTTCTCTTTCTCTTTCTTTCTGTCTCTCTCACACTTTCGGTTTCTCTCCCTCCCTCTCTCTTGTTCTCTCTCTCTCTCTCTCCATTTGTTTCTCTTTCTCTTTCTTTCTGTCTCTCTCACACTTTCGGTTTCTCTCCTTCCCTCTCTCTTGTTCTCTCTCTCTCTCTCTCTCTCCATTTGTTTCTCTTTCTCTTTCTTTCTGTCTCTCTCACACTTTCTGTTTCTCTCCTTCCCTCTCTCTTGTTCTCTCTCTCTCTCTCTCTCCATTTGTTTCTCTTTCTCTTTCTTTCTGTCTCTCTCACACTTTCGGTTTCTCTCCCTCCCTCTCTCTTGTTCTCTCTCTCTCTCTCCATTTGTTTCTCTTTCTCTTTCTTTCTGTCTCTCTCACACTTTCTGTTTCTCTCCTTCCCTCTCTCTTGTTCTCTCTCTCTCTCTCTCCATTTGTTTCTCTTTCTCTTTCTTTCTGTCTCTCTCACACTTTCGGTTTCTCTCCCTCCCTCTCTCTTGTTCTCTCTCTCTCTCCATCTGTTTCTTTTTTCCCTTTCTGTCTCTCACATTTTCTGTTTCTCTCCCTCCCTCTCTCTTTCTCTCTCTCTCCATTTGTTTCTTTCTCTTTTTCTGTCTCTTACACTTTCTGTTTCTCCCTCTCCCTCTCTCTTGTTCTCTCTCTCTCTCTCCATCTGTTTCTTTTTTCTCTTTCTGTCTCTCACATTTTCTGTTTCTCTCCCTCTCTCTTGTTTCTCTCTCTCTCCGTTTCTCTCTTTCTCTTTTTCTTTCTGTCTCTCTCACACCTGTTTCTCTCTTTCTGTCTCTCCATCTGTTTCTCTTTTTTTCTTTCTCTCTGTCTCCCTCACGCTTTGTTTCTCTCTCCCTCCCTCCCTCCTTGGCAGAATTGAATCCTGTCCCCTTCCTTCCTCCAGACCCAATGCTCACGGAAAGAAATGAAATTGCAAATTAATCTCATCTGCTTTTAACACTAGCTATGAACCACCGGAGAGCCAGCCTAAACCACTACGAGGCAGTTTCAAACTCTTGGCGCTTTAGAAAAGTCACTTTTCTGAAAAAGCCAAGCAAGTGGGGGGGTGGGGGGGGGTGAAGATCTCGGGCTTTGCCATATAATCGTTTCAAGCGGACCACCCACCCACACAAACTCACCCACAATTACACAGCGGGACCAGGAAAGGAAAACGAAAGGGGAGCTTTGCGAGGTAAAAGAGACACATCCCAGCGCTTAAAAGGAAGAACCTGCCCTCCGACTCCTTCCCGGCCATCAAAAGCCTCCGGATGCTTTGAGAGCCTCTGCGCTACGGTTAAAAGTACACAGGTGGAGCCTTGGGGTGCAAATGAAAACAAAATGCTGGGCCACAGGCTCTGTGCATCGCCTGAAGGGCTTTATGCGGGTGAACGGAGCCATCTTGACTCCCCGGTGATCCCCTGGCTTAAAGGAGGCAGGAGACGGGCCTTCGGGCTTGAGAGGTAGCTCTGCCAATTGATGGCTCAGGCTGACCTCAAGGTCCCAAGATACTTACGGAGGAAAGTTTGTCAACCGTGGCAACTTTTAAGATGGGTGGACTTCAACTCCCCAGCCAGCCAATTCTGGGAGTTGAAGTCCACCCATCTTAAAGTTGACAAGGGAGAGTAAGGAAGATGCCCTTGATGGAAGAATGGATGATCTCTTACACTCCTGACTCTCTAAAACTGGCTTCCATACGGTCAGTTTCAGCCACGGATCTGATGCCGTCCTTCCATCCTTCTGTTTTGCCATCACAGTCCAGATACATTTGCTCCCCTAGTCACAACATCTGGCTGATCTTATCTGGATTCAGGGCCATCCTTGGTCGGGAGACGACCAAGATCCTCTAGGAAAAAACCTAGCGACTGGCCCAAGCTCTCTTTCATGCCTCCCTGCTAGCACTGATGATGTTACCTAGTTGGATCATGAAACGTCTGCAAGGAAACACCCAAGGACCCCATAGTCGTTGTCCTCCTCCTTCCCCTCCTCTTCTTCCTCCTCCTTCCTCCTGTCTTGAAACCTTTCTCTTCCAGCACTGATGATGTTCCCTAGTTGGACCATGAAACGTCTGCAATGAAACCCCCAAACTCAGAGAGCACCAAGGACCCCACAGTTCAACCCTCAGCTGCCCATATTCTCTCTCACAGGCAGGAGGGTGTTTGCACAAGTGAGAAAAGATGCAAGGCAGCCTCTGGGGAAGCCCTGCCACACTCCTTATGTGTGCAGTGTGCGCGTGTGTGGCAGATCATCTTAGTGGGTGTTCCAAAACAGCCTGCCTTTAACAGCCCCGGCCCCAGAATGCAGAGAGACCAGCGGCTGCCTTTTAAAACACGCCATGTCAGAATGCAGGAAGCTGGTTTTCCCTCTGGCACACATGCGCCTTTGTGCTCAAAATATGGCCCCCTCCTCCCCCTCCCCTGCAGATGACAAGGAATCCGCAGCTCCACCGTGGAGGCTACCTCAACCACGGTGGAGGTGCTTCTTAGGAGGCTCCTGTCTCCTAGCCAAACCTCACACAGGACGAGGAGAGGAAGAAAGAAAATACACTTCTTTGCCTCTCTCTCACCCAGATCCCGGCGAAAAAGCTCCCCGGGGGCCACGCAGGTTGATTGACACTGTTGGGGGGGGGGGTGAAGCAGCCACGTTTTTTGTTTCTATTCCTGAAAGTGAATAAATTAGTACACGGGGAGGTCTAAAAGGTTCAGAAGATTTTGGATGCCTCTTTTTGTAGAAATCAGAGGCTCCCAGTTTCCAGATACTTGAAAAAGGCCGGGATGAAACTTGGCATGGGCTTCATTTCCCCAACACACGGGAGGTTCATGCTCACATTTGGGGGATATTTTGAAATAGCAGTTAGCAGTTAGACTTATATGCCGCTTCATAGGGCTTTCAGCCCTCTCTAAGCGGTTTACAGAGTCAGCATGTCGCCCCCAACAACAACAATCCGGGTCCTCATTTCACCCACCTCGGAAGGATGGAAGGCTGAGTCAACCTTGAGCCGGTGAGATTTGAACTGCTGAACTGCAGAACTGCAGTCAGCTGAAGTGGCCTGCAGTACTGCACCCTAACCACTGCGCCACCTCGGCTCTAGATAGATAGATAGATAGATAGATAGATAGATAGATAGATAGGTAGGTAGGTAGGTAGGTAGGTAGGTAGGTAGGTAGGTAGGTAGGTAGGTAGATAGATAGATAGACAGATAGATAGATAGGTAGATGGATAGATAGATAGGTAGATGGATAGATAGATAGATAGATAGATAGATAGATAGATAGATAGATAGATAGATGATAGATAGGTAGGTAGGTAGGTAGGTAGGTAGGTAGATAGATAGGTAGATGGATAGATAGATAGATAGATAGATAGATGATAGGTAGGTAGGTAGGTAGGTAGGTAGATAGGTAGGTAGATAGATAGATAGGTAGATGGATAGATAGATAGGTAGATGGATAGATAGATAGATAGATAGATAGATAGATAGATAGATAGATAGATAGATAGATAGATAGATGGATAGATGGATAGATAGATGGATGATGATAGATAAAGATGAATGAATAAATGAATGATAGACAGACAGACAGACATAGATCAATAGGATGATAGATAGATAGATAGATATCAGTCCTCTCTAAGCGGTTTACAGAGTCAGCATATTGCCCCCAACAACAATCCTCATTTTACCCACCTCGGAAGGATGGAAGGCTGAGTCAACCCTGAGCCGGTGAGATTAGAGCCACTGAACTGCAGATAACAGTCAGCTGAAGTGGCCTGCAGTGCTGCACCCTAACCACTGCGCCACCTTCACAGGCTGGGCAGAGAATACGGAGGTCTCAGCCTTGGGCTCTGATGGAGGCTGCAATGGGGGGGTTGGGGGGGCTACGATGTGCGTGACTCAGTTACACAATTCCGGTGAGGCTCCTTGAGAGGCTGGTCCCCCTCTCCCAGCCAACCATCACGCCGGAGGCTGTGAGCAACGTGGAAGGAAGACGCTCTTCGGCTCTGGGAGATAAAGGCCGGAGGTCCGTCTAAAACAGTGCTGGACAACTGGGTGCTTTTCACTCGTGCTGGAACAACAAACTCCATAATCCTGAGCTCGAATGGCCACCGAAGATGCTGGTGATGAAAGGCAGCAAGCAGGGACAGTTGCTTTAGGCCCTTCTCTTCTTCTGGCTGATGTGGTTGATCAGTGGCTTCCCAGGGAAACGTTGAACCCTGTTCAGCCCCTCTTCCCCCCCTGACAAATACAGAAAAGTGGGGCGTGTTTTTTCCAAAGCTTTGAGGTTTCAGGCTGAATCTCTGGGAATCCTCTGAGGCTCCATCCCTGGGGTGGTGGAGCTTCTGCAGCCGGGGCCTATAGAGCAGTGTTTCTCAACCTTGACAACTTGAAGTCCTGTGGACTTCAACTCCCAGAATCCCCCAGCCAGCATAGCTGGCTGGGGAATTCTGGGAGTTGAAGTCCACAGGACTTCAAGTTGCCAAGGTTGAGAAACACTGCTATAGAGATTTCCCCCTTTGATGATTCTATGTGTGGAGCAAAGTTGTCTGGACAAGAGAAAGTTCCTCTTGCGCAGAGGAGTCCAAGCCCAGGATTCCCACTAGCTGCCCACTAGCTGTGACCCGTCAAAAGCGCGGAGGACAAAATCGCGCTCGACGAAAGCGCGCATGTGACGTCATCACAGCGCGACGAAAAAAATTAAAAATTGAAATTAAATTAAAATTAAAGCAAGCCGATTCATATAAAGGTAAGGGTTAGGGTTAGGGTTAGGGTTAGGTTAAGGGTTAGGGTTAGGTTTAGAGCGTTAGGGTTATGTTTAGCGTTAGGTTAAGGGTTAGCGTTAGGTTTAGCGTTACGTTAACGGTTAGGTTGAGGGTTAGATTTAGGGTTAGGTTTAGGGTTAGATTTAGGGTTAGGTTAAGGGTTAGGTTTTGGGGGGGTTAGGGTAAGGTTTTCGCTTTTTTTTTTTACATTTTTCGATCACACCGCGATGTTTTCGTCGCGCTGTGATGACGTCAAATGTGCGCTTTTGTCAAGCGCTATTTTGTCCTCCGCGGTTTTGTGGTGGAACCCCCACTAGCAGAGTCTGGGCCAGCCTTCCTGGGAGAGGCCAAGGCAGCCTCAGGATCCCCAGACGGAAGAGGTTTCACCATCAAAGGGTTTCACCGGCAGAGGAAATATCCTCTGGGTTCTGGCTGGTTCCTCTGTGTGACGCAGCCCACCCAGCCCCAGATTTACATTGGGGTGACTCTCAGGAGAATACGCCTTCTGCTTCAGAAGAAGACTCCCCCCCCCACCCTTGGTGGAACCTCCTTTGGTCTCTGAGCTCCTGAAAGGGGGGCGGGATTTGCAATGGCTCTGCTCTCTTGCCTCACCTTGCTTCGCTCGCTCTGCTAATTTAGCATCTCTTCCAGTTCAGAGGGAATCTCATTGAGGGGGAGTGGGGGGGGGGCAGGAGAGAACCAGCCTGACCCATGTGGAGATCTCCCTGGCTTGATGGACCTCCCCGCCTTGTCTCTTTCCAACAGTAACTTCCGTTTCCTTCCACCTTGGCTGCACCCAGTGGATCCCCCCACAGCCCTCCGTGGTGTAGCAGGACATCCAAGGAGTTGCAGAGAAAGACTCTGTGAATTCTCAGTTCCCTTCCAAATTTCTCTGGCCATCCCTCCCCCACCCCATTGCCCCCATCAGATCCTGCTTCTGCCCCCCCCTTGCAAAGAACCGACTGGGGGTTCTTGCCTCTTTTTCTATGTCAGGATGAGAAGGGGAGCAGGTCTGAATGTCTGTCATCAAAGGAAGCGGTGGGAGGGCAGGTACTCCTTCAGCCCCATTCCTAGCTCGATTTCACCCCACAGACTTCAGCCTTTCCTCACGGCTGGGACAAGGCGGTCTCCTGGCTGGAGCGGGAGCCGTTATGAAAGGACCCCAGTGTGTGTGCCGATGAAAGGTGTATTGTGTTGTAAGAGACGTGGGCCTATTCCAGGAGCAGCTTACGGGTACAGAGTCAGACCAAGGGAAGAGTCCCCCTCTTGGGCGAAGCACATCTGGAAGGGATCCCAAGGCACCTTGAAGGATGATCATCCTTGTAACCCTTGTAGATAATAACGGAATCGTTTTGGGAAACCGTCCTGCTTTGCACTGCAGTCACAGGTACGGGTTGTTTTGGAAAACGTCTGTGAATCGTAAGACGTGCTCGCTTGTCACTGGCTTAAGGGTCCATGGCAGAATTAGAATCCTGGTGGCCAGTTGTCCCTTGGATGAAGTGTGGACGCAGCTACTTCAGGGTGGGTTGAATCCTGGCCATATATATCAACCCCAAGGCTGATGGGTGAGAAAAATCTGAGGCTGGAACGAGAAGCACCGTGGTCCAACTTTGATGCAGACACCAGAGGATGTCCATCTGTGGCATCTTTAAGACTTGTGGACTTTGGGGAAGAGCCAACGTCACAACGATATGGACGTGGGGTCTCGATGCTCCAAGGCCGCAGCCAATACTTTTGCCGCTGGGTGGTCCAATTGGACCTAAACCGTCCCGCAGAGATGGTGAACAGGAAGAAGATGTCTTGCTGATCTCAGGGACATTACAAAGTCCCTGATGGATCCGAGAGAAGTTCTTCAAGCCGGCAACAAAAAAATCCAGCCATTAGGCTGATGAAGTCGGGGTGGCTCCAAAATGGAAGGATACGGAAAGAGAAAGTGTTTCCAGCTGGTGAGGAATTTTTGCCGTTTTAAAAGAGACTGCCTATACAAAACTTTAAGTTGATTTAAATTTGAGAACAGAAGAAATAAGCGGCGGAATTAAGCTTTGAATGGTTTTGGACAGTGGGCTATCTTGCTTTTTAAATGCTATGTTCATGGATGGAATTTATGCAAGCCTTTTAAAATGAATGGATTAAGTTTTCTTCTTCTATTTTTCTCTCTCTTTTATTATTATTCTTTGTAACCTATGGACTAAAATCCTACTTCTTCACTACTGTGGGTGTGACAACTCCCTGGGCCCTGAGACTTTCTATAGGACAAGTTTTATAAAAGCCCCCAAAGGCAGAACAAGAAGCAACGGATGGAAACTAATCAAGGAGAGAAGCAACCTGGAATTCAGGAGAAACTTCCCAACAGTGAGAACAATTAATCAGTGGAACGGCTTCCCTCCAGATGTTGTGGGTGCTCCAACACTAGAGGCTATTAGGAAGAAGAGACTGGACAACCATTTGTCTGAGATGGTCTCGGGTCTCTTGCTTGAGCAGGGGGTTGGACTAGAAGGCCTCTGAGGTCCCTTCCAGCTGCATTATTTTGTCACATGGCCTGCAAACGGCCAATCTAATCTTTAAGAGAAAAGTTTGCTTTTGGGATGGCATCCGACAACGTCTCCATCCTCTTCAGGAAGGGGTTGAGGCTGCTGCTGGTGTGTTTGTGGTGATTGTGGGGATTTCTAAAGGGCGGGAATGGGAAACAGGTCAATATCCCAACCTGGGAATTCAAAGCAGCCATGACGGGAATGGTCAGCTTACCTTCAGCCTTCTAGAGCTCTTTAAAACCTGTCCACTTTAAGACTTGTGGACTTCAACTCCCAGCATGGCTGGCTGAGGAATTCTGGGAGTTGAAGTCCACAAGTCTTAAAGTGGACAAGTTTGGGGGTCCTGTTTTAAAGAACAAAGATTGGCATTTTCCAAAGACAGCTTTCTACCAACTGGAACTTTGAGTCAATTGCACAAATCTGATTTTCTGCTTTGACAAGTATTTGGAGATATTTTTGGAAGAACTAAATCCGCCTTCAAGATAGACCGGAACTCAACTCATCTGTGTCTCTCAAATGCGCTGAGAGAGAGACTGAAAGTTTGGCATTTCAGACCCGACAGCTTAAATCCCTTTTCCTGCCTGGAAAATGCATCTGTTTACAGCTTGGTTTCCTTGGGAATAGGTTTTTCTCCCCAGAAGCTCTGGAGTCTCTTGTCAGAAACACTGAATTGCAGGGGCCCAGACGGAGCCCCCCGATAGGCTCCAACCAGGGTTAATTGCTCAGCTCAGTTTAATAATCCATATAGAACAACATGAAACAAAACCAAAGTGTCAATTTCTTCACAGTTGCAACCCGGACATTCATTTGGGAAGGTTGTTTAAGCCAGTGTTTTTCAACCTTGGCAACTTGAAGATGTCCGGACTTCAACTCCCAGAATTCCCCAGCCAGCATTCGCTGGCTGGGGAATTCTGGGAGTTGAAGTCCGGACATCTTCAAGTTGCCAAGGTTGAAAAACACTGGTTTAAGCAGTCGGGCTCTCTTTCCAATATCAACATCAAATGTGCAAGATTAAGATTCATCTTAAAAAATAAATGGAGGAGCTAAAAATAAAACTGCTTTTAGCAATGCCTTTAGTCCTGCATTGAGCAACGAACATGCAACGCCTCCTATATTGTATGTTTCCATTCTACAATAAAGTATTCTAAATTACAGAACGTCCTGTATATTCTATCCAGTGGATGGTTGCAAAAGCAAACTCTCAAAACCTTTACCGACCACAATGCAAAGTATATCCAACAGGGGGCGCTCACACAACTTTCTTACAAACTACCCAGGGTCCTATCCTTTTAAAAAAATAATAATACTGTAAATAAATTGTGGATAACTTTTTAAAGTGCCGGATTTTAGGTGCTCCAGGTAGAATTTGAGGCCATGGCATTTGAGTATTGATTTTTCCACCCACCCACCCCGCTGCTCTCATTGGATCAGAGAAAGGGAGAAATCTTGGCTCAGGGCAGGAATTCAGCCTCCTCCACTGATAACCTTCATTTGAAAGGTCTGCGGCCTCTCCAAGCAGCCGGTGTGAAGGCCGAAGAGCTCTGAGCATGAAGGTCCTTTTTCCCCCGAGGCCCCTTTCTCATCCTTTGAAAACTCTTCTTTCTTCTTATGTATCCTGGAAGAAAAACTGAACTCTTCCCATCTGTTTCCAAGCACAATTTCCGGGTTTGCGTTTTCCTGACCTGCTCTGGGCTGGAGGAGGAAGAAGATGCAGTGAGGGGTTTGGGCCCCAGCACAGCTCTCGCTCTGCCACTGGGGTCCTCGGGAGATGGAGTCTGTGCAAAGGACTCTAGGAAGACCCACGGAGACCTCCAGAGGGAGCCCGCCTAGAAGCCAAGAGGAATTCCCTGGCAGGGAGAACAACCCATCAGGGCAATGGCTGCCTTCAGAGGCTGTGGGTTGAAGTTTAAGTTTATTTTATTTTTTATTACATATATACATTCACAATTATATAATCTCATAACTGTTGTCAATAATATGTATTTATAACAATTTTCTCCCCTACAATTGACAATATAATTGAGTTTGCTTTCTTACCATCCCATACACCCATCTTATTTTACAACAATCCTACTTCTTCTTCCTTCCTTCCCTCCTTCCTTGCCTCCTTCCTTCCCTCCTTTCTTCTCTCCTTCTTTCCTTCCTTCCTTCCTTCCCTCCTTCCTTCCCACCTTTCTTCTCTCCTTCTCATTTTTTTTGAGACATTTTATTAGGATTTATAGGCCGCCCTTCTCCCTGAGGGGACTCAGGGCGGCTTACAATCACAGGGAAGGGGGTGCAATACCAAAAGACAAACAGTAAGTGAACAAAATAAAATAATAAAACACAACTTGCATTCTCTCCTTCCTTCCCTCCCTCCTTCCTTCCCTCCTTCCTTTCCTCCTTCCTTTCCCTCCTTTCTTCTCTCCTTCTCTCCTTCCTTCCCTCCTCCCTTCCCTCCTATCTTCTCTCCTTCCTTCCTTCCTCCTCTCCTTTACCTTCTCTCCTTCCCCTTCCTCTCCTCTGCTCTTCCCCTCTTCTTCCCTTTCCTTTTCCTTTCCTAAGGAAAGGAAAGTTTAAGTTTTCCTAAGTTTAAGTTTAATAACAGGAGTTCTCCATCACAGGAGGCTTTGAAAGAAAAGGCTGGAATGGCATAGGTCCTCCTGCTTCCGTTGGACCAGAAGACCTCCAAGGCCCCTTCCAACTCGGTTATTCCGTCTTCTACACCTGGCAGAGTGTTGGGATGAAAGGACAGAGTTCCATCTGCACAGTGGAGGAAGTTTTTGCGTAACTTAAGCCAGTGTTTCTCAACCTTGGCTCCTTGAAGATGTCTGGACTTCAACTCCCAGAATTCCCCAGCCAGCGAATGCTGGCTGGGGAATTCTGGGAGTTGAAGTCCAGACATCTTCAAGGAGCCAAGGTTGAGAAACACTGACTTAAGCTTCCACAAGGCTACATCACTCCCCAGGTATCCAGCCTAAAATACAACTTTATCTCCAGGCTTCAACGATGGAAGCATGTTGGTGGATGCTGCCTCTTAGGAGAAGCCTCTTATGATGAGAAGAGAAAGCCAAACCCCATCCAGACATGGCTCGTTTCCCACATGCAGGGAAGAACACTTGTCCCGTCACAAGACAAGGATCGGCAATCGTAGACTCCTAGAAGGAGTGTCTCCATCTGCAGATGGGGTGGGGTCCCCAAACCCTTCCTTCTCGGTTCCAGTTGATTCCCAATTCTGCAAGAAAGAGAAGAAAGAAAGCCCAGGGATCACACTCAAAAACCCTTCATCTGGAAAGTCCCATCGTATCTGATTTCGGGGGGGCTGGGTCTGTTTCCGTGGGTCCCTGGGCTCTCAGGGTGGTGTCAGTGGGCCAGGCCAACCTTGGCTTAGCTCCAGGAGAGAAGTTTAATTTGACAGGGTTCCCCCACCCCCTCCAAATCCCCCCAATCCTCCACCCAGCGAAGACTTGCCAGGAACGTTCTCCCCATCCTGGGAATCTCCTTAGCAACCCCAGGCTAAGCCCACTGTAATTCAATTTATGCCTTGAAGCTCCTCTAAAGCCCGTCACAGGCAGGTTGCCCTGGGAAACTATTTGAAGAGCCTAAACCTTTGACCAGACAGAGAAAATAAGCATTGGTATAAATCAAGCAGGCATCCCTGGCTGTTTTTTATACTCAGAGGACGGTCCATTTAACATTCTCTCCGTGGTCTCCCCCCCCCCAATGCATCTGCCACATTGTGCTTGGGCCCCACTCGGAGCTCCCCCCCCCACCCCCCAAGCAAAAGAGAGGGTTGGGCTGGGAGGGAAAGACCGCCATTCAGCTGGAAGAACCGCTGGGGCGGATGGGCCCTGCCATGGCCCCCGGGGGGGCTCCGGAGAGACGGGGTGTCATGGGAAAGATAAGCAGGGGCTGATCTGGCCATGTCTCAATCAGGACTTAAGTGGGTTTACAAAAGGGTGAAGCCTCAGCGGAGAAACACAAGCGATAATGAACTGCTTGCGGTGTTTAAACAGCGATGCCCAAATACTTTGGGAGTGAGGAGACTCTCACTTATCTCTGAGTAAACCAAGGTTGAGCAGGATTTGAACTTCTGAGGATTCCTGGCAAGGAATATTGGCAGTCAACAAGGTTAGCTTGGGGCAGGGGTGGGGTGGGAGTGGGGGTCCGACCCTCCTGCTCATCTCCCTCCCACCAGAAGCTTCCTGGAGGGGGAGCAGAAGAAGAGAAAGGATGTCCGTGAAGCAGAGTCCACCAGAGGAAGATCCTGGTCTTAACTTGGTTTGGGAACCCTACGGATAAAGGAGGGAGACCTTCCTGGATTGGCCTTCTAGCTAGGAATGTCCTTCAGGAGGATGAAGGGGCTGGAGATTAAAACATGAAGAACGGCTGCAGGAATTGGGTAGGCCTAGAGAAAAGAAGGACCAGGGGAGACAGGATAGCAGTCTTCCAATGTTTGAGGGGCTGCCACGGAGAGGAGGGGGCCAAGCTATTCTCCAAGGCACCTGAAGGCAGGAGAAGAAGCAACAGTATTGGACCTGGGTACTTGAGAGACCGCCTGCTGCCAATTACCTCCACTAGACCAATTAGATCCCACAGATTAGGCCTCCTCCGAATTCCATCCGCCGGCCAGTGTCGACTGGCAACTACCCGGAGGAGAGCCTTCTCGGTGGCTGCTCCGACCCTCTGGAACGAACTCCCTGTGGAGATTCGCACCCTCACCACCCTCCAGACCTTCCGCGTAGCCCTTAAGTCCTGGCTGTCCCGACAGGCCTGGGGCTAAAGACTCCAACCCCACTCGAATAGTATGACTGTTGTGCTTTTTTAATGATGTATTGTCTTCATGTTTGTAACTTGTTTGTCATTCCCTCCCCCTGAATTGTGAGCCACCCTGAGTCCCCTCAGGGAAAAGGGTGGCATACAAATAAAGTATCTATCTATCTATCTAAGCCAGTGTTTCTCAACCTTGGCCAACTTGAAGATGTCTGGACTTCAACTCGCAGAATTCCCCAGCCAGCGAATGCTGAAGTCCGGACATCTTCAAGTTGCCAAGGTTGAGAAACACTGCTCTAAGCCCTCTAAGGTCTCTGGAGCGGCAGCCGAGGGATTCCACCCCCGGAACGAGCGTTTGGGCACCTCGTGTTTTGGGGGACATTTCTAAAAGCAGGGAGACCCAAAAAACTTTGCACGCTGAACCAGCTGTAATGTCGGCAGCCACCCAGCTTGACCCAAACCGATTCTGACGGGGACAGTGCCAACCCATCCTCTTCTCCAGGGCTCCACAGTGGAAACGTAGGGGAATTCTGGCTCCATAAATCCGGTGGAGGCGACTCCGAAGGATTCCCATCTCCTGCATTTGTTGAGAGACAAACGATGGGCTTTATCCTTGTTCATTGCAAATGCTGCCTCCGAGACAATTCTTGGGTTGATCCACTGGTTGGTCCAGATTTGCCTCTTTGATGGGCTTGGAAAGGAGGCCTTTTGTCTTCTTCACCCGGTTCTCCTCTTGGCTGAATTGAATTGAATTGAATTTATTGCACTTATATGCTGCCCTTTTCCCCGAAGGGGACTCAGGGCGGCTCACAATCCAAGTCAGGGAAGGGGGTACAGATAAGGGATAAAAAAGACGAACAAAACAATACACAATTTAAAAGCACACAACAACCATACCATTCGAGGGGGTGGGGGCAAAAGCTCTTTAGCCCCAGGCCTGTCGGAACAGCCAGGTTTTAAGGGCTTTGCGGAAGGCCTGGAGGGTGGTGAGGGTTCGAATCTCCACGGGGAGTTCGTTCCAGAGGGTCGGAGCAGCCACAGAGAAGGCTCTCCTCCGGGTAGTCGCCAGTCAACACTGGCCGGCGGATGGAATTCGGAGGAGGCCTAATCTGTGGGATCTTATTGGCCTAGTGGAGGTAATTGGCAGCAGGCGGTCTCTCAAGTACCCAGGTCCAATACCATGAAGGGCTTTATAAGTGACGACTAGCGCCTTGAAGCATATCCGGAGACCGATAGGCAGCCAGTGCAGCTCGCGGAGGATAGGTGTAATGTGGGTGTACCGAGGTGCACCCACAATCGCTCGCTGCTCCCACCTCCTGCGGATGAATCCATGAAAACATTGGGGGGTTTTCCCCCCCTTTAATCTTTGAGGCAGAAACCTGAAAGTGTCTCAAGAAAACTGGTTTGAAGGAATCCTGCAGCAATTTATGGTGCTTTTCAAACTCTGTTTATTATGCTCGGTTTGAGTTTCTCTGCTTCTTCGTTTCTGTGCTTCTGTGCACATTAATGGGCCTCCTATTCTAAACAGAAGTTCCAAATAGCAATCTGAATGTGGTATGTAATATTCAGGGTTTCTGACCAGCCGCCTTAATTAAACCATGCAACGTAACGTTTTATTTATATAATTAATTTCAATAAGGAGTCGATTAGCGGCGTTAGTCATTCGGGGCGGCGTCCATATGGTTAAAACTCTAAAAAACAAAGGACATTAACAACAAAAATGTGCACACAACACACACCCAAGACAATGTCGCCAAGGCCAACCACAGCCATCGTCCCCTTGAGTCATCCCCCTTCTGGAAGGTCCCTCTAGCAGTCAGAATGTTTGCAGGACTCGCAAAAGGCTAGCAGGGATATATGGGGCCATCTGAGTTTGGGGGGGGAATGTCCTTTCACAGGGCAAGTCTCTGTAACAGAGGAGGAAGAGGAGGAGGAGGAGGAGGCCCACGTCCCTGATTCCACTGGGAACCCACTGATGCCTTCCCACAAAGGACCCAGATGGGCCCAGACTGCTGGACCTGGTGGCACACGGAGAGATATCTAGAGAGAGTCACTTGAATCAGCCTGAAGTCACAGCTGGCACCGCATTCTAAATCCAGGTGGGCACCTGTCCATCCTGAGTCCTCGTGCCGAGTACCCAGGTAGGTCTCATTAATATGCATTAGATTTTGCTTCTCATCATTTTTACCACATTCGGCAAGACAGTATCAACAGTGGAGGCCTTCAGGCTCCTTTCCCCAAAGGGGCTTTTTCAGGAGGCACCTGGACTTCCTCGCTTTTTCCTTTGAAGACGTTTCCCTTCTCATCCAAGAAGCTTCCTCAGCTCTGACTGGATGGTGGGGAATGGAAGAATTTATATTCCGTGTAGCCAGCTGGTCCTTTGCATCCTTCGAGAGGGTCGTTGAGGCCACTTGGGGGTTTCCCCCTGCCGTCTGGGTCACCTGAGCGGTGCAAATTGTTCCTGTATTCTGCAATTTCTTTCCCCTCTGGAAATCCATTCCTCCTCCCACCCCATTCAAGGCTCTGGATTCTATACCCTCCCAGGGCTTGAAATGGACACCTGACATTAGAACCGTCATTAAAAAGGCGCAAGAAATAACGCCCTTCCTGCGTCAACTGAGGAAGGCAGCCCAAGGACCCGCTGAAATCCTACGGAGGAGTTCTTGAGCCTGTCCTTCGTACTGTCATAAGTATCTGGTTTGGCACAGCAACCAAAGAGAACAGGCTCCAACTGATAGTTAGGACTACAGAAAAAAGCATTGCAACCATCCTGCCTTCCATTGAGGACCTGAACACTGCATGGCTCAGAAAGGGGGCTGGGGGGGGGGAAACTACAGACCCCTCACATCCTGGACACAAACTGTTTCAACCTCTCCCTCAGGATGCTGCTACTACAGGGCATTGCGTGCCAAAACAACTGCCTAATATGTAAAAACAGCCCAGGTTCGAATCCCAGTAAGGGTATGGCTAGCTGATGAGAGCTAAATAGCTTGAAATAGATCTATACTAGTCTCCATATATATATATATATGATAACGGATAAGAGCCTGTGGCCTAATGGCTAAGATGTTTGCCTAGTATGTAATATAGCTCAGGTTCAAATCCCAGTAAGGGTATGGCTAGCTGGTGAGAGCTAAATAGCTTGAAATAGATCTATACTAGTCTCCCTTTATTTATTTATCAGCACAAATACAACACAAATATAACAAAGGCAACAGTAAAAATATTGGCTTTCTGTCTGGATGGTCTCTTGTGACGAGCCGATAGACAGATAATGGAAGCAGTTAGCTTCCTCCCATAATTGGGGTATACCAGGGGTTGTGACACTAAATATATACCTACCTCCCTGGCTTCAGCTGATAAGGAGGAGGACCTGTGGCTTAATGGTTAAGACATCTGCCTAAGATGTAATACAGCACAGGTTCGAATCCCAGTAAGGGTATGGCTAGCTGATGAGAGCTTAATAGCTTGAAATAGATCTATACTAGTCTCCCTTTATTTATCAGCACAAATGCAACATACATACATACATACATACATACATACATACATACATACATGTATTTAGTGTCATATTATACACACACACACACACACACACACTTACATACACACAAACATACATACATAGATACATATATAGATACATACATGTCTGTAAGAGAGGTAACTTGCCACAGAGTAGCTGTGTCTAATGTTGGTGCCAGAAAGCATCAAGATGTTTCCTCCAGATTCTGGTCTTCGTTTTGTTATTTCAGGACTTAGAAGCCCCCATTCAGATTTCGATACGCAAAACTGTTCAGCAAATTGTTGGGGAAAAGCTGTGAAATGATAGCTTTGCATAAACCACTCAGGGATATTTTTTTTCCAGAGCACAATCTGGTTTTCTGCTCTTAACCGAGTAACACTGAACTTTTGCCATGAATTAAAAAAAAAATATGTTGGAAATATTAACCAAAACCAAGGGGAAATATAAATACAGAAGAGGGTTTCCAGCAGACAATCTATAATTTTCTCTGAATGTGGTTATTTGGTATCAGTTTCATATATTTCCAAAAATATAGGTTTGCTTTTCTGGGTGTTTGTATAAATGGATGGCTTGGGGGCAGATAAGATCCCCAGCCCCATCGTTTCTCAAAGTCCCTTTTCTGCCTTCGGCTGATCTTGCAGAAAAACAAATATTCCCCATTAAGAGAATAACAGGAAAACAAAGTTGGAAGGGACCTTGGAGGTCTTCTAGTCCAACCTCTGGACAAGTGGCTGTCCAATCTCTTCTTAAAAGCCTCCAGCGTTGGAGCACCCACAACCTCTGATGGCAAGCAGTTCCACTGGTTAATTATTCCAACTATCAGGAAATTCCTCCTTAGTTTCAGGTTGCTTCTCTCCTTGGTTAGTTTCCACCCATTGCTTCTTGTTCTGTCAACAGGTGCCTTGGAGAGTAGTTTGACTCGCTCTTCTTTGGGGCAACCCTTGAGATATTGGAAGATGCTATCATGTCTCCCCTAGTCCTTCTTTCAATTAAACTAGACATACCCAGTTCCTGCAACCGTTCTTCCTATGTTTTAGTCTCCAGTCCCCTAATCCTCTTGGTTGCTCTTCTCTGCACTCTTTCCAAAGTCTGAACATCTTTTTAATAATATGGTGACCAAAACTGTACACAGCATTCTAAACGGGGTCTCCCCAAAGCCTCATAAAGCTAAGACTTCATGCGCTCTCTCTGTTGAGGCAGCCTAGGATTGCATTGGCTTCTTGGGTGCTGCTGCCACCGCACAAGGCTGGCTCACGTTTAAGCGATTGTCCATCAGGAGGCCAAGATCTTGGGATCCTCCTGGACACCTCTGATGTCGTCCAGACAACATGTTAATTCTGTTCATTGATAGCTCCAAAGGAGAGTCTCTGAAACCGACGGTGGATACACAGGGGAGTTGGCTTTCTACGTGGATCTACCACCCCCCACCCTCGCCCTTCCAGTTCCTGCTGCAGACGCCCAATAAGGAGAACTGGTAGAAAGCACAATCACTTCCTGAAGGGAGATTTCCTTGTCTTTTTCCCTCCTCAATCAAGTCTTTATTTGGAATGAAGATGTTCTCTTCCCCTGCCTTGTTCCCGCGTCTTCTGAGGAATCCCCCCCCCTAAAAGGGAATCCATGACGGTTCTGGGGTTTGTGAGACCAGTTTGATCAACGCCGGCTTTGCCTGCTGCTAAACACCCTGATAAGCTTTGACACTCAGTATACAAGCTGTCATTCCAGGCGTTGGAGTTTCCTCTTGAGCCTTTCAAGGACTTTGAACGGAGGTCCGTCCTGCTAATCACTGGTGTAAGTTTGGCAGTTTTCTGGTTCCAAAGGTTTTATTTCTTTTAAAAAACACAAATATTTCATCATTCGTCAATCATTAAAACATTGAAGTACAATTTTTTTTGTATGCCCCTCCCTCCCTCCACCCCCCAACCCCCCTCCTCCTTCCCCCCCCCCCGACTTCCCAGAACCCGTACACGGTATGGATTTTTAACTAACACAGTCTAAAATCTATTGAGAAAAAAGAAATAAATTAATGACATCTCTACATTGACCTTAGCTTCTTCTTGCTGAGCTAACTTTAAACAGTTTAAATCATTCCTGATCTTAAGCATAGGCTAACTGGAATTTCTTGGTCCCGTATTTATTTTGTATATAGTCAATCCATTTTTTCCAGTCTCGTTTATATCTCTCATTTGAGTGATCTTTAAGATATGCCGATATTTTAGCCATCTCGGCTAAGTTTGTGACTTTCAATGTCCATTCTTGGATTGTAGGCAAGTCTTCCTTCTTCCAGTATTGCGCCACCAACAGTCTTGCTGCAGTTATTAGGTGCAGAATCAAGTTAGTCTCTACCACTGTAAAGTCAGTACATATACCTAGTAAAAATAACTGAGGAGTAAATTTTATCCTTCTTTTAAAAACATTTTGCATGACCCACCATATTTTTATCCAAAATGCTTTAACCTTTTGGCAGGTCCACCATATATGATAATATGTAGCATCGAGAGAACCACACCTCCAACATTTAGGCTGTACATTCGGATACATAGAAGCCAACTTTTTAGTTTGGCAGTTTTCTGATGCCAAGCAGAAGCTTCCACGGGTTGGAATGAAAACTCTTGATGTGCGAGAGAATGAGGATTGCCACTTAGCACACCACAAATATTCAGGCCTTTTATAAGAATCACCCCAAATAACATACAAAATTGTTTGTAGAACTTTCTTGAGTTGATACTACAAGATTCTCAAAGAATATCGGTCTCTCATCTCTTTCAAATCTCAATTGTTTTCTGGCCTAGCAATCAATGGGTGCACAGTAAAGAAATATTAAAGTGTTTGCATCACCAAAACCTCAATTAGGAAAAAAAAATTATTATCATTTTATAATATCAATATCACAATATAATACAACCGGAGACGAGAAAAACAACAGAAGGCTTAGAGTAAGATAGTAGCCGGTTCTCCAAATTTCTGCAGCCCAGTTCTGGCGATTTAAGAAAGCATCGTTTTTAAATTTAAAGATACCGGGGGTTGTCTGAAATTTTTAAGATGAAGAATAATATTCCTATGTATCCTTCCCAATCCAACGTGTCGTGTGGACTTTGCAATTTTCCAGATGGCAAATTCTGAGAGTTGAATTCCAAAGTTGAAGAAGCCTTTCAAAGGTTTGCTGTGCATCCTTTAAAAACTCTTGTGTCTCCTGCAGGTTTAACAGAGTTCCGTATAAACTAAATATTATATATCTGAGATAATAACAATCTAGCTTTTATTTTCTTCCAGGCCTGACATATTGCAACAAAAAGCATGCTAGCAATGCATTCCCACAAGGGCTGGGTTGCTACGGCGTTACTGCCACTTCGCTTCATGTGCAGTTGCCTATAGATTGTCCTTCTGTGCATGCGCAGAACATTATAAAACGACTAAAAAGAAACATGACAATGGCAACGGCATGGGAGACCCGGGAACCAGCCCGTGGGTGTGGCCAGCCTGCTGTTCCTACCGGTTTGGCAACCCAGTCCCAATTTCCACCACCGGTTTGCCCAAACCAGCGCGAACTGGTAGCAACCCACTTCTGATTCCCACAGAACGAACTCTTGTAACCTCAAATGTGCATTGTGAACTGCGGTTTCCATCTCAGGATCACAAAACAAAGAAGAAAAAGGAATAGGCACAGAATAAAAAATAGTTTTTAAAACAGCGCAGCGTAAAATCTGGCACCAACTTTTATGAAGTCTGATGACTTCATAATGTTCTCAATCTTTATTGCAGTGTTTCTCAACCTTGGCAACTTGAAGATGTCCGGACTTCAACTCCCAGAGTTCCCCAGCCAGCATTCGCTGGCTGGGGAATTCTGGGAGTTGAAGTCCAGACATCTTCAAGTTGACAAGGTTGAGAAACACTGCTTTATTGTATGCTAAGCACCTGCCGACGTTTTTGAACTGAAGACAAGGCTTGTATTTTTGTGGTGCTAAATGATGGGAGGGTGGAACATCTCAGCTTTGGACTTGCTCTCAGGAGTTGGGGACAAGTGCAAACAGGCTACACCTAGAGTAACCTTGGTGGACGTAGCCCTCAAAGTTAGTAGGACAACCTTTGCACGGCCCTGAGATGAGACATCGCGCCTGGAGTTCGTATCTGTTCACGTGAAGGAAGGATGAAAGCGCTATAGAAATTAAGGTTGGGTAATCAGGTCTTAATGGAAGAGGAAGAAACGCTTCTCTGGCTCAGCTCTGCATTGGTGGCTGAGGTGGTTTCTACTTTGCAAAGAGAGGGTAGAATTAAGCAACGCTTCGCTCTGGCGGCCCGGCCAAAGGAGAGAAACAGAGTCCTCTCAATGGGCTGAATTGGAAAGTAAATAGAGTTACAGTGCTGGGTTTTTTTTAAAGCTTAGACTTGCTAATGCCTGTAGTAAATGCCGCACTGTAGCTCTGTCGCCTAAAAACCTACCCAGATGAAGAAAAGCTGCTTTTGTGATCGGCAGTGGGAAAGAAAAGGGCAGTGAGAAGAATGGATTTTGCCTTTTTTTAGCTTGCAATTTCTTCATCTCAGTTTCCCTTAAGTAAGTTTCCTCTGGGAGTTCTTGTGGACGTCTCCCCTGGTAGTGCTTCAGTTGGCCATCCTCACAGAACCCCTTCAACCTCGAAAGCTGAGATAATCTCAAGTAGAAGGTTCTGGATTCAGGTTTTCCCACCTGGACGAGCCAGCCAGCTGACTGGGGATTTCTGGGAGCTGAAGTCTATGTGTCCTCAAGTTGCCATTTTTGGCTGTTGTGGGTCTGATGAAGCCACCCAGAATTGTTTCGATATGAGAATGGGCATCCAATAAACCGATTCAATCAATAAGACTGCAAATATTTAGTTACACATAATAAGATTGGAAAAATACATTGCATCTTATTATGTGGACCCCGGAACAATCAATCAGAATTGGAAGGGACTTTGGGGGGGGTCTTCTAGTCCAACTCCCTGCTCAAGCAGGAGACTCCAGACCATTTCAGACAGGTGGCTCTCCAAAACGTGCCGAAGATTTCTAGGATAGTGACTAAGAGTAAACAATGCAATACAAAATTAGAGAGAATCCGAAATATGTTTAATTAAACCACTCTATCTTCAATCTCAGAAAACCTCAGTCTTGCTCATGGATAGGAAATGGCCCAACTGCTTTCTCACAGGCTTTGGCCCCACAAAAACACCTGTCTGCATCCCCAGACCCTAAAAAGCCCCAACATCTGCCTCCCCCCCCCACAGGGTTTGGAAGGCTGAAGGGTGGGCTTTCCCCTCTCCTGATAGACATTCAGCTGGAAAGCGAAAGCCAGCTGTTCAGGTTTGTATGGCAAAGCATGGTTATGCAAGGCCAGATGTTTGTGGCTTCTAGAAGCTTCTCTAATCTAACAATGCCGTGTGGAATTCTGCCCCTCAGTTTTGTGTGACCTAAAATACTTGATGAGCATTTGTTTTAATTTTTGCATCTACACCTGAGTGAAAGTGTTGAGCAAGCTCTCCCGTAAACTCCACAGAGCTTTCACTGCTGGGTGGTTTAAGCCTTTACGATATGATGCAACTAAATGCAGTTTGTAAACCCGTTGCAGCCCTGGGCAGAGGCTGAAGAAGGAAAAAACCACTCCCTCAAGGTCTTCAGCCCATCTCTATCACGGGGCCAGGGATATGAGGAAGGCCGCGTCACGCGCCACTGAGAAAAACGACGCTGCCAAGACAAGTTTGTGCAATGGTTAGAGACAAGAGGGAAACGCCCTCCCTGGGATTTCATTGGGAATAGGAGCCCCGCCAGATGATTCAATCCTAATTGCCTGGCGTTTGAATGTGAATTGCACCGTAGGAGTAACTGCTCTTGGAGAACCCAGGGGATGGAGATGGCAGCTTGGCCATGGAGGGGAGGCTGGGCAGCTTCCTTGAAGGGGCAGCTGAAGGTGGCGAAAGGCCCTGGGAGCTCCTGGTGCCACCCACTGAAGCTCCAGAAGGACCCCTCCTTTCCTTGGTGAATGGCTGGAAGGCGCAGGAAGGCTCCTGCGTTGGCAGGGGGAAGAGACCGAGTCCTGGGGAGGAAAGTCAGAGGAGGCCTCCCTGTGCCTAGAGGGAGGCTGATGCCAAGCCGTAGCCTTCGAGCCAGAAACACAAGCCAAACCAGGAAATGGCCCTGTTATGGGGTGCTTAATAATAAATCAGGATTGGGACGTACGAATGCTAGTAGTAAATTCTACATTACCCAGCGGTACATAATTTCAAACCTTTTAATAGCACCATTACTTACAAACCCAGCACCGTAAGCTGACTTCCTATAAACTCCACATGGCATGGATGTCAAACCTGGATAAGCTTATGGAGAAATTACGTGGATCTCGTGATTTCTACCTATGGGATTTTTCTTTAAATTGTTATGGATGGCAGCCGTTTTCTGAAGCTCTCCTGGTGTGACCAGCCTTTCTGGGAGCCTGTTTTCTTTCCGGTTTGAAACTCAATAAGAGTCACAAGGCCAGAGTCACCTTGTAGGGCGGCATAAACATAAACAAGCAAACAAGATACTGAGTCCCTGCAGCCCACATCTCTCTCTTTTGCCTCTTCATCTGGCGTGCCGTTTCGGAATGTAACACTAGAGTGTGTCAGAGCCATTGCGAACCCTGACGTAGATTCACAGAGAGAGTTTCTCCCGATCAAGAACTTCTGCATCGTAATGCATTTTTCCAAAAAGCAAATGCCTCTTTGAAACTCGGCGATTTCCCCCCCAGGGATTCTTTAACTCCTAGAGAATTCTTTTCTACTTGTTCAGTCTTATTGTTGGGTGTAACTACATTTTGTTAGTGAGTTAGAATTCATTCATCTTCTTTGATGGGGCAGCAGCTGCTGGGTAAGAGATCTTTGATCCAGAAATACCTTCTTGATATCTCATCAGATTATCTTTTGGAAATAAATTTAGGTTTATTCATGAGATTGGGTTGGGCGTGATTCTGCCTTCTCTCGCTCCAATCGCTTCATGAATATTATTCAAAGTTTGATTTCAGCAGAGAGAGCTTCTGTTCTTCTGATATTGGAGAACCTCAGAGTGAGCTCCAAAACTTCCTCTATATGAAATCCCTTTTTTTTTTGTAAAACAAATAAAGACTTTTCTATATAAGGATATTCGATAGTTGCGTCTCCTACATTAAGTTGTAGGGGAAAAAATGTAATGCAAATGTTACTGAAAGTCATTAGCTTTTGTGAGCTGCAATGTACTGTAGATCAGAGCCAAGGTGGCGCAGTGGTTAAATGCAGCACTGCAGGCTACTGCTAGATCAGCAGTTCAGCGGTTCAAATCTCACCGGCTCAGGGTTGACTCAGCCTTCCATCCTTCCGAGGTGGGTGAAATGAGGACCCGGATTGTTGTTGGGGGCAATATGCTGACTCTGTAAACCGCTTAGAGAGGGCTGAAAGCCCTATGAAGCGGTATATAAGTCTACTGCTATTGCTATTCTCAACCTTGGCAACTTGAAGATGTCCGGACTTCAACTCCCAGAATTCCCCAGCCAGCGAATGCTGGCTGGGGAATTCTGGGAGTTGAAGTCCGGACATCTTCAAGTTGCCAAGGTTGGGAAACACTGGTGTAGATGACCAGACTGAACCTGAGGAAGGGGTCAAACGCGTCCCTAGTCATGAATCCCTGCGGCGCCCACAAGAGCTCTACCACATTGGATGCCTCTCTTATCCCCCGCTCGTTTCCCTTGACTGTTACTAGCTCAGATTCTTGTAGGGAGCTTAGCTAGGTTTGCAATACATCTTTATACCCCTTTGAACTGCTGGTGATTTCCTCAGTGTTTGAGAGTGACTTCATTTCATGGGAGCTCACGAAATCTGATGGCATTTGTTGGTCAGGAAAGGCCCCAAATTACCAGCTGCTACTTTAGGAAACTCATTAGTTAGCAATTCATAAATAAGATCCGTGTAATGAAAATTGCCATCCTATCTCCAATTACGATGGATATTATTCCGGGGACGCAGAGAAGCGGAAGGCTTCAAATTTGACTCTCTCTGCAAAACTCTTGTTTAAAAGAAGGAAATTGGACAAAAAGTCTTGCCTACAAATGACGTCAGTGGTAGGAAGAGTGAAGAAAAGCAGGCTAGGAAACCAGGTTGGAAGGAAGGAAGGAAGGAAGGAAGGGAGGGAAGGAAGGAAGGAAGGGAGGGAGGGAGGGAGGGAGGGAGGGAGGAAGGAAGGATGGCTTCCCTCAGAATCTCAGGCTCTGTCAGCCCTGCTCTTCTCCAAATAAATCAAGGGCAAAATCCAAATTATGATTCCAAGTCCAAACCCCTGCTGACTCTGGCTCTTTGACGTGATTGTGGAAACAGTAGCAAGGGAAACCTGCCAAATGACAGAGAAACAGGTCCAAGAGGTTTCCTCAGCATATTCAGCTTTTAAAAGAGAAGAGTCAGAGGAGGCATTTCCCCCCTGGACAGGATTTGCTTTAAACTGAATGCAAAGTCCACGGTTGGGGGTGCAGGAAATTGACCAGGGTGAGTAAAAGACGAAGAAGTTTCAGGGGTTTGTTTATATATATATATGTTGTATTTGTGCTGATAAATAAATAAAGGGAGACTAGTATAGATCTATTTCAAGCTATTTAGCTCTCATCAGCTAGCCATACCCTTACTGGGATTCGAACCTGTGCTGTATTGCATCTTAGGCAAACGTCTTAGCCATTAAGCCACAGGTCTCCTCCTTATCAGCCGAAGCCAGGGAAGAAGGTATATATTTAGTGTCACAACCCAACAATTTGTGCTGATAAATAAATATATATTAAATATATTAATATATATTTATATATCAGCACAAATGCAACACAAACGTAACAAAGGCAACAGTAAAAAAATATTGGGTTTCTGTCTGGATGGTCTCTTGTGATGAGCCGATAGACAGAGAATGGAAGCAGGAAGTATTTGGGCATACCAGGGGTTGTGACACTAAATACATACCTATTTCCCTGGCTCAGCTGATAAAGGAGGAGAACCTTATGGCTTAGTGGTTAACACATCTGCCTAATATGTAATACAGCCCAGGTTCGAATCCCAGTAAGGGTATGGCTAGCTGATGAGAGCTAAATAGCTTGAAATAGATCTATATTAATCTCCCTTTATTTATTTATCAGCACAAATACAACATCCATCTATCTATCTATCTATCTATCTATCTATCTATCTATCTATCTATCATCTATCTATCTATCTATCTATCTATCTATCTATCTATCTATCTATCTATCTCTATCCATCCATCCATCCATCCATCCATCCATCCATCCATCCATCCATCCATCCATCTATCTATCTATCTATCTCCTTGGAGGTCTTCCAACCCCCTGCTCAAGCAGGAGACCCTATATCCTTTCAGACGAAGGAATGACCAGTCTCTTCTTAACCCCCCCCCCACTTCAGATATTCTGTAACTCTGAATCAAACAGTGTAAGATTAAAATGTTGTTTTTAAAATATCTTTGCTTCTACTGAACGCCTATGTAAGAAAATTAAGTGCCTGAAATTTTAGAGGGTTTCCTGCTTGAGTTGGACTAGAAGTCCTCTAAGGTCCCTTTCAACTCTGCCATTCTGTAAATA